>NC_142870.1:75483214-76159642 GCF_051225735.1 Oryctolagus cuniculus | reverse complement strand
AGTTCTCCCTAAATCAGCTTCTGGGATTGAGATTTTTGCAAACCATTCGGATGATTAGAAGCTAAACTTTAGTATATATCAAGGCTGACTTACTTCTACTATGCACAGCATTTGAGATCCTAACCAAATTAGGGTGGTTTATTAGGGCCTCAACTCTGACTCCAGTTTTTTTCTCCTTAGTTCTGCAAAGCTTTTAAAATCACTGTACAGTGTTCCAACCATATTTTTCAAAATTGACATATTCCCCCAGGCTCCAAATGCCAGCCCCAACTCTCGGAATGTCTGTCGTCTAAAAGTTGGCTGAGGCACTCTCTCCTTTTACTAGCTTCTCACTGCCTTCAAGTCGATAAAAAATATGTATCTTTTTAAATCAGTGGTCCATGCCTACTGCCTCTTTCCCTACACAGTATTAAATAATCTCACACCTCTCCCTCCATCCTTTCCTCTGTAATACAGAAGAGGGAGGAATATAGACTTTTAAGGCAACTAAGCATTTTATTTCAACCATTTAATTTATTGATCATCTTTGCTGACTGTCTTTATTTAGTTGGACTAGATTTTTTTCAGCTGGATTTTGTAACTGTCATATATGCTTTACATAGGTTTTAATTAAATTAATTTTACTGTAAGTACAAAACAGAGATTTTTTTTGCACTTGTCTGGCTTGATTTCATAAGTCACTATGAATGTCATAAATCAGGTATCATAATCAGAAATAATTGCATGTATATTTATCTCGAACTGTGTAAATTACCAGTCTTATTAAATTTGCAGTTCAGAAAAATGACACCCCAACCCTAAGGCTTACTTTTATCCTATAATAAAGTAGCAAAAATGTTTTGGTTGTTGAATTTGTGTTTTAAAGATACTATATGATGTTACATGGTAACACGTTTATATGGTCAATGATTTCGGAGAAATCATCATTAAAGACAAAAGTTTTTCAGCTGGAATTGACAGCCATAGCATGACATTCAAGAGTCACTTAACAGTTTTCTCACCGTTCTCTTTTTTAACTTTGCCTTCATCTCATTTTTTCTTCCATGACCCCTCTGATGGGGACCTACGATGCCAACAGGCACCCTTGCAGAGGGTTCTTGGTAATATGTTCAGGAGAAGGGAAGTTATGTGTATAAGAGTGCACAGTAGCAGAGCCTGCCAAGCCCCAAAGGACTAAAACGTCTCTCTAGGCCTTGCCGCCTTCCCTCCCACCTGACAGTGAGCACACCCTCAGGGCAGAGTAGCAGAAGCGGTGCCTCTTCGCGGAAGGACTTGGGGAGAAGGTATAGACAAAGGGTCACTCCCTTTCCCCTTCAGTATGACAATTTTACCTTCAATTGACTCTTTAGCTCTGTTTTCCCAGCAACCAGATAATGTGGTTTACACCAGTGAGCTACTAAGCAACTTCACTGAAGGCAAGAATGACCCCTGATTGGTAAATTACCTCTGAACGGGGAAGGTTTACAAATAAATTATTGATACCTAATAGGAAGCAATAGCACCACAGTTCCCTGAGCGTGCTGACTTTTGTCAGTGAGTGCATCTATTGTGGGATCTGGGAAGCTAGTTCTTCAGAATTATTAGAGGAGATTCTGGCTCTGGGGTATCAGGCTTTTAAGCTGGGGCAGCTCCTGCACCTTTCCAATGCGAATCTCTTTTCCTTGTACATGTGTGTATGTGTCACTCTGCCTTTCAAATTAAATAAAAAATTAAATAAACTTTTTCTTTTAAAGGTGAGGCCTATGCTAGCCATGTGAATCTGAATGTTTTGTTGAGCCTGAGACCAAGCCCTCACGGGCATTACAGAAGGTGTTTGGGCTAGAACTGGCAGGCTCTGTGCCTCCTGCTGGGCTTACAACCAGCACCAGCCTTGGGGCATACCTTAACTACCTCCACAAGAGCAAGCTTCTCTTTTCCTTTTAACAACACTGACACATTCTGTAGCTTTATCTGTTCCAAGGTACAGTCATGGGTTGAAAAGACCCATGAAAATAATCAGGAGTCCTTGTTTCCTGGATCACACGAGTTTAATTGCGGTAATATCAACTCTAATTCTTGAATAATTTCAAGAGTAAATGCCATAACCAAGATGAAGCGCCAATTTAAATACAAGTGCTTCATTTGCTTGAACAGTGGGCAACCTTTTTGTACCTTTGTTAGAGCGTGGCACAAAGCTGAACAATGCAACAGTTCCTCCTCCTCCTTCTTTCTCTCTCTCTCCCTCTTTGCAGATAGAAAATCAAACTCACCTTAGCTGTTTTGCTCATTTTGAGTTTCTTCCTCAAGCGCCCTGGCGGCATCTGAGACCTCATTTTGCTCCTGCTCCTGCTGCTGCTCAGCGAGTCTCTGTTGCACCACAGCCTCTGTGTGCCCATGGATGATCTGGTGGGCCGCGAGAATGTGCTTCCGCTGGGCATTCCTCACTGCACCAAAGCCACAGAAGAATGTTCACTCTCAAAGTCTCCATGAAACCACTGCCTAATGCTTTCAAGGGAGTAACGACAGAAACAGTAATTTTGCAAACCAACATTTAGGACTGATTGGGTTAAGTAGAAATGACCTGCTCTCTGTTTTAGAAGGATCTCTTTTCAGGGTAAACCAAATGCACACATTGCCTCTTGCTGCATCCTCTGTCCCCACTCTGGCTTGGTCTGGCCAACCTCCCCACCTGCAGGCTCATCCTCATTCCTGACTCAGCAGTCTCCCTCGCCTGGAAGGCCTGCACTCCAGATCCCAGCCCTCTAGCGGAGCTCAGCTCAGGTTCCAGGTCCCCCAGGAACTCTCTCTTGATTATGTCAGCCCACATTTACCATTTACCCCCTGAATGTGTACCAACCTGTTCACTGTTGAAGCATTTCAGGCGGGCTGCGCTGTGTTTTCCATTTAGACTATAAATGACTTAAAAGTCAAGACTTTGTCTTCTCTGAGACTCAATTCCTAACACGGAGGGTACTTTTTGATTGATGATGAGTTTCTAAGCTCATGATTTTAGAAGGTGATCACAGCTCTGAATTCTAGGGATATTTATGGTCAAGGCTTAGTAGAGACAATACTAAGCATCAGAATCCTTAGAAAGGAGTGGTGATGAAGACGATAATGTTGATGATGTTGTCCTCACACGTGTCAGGCACTGTTTTAAGCAGCTGACATATCACTACTGATTTATCTTCCCAAAACCCTCAAAGAGAATATTATTAATATCTCCACTTTCAGAGAGATAGGAAATTTGTTCAGTCGCACACTAGTAAAGGACAGTAAAAAATGCGTGAATTCTTTGCCATTTTGCTATCAGTGATTTTACAGAGGGTAATTCACACAGCAGCTCATAGCACTTAGCAGTAGTATGGTTGAAAAAGTGGGGTCTTTGGAGACACACAGATAATGGTTCAAATCTTCAAGCTCTGTGTCTCCACACACTAACTTTCTTAACAAAGAGACAAGAATACATCTACAGCTGTTGTAAGACATTGAGATAATGTACATTTTATTTTTTATTTTCAACTTTTATTTAATAAATATAAATTTCCAAAGTACAACTTTTGGATTATAGCAGCTTTTCCCCCCATAACCTCCCTCCCACTTGCAACCATCCCATCTCCCACTCCCTCTCCCATCCCATTCTTCATTAAGATTCATTTTCAATTATCTTTATATACAGAAGATCAACTTAGTATATACTAAGTAAAGATTTCAACAGACTGCACCCACACAGACACACAAAGTATAGAGTACTGTTTGAATAGTAGTTTTACCATTAATTCGCAAAGTACAACACGATAATGTACATTTTAAAATGCTTAGTATGCTCACTAGAACTTAACATGCATTTACGATTGGGTAGTTACTGTTATTTCACAAGTCTCTTTAAGGTCTTTATGACCCCTCAGCTTTTTAAAAAGTGTGATAATTCAAAATGTTCTATATATAATAATATCTTAATTTTGTATAAAGCATAAATATGGGGCCGGCACTGTGGTATAGCACATCTGCAGTACCGGCATCCCCATATGGGCGCTGGTTCAAGTCCCAGCTGCTCCACTTCTGATCCAGCTCTCTGCTATGGCCTGGGAAAGCAGTAGAAGATGGCCCAAGTCCTTGAGCTCCTGCACCTGTGTGGGAGACCCAGAAGAAGCTCCTGGCTCCTGGCTTCAGATGGGCCTAGCTCCAGTCGTGCAACCATTCGGGGAGTGAACCAGGGAATAGAAAACCTCTCTGTCTCTCTTTGTCTCTCTGTCTCTGTCTCTCTCTCTCCTTCTGCTTTTCTGTAACTCTGCTTTTCAAATAAAAATAAAAATAAAGAAATCTTTAAAAAAGAGTAAATACACTAATACATTTCTTTTGTTCGAAAAGGCAAACTAGTTCAAACTTGTTTGAAAAAGACTTAATGTGTGCTCCTGGCCTTATGGCGTTTTTGACATGGCATGAATATAATGCGAAGAGGCTAAAGGACACCCAGCTTGCCCAGACAGGTCCCCCTGGACTCCTTCAGTTCACTTCCTCCTCCGAACCCTTCCTCTGAGACCCAGGACAGTTGGGGCAGGGGGGAGGGCGGTGTCAAACTAGCAAATATTAGCCCACTGGTTTCCCCTCTCCTTCAGTGGCTCTGAAGCGAGCTGGCCTTGATTTGATCCTTGGAGAAGTGGAAATGAGATGCATATTTTCTCAGGGATCTGGAAAACATGGATCCCTTTTATAATAGAATCTGAAAATTGAATTTTGTTCCCAGAAACACTATCATACACTGTTGATGCAAATATGAATTTGGTAAAATGTAAAGCACACATGTCCCAGTCCCAGCACCTGCATTGCTAGGAATTTACTCTGAGAAGCCTGGCCAGGATATATATAAAATAGGATGCTTTCATCACTTATGGTGGAAAGAAAACACTGGAAACAAACTAAATGCTTATTACTAAAGAGTACCCATTTAAAAATTATACAACCACCATGTAATGGGACAGTAAGGTATTGCTTTGTCTTCTCCAAATGTGTTAGAACCCTGCCACACCCACATGCCTGACAGAGCAACCTGAAATTCTGCACAATACCTGCTTACACCTGCTCAGATTCTTCATAGTCCTGAAAGGTTCTGAGCTGTCAGTTACCTGAAATAGTGTCTTCTCCTGGTTCCCTCCCTGCCTCTGGGATCAGGCCCGCCACCAAAGCTCCAGCAAAACCCTCTTCGGTTTAATACATAATTTTTTTTCCTCCTCTATTGCCTAAAAGCATCAATCTTTAAAACTGTGCCACTTCTGTGGTAGGCCTTTGGTCTAGTAATTAAGGCACCTGTGTCCCAAATCAGAGCGGCTGGGTTCAGTTCCTGGCTCCAACTCCAGATCCCAGTTTCTTGCTAACGCCTAGCCTGAGGGGCAATGGTGATGGCTCAGAGCGCTAGCTGGGTCTCTGCCACTCACACAGGAGACTCAAAGTGAGTTTCCAGCTCCCAGCTCCAGCCCTGGATGAACCCCAGCCCAGTCCTGGCCACTGTAGACATCTGGATAGTGAACTAGCAGACGGAAGCTCTCTGTCTGTCTCTCTCAAATAAACGTTTTTAAATGACACTTTTGACCAATGACAAATTAGGATATTTAGACTTAAATGTGGCCCCAGCAGAAAGAAGAGATCTGTGGCTCGGGCAGAGCAGAGTAGTGGAGGTAGGCCATTCAGGTAACTGTGCTTCACACGTGCCCTGCCTCCAAAGGGCTGCTATGGTCTGAGTCATAAAATACACCTCTTCTGGGAACCTGGAAACTCCCTTCCACGGAAGGTTGTATCTGGTAATTTGTTAAGTTTATCAGAACTGCATCCCATCTATTCCAGGGGGATTATATTGTGGAATCAGACTGCACAAAGAGAACTTGGCAAGCTCTGAAATAAGAAAACTCACTCACTCTCCTTCAGAAATTCCCTCATTCCTCTGTTGAAGTTTAACTCTGGGACCCTGAAAATGATTTTCATCTTTTAAAGATCCTAAAGTGAAGTGCTGCCTCTGGCTTACCTTTCTCTTTAACAAAGTCTTTTTGCACTTCTGGGATCAGAAAACTATACACCAACTCAGCAACAATCTCCTCTGACTGAAGACGAGTTCGACTGAAACATTAAAAAAAAAAAAAAAAAAACCTTCAATTTTGTTTCTTGGCTGGAGCTGCAGATCTGCACTTGGCTCTTCCATGCTTGTTTCGGCAGCTCTACTGCTCAAGTCCTGCCAGCAACAGCTCCTTGATTAAGGAATGTGAAACATCACATTCCCAGCGAGCAGGTTTAACTCCATAGAAAACTTGGATTTGACCCTGTCCTTCTTTTACCACCTCCCACCCCGCCAACCACTAGGAAGAGAAAATGAGAAACACAGCTCCCACATGGAAGCCAAAAGCCTTGGGACGAAGTCCTAGCAATGAAGCACACGTGTATTCACAGTGCTTCTATGCTTCTGCGTGTTCTAGATGTGAGTAATATGAAAATCATCCAGACTGCAACAGATAGCTGAAAATTCAATTTCCTGTTCTCCTTCCATCTAGATGTATAACCGTGTTAGATTCTAAAGAGTTACGCTAAGAAAGCAATGGAGATTGATTGGTGGTGAAGTCTTAAGCACTCCCCACAAAATGCATCTAACAGCAAATGGGCTGTCCAGTCCACAGACAAGTTTCTTGCTACATACCGATTTTCCATTTCATAAGCAATGTCATTGATTTCCTCAGCCATCTTTTCAATTTCTGCCCTGGCGTGTTCTTCTGCGGTATTCTCTTCAGTATTTAGGATTATCTCTTCCAAGTAGGAGGATACAGTGCTTTGATGAACTTTAATGACCTACATAAAGTGAAAATACCCCCACTTACTGAGAACAGCAATGCTATCACAAACAAGAAAAACAGGCAAACACTGGTTGACTTCTTTAAAGCACGTGTATTTTGTCCATTAAGTCAATAGCTCCTTTCTTTTACCATCAAGTCAGTCTGTTTCTCCTCCACCTAGCTATCCATTATGGGCAACCCCACCCATTATGCCTACTGTAAAATTAAGGATCTTACTTTGGGGTGGGCAGTAAAGCACTGCTGTAAGATTATGGGCTTCAGTATCAACTATACTTATTTGGATCCTGGCTTTGTTCACACCAGCATTATGACCTGGTCCAATGATCTAACTGTAGCAGAGACTATGGGATCTTTTCCAATGTCCTTTCTGCCCTCTAAAATGATAGGATCCCTGGAATTTAGCTTGGCAAATTAGTGCCTGGAATAAAGACCACGTCTCTCAGCACTCAGAGCAGCTCTATGACCAAGTTCTGATCAAGGGAATATATACAGAAGTGACAGGTGCACCTTCCAGAAAGGATTCTTAAAGGGAGAGAGCCCTGGCTTCTTTGTTTTTCATTTCATTTCTTGTTGTATGAGGACATAGTTCTAAACCACCAGCTTTCATCTTAAATTAACACAATGGCCATGCCTTAGTGTTCGAATAGCAGAATGCTGTATGGATCCTGAGTCTCTGGCGAATTCATTGAACAATCGTTATTAGCCCTGATTTGCTGCTTTTTAAGCCTTCTTGAAATTGTGAAATAGAGATTTTGAAAAGTGCAGAGCACATAAATGTACAGTGTAATGAATTCTGGTAAAGCCAGCACCCATGTAGCTACTGCTAGTAACATAGAAAGGCTCTGTGGGCTCTTCCTGACCACAACCCCTTTTTACCTCCAGAGCAAGCACTTCTTTCTCCTTATAATTTCGCTCCCTAAGTATGCAGTCATGAGCTGTCTAGTTCAGTTTTTGGTATATACACAAGAAGTATTGTAAGTATTGAGTGCAGAATAGTTGTATATACATATATATGTGTGTATATATCCTGTTTCCTTGGTAGATTATGAGCTTCTTGGGGACAGGACATCATTGACTGACTGACTGACTATGAGCAGAGTGGACTTACTGAACACACTGCCAGGGAGCAGTGGGCACGCAGGACAACCAGAGGGGAAGCAGGCTGCTGCAGAACACTTTTCTATTTCAGGTCTGCATGTTTCCTTGTAACGGGGCCATGGCTGAGACTCAGTAACAATTCAGTATCTGTTTCTTGACTGGCATTGCAGGTTGACTCTGAGTATGTAATAGGTATGAGTATTGTGTAAACCTGTAAAACACCAGCCTTGACTCCCCATGCCTTCCTTATGGGTGGGTCTCAATGGCCAGCTTAATGCAGTACCAACCAAATGACGAGCCAACCAAAATATATTTGCTAAATGTCTACTATGTACGTGATCTTTGGTGGTGTTACGGTAGACAAAAAGGGAACAGACAGCAGACCCACCCCCCCAGAGCCCACTGTCTTATTTAGGAAGCAGATCACACCTACATGTGACAGCCAGGCAGCCAAGTCATACAATGGTAGAGAAGTGGATAATGTGGTCCACTCAGACCAACATGTGCACTTGTGGGTTTACACATTCTTTATAAATGAGTAAGTTTTTGTACACAATTGTGCTTATATGTGCACAGCCTACTGAGGAAATCTAGGTGGCCACATGTGTGTCTCTGTATGCTCCTCCATAGTTTTGATAATACTCTACATACTGGAAAATATGGGTGGACATTTCCTTGTGTACATGCTTGCAAAAGTGCACATATATTTAAGTATGAATGGGACTGTGTTTCTATGTGCTATTTTATGGAAATGTATTAAATATATGCCTGTCTTTTGATATATTTATGTGCAAGAATATTTACCTTCATTTTTATCAAGGGGAATCTATATGAAGAGAGGTTAGGAATGTAGGAAGGAAAATAGAAACTGTATTTTAATTAGAAAGATTGAAAATGAAAATGACAGATGGTATTTGAATCGTGGGTGTGTAGCTGATACGTTATTTATATAAGTGGTCCTGAAATCCAGCTGGAAGACTTATCCTAGCTTCCTACTTGCCCTTCCTAGAAACAGCTGGCACTTGCTGGCCTCATCACCATTCAGAAGACAGCTTCCAAGAAGCTTTGCTCCTGTCTCTGTTCTTGAGAACAACGGTTCCTCTATCCCATTTATTTTTATTCTCACCCTCATTAGTTATTCTCGTTCCCAGCTGGTTTTTCCTTCAGGGTATCAGGTAGGGGATGGTAGGGGCTGGTCTGTCAATAATTTATAAATCTCAGTAACTTCTTTTGAAGAAAAATGTGTTAAGGTGGTAGGAAGCTGGAATACCAGTGATTGTTATACATTGTTAAACATTATAGATAATCTGCAACCAAAGTTAGAACTTTGAACGTCACAACTTATAGCTTCAAACTTGCTAAACTGTACTCAGGGAGGGTAATCTGTTTAATTTGTTTAGTTTCAACCAAAAAGCTTTTTTTTTTTCCATTAAAAAGATACACACCAAATACTGTTAATGGATTGACCTTAATTCCATCAGAATTAGCTAAAACATCAAAATCTCAGACCAAATAAGACTTCCAAATTGACAAGGTGTGTTGCTTTTGTTTTTTAAGGTGTTGAGCTCAAGTAGTTCACACGTGGATTCAGACAGCTTCTTGGAGAGAAATGTTCGTAAGTTCCAGGCTGGTTCTTTCTCTCTTTCCCATTTCTGGTTACCTTGATCACAGGAACAGGGAAGCACCTCTAGGCGTGGGGACAGGGTAGTGCTAGTCATGGCGCAGCTCCCTTGAAAGAGATCTCCCTCCAACGTCAACATGTGACCTCCCGTATCCTCTATGCGGTGAGAGTACTTCCAAATAGTACTGGTTCCTAGAAGCTCCCCTGAATTTGCATCTTGGTCACCTTGGCATTTCACACCCATCACACCCTGGTCGGAATGTTCATTCACCAGCCTGGTACCCTAGTTCTCGAATGTCCATCTTCAGCCAAGCCTCTCTTCTAAGTTCCATCTTGTATATCCACCCACAGACGTGAGACTTCCACTAAGTTGTCCCAATGAATGTAAACTGAATTCCGAATTCCGTCCCTGCACTGTCCCCCTCTCCACCTGCCAGGGCAGAAGCCAGAACCGTCATCTACCAGCTGCTCACACCCGAAACATCAGACTGGATTCTGCCTGATTCTCACCCAACCTCACTGTTTCAACAGCCTCTCTGCCCCCACCCCGCCCCACCCCTGTTCCCACTCCGCCCGCCCCAGACCTATTCTCCACACAGCAAGCAGAGGAATCTGTTTAAAATACATCGCTGAGCTCCATGTGCTTATGTGCTTGCTTCATGGAACTCATGACATTTTTTGCCCTATATTCCCGTGTTACTTACGCTCCAGGAGAGAAGGGACCTTCTCGGGTTGTTTTTTTTTTTTTTTTTTTTTTCCCAAAACAGCCCACAGTGCCTTTGCACAGGACTCAGCATATAGTAGGAAAACCAAGAAACAAATGCCGGTTCACCACATGTGGCTCTTTTGTTGGACCCGCGCCTTCCAGGCAGCTTCTGAGCACCGGCCACCCGACTGACCTCCTTGAAGATCTTGTCCTCCTCGCGCAGGCGCCTCTGCTCCGCCTGGCGCCGGCCGCTCTCCTCCGCCTCCCGCATCCGTCGCTGGCGCTCGGCGAGCATGGCGAAGGCGTGGATCCTCCTCTCTTCCTGCAGTCTCACCAGCTCTTTGGACAGGAAGTCGAACATGTCTGCCAGGGCCTTTCCCTCCAGGCCAGCCAAATGGTTTTCAATCAGTGACACCTTGAAAATAATGCAACTTATTATAATATAATAGCAAATTCCTCTCTGAGCGGGGGGGGGGGGGGGGGGTATCAGGAAGGATGCTAGATTCCCCAGAACTTCTGAGAGTCAATTCACTTTCAGAACGCGCCTAGTTTTATTAGTAATATTATCTCCCCTCCTCACAGGTTCCTATTAGGAAAACTTCTTACAAGCTTAGATATGAAAAAGTAGATTCCTCAGGCGCTGATGGGTTGTGATCTCCAAATTATGAAGAGGATTCAGAAAAACCTTTCTGTGAGCCAGCGCACAGAATGGCTTTTTCTTTCAACTTTATCTAGAAGATAAAGTAAGTCTTCCCAGACATGAAGGGAAATGTCAAGGTTTTTATTAAAGATAATAGCGGGGATTAATGAAATAGAATCTCCTAGAAATTCACTCACAATACTTCTAAATCTTTTACACTTGATCTTAGCCAAAAGGCTGAGATGCTATGAAGATCGTTTTCATTTTTTAATGTCTTGTCTTTTCACACAAGTTTGGGGAATTTTATGATCTCCAGTAACATGAAAGTAGAAAACCTTCATACTTCTGAGTCTTTTAATAACTTCAGAGCTACTAAGAACCATCTCACAAACAGCCCGGGAAAAAGCCTAAATGTTTACACGATCAGAAGGAAAATCGGGAGCCTTTGGCGCTCTGGGCCAGGAGTAAGCCTCGGCACCTATCTGTGGAGTCCTGTGTCCTGGCTTTGACACATGGAGAAAAGAAACGTTTAAAGTTCATGCAGAGATTTATGTCTTAGCCACAGCTCCAGCCGTACGACCCACTCCCCGTTCTCTCTTATGGTTGCTGACCAGGGCATCCTTTCATTTTCTGTTCCTGTTCATGTTTTTTGTTAGGATTATTTGGAGACTTTTGGTAGTTTCAATCCTTTAACCTTTTCCTTGCTGTGTAAAAGGAAAGCTAAAGCTGTTATCAACTTCTTGTTCTATAGACACTAAGCCAGGTTTTCAGAGTTTGTTTTCAGTATTACTAACCTTGTATGACATGAATACCCTCTCCCAGCAATATTTGTGTTATGGGGCTATATATTTGGTGGTGATCCTTTAATATTGAGAAAGGATTTTAAGAATACTGTGATTTGGCTGGCACTGCGGCATAGTGGGTAAAGCCGCTGCCTGCAGTGCCAGCATCTCACATGGGTGCCAATTTGACTCCTGGCTGCTCCACTTCTGATCCAGCTCTCTGCTATGGCCTGGGAAAGCAATGGAAGATGGCTCAATTCCTTGGGACCCTGCAACTGTATGGGAGACCCAGGGGAAGCTCCTGGCTCCTGGCTTCCGATCGGTGCAGCTCCAGCTGTTGCAGCCATCTGGGGAGCAAACCATCAGATGGAAGATCTCTCTCTCTCTGCCTCTCCTCTCTCTGTGTAACTCCGACTTTCAAATAAATAAATAAATATTTTTTAAAAAAAGAATACTGTGATTAACTGGGTTCCTTCCTTTGATTTTTGAATTTTAAATACAGCCACAGTCATTTATATAAAAGAAAAGCTTATGTCCCTGGGCAAATCTTTTGAAGACAGAGGTCAAAGTCAATTGCATAAAGTTTTTTCATCATTTCTGTATGTATTTGATATCTAAATCAATATCTGTATAAATTTAATCTTTTATTTTCTGGTAACTTGTGATCACTGAGAAAATATTTGTAACTTTCTCACAGAGTGTGTGTAAATAATGGTGTGAAAAAGTCCTTTGGGGAAATTTACGTTCCTTTCATTTTTACCAAATTGCAGATTTTCAGCATGGGTGTGAAAAAGCTTTAAAATGATAACTTTATGTACAAGATGAAAATAATTCACTAAATTTGCCCCTTTTCACACAAAATAAAATGTAAAAATTAAAAACAAAGTTTTCTTTATTTTGTGTGACTTCCTCCTATACTCTGCTATCCTTAGATATAAGGGAAAGGCTCTTGCTGTGGTCACATGCTACTTCAGCTTTGCTCTCTCCCACGCCCCCCACTTCCGGTCTGTATCCGAAGGGAAGGAATGCCCATAGGCCTCAGAGGCCATTGGGCTAGTGGGTGAGAGGGTCGGTCAAGTGCAGCTGTCCCCGTGACACCCTCCTCCTCCTCTTCACCTACCTCCCAGCCCACACATACTTTCTACCCACAAAGCTCAAGTAAGGAGAGATGGGAAGAAAGGGCGGAATGACAGTCATCTACCTATCTCACAGCTCCTTGCGTTCATAAATATTCAGGCCAGGGACCAAAATGGATCATCCCCTTCTTTCCAGGGAGCAGAGGTGCCTCCACCTGGGGTGCAGATGCAACCTTTAAAATCCTCAGGCGGCCACCTGCTCATGTCTAACCTCCTCCCTCAGCAAGAAACTTGGGCGTGCTCAGCTAGTAAAATCTAATTTGAAATCAAGTGAGAACATTGAGGAAAGTGACTCTGCTACAGTCACATAACACCTTACGTAATTGGGAACTGCACATTTCCTGGGCCCGTTTTCCACAGAACTCAGAGAAGGAGAAGGGAGGCTCAGCAGGGCTGGAGGCTTCTGTGCGCAGCAGCAGCAGCAGCAGCAGCTCTTCCTTTACTGCCACCCTTGGATTTCAGCCGACATGCCTGAGGCAATGTGAACGTTCACTAACAGGCACACCTGAGCTGAGAAGCCTGGGCTGGCTCAGACGCATTTACTTGTCCATCATCAGAACCATCCAAGGATTCTGATTTTTCTATCAGAGTGTCAATGTCATAGAGAGACACAGAGACACAGAGCCCATCCACTGGTTTACTCCTCAAATGCCTGCAACAGCCAGAGCTGGGCCAGGCCAAAGCCAGGAATCTGGAACTCCATCAGGGGTTTCCCCCTTCAGAGGCAGGAACCCAAGTGCTTAAGCCAACACCTGCTGCCTCCCAGGATGTTCGTTAGCAGGGAGGTGGGCAGGAAGCTGGGTCAGAAGTGGAGGAGCCCTGACTTAAACCAGGCCTTCCAATATGGGCTGTGTGTGTGCCAAGTGGCAATTTAACCACTGCCCAAACACCTGCCTCTGATATTTTAAAATATATCTAATTTATCAGCTTTGTTGGTGCTACTGTTATTACTTATTCATTCTGCTAAGCTCTCACTAACTGAAATAAATTTACCAAATACAATTTTTGTGTTTGTTTTGCTTGTTCGTCCAAGTAAAGAAAATAACACCCTATTCAATTCCATGGAAGTATGACCCCATTCATCTTTAAGAATGCTGATAGGTTAAGGCTGGTGTTGCCAGGCAGATTAAGCCACTGCTTGCAATGCCAGCTTTCCACATGAGTGCAGTTGGAGTCCTGTTTGCTCCACTTCTGATCCAGCTCCCTACTAATGCTCCTGGGAAAGCAGCAGAGTGTTTGGGCCCCTGCTATCCATGTGGGAGACCTGCATGGAGGTCTAGGCTCCCGGTTTCAGCCTGGCCCAGCCCTGGGTATTGCAGCCATTTGGGAAGTGATCCAGCAGATGGATGATCTCTCTCTCCCTCTCTCTTTCTCTCCATAACTCTACCTTTCAAATAAGATAAACAACTCTTGTTAATAAAAAGGATGTTGGGGTGAAGGCATTATGGGGATGTTTCTTCTTTATCACTTCATTTATCGTTACTGTAGCATTGCTTGTGCAATAATAAAAAACCAAGGAGGAAATGGAACAGGTAACGAGAGAGAAAAGGAAGGACCTTGTTCTCGTGCAAGTTCCTCTGTCGCTGTAAAGCCAGGGTCACTTGCTTCTCGGCTTTTTTCACCAGCTTATGATCTTCTTGCAGCGCATGGCTGGTGCGCAACTCCTGGATCAGCTCCAGTCGCTTCTCTTTCCCTTCAAACATCTGTATCAAATCAAATCACAGACAGACTTGCAAGTTACCAACCCTCTGTGCCAAGCCCTGGGACTCACACGCAGGGATGTGAGACCCCTGTGAGCAGTGGGTTCTGGCCTGCTTTTTGAGAGTATCACTAAAGTTCAGCCCTCTGTTCTGGGCCTTCAGTGGCTCAGGTAGAGAAGTGTCTTTGCTGTCAGTAAGCTGTTTACTTGGTTTCCAGAAATGCTTATCAAAGGCAAAGTTACAGCTAGAGAATGATACTAAGAAGCTAGAACTCTCCCCCCATTTCCTTCCCTAAGAAACCTGGGATGGCCTTTTTCATAGCTATGTGTTCTTTTCCAGTAAACTGGTCCCTGGTTTGTAGAATACAATGTGAGGTCTGAACATAATTATGAAAGGGAGAATAAAGAACAGTGCTGGACACCAGCTGTTCACCCAGCTTCCTGGACGTACTCATTGCACCTGAGTCTCTTAACAGGTATAGACAGGGATGGAGGGTGGAAAGGAGTATCTTGTTCTTAGAATTGTAGCTATAAATCACGAGTCTGTTAAAAACTAATTAAAAATTAAAACAAAAAATGTCTAATGACTACATGTTGAAATACTTTACATAGTAGATTAAATAAAATGTATTACAAAAAAAGTTATAGGTGTTGGGTGAAAGAGAAAAAAGAAAGAAAAAAGTTCACAGGGGCTTTGTATCAGTCCATTTTTGAAGTGAGATGACTTCTCTGGCAGCACAGATACTCCAGCTAAGCCTTTACAGTCAGGAAGATACGAGCTGGATTTGCTGATAGTTAACTAAATCTCTCTTGGGGTCAGATCACTTGCCTGTAAAGTGAGATCACTGATAGAAAAAAAAAAACCTGATGACATAGGTATAGAGTAAAGAGTGTATAAAGTAGGCAAATAATAAGGTTTCAAAACTGTAGTTATTACTTAGCAATTCATTTATAATGCAAATAATTGCATATGACTGTGGAAAACTATGACATCCACCTAGTTTGTGATGCTTTAATAGTCAAAATAAGGTGAAGAAATCTGTGGGTTTAGCGATTGCAAGGAAGAAATGAGTTTCACACCACTACAGTTGCAACTGTGGCCAGTAGCAGGCAGCTCATTCCTCTCTCTCTAACACCGCAGACAACGACACCAGAAGGGAATGGATAGGTAATTCAAAAATATAGTTGACTAGGATTAGGGGGTGCAAAAGGGAAGGTACCCCAAGGAGCCGAACACAGGTGCATTTGAAAAAATTTATTCTCAAAAGAGAAAACACAGGGCCAGAGGTTGGAACTACACACCATGTTCTGCACGACTCGACCCCGGATTAACTTCTGAAGGTAGATCACAGCCATTTCCATTTCTTCTTCTTCCTAAAAGAACAGAGGGAGAACCAAGCAGTTTAAGAACAGTGGCAATCCACGCATGGGATATGTTTCTGAAGGCTTATTTCAAGCAAAAGGGGCTCGCTAGATGCCAGAAGAATTTAAAGAGAAATGAGACCTGGTCCCTTCTCTCGTTGAACACATAGTAGGTTTAGTGTTACTTACTATATCATTAAACTCCATTATTACATTTTGTTATCAGTAATCTATTACCAAAGCATCTGAAAAGCAAAACATGATGGAACTTCCATGCCACCCCTAGAAAGAAACCATTTTCACTTTTCTATACTCCTATCAAAATCTTTCTTGAAGCAACAAATACTACACAAAACATCCTTTTTTACAAAAATATTTTCATGTTTGATCACAAGTAGACAAAGAATACAGTTGGTCTATGTCAGAGTGACATAATGCTCACACGAATTTGGTAAAATCAGAATATAATGGTCAAGATTAGTTATCTACAAAAATCACCTTAAATAACTATACATCCAAAGCAGCAAGAGCAGGACCTGAAAATCTAAGCTGCCAAGTGTAAAAGAAGGCAACAGCCTAGTTAGGGGCACTGACACACGTGAGAGACGGCTCCTGCACACTCTAGAAGAGGAGATATGCTGGCCATCGGTGGGTGCATTCCGTAAAATGTGGTAACCGGCAGCCATGAGGTCTCCTGTCAACTTCCAATCCCTAGCCTACCCACTACGCTGGTGAAACACACACTACCCTCCTGATAGGCTGGTTTCTTGTCAGGATTGCTCTGTACTAGGAGCTAATGTGCTGACCAGCCAGGAAGAACATCCCAAGCCACCAGGAAGTTACATTTCTTTCCATAAAGTAATCAGCTGGCATTGTGGCATTTCCAGCACCTTAAGTCTGACTCAGTCTTTTAAATCCTAACAAACTCTTGTACCTTGCCCAAATTGAGTGTGGTAAGAAATGGCCCTTGTTTGGGTGACCCCTTTGAGCCATTTATGCCCCAGAAACTAGCCCGTCTTGATGCCATGTCTGGCATGTCACTTCTCTTGGATTCAACAGTCTTCAGCCATCTCGCCTCGTGGGAAGATAGTTACGGTAACCAATCATCACTCAATCTTTCTTTGCTTTATGAGATACATTAGGATAATCTTCTGAAGCCTATCTTTCATAGGAAGATACTTCCTTGGTGAGTTATTCTCAAAAAAGATTGGATGTAGATTTCATTTTCCTTATTTTTGTGTGTTTGATGTTTGCTATGTAAGAATAAAGACAATATTTAAGTAAGAGCTTGGGAAGCTAATACTGTTAACATTAGCTTTGTTTTCAACCCAAACTATCCTAAGAATGATTGATGGCAATACTGAGTTCAGCATGTAAATGTGAAAGTTTCAAACTTACATTGGAACTCATTTCCAAGGTTGGTGTGGGAAGCCGAGCTTGAGGTATTGATTTTCTATGAAGGAAGCGCAGAGGTTTCATTTCTTCAAGGACTTTGTTCTTCTTATCCAACAGTGCCTGAAATAATCACAACTACTGTCATTCCTTACCTCTGTATTTTCTTCCACTGTCAGATAGAGGCCACAGATTTGACAGTCAATCAGAGGTAATATTCTCTACGGCTGTGCTAGGTCAGCTTGAGAAAGCCCAAACTGGGGTGCATGTATCTCCCAAGCAATGCCAAGATATTTCTAAGGATATGTTAACCACTTCATTAATGTGGAAGATGTTTTAGATGTATCCATTTTAATCAAAACTTTTGGAGGAAGATTTAACCTTTTTTTTTTTTTTTTTTTTTTTTAGTTTTAAAAAGTTTTGTCTTACATGTTTACAAGCAACTCTAAGTCCATTCCTACTTTTTTACATGGTACAGTTTGCTGAATACATGGGCAATAGGAAATTTGCCTGCACAGTAAGAGATTCAAACATTTGGTATGTTGTTATGGGGGAGCTGAGGAACATTAAATTCCATGTGTCTCAAAGTGGAGAAAGGGCCCTGAAGGCTTGTACATCTAGAGTTTTTGAAAATTAACTTACTCCCCTAGTGAAAGAGAATGTGTTTGTGTTTTTCATGTTTTTTCTTTACTTTTGGTCATCAAAAGTTCTCCAAGATTATATATAATATTTTGTTCATTGGTTCTATTCTCAGTCATAAGAAGGGATTTTTAATTTAAAAGCACCAACAATTCTTATCTTTATGATTTTGAAATCATATTTTATTTACTTTCTTATCAGAATAATGAGAATATCAGAATACAATAATCTTATCAGAATATAAGAATAAATTCTTATCAGAATATTTTATCTTCCATAAAAATATAGATGAACATTTTTTTAAAAAAATATAAGCATTAAGTCAAAGCTTGAATCTAGTAAAGTATGCAAATTAGGAGTGAAATTCACAGTCACCTATTACTCTGGTTATAATACAGTTTCTGGGTTTTCAAAAAATAAAACTTACAGCAAGTACAAAACAGCTCTTTGGTAACCACAACTAGTGAGTCAACAGAGAGCAGCAGGAGTCTACAAGTGATTAACACCTCTAAACTCATGCATTTCCTGAGGCAAGAACTCTAAACAATACCACATGAAAACACTTCAGAACCAATCATCTGTAAGATTTTTGGTGAGGACAGGAGAAGAAAACTTGGCAATTTCCATCCAAATTATAGCTGCGCATTTACCGCGGTCCAACGATCCCAACTCTAGGAATTTATCTCCTAGCTATGTTCACACACACACCACATTACATGCAAATAAAAATATTAATTGTAGCATTGTTCTCAATATCAAAAATTACAAATGATATAAATGTCTACCAAAAGGAGGAAAGTTAAATACATTATGGTACATCTGTTCAATGATATAAATTTCTTCTGGTAACATTGAAATAGATGGATCACCAAGATATAGTAAGCAAAAGAGGGGAAGGCAGAACAGTATACGTTTACACTAACATTTATATTAAAAAAGGTTTTAACAAGATACTTGTAAGAAAGGCACTTCAAAATCTTCATGAAAAAAAGAATTAAAAGATTTTACTAGAAAAATTTTTGAAATTCATGAAAATAAAGTCTTCAAAATTTATGAAAAAAATTATGTACAAACTTCAAAATATTTCTGCACCAAAATAAACTTGTAATTCCATTTCCATAGACTTTTTGAAGTATTGTCATATGTATTTATACATATTTGCTTGTGTATTTTCATAATACACACAAACATAGTATATATGTGTACATATTTGCACAGGCACCTACACACATATATTAAAACGCATAAAAATATATTTGTTTATATAAAATTATATAAAATATCTCTGGAAGAAAAGACATAAAACTAAAAACACTGGTTGGCTCCAGAGAGAACCCCATGACTAGGAGACATGGATAGAAGGGAAATATTTCCATTAATACTCTTGTATAACCCATTTTGAACTATGTAGATTTTATTTTCTAGTCAGTAAAATAATTATAAATAAATAATTAAAATTTTGAAGGAAAAAATGACTAGATTTTCATAGTTAAAAGAAAATGGTTTGGTCAAGATGACCAATAGGGGCTGGCACTGTGACACACTAGGCTAATCCTGCCTGTGGTACCTGCATCCTATATGGGGACTGGTTTGAGTCCTGCTGCTCCTCTTCTGATCCAGTTCTCTGCTATGGCCTGGGAAAGCAGTAGAAGATGGCCCAAGTCCTTGGGCCCCTGCACCTGCGTGGGAGATCTGGAATAAGCTCCTGTCTCTTGGCTTGGATCAGCTCAGCGCTGGCGGTTGTGGTCATTTGGGGGGTGAACCAGCGGATGGAAGACCTTTCTCTCTGTCTCTCCCTCTCACTGTCTGGAACTCTACCTCGCAAGTCAATAAATAAAATCTTTAAAAAAAAGATGACCAATAAAAATCATAATCAAATAAGCAGAATACTCAGATTTTCTTCTATCTCAGCCTCACATTTTCCTTGAAGGTAAAGCACAGAGAGAGACAGAGATTGAGAGATCCAATGAGTATGAGCGAATACAAGAATATTAAGAAAGTGTTCTTATCAAAGAATACATTTTAATAAATGCTCAAAAGACAAAAACTGTGTTTAATCAGTGGATTTCATAAACAAAAGAAAGGACTCATTGGTAGACTTGTTAAGTATACTTTACAATACAAGCAATTTGAAACAACAGCAAAAATATATTCCAGCCTACATTTCTACCAAGAATGGCCCGAAAATATTGCACTGTGGCAAATCTTTCACGCTTTTCTGGACAGTTCTCTGTTATTACTATGACATAGCTCATAAGGTATTTTAAAACAATAACTTTCTACCACCTGTACCTTTGCATTTCTTTGATTCTGGATTCACAAAATACTGCAACCTTAAGGCTAAGAGTCATTGCCTGGCCATAAGCCTGATATTTAGTGACTCTCTTAACTATCTCAGTGCAACAGATTCCATAAAATGGCATCTCATCCCAAATCCAAGAGAGGAGATAAAAACAAGGATAGTTAAGTAATGTGCAGCCTTTGATATCTAAAAGTCCAACAAACATTAAAAACAAGCCAGGGGCTGGCGCTGTGGCACAGCAGGTTAAAGCCCTGGCCTACAGCACTAGCATCCCATATGGGTGCCAATTTGAGTCCCAGCTGCTGCACTTCAGATCCAGCTCTCTGCTATGGCCTGGGAGAGCAGTAGATGGCCCAAGTCCTTGGACCCCTGCATGCACATGGGAGACCCAGAAGAAGCTTCTGGCCCCTGGCTTTGGATCAGCTCAGCCCTGGCCATTGCAGTCATTTGGGGAGTGAACCAGCAGATGGAAGGCCTCTTTCTCTGGTTCTACCTCTCTAACTCTTTCAAATAAATAAAATAATAACAAAAATAAAAAATAAATTAAAACAGTCCAGCCCCTAGTCACTTCTGTATAAAATCTACACTACAGCCTACAGCCTGTTTATCTCAGTCCCCATTATCTAGGTCAGATGTTAAACTATCAACAAAATATTAAAAGCCATGCCCAAAATTAAAAAAAAAAATCTAAATCTAAAGAGGAAAAAAAAAAAAACTAGAGTCAGCCAGAATAGATTTTGGAATTATCAGACAGGAATTTGAAGTAACCATGATTACTTGATTAAGGAAACTAATGGAAAAGGTAGACAATGTGCAAGAACATATGAGTTATGTAAACACAGATGGACACTTAAAAAGAATCAAAAGAAAAGGCTAGAAATCAAAGCACAGTACAGAAGTAAAGAATGTCACCACTGGACTAATCAATAAACTTGGACACAGCAAAGGAAAGAATCAGGGAGTTTGAAGATAGGTCAAGAAAACAGGATGAGCTTTTTGGCCTAGCAGTTAAGATTTGTTTGGGACACCCACAGTTCACATCAGAGTGTCTGGGTTCAATTCCTGGATCCCGATCGCAGCTTCTGCTAACGCAGACTCCAGGAAGTAGCAGTGATGCCTCAGATGGCTAGATTCCTGCCACCCACATGTAGTCCCAGCCCAGCCCCAACCCCTGCAGGTATCTGAGGAATGGGAGTGTTCTCACCCCACCCCCAGCCTATCAAATAAAATTGTAAAGCAAAACAAAACGAAAAACAACCTTCCCAAACTGAAATACAAAGACAAAAAAAAATGGAGGGATAAAAATCAGAAACAAAACTAAGAATTGTGAAATAGCACCAAAAGCTGTCATACATGGGCAGGCTTGCTGCAGCAGGTTAAGCTTCCACTCGGGACCCCTACACCCCACACTGGTGTGCCTGAGGTGGAGTCCCCCTTGCCTTCCAATCCAGCTTCCTGCACATGTGCCTGGGAGGCAGCAGATAGTGGCCAAAGTACTTGGGTCTCTGCCATTCACGTGGGAAACCCACATGGAATTCCTGGCTTCAGCCTAAACCAATCCTGGCAGTTGCAGGCATATAGGGCATAAACCAGTGGGTGGAACTCTCCCTCTTTCTCTCTCACTCTGGCTTCCAAATACATACATACATACATACATACATACGTGGTGTGTGTGTGTGTGTGTGTGTGTGTGTATAAACTGTAATATCAGATAGAGAAGAAAGAAAAAGAGATTAGAACAGGAGAAATATTTGAGGTACTAATGGTTGACACTTTCCAAAATTAATTGAAGAAGAAGAAAGCTTAGAGAATACCAGTCAAGATAAACACCTTACACAAAATTTAAAATACAGGCGTATAATATTCAAATTGAAAAAAAAAAAAAAGAAAATTTGAAAGAAGCCAGAGTAGGTAGAAACGCCTCATCTACAAGGAACAAAGATAAGAATTCTACTGGATTTCTAGTCAGAAACCATGCAAACAAGAAGAGAGTGGTGGGAAACCTTCACAGTGTTGGAAGCAAATACACAACAACCTAGAATTTTATGCCCAGTAATATTATTCTTTAAAAATGAAAAAGCCAAAACAAAAACTTATGTTTCAAGGGATACATGAGTAGACATTTCTTCTAAAAAGATAAACAAATGACCAGTAGTTACATGAAAAGATGTTCAACACTATTAATCATTAGATACAAATCAAAACCATGCTGAGATATCCCCTCAAATGCAGTAGGGTTTTACAACAAAAAAGACAGAAAAATACAAGTGATGGCAAGGATGTGGGGAAATCAGAACCCTCATGCATTGCTATTAGGGAATGTAAAATAGTTCAGCCACTTTGGAAATAGTCTGGCAGTTACTCAAAATGTAAACACAAAGTTTCCATATGATCCAGCTATTCTGCTTAGATATATGAACAAGAACTGAAAACACATATCCACCCAAAAGCTTGTACATAGATGTGCACTGCAGCATTATGTATAATATTAGTCAACAACACAAATGACTGAACTGTCCCACAATTGATGAGCAGATAAAAAAATGTGGCAAATCCATACAATGAGTAGTGTGCAGGCATGAAAAAGAGGAAATACTGGGATATGCTAGGACAAGGATGAATGATAAAAATACTACACTAAATGAAAGAGGTCGGACACAAAAGCTCACATAATGCAGGATTCCTCTTATGTGAAGTGTCCAGAATAAGCAAATTCAAAAACAGAAAGAAGAGTGGCTTCTTGGGCTGAGGCGAAGGGGAATTGAGAGTTAGAACTCATGAGTATGGAGTCCATTTTTGAGATGATGAAAATGTTTTGGAATTACACAGTGAGTGACAGTTGTACAATCTCATAATATGCTAAAATCATCAAATTCTTTTTAAAAATTTTCTTTATATTTACTTTTTATTTATCTGAAAGGTAGAGTTAGAGAGAATGAGAGAATGAGAGAGAGAGAGAGAGAGAAAGAGATTCCATCTGCTGTTTTACTCCCCAAATGGCCACAACGGCCAGGACCGGGCTAGGCCAAAGCTAGCAGCCTGGAGCTTCTTCAGGGTCTTCCATGTGGGTGCAGGGGTCCAAGCCAACTTTGTCTACTTTCCCAGGCGCATCAGCAGGGAGCTGGATCGAATTGTAGCAGCCAAGACATGAACTGACTCCTCTATGAGGGCATCACAGGCAGAGACTTAACCTGCTATGCCCCAACACCGGCTCCAAAATCCTGAATTCTATACTTAAAAGGTGGATTTTATTGTGTGTGAATTTATTCCTACCCTCTAAAAAACAAGCAAAAAAACTCATAAAGGAGAAATGAGTTCTTGAGACAAATAAAACCTGAAATCAGCTCATTTCTAACAGATAATCCCTGCAAGAAATGATAAAGTTCTTCAGACAGATGAGAAATGATAGAAGAAACTTAGATCTATATAAAGTAATTATATAAAGAAAGTAAAAATGGCAGAGAAGAAATAGATGAAAGCAAATTGAAATCTTTTATTTTCCTTAGTTTTAATTGATATAAAAGGTAACTGCTAAAGAAATAAAAATAAAGGTGCACTGAGTAATTACAGCATATGGATTAGTAAAATGAATGAATGACAGCCGAGTCACAGGGATGGGGGGAGGAACTGGAATTATTTCCTCTAAGTCACCTGCCCTACACAAGAAGAAATACAGTATTATTTGAAGGTGGACTTTGATTATTGATATGTATAGTCATATACTAGTCCACAAAGCAAGTCTCACTAAATTTCCAAGAATACATACTACATAGACTATGATCTCTGATCACTGTAATTGAGTTAGTAATTAACTAGAAAGTGAGCTAAAATTCCTGCATATTTGGAAACTTACAAACACACTGTTAAATAATGAACAAGTATAAAATCACAATGGTTTTTCTAGATAGTAGAAATTAAGAATAATGACAATCATTACATACCCAAACTAATGGAATGTACCCAAAAACAGTGCTTTGAGGGGAATATTTAATTCAAAACACAAAAGTAAAACTGATGAGTACATGAAATTTATGAGTTGTATGTCCAATTTAAGTTAGGAAAAGAACTAAAAATTAACTCAAAGAAAGAAAAAAGAATGTAAATTAATGTAATTGAAAGAAATGTATTTATGTATATATATGTGTGTGTGTGTATGTCTGTATGTGTGTGCGTGCGTGTGTATACATCCAGAAACTTCGGGTGTGGGCCCAGCACACTGTGTGCTATCAAGTCCTACATGTGATTCTGATGCATGCTCAAGCATCAAGGTCATCAACCTTTCTCATTTAGCTGAGTTTTAAACCAAATGAGAAAGGAGTTGAACAGGGCTCCTTTTCTTCATGATGCCCTGATACCAAATACAAAAGGAAGAAAATGGACCTGTGACAACTATGAACACCGACAGAAATTCCTAAATCTAGAAATTTGTTCTACCTTGGGGTAATGTCAAACTTTACTACATAGATCCAAAATCAGAAACATTTTGCAAAAGTGACACGACCTCTTCGAATGGTGGTGTCACTTTTTCTACAGTCTGAAACGAGGGGGCAACCCTCACTGGTTCTGCACAGCACAGGCCCCTCCAGGAGAGAGAAGTGTGGAGAAGAGAGAGAACAGAGGTTGCATGACAGACCTGCTGTACACTGTTGCCCAAGACAAAGCGCTGCATTTGTGGGCAGCGTCCCTCTGCCAAAGTCACACTAGAAGCATCTTGTCTTCCAGACGATCACTATACCTTATGGACTTCTGCCAACTCATTGTCAAACCTTGCTGCTCTCTTCAGAATACCAGCCTTGGTGGTGATGACTTTTGGCTTTGGAGTTCTGATTCTTGGTTGTGTCACAAAATCTGGGAGAGATGACTCAAGTTCAACTAATCCTGTGGTGAGGAAGTACGTGTTTTTAGTATCTGGCACTTAAATTCAGCTTTTTCAAGAGTACATTGTTAATTTCAGTAACTTTTTGCCAAGTGGTTTCATTGGAATGTAAAGCACATTTCTGTATAATTATGTTCTGACTCAGACTGGAAAATAAGAAATAATTATAAGATAAAAAAATACTAGCCTACAGAAAGTAATAATTTCCATAATATTAAACAGAAAATTAATTACCTTATGATATACAGTATCACTATTCTAGAGTGGATGTTCACCAATTTATCATTCTGTTCTGGAGATGGCCAGTCAGGGCTACAAGTTCAACAATGTGACCATCAGTTCATGATCTTGGCCATGTGATGTTTCACATGTGAACTGAAATTTAAATAAGACTCTTGGACTTCATCAAAGGGATAGCCTCTTCAAGCATTATCCATCCCCTTGACCCCTACCCTTCTGTCTTTTTTTGTAAAATGTTGATTTTATTATATATTCCTTATCTGCTTTCATAAATTTGGTATAGAAGTTTTTTCTATTTCACTTTTCTTTTTTTTAAACTTTTATTTAGTAAATATAATTTTCCAAAGTACAGTTTATGGATTACAATGGCTTTTTCCCCCCCATAACTTCCCTCCCACCCATACCCCTCCCATCTCCTGCTCCCTCTCCCATTCCATTCACATCGATTCATTTTCAATTATCTTTATATACAGAAGATTGATTTAGTATATAATAAGTAAAGTTTTCATCAGTTTGCACCCACAGAACATAAAGTGTAAAATACTGTTTGAGTACTAGTTATAGCATTAATTCACATTGGACAATACATTAAGGACAGAGATCCCACATAAAGAGTGAGTACACAGTGACTCCTGTTGTTGACTTAACAATTCGACACTCTTGTTTATGGTGTCAGAAATCTCCCTAGGCTCTAGTCATGAGTTGCCAAGCTAGGAAGCCTCTTAAGTTCGCTGACTTCGATCTTATTTAGACA
The DNA here is from genome assembly GCF_051225735.1 of Oryctolagus cuniculus. Classification (NCBI taxonomy): domain Eukaryota; kingdom Metazoa; phylum Chordata; class Mammalia; order Lagomorpha; family Leporidae; genus Oryctolagus; species Oryctolagus cuniculus. Next base: position 76,133,580 of record NC_142870.1, on the reverse strand, counting down.
AGGTCATAGTCAAAGTGGAAGTTATCTCCTCCTTTCAGAGAAAGGTACCTCCTTCTTAGATGGCCCGTTCTTTCTACTGGATCTCACTCACAGAGACCTTTCATTTAGGTTTTTTTTTTTTTTTTTTTTTTTTTTTGCCAGAGTGTCTTAGCTTTCCATGCCTAAAATACTCTCATGGGCTCTTCAGCCAGATCCAAGTGCCTTAAAGGCTGATTCTGAGGCCAGAGTGCTCTTTAGGACATCCGCCATTCTATGAATCTGCTGTGTATCCCACTTCCGATGTTGGATTGTTCTCTCCCTTTTTTATTCTATCAGTTAGTATCAGCAGACACTAGTCTTGTTTGTGTGATCCCTTTGACTCTTAGACCTATCAGTGTGATCAATTGTGAATTGAAATTGATCACTTGGACTAGTGAGATGGCATTGGTACATGCCACCTTGATGGAATTGTATTGGAATCCCCTTGCATGTTTCTAACTCCACCATTTGGGGCAAGTCCGATTGAGCATGTCCCAAATTGTACATCTCCCTCTCTTATTCCCACTCCTATATTTAACAGGGATCACTTTTCAGTTAAATTTAAACACCTAAGAATAAATGTGTGTTGATTACAGAGTTCAACCAATAGTATTAACTAGAACAAAAAAAATACTGGGATAAAGTATTAAATTGTACATCAACAGTCAGGACAAGGACTGATCAAATCACTGTTTCTCATAGTATCCATTTCACTTCAACAGGTTTCCTTTTTTGTGGTTGGTTAGTTGTCACCGATCAGGGAGAACATATGATATTTGTCCCTTTGGGACTGGCTTAATTCACTCAGCATGATGTTTTCCAGATTCCTCCATCTTGTTGCAAATGACCGGGTTTCACTGTTTTTGACTGCTGTATAGTATTCTATAGAGTATATGTCCCATAATTTCTTTATCCAGTCTACTGTTGATGGGCATTTGGGTTGACTCCAGGTCTTAGCTATTGTGAATTGAGCTGCAATAAACATTAAGGTGCAGACAGCTTTTGTGTTTGCCAATTTAATTTCCTGCTTTCCCAGGCCATAGCAGAGAACTGGATCAGAAGAAGAGCAGTTGAGTCTCGAACCGGCGCCCATATGGGATACCGGCGCTTCAGGTCAGGGCTTTAACCCACTGCACCACAGTGCTGGCCCCATGCTGGCTCTTCCATTTCACTTTTGAATAACTTTGATTATTAATTACATTAAACATTTTTGAATGTCTTCAGGCTGATGAATTTATTCTTTGCTAAACTGTTTTCTAGTGTACCCATTTATTTGACTTTGTGGTTTTTATTGGTTTGTATGAACTCATTAATAATAACATTAAACACGTTCATTTTTGTTTCTTGCATATATTTTTGTAGTTTAGCTTTTAATCTAAATTTCTATAGTTTAAATATATACATACATATATATGACAATCCTCTTTTTGAAAATATTTAGTTATTTGAAAGGTAGAGTGACAGACAAAAGGGAGGCAGGGGGAGAGAGAGAGAATCTTCCATCTGCTGGCTCATTCCCAAAATGCCCACATCAGGGCTGAGTCAGGCCAAAGCCAGAAACCTGGAACTCCATCTAGGTCTCACATGGGCTAGCAGGGACTCAAGTACTTGGCCCATCATGCACTGCCTTTCCAGGAATATTAGCAGGAAGCTGTATCAAAAGGAGAATAGCTGGGACTTGAACTGGCACACTGATACAGGATGTGGGTGTCCCAAGTGGCAGCTTAACCCACTGTGCCACAACAGCAGCCCTTAAGATAACCCTCTTTTATTGGAATTCTAGCTACATAAATTGCTTACCTTCATAGGTGTTGAGATAGTGGTTTTTGACTACAAAGTCCTCTGAGTTGTTGTCCGGGAAACGACCAAGGCGAGCTAGAGGTCCATAGACCTGTGATGCATAATCAGAATAATCCTTGATGATATTTCTTCTCTCCAACTTCCCTTCTACGTTCTTTCTCTTTTCTACAAGCTTCCTGATTGCTGAAACAGAACATACTTCCATGACTGTCTCCAAAATATTTATCCAAATTAGCCGAATGCAGAATAGTAAACCAATTCTAGTTTTATGCACAGGGGAGCTACTAAATTGAATTAATTTCATGATGACTCACAGCAGCCAGAATGTAACACTAAAAACAGAGTTCTGCCATCTGCATGGCGCAGTCTGTCCCAAGACGGGCAGTAGTGGCAGATGCTGAATCAGCCAGTGTCTTCAACTGAAACTCATCAACAATCCTTTAGGACTGTATTATAAGCTCTGAGCAAGCAAGAAGTATTCAATAATAGTTTGTTAAATGAACGACAGAAACCCAAGGTAACTAGCAAATGCATGTTCTGTGGAGAGTCAGGAGAATCACTTTTCCCCACAAGATAAAGAGGACTGCAGGTTTCTCATGGTTTGTTGGGAAGTCAGAGGGGAAAAGCAACTGTACTCATTAGGAGTATACTCATCTAAAGAGTCAAGCCTACTACCTCTACCATTCCCTTTCCTTTCTATCTCATCGCAGACCCACTCCCTTGGAACCACTCCACGCGGCGTACTCTCAGTGGAGCAAGACGGCAGCACAGGATGGGAAATCAAGCACAGGGGCCTCGAGAGCCACTCCTGTGGATGCTGTTCATGCTTGACCCTCAGTGCTTCTGTGTGTGACTTGGAGTGTGAGAATTAAGTAGAAGTGCTTATACTGTATGATTAATCTACAAAAGTTAGTTAAATCCATCACTATTTATATCAAGTACAGAAATGGAAAAATGGTGACAAAGGAACACCTAGCAGCTAGTTAAATTATTTTCTCACATTAAGAAAAAGTTAAAATTTAAGATCATTAAAATAATTTTCAAGTAATGATTTGTTTTGTAATGTTTCACTCTTGCCAGAAAAATAACAGTTTTGAGTGATTTTTATATGTTGCCATTAAATATTATGCAAGTTACTAATTCACAAATGTAGTTGATAGAATTTTTTAAGATAAATTTTCACTTATTTTTTAGCAGATTTTAATGGCTTTACTTGCAATTCTAGACTCCAGCAGCAGCACAAACCAAAAACAAATCAACTCATTTTTAATCTTGCACTGAATAAAAAGAGTAAGTTGAACACTTCATCTTTTTATGTATAACATATGGATATATCTATCTTTATGTATAAAGTATATAAAGATACACACATATCTACACATATATACAACATTTTTGTGATATCAAAATTTCTTGGAGAGGGGTGGTGAACAAAAGAGACTTATAAAACATCTCTACAGGAGGCAATAATGAGTAAAAGGTTGAGAAAGTAGGGCTGTCTATCCAGAGTCTCAACCCATGAACATGGGGAATCAGCACACACATATACGCACCACACCCCGATAATGTCAAAAACTTGGCTACCTGTTACAGCACCACTGTCTGACTATTTTCCTGAGGGATTCCCCTCCACTTTCCTATCTTTGAGAAAAAATTCATTGATGCACCAGGACCAAAAGAGAAGTTTATCACAGTGAAATTGGGTTTGGTCAGAGAGCCAAAGCCAAGCCCCCTTGCCCGTTTTCTGCATTACTCGATAAATGTCTGCACTGGATTTGTGCCACTTTGGCCTCTTTTTCTTCCTGCAGCTTAGACCACTTGGCATTCAAGTGCTTCATGTTCAGTTCATTTTGATTCTCCTCACGCTTCCTCAGCAGCTCTTTCAGGACTTCCAGACGAATCTCCTGCAATCTGCAAGTGAATCAGAGAACATAAAGAAGCATCCGGTGTCTCAAACGGGTTATTCTGCGAGGGAGCAAAGGAACAGCTGCCTCAAACAGGATCTGCTCTGCAAGGGTCAGGTTCCTGCATTTTCAGAGTGAGCATGACTACGGCAGAGTGTGAAAAATGAACTGGGGTGTGTGTAGGGGGACATCTCAGAAGTGCATCCCTAAGTCACAGGAATGTGTGAGGGCGTAATTCTGGAAGATGAAGATGGTGCCAGCAGGAGAGATAAAGAAGCGCTCTCGACGTGGGAATGACGAGAGCTTTGTGGATGGTTCCAAGATGCCCAGTGCTGCCAGAGGGTTAAGTAATAGGGGAGTAGATAGGAAAAGGTTATGGCACACCATCTTAACAACAAATGTGAAAATGTGAGGGCCTGCACGGTGTAGGTACTCAATAAACCATGTTTTCCTTTCTCTTACCTTCAACTTGTTTAACTAGAGCCACTGGTTTACGTGTATCCAATTAGGTACCGGTGATTTCAAAATCTGTCCCTCCAGTACAGATATTTCTGAACCAGAATTTTTGTTTACTGGAATCTCCCATGGCAATTTCGAAAAATGTATTCATTTTGTTTTCCCAGAAATCTGCCCCTTCTGCTTACAATTGTTTTCCCTTGGCTAACGATTCCTGCTCTGAAACAATTCTTGCGCCCACACATCAACCACCTCCTGTTTTTGTCATTCTCCTAACATGGATTCCTTGCTGCTACCTTCTCCTCCTTCCAATGTCTGTACCACACAGCTGTCCAGGTTTTCCTTCCTAAAACAGCTCTGAACACACCTTCAACCCACACATTAACTTATGCACCTGGTCATTTGTCAAATATTTACTCAGTGCCCACCATCAGCCAGGCAGGACATCGTGATACACAGGATGAAATGCCTCTCCTGGGAAGCAGTGCTGCAGTGGAATAGCCACCTAAGCCACCTGCTACACACAGAAAGAAACACAGCAGCCTAAAGGAAGGAGGAGCTTCCAGTGGGAGGAGAGAGGATGAGCAGGAGGAAAGGAGAGAGGAGCTGTTAACTGGCTGAGTGTTACAGGTAAACAGGACTGGGATTGCCACATCGAAAAGCAGCAAGTCCTCAGCGGAGGGAGCCGAACTTTCCTGTCAAAGGACTGGAGGCAGAACGAGCCAGGCACACCTGCAGAACTGCTCAAAGTGCAGACCCGTGGGAGGGTGAGGGAACAACGACAAGTGATTACAGAGAGGCAGGTGCTCTTATGCCAGTAGTCACCTTTCTCTCTCAAGATAGAAATACAGTCACGTGTGCGATAACCACATTTTGGTCAACAACTGGTAGTCTCATCAGATGACAGTGGGGCTGAACAATTCCTATTGCCTGGCGACATTACAGCTGTCTTACCACTGTAGTGCTATGTGTCATGTGTTTGTGATGATGCTGCTACAGACAAACCTACTGGGCTGCCATTCATACAGAAGCACAGAACATATGAGGGGACTTAAAAAAGTCCAGGGAAAAGTAGAATTAAAAAATAAGTTTATTTTGGTGCAAATTTTCTAAAACTCATACATAATGTGTGTATGTGGTTTTTTTGTTTTGTTTTGTTTTGTTTTGTTTTTTTACAGGGAGAGAGAGAGAGACAGAGAGAAAGGTCTTCCTTTGCCGTTGGTTCACCCTCCAATGGCCGCCGCGGCCGGCGCACTGCGGCCAGCACACTGCGCCTATCCGAAGGCAGGAGCCAGGAGCCAGGTACTTATCCTGGTCTCCCATGGGGTGCAGGGCCCAAGCACTTGGGCCATCCTCCACTGCACTCCTGGGACACAGCAGAGAGCTGGCCTGGAAGAGGGGCAACCAGGACAGAATCCAGTGCCCCAACCAGGACTAGAACCCGGTGTGCCGGCGCTGCAAGGTGGAGGATTAGCCTATTGAGCTGTGGCGCTAGCCTATACAGAATGCTTCATAACATACATTTTCATGAACTTTTTGAAGATTCCTTATAAAAATTATGTACAGTACATAGTACTTGATCACAATAATAAATGACTATTCACTGGTTGCTGGCTGATGTGCTTACTATACTATACTTTCATCATATTTTAGAGTGTACTCCTACTTTAAAAATTACTATAAAACAATCCGTTGTGTTCTACCAGCATCAGTTTTATGCACCTCGTGTGGACCTCATCTCTTGACAGCATCGAGAGGCCACACTGAGTAACCTCCATCCAGGTTTGTATAGGTGCGCTCTGTGACACTCACACAACATAATCGCCTTAAAAAAGGCCATTTCCCATTGGCTATGCAACACGTGACTGCACTAGGGACAGTTCTCAACTTCACCACTGACCTCAATTTCTTACTGTAAATTGGAGATCATAGTGTTCACTTTATACAGTTGTTGTAAGCATTAACTGAGTTTATGTATATAAAATGCTAGAACAATAGTTCTCAAATTTAAGCATGTGTCAGAATAATCTGGAGAGGTTGGTAGATTGCTGGACCTTAACCTGTTCAGTAGGTCTGGGATGAGGCCTGAGAATTTGCATTTCTTTTTTTTTTTTCTTTTTTCTCTTTTTTTTTTTTTTTTTTGGACAGGCAGAGTGGATAGTGAGAGAGAGACAGAGAGAGAAAGGTCTTCCTTTGCCGTTGGTTCACCCTCCAATGGCCGCCGCGGCCGGCACGCTATGGCCGACACACTGCGCTGATCCGATGGCAGGAGCCAGGTACTTATCCTGGTCTCCCATGGGGTGCAGGGCCCAAGCACTTGGCCATCCTCCACTGCACTTCTGGGCCACAGCAGAGAGCTGGCCTGGAAGAGGGGCAACCGGGACAGAATCCGGCGCCCCGACCAGGACTAGAACCTGGTGTGCCGGCACCGCAAGGTGGAGGATTAGCCTAGTGAGCCGCAGTGCCGGCATTTCTAACAAGTTCCCAGATAATGCTGACCCTGCTGGTGTGTGGCCCACCTTGGGGAACTACTGGCTTAGAACATCGTCTGGCATGTAGAAAGCACTCGCAAGTATCTGAAAGTGTCCTCCTCCTCATCACTGATATCACTGTCTACCTCTGGCTTCTTCCTCAACTTTCAAATCTCAGCTCAGAAGCCAAATCACTCACCTCAGCCAGAACTCACTGTTCTCTCACCATGTTCCCCTCTCTCTTTGTGAACAGAGCAGCCCACCTGACAGACCGTCTGGGGGGGCGCTGGTCTGAAGGTGTTTTGCCTCATCCCCTGCCAACTGTCCTGCCCTCCTTGCCTTCGTTGTGGTCCAGTGGACCATACGGAGCTCTGGCAGGACGCAGCACTTCCCTACTCTCCCTGTTTCCTCAGCGACAGGCAGAGCCTAGCACAAAGCGGGCACTCAATATATGTTTATTACATTTATGCTCAATTGTACAAAGTATACACACCCTCTGACCAGGTACATTTTAAATATCTGATGTCTTCTGACAAGATGAGTAGAGCAAAAAGTGTGAATGTCTGAAAACAGAACTGACATTTGACATCTGCTTTGCCCCCAACATTTTCTAAGTCAATTGGAAGCTTTCCTAAACCATCATATAGAATGGATTCAGGCTTAATTGGTGGAAAGTATTATTTAAAAAAATGAATACATTCTGAATTTAGCACCAAATTGGATCCTTAACTTCCCTGTGTATGAGAGGCCTTGGTAGCCTTGCTACAAGCAATAAAGTACCTGGACACAGTCTAGGATAAAGGACAAGCTGAACAAGTACCCTTCCTCTCTTTCTTATTGGGAAGATGTAATTTCTTGGTTCTCATCATTTCTACATAGCAGCAGCAACCTCATTTCCACAGTACACCTGCTAAATGAGTGAAAACTCACCCTGCAGGAGCCTATTTGGCGGAGGATAAGGGCGGCCAGGGCCTAGGGCAGTGGCAGTGGGAATGAATAGAAGGCATCAGTTTGGAAGGTGCTTTGCAGGAATCAATGTGACAGTCTATGCAGGCAGTGAAGAGAAGCCCTCAAGGAATCGTTCAAACGTGGATTCTGTGTGGCACTTCACACACAAAGACCAGTCTACATTTTGAAGTTATTAAAGAGAAAACTATAGAGAGGTCCTATACCACATTGGGAATGTGTGATTACTCTTGAAAGAACTGGAAATCCAATTTTTCTCTAAAGGCCAAAGATTGCTTTTGAGTTGTATGCATTGTACAAATAAAAAGTGGTGGCATTCCTTCCACCAGTGCAGGGATAGTTTTCTGGGTGAGAGAGAACCTACTTTTCAATCTCCTGCTCTCGGAAGGCCCATTCCTTCCTCTCCATTGCGTTCATCATCTTCCTTCTCTTCTCAAACTGGGAGGTGTCACTCAGAGGCGGGAGAGTGGCCTCCCACGCTCGCTTCTCGCGGGCTCGTTCTATCATCTCCACCTCAGCTTGGCCGGCTGGCAGACCTCGACCTGGACGATGAAGCAGCACACCTTAGAAGCACTGGGCAACCCCGTACACCTACCGGGCCATAATCTACTCCCCTTCAGTTCTTCTCTAAATGCAAAAGTTATGACAGAATACAATGATACTGGGAGACACCCTCCAGATGTGCCTCTCAGCCGTGTCATCTAGGTCCTGCATGGCCTCTTCTGAGTGACTGAGCCATGACACGTGTTAGTTGCACATATGATGGAAAGGATTTAAGTAACCACTGCAAAGTCACACCTTGGAGTGCTCCATACTAGAAAAATCTGCATTTTGAAACACAAATAGCAACATGTGAAAGATAGGGAACCTGTTGGACAAAGTGGAAAAACATACTTTTAAAATAACAGCTAATGAAGAAGTTAATTATTAACTGAGAATTAGTTTTGTGTTTTGACCTCCAAAATGAATGTACAATTTAGGCTATCCTTCAACTCCAACCACAAGAGTTCTAAGACACAAAGACCTCCAGGTCAGGCAGACGGGTAGGGCCATTGGATGTGTCTCCTGACCATCTCGGAGACACTGAGTAAGACCCGATCCTAGCTATGCCTCCCTAAAGCAAGATCAGGGGACCCAGTCACACTCAGATGAGGTAGCCTTGGTTTACTGCATCAGCTTCCTGGGGTGAAAAGTGGAAAAAGGAAGTGGGGGCTAGAACAAGTTTCCTGTTGATCACTTAATCCCAGTAAACTGATCTTTGTTTTATTTTCATTTAAAAAAATTGAACAGAAAAGTACAGAGATATAAATGTCATATTTGTACCACATACAATAAACTACTAATATTTTCGCTTTGTTTCAAATCTTGGGTAATGTTCACACTTTTAGCAAAGAAATACATGAATTCACATGTCCTGTTTTTTAAATTAGGACATTATAGAAGAAGCTGAAGTCTTCTGTATTCCATCTCCTTATTCTGATCACCTTCTCAGAGGAAATCACAACATATTTGGTGGGTACACCATCAATTCATTTTTAAAAACTTTTTTTTTTTTTTTTGACAGGCAGAGTGGACAGTGAGAGAGAGACAGACAGAAAGGTCTTCCTTTGCCGTTGGCTCACCCTCCAATGGCCACCGCGGCCGGCATGCTATGGCCGGCACACTGCGCTGATCTGATGGCAGGAGCCAGGTACTTAGCCTGGTCTCCCATGGGGTGCAGGGCCCAAGCACTTGGCCATCCTCCACTGCACTCCCTGGCCACAGCAGAGAGCTGGCCTGGAAGAGGGGCAACCGGGACAGAATCCGGTGCCCCGAACGGGACTAGAACCTGGTGTGCCAGCGCCGCAAGGTGGAGGATTAGCCTAGTGAGCCGCAGCACTGGCCTTCATTTTTAAAAACTTTTATACATGTGTATAAAGAAGTGAAGCCATGTACAGAATAATAATTTATATAAAGATGCTAACTCATAGAAGTATCGATATATTTGGAGTAGGGATTTGAATTGCTTGGAGGTCTAAATTATTTTCAGGAGAAATCATATCTATTTGAGTTCTCCCATTCATAAACATGATATGAACCTTATTTTTAATCAAAATTTATTTACTTAAAGAACAAGTTAACATCTTCTCCCAAAATGCCTTGCATGTGCATTTAGTACGTGATTTCCTCAAGGTGTTGTCATCTATTGCTATCATGAATGTGATTTTTTTTCAATATTTTTTCTAGTTGTATATTGCTTATAGGAAAGCTACTTACGTTCAATGTCTATTTCATCATCAGTTGCCTTGTTGAACTCTCTTTTTAGTTCTAATTATTTATTTATTTTCTAAATGAGCACATTGTTTGCAAATAGTTTTGCTGCTTCTTTCTAATTCTCACACCTCATTTTTGTCTTATCTTCCTGCATTGACTCAGGGTTTCTCAACTAGGGTGCTAGTGCCTACTTGGGCAGGCACTACTACCCCATGAAGTACAGTACGTTTAGTATCCTAGCCAGCCCATCCCCCATTGTGTGCGCTAATGCCAGAGGACTTGCTAATCATTATTATCTACAAAAATGCAGCCCCTCCCAAATGTCTGGGCTAGGATCTTCTCTTTGTTGCTAAACAAAGGCCATGATGAGGGCATCAGTGCCCTTTTACTTTCCTGGAGAAGCTGCTGCAGCTCCCCCTTCAGCACTATGTTTACTGAAGGCTATGGTCGACTCTTTCAAGTGGGCAGTTTCCTTCTGCTCCAGATTTATCTGTAGTTTAGATCATGAAAGAGCACTGACTGTTACCAACACTTTGCATTCAGGGCAACATTTTTCCTATATTTTCTGTAAAGTAGTAAATTATGTTGGCTGATTTTCTATATTAAAACAAACCTCTCTGATGCATCCACTTGGTTAGAACAACTCATCCTTTCCAAATACAGCAACATTTTATACCCAGAATATTATTTAGAATTGTCTGTTGATTTCCTCACTTGTTAGATTGGCTTATCATTTTGCTTTCTTAGTTTAGATTCCTTTCTTCTATCTTTGTTTTCAAATCAAAGCTATACTAGCCTCATAAATGAATATAGTAACAACTATTCTCTTTTTCCTCCTTTTCTGAAAGAATTTTCATAAGACAGAGATAACTTGTTCCCAGAATGAATGGTAAACTTATCTGTACAAATGTTTAGGAATTGATTTTTGCTTTTTTCTTTTCACCAAGTCAATTTCTACAGCTATTCTTCAATTCAGGTTTACTATTTTTTTCTTGAACCAACTTGGTAATTCATACTTTCTTTAAAAATTTCATAAGTCATGCCAGTTTTGAAGTACAGGGTAAAAGATATTTATAGTATTCTCCCATAATTCTTCAACTGCTAAATCTGTCATTATGTTCTTCCTTCAGCTCTAATTCTCTTTATTTGCATCTTCTGCCCTTTTTCTTGATGCTCCCTACAAGAGGCTTATTATTACACTGTTATTATTATTATGCTATTCAATCTTATGCAAGAAATTATATTACGGTCCTAAGACCCACTTATTTTACCTTTTTAATGTTATATTTATAATGTTTCTGATTTTAAGCTTATTAGTACTTTACTTGTAAAAATTAAATAAGCTAAAATTGTAAAGCAATTGGCGCCGTTCTTGGCAGTAGGTACTCAATCCTCCCTTCCTCCTGTGGAGCAATTATGGTGTCTCCTTTCTCATTGTCATTATTTTTAATTTCTCTTTATGTAATCTTTTTATTAATTCATAATATACACAAAGAAAGTTGCAAAAATGAATATCCCATACAACCCCGCACCCAGATCAATGAATGGAATATTACCAGAGTCCTAAATTTCCCATCAGATTCTCTTCCTATTCTCTGCCCCAAAGATAACTACCATCCTCATACCTAGCACACTTTGTTTCAAGTTTTTGTAAATGGAATCTCAATATAGATATTGTTAGGTATCTTCCTTTGCCTACCATTATATATGTGAGACTCACTCATATGGTTACATGTAGCCATATTTTCATTCTCATTACAATATAATATTCTACTATATTAATATACAATATTTTATTAATCCATTCTATGGTTGATAGCCATTTGACTGTTTCAGTCTGAAAACAAATATGAATACTGTTTCTATGAACATTCTTATACAGGTCTTTTGATGAACATAATATACATTTCTACTAATAGAATTATAGATTCAATTTTCCTTGTCATAAGGTTAGGAATGAAATCTATGGTTGTAGGTACAAGCACATAACATAAGTCAATGGACTTAATCCTTAAAATAGCCTATAAGATACTTTGATTGTGCATAAAAATGTCTTTATTTTATTTTAGCTCCTTAATACAAGTATGGTAAAAGAATTAGCTCGCAATTATTGCAATCTTTAGGTCTGGGAAATTCTTAGCTATTATCTTTTCTTGCATCGCTTCTCTATCATTCTTTCAGTATCAATTTCTGGAGCTTATAATCCTATCTGCCATGGCTCTTTTATTAGGTCTATAGGTGCATTCTGGAATATGTCTTTACTTTTTCATAATCTGTTGGTCATTCACACGTATTCATTTGAGAAATGTCTGTGCAGATCCTTTGCTCCTTTTTAAATATAGTTGTTGGTTTTCTTGTTATTGATTAATTTAAGCTCCTTTTATATTTTAGATATTAGCCCCTTAGTCAATGTATGATTCGCAAATATTTTCTCCCAATCTGTACACTGTCTCTTAACTCTATAAACCGTAGTTGCCTGTATGATATCATTTCCAGGAATTCAACAGCGTGCATGGTTATCAATATTGTCAACTGCCAAAATTCAAGAGAACTACCAACTCACCCCAACAAAGAGTAGCCAGGGTCAAGAGTTCAGGGATTGTGTCCTGATACACTACATATTCTGGAGAGTATGGATCGGTTTGAACATCAGCATCCCGATAGTCAGTCTGAGTGCTCACGGAATACTTTGAAGGGGTGGGTAAGTACTTAGAAGAAGCAGAAGGAAAAACATATGGCTCTGTCCTAAAAGAGGAAAATTGGTTTTAAAAATGAAACTTGATATTATCACTTAAAACACTCTATAATCAAGTAGAAATAAGCCCTTGAGCTTTGCAAGTCCATTCTCCCTCCAAATGTTGAGAGGCGCAAATTTATGAATCCAGCGTAACCAAGATTAGGCTCCCAAAAGCTTGAGAAAATCATCTTGCTATCCTCCTTCTGCCAAGAAACTGAGAGGGAGAAAATACCTTAGTCTACTCATAAAAGCATATATTTATATTTATCTGTGTGTCACTGGGCAAGGCTGTAGTGTAGAGCTATAAAAAGACGGATTCTGAATCGTTATGCAGCACTTGTGGAGTTGTTCAGAACTGCTGTGTTCCTCTAGAAACACAGGAGCAGAGGAAAGGAGAGGAGAGGAGAGGAGAGAAAAGCAAGCCAGGCTTTTTCTGGCTAGATGATTCTATAAATAATGTTGGGATCACTTGTTAACATGTAGAAAAGCTAACCCATCTCTTGCGTAAAAATTAATTCTATATCTTCTTAAGAATGTAATGTAAAAATGAAACTATAAAAGTGCTTATAGGAAGTATATGCAAATATTTGTATCATCTTTGAATGAAGGTCTTTTTACATTTGATTCTAAAGCCAGAAACTGTAAAAGGAAATGATCGAAAGAACTGAGGGTAAGTTTAAATGTCTACATCTCCCCAGTGGAAAGAACAGGTCTTTAAAGAAGGAGGTACCTTTCTCTGAAGGGAGGAGAGAACCTCCACTTTGACTATGACCTTGTCTAAACAAGATAAGAGTCGGAGAACTCAAAAGGCTTCCATAGCCTTGGAAACTCATGACTGGAGCATAGGGAGATTACTGATGCCATAAACAGGAGTGTCGATTTGTAAAGTCAACAACAGGAGTCACTGTGCACTTACTCCTCATGTAGGATCTCTGTCCTTAATGTGCTGTACATTGAGATTTAATGCTATAACGAGTACTCAAACAGTATATTTCACTTTGTGTTTCTATGGGGGTGCAAACTGTTGAAATCTTTACTTAATGTATACTAAACTGATCTTCTGTAAAAAAAAAAAAAAAGAAAAGAAATTATCAATTCCCAACTTGACTCTCACTGGGATTAAACATGACAATAGGTCTGATCTGATTTCATCATGATTTAAAAAATCATCTATTATTTTTCACTTTATGTTTCTGTGTGGGAGCAAACTGTTGAAATCTTTACTTAATGTATGCTAAACTGATCTTCTGTATATAAAGAGAATCGAAAATGAATCTTGATGTGAATGGAAGGGGAGAGGGAGTGGGAAAGGGGAGGGTTGCGGGTGGGAAGGACGTTATGGGGGGGAAGCCATTGTAATCCATAAGCCGTACTTTGGAAATTTATATTCATTAAATAAAAATTAAAAAAAATTAAAAAAAATAAATGTCTACATCTCAAAATATCACAAAGCAACATAAAAGCTAAATGACAACCTCAGAAATTGGTTAATTATAAATGAATATAAATACATAATAAAGGGGTTGGCACTGTGGCATAGTGGGTAAAGCCGCCTCCTCCCATTTGGGCACTGGTTTGAGTCCCAGCCGCTCTACTTCGGATCCAGCTCTCTGCTATGGCCTGGGAAAGTAGTAGAAGATGGCCCAAGTCCTTGGGCCCCTGCACCCACGTGGGAGACCTGGAGGAAGCTCCTGGCTCCTGGCTGTGGATGGGCGTAGCTCTAGCCATTGCAGCCAACTGGGGAGTGAACCAGTGGATGGAAGACCTCTCTCTCTGCCTCTCCTTCTCTCTCTGTATAATTCTGACTTTCAAATAAATAAATAAAATCTTAAGAAAAATAAATTATATAAAGTTAGAGTCTTTCATATAAAAGCTCTTGTAAATAAATGACAGTTGAATACTCCATAGAAAATGGATAAAGGACAATTCACAAACCAAAAACTTAAACTTCTGTATTATTATCTGTCATCACTGAAACAAAATACCTACAGCAGCCTAACTTTGTAAAGAAAAGAGGTTTATTTAGCTCCCAGTTTTGGAAATCCAAGGGCATGGCCTGCCCCAAACCATATCAACCTCTAACAAACATATGAAAAGATGACAAACATAACCAGTAATAAAGTTAATTAGGATAAAATGATCACATAAGAAAAGATTTAAAAGACTAAGAGAGGGCCAGTACTGTGGTGTCACAGGTTAAGCTGCTGCCTCCAATGCTAGCATTCCACACGGGCACCGGTTGGAGTCCCAGCTGCTCCACTTCCGATCTAGCTCCCTCCTAATGCTTCTGGGAAAACAGCAGAAGATGGCCCAAGTGTTTGGCCCATGCACCCATGTGGGAGACTCGGAAGAAGTTCCTGGTTCCTGGCTTCAGCCTGGGCCTGCACCAGCTATCTGGGGAGTGAACCAGATGATGGAAGATCTCCCTCTCTATATATAACTTTGCCTTTCAAATAAAATATTTTAAAAATAATAATAAAAATAAAAGGCTAAGAGTACATAGCATTGATGAAATTGTGGACAAGTCTTTTCAAAAACCGTTGATGAAATTATAAATAGGTACTACCAACAGACTAGTATTTTATCAATCTATATCAAACCTTTAAGATATCCCTCTCCCCAGCAATTACATATCTAAGGATTTATTCTAGAAAATCACTGAACAAGTGTACAAAGGTATACAGTCATCCTTTGGCATCTGTGGGGGATCGGTTCTAGGATCTCCCATAGATGCCAAAATATGAAAGTGTTCAGTCTCTTACAAAAAAATGGTATAGGATTTATGCAGAACCTATGCACATCCTCCTGTACACTTAAATCATCTCTAGATTATTTATAATACATAATATAGTAAAAATGCTATGAAGAGTTTGTTTATTGTATCATTTAGGAGAAAATGACAAGAAAAAAGTCTGGATGTGTTCAGTGTAGATACAATTTTTTTCAAGATTTTTTATCTGCAGTTAGTTGAGTCAGTAGATGTGGGAACTGCAGATACAGAAGGTTGACTGCTCATAAAGTCTCCTTTATATGAGCGAAAACTTCGAAATTTAAATGATCATCATCAAGAGAATTTATATATATATAGATATACACAATGGAATTTACATAGCTATTCAAAGTAAAATATTTATAAGCATTTGAATATATGTATGATTCATTATAAAGTAGAAAAAATGAACATTATTAAGTAGTATGCATAGGATTACATTTTTATGGTTTTAAAAATATTTTATGCACAGGAAAATGCCTAGGTAAATATATAATAAAATACTTACTTCTGGGTAGTAGAATTATAGAGAGTATACTTTTCATCTTATAGTTTTCTGAATTTTCTCACTCTCTTTACCAGGTACATGTATTACTTTTAAAATAGAAAACAATATAGTCACTTTCATTTGAAGAAAATGTTTTTTCCTAGTTGGTAAAAGAATTGATTCAATTACATAAATAACTAAAAGATGCTTTTATTTTGAAAATAGAAGCAATTGGAGGCACTTATATATGAGCACATCATATACATACAGCTTAGCTGGAGGAAAAATACATTTTAGGCCAATTAGAAAAAAGCACCTGCTTGGAAATCTAACCTGTAACAAATACTTTAAATAAATTTTAATGTTGAATTCTTTTTAATTAATTAATTTGAAAGTCAGAGTTGCACAGAGAGAAGAGAGGCAGAGAGAGAGAGAGAGAGATCTTCCATCCAATGGTTCACTCCCCAATTGGCTGCAACGGTCGGAGCTGCGCTGATCCGAAGCCAGGAGCCAGGAGCTTCTTCTGGGTCTCCCACATGGGTGCAGAGGCCCAAGGACTTGGACAATCTTCCTACTGCTTTCCCAGGCCATAACAGAGAGCTGGATTGGAAGAGGAGCATCCGGGACTCAAACCAGCACCCATATGGGATGCCGGCACTTCAGGCCATGGCATTAACCCACTATGCCACAGCACCGGCCCCTAATGTTGAATTCTAACTAGTATTGAAATTTCTTTTCTGGAGGTTGCTATGAGTTTTTAATATATGTAGAAAATAGAAGTATTTGGTGCTTCTTATATGTTCAGTTGCAATTACTCTACTGTAAAATTATAGTTGAGGCAATAACTTCAAGTCAGCTTTACATTATCCCCAGATCACATTTTTTATTACATTATTATACCATTAACTTGACTTAACAGAATGAAGTATCCCCTTTTAAACTAACCAATATTTGAACCATCTGATCAAATGTACTTAAATTATGACAAGGCATAATGAACATTCCTGCAGTTTCCTCTTGGCTTAGTATCTTTTCAGGTGGGGCATAGAAAAGTATGCAAAACAAGAATGTTACTTTGACAGAATCCCCATAGTAACTTAACTTCTCACTTCATAGTAACTTAACTAACTCACTTCTTATTTTCTGTAACCTGTTCTCCCCCCACCCCCCACCCCCCGCCACTCTCCACACTTCAGCTGGTTTGGGGAGGAGTAAACTATGAATAAGTATAATCATCCCTTTCCCACCTCCTCCCCAAGCTTGGTCAGGACCCAAACCCCGAAAAACTCCACATCTGCTCCAAGCTTGGCTTGACCCCAACAGGACAGCATACAAAGAGGAGCTCCTCAGGGACCAGCTTTGTGGCACAGCAGATGACGCCAGCATTTGCGATGCTGGCATCCCGTACTGGAAAGCTGGTTGGATCTCCCAGCGATTCCACTTCTCATCCAGTTTGCTCCTAATGTACCTGGGAAAGCTGCTGAAGATGGCACAAGTACCTGGACCTCTTCCACCTAAGTGGGAAACCAGAATGGAGTTCCTGCCTCCTGGCTTTAGCCTGGCCCAGACCCAACTATTTTCGGCTATTTAGGGAGTGATCCAACAGGTGGAAAATCTCCCCCTGTCTATTACTCTTCCTTTGAAATAAAATAAATAAATCTTTAAAAAAGGAGGGGCTTCTTAAACTTCCAAATTCTATTAACTCCATGGCATCTTTTTCAAGTATTAATTTTTTAAATCCTTTTTGCCAAGATATCTACATAGAATCCAAAGTAAAGACTCCAACAGTTATCAATGAAAAGAGTATGGCTGGTCCCCAGCTGGTCCCCAGACAATCCACCCCTGTTAACACAAAGTGACATTATCCTTGGAAACCTGCCAGACTCCCAGGGCTGCCTTCACTCAGGGATACCGATTCATCCTTTCAAAAGGATGAATCTAAGAGAGATAGGGATATCTAGAATGTCAAATGTTATGGTTTATTTCTTACAGAGAATCTTTGTACCTTATGTCAGTTCCTTAGGAAAGAGTGAGAGAGGCACAGTATTTATCACTGTAGGCCTCTAAACTCCCTATAATTAGTAACTTTAAGATCTGAGGCAATTATGACCTCTAAAGAAGGTAATCCAATGAACTCACTCTTTTTTTTTTTTTTTTTTTTTTTTTTACAGGCAGAGTGGACAGTGAGAGAGAGAGACAGAGAGAAGAGAGAAAGGTCTTCCTTTGCTGTTGGTTCACCCTCCAATGGCCGCCGCAGCCAGCGCACTGCACTGATCTGATGGCAGGAGCCAGGTACTTATCCTGGTCTCCCATGGGGTGCAGGGCCCAAGTACTTGGGCCATCCTCCACTGCCTTCCCTGGCCACAGCAGAGAGCTGGCCTGGAAGAGGGGCAACCGGGACAGAATCCGGCGCCCCATGAACTCACTCTTAAGAAACTACCAGGGCCGGCGCCACGGCTCAATAGGCTAATCCTCTGCCTTGCAGCGCCGGCACACCGGGTTCTAGTCCCGGTCGGGGCGCCGGATTCTGTCCCGGTTGCCCCTCTTCCAGGCCAGCTCTCTGCTATGGCCAGGGAGTGCAGTGGAGGATGGCCCGAGTGCTTGGGCCCTGCACCTGCATGGGAGACCAGGAGAAGCACCTGGCTCCTGGCTTCGGATCAGTGCGATGCACCGGCCATAGCGCGCCGGCTGCAGGGGCCATTGGAGGGTGAACCAACAGCAAAAAGGAAGACCTTTCTCTCCTCTGTCTCTCTCTCTCACTGTCCACTCTGCCTGTCAAAAAAAAAAAAAAAAAAAAAAAAAAAAAAAAAAAGAGGTTATGACCATGATGCTAGCTAGTTAGCCTTAAAACTTAAAAAAAAAAAAAAATTACCAGAAGGCTCTACAGGGATGCATCTATCTCTTAGCCCTCCTTCTGCTCACATACAGCATTGCATAGACTACAGGTCTGAGCCACCCCTGGATAAACCGACACCTCACAAAGTTTTCCATCTGGGAAGAGTAGGAAATCTGTTCTCCATCTCTGTAAGAGCCAAAGGTATCCACACATAGTCTTTAAAAAAAAATCAAGGGAGAGGCAGGCATTCAGTTCTGTGGTTAAGACACTGCTTTGGATGCCAATGTCCCAAACTGAAATATCTGGGTTCCAGTCCCGACTTTCTTCTAATTCCAGTTTACTGCTAATCTGTACCCTAGAGGCAGCAGGTGATGGCCCAAGTACTTGGGTCCCTGCTACTTGAGTTCCTAACTCCTGGCTTCAGCCTGGCCCAGCCTTGACTTTGACTTAGGAAGTGTACCAACAGACAGAAGATATCTCTATCTCTGTCTCTCTGCCTTTCAGATACATAATAAAAATTTAAAGAATCTAGAGAGAAGTGGGACACTAAATGACATTTATCTTAAGGATTAAAGATAGTTGATAACATACATCCTATTGAAAAGAGACTATGCTCATTTATAATTAGGATTAACTATATCCTTTTAACTCATGCTTGAAAGCCTAGCCCTAAATAAATTTCTACACATAAATCTGAGATGTTGAGGTAGGCTTTTGGCACAGAGGTTATGACACAGATTGGGATGCCCATATCCCATATAAGAGTTCCTGGTTCAAGTCCTGGCTCTTCATTTCCGATGAAACCTTCTGCTAATGTGCATCTTAGAAGGTAGCTGATAATGGCTCTAATACTTGGGTCCCTACCAACCACATGAGAGACCCAGACTGAATTCCTGGATCTTAGTTTTGGCCTAACCTAGCAGGCATTTGGAAAATAAACCAAAGATTCTCTCTCTCTCTCTCAATGCCTTTCAAATAAAAGAAAGAAATTTACCTTAAGAAAACTTTCAAAAAAAAGAGAGAGAAAATTTTATTTTCCTGATGATTTCATGAATACCTTTGACTTTTTTTCCTCTCATAAAAACGCTGTTATATTAACACATTTGGTTTCTAAAGCAATACTCTACCTGATGTCACATCTTTGCCTCGAAACCAAGAACTGGGAATTGCACAGGCATCCTTGCTCTTGACTTCCTTCTCATCTTGGTTCATTCCTCTGTGAGGCTGAAACTCTGTTTTGTTTGTGTATCACATAGCTTTGTATAGACTAAATGAGTATTAAATGATAAATTCTAGCACACAATAATATTTCATAACTAAAGAGTTTTCTTGATAAAATGTTGGAGAATTAGCTTTAAATAAGTTTGCATGTCAGGGAAGCAAAAGGTATAAAGCACTTTCCAAGGTTGTTTTTGATGTGGTTTACCTCTATTGCTATGGTTTGAACGTGTCCCCTTCTAAGTTCATGTCGTAACACAATCCTTGCCATGCTGGTATTAAGAGGTGGGGCCTTTTAGGGTGGGAGTGAGACACCAGAGCTCCAGCACCTTATGACAGAGCTGGAGGGAAAAACTACCTACAGTCCTTTTAGCTCTTGCACCTTCCACCGTGTGTTCCTCCCTCCTGTCAAGTGTGGGTACAGTAGGAGAGCCCTCCCCAGACTCCAAACACTAGCACCTTGACCTTGGACTTGCTGTCAGAACTGTGACAAATAATTTACACCATTTATAAATTACCTAGTCTGTCTATTTTGTTATAGCAAGACAGATTAAGACACTTTACATTATAAAATACATTGTACACATACATATAAACATATGTAACCTATCAGTAACAAAAGTTACAACCAAAAAATAATTTAACTTCAAGATGCCTCATGCTTTGGTTATTTCCCTTTCTTTTCTTTCATTTTTAAAAATGCTACTAGATAATATTATACCTTTTAACAGTTTGTGGTCCACAGTGTGAAAAATATTGACTTATGAAAGCTATGTTCTAGAAGCAAATATGGAGGCAAACAGTAACTACAAAATACTGAAAAAAGTTTTAAAATAATACTTACGCGGCTGTTGCAAAAACAACATTTGATGACATATGTTGAAGAAATGGAAGGAAAGGCCTAGAGGAAAGGAAAACAGAATTGTTTGTCACTTTTCCACTGGGAGCACTCTAAGCTCTCTTCCAACTCTAATATTTGTCCCATAAAATCAATAAGCACAAGTATCCCATATATCAGCAATACTCAAACTTTGGCATAAACAAAAACACTAGGGGTGGGTAAGTTCCTATTTAAAATGCCCAAGTGTGGCTCAGAGATTTGGTCAAAACAGATCTGAGTTGATGGATCTGCACTTACTCCAGTATTTTCGCTGCAGATGAAGATCAAGCCACACTCTAAGACACAGTACCCTATATTTGGGCTACAGCTGGCCATGAATTCCCCAGCAACTTCTCAAGTTCCCTGAAATTCTCAAAGGTCTAGGAATTGAATATGCTATAGTTAAGAAAAATATAGTTTAAGAAAAATTAGCATCCCAAAATTCTCCTAAGGAGGCCGCTTATAAATAATAATGTCGATTAGGGGCCATATATGACACCTGCATCCCATATGAGCACTGGTTTGAGTCCCAGCTTCTACACTTATGTCTGTCCTCCCTCTAACTCTGCCTTTCAAGTAAATAAATAAACCTTTAAACAGTATGTATACATATAAGTAGGAATAATGTAGATTAGAAGTTTACATTGTCAAGAAGCTTAGATAGATATAGCATCAAGCTTACCTTCTCAATTCAGGTAAGGCCTTTAGTAAATCCCCTTCTTAATTTTATCTGAACATGTGATTATCACATGAGTGTTAATCACAAATGAAATAAATGGTTTTGGTGACATTCACACAAAGAGAGCAGAAGTCGCCCATTTAGATACTTTCAACAATTTCCCCAGCATTAGTATGACTTCACGATATCCCTGCTGTGTCTCACTTCATCTGATGACTTCTTTTCCTTCTCAAACGTGCATTCTCAGTTTTAAACCGTGCCTCTGAAGTCAGACGGGCTTTGTAAGACTCCCAGTTCTGCCACTGGCTGGCTTACGTGGCCTTGACAAATCCACTTCTCCTGACTGTCTCAGCCTCATTTTTGGTAAAATGGGGATAATATAGGAGAAAGTCTTCAACAAGTTCATGGAAAATGTGTATTATAAAAAAAAAAGGATGAATTTCAAAAATTTTTGCACCAAAATAAACTTACCTCTCAATTTTATTTTTCATGAACTTTTTGAAATACCCACTTATAGCTTACATTTCTGTTGTGAAGATCTGACAAAGCATATTTAAAGCTCTTAAAATGGTGCCTGGCACAGTGTATGTACTTAAGCATTTTAGCTTTTATCATAATCATTCAGAGGTTCTCTAATATTATCAGGGCTCAATTGCTCATTGATAACTACTTTCTACCTGTCAAAGTATTTATAACGATTCTTTCCAGTAACATCAGGATCCTCACAAGCTTCTTTAGGCATCTGGAAAGAAGTATCCATTCTAAAAAAAGAAGCAGAAAAATATTATTCAAGTCTAAAACATCATCTCCACATAAGATTTCTAATCATTACTTCCATGACTATAAAGCAGATACACAAAGTGTCTTACACTGAGTGAAATATTCTCTTACATGCACCTGTCCTGCTTCTTACACTGAATACCACTTTCTCTAAGCCAGTAAACCAGGATCCAGTAAGAAATGTGAGTAAAGTATAGATTTATGAAATACCTCATACACAAATGCCCAATTTTAATTAAAAGCATATGAGAATAAAAAAGTTTTTTTTTCTTTTTATTTATTTTTTGACAGGCAGAGTGGACAGTGAGAGAGAGAGACAGAGAGAAAGGTCTTCCTTTGCCATTGGTTCACCCTCCAATGGCCGCTGCGGCCGGCGCACCGCACAGATCCGATGGCAGGAGCCAGGTGCTTCTCCTGGTCTCCCATGGGGTGCAGGGCCCAAGTACTTGGGCCATCCTCCACTGCACTCCCTGGCCACAGCAGAGAGCTGGCCTGGAAGAGGGGCAACCGGGACAGAATCCGGCGCCCCAACCGGGACTAGAACCCGGTGTGCCGGCGCCACAAGGCGGAGGATTAGCCTAGTGAGCCGTGGCGCCGGCCACGAGAATAAAAAAGTTTTAAAAGAGAATCTTTAATGTCAAGACTGAAACATATGATTATTTTTTAATATAGTAAATGTGAACTTTAATTAACATAAGGATTTCCAAAGACTCATCTTTAAAGGTACTTTGCTTGTAAGAGTCCAAAAAATATTTTTGATACTAGCAGAGAACAGCACTTATAATTTCTAAGATGGATCAAAGGACAAACAAATTCAGTCTTCCTTACCCAGGTGACAAGTATCATTTAATACAGCTGTTCACACCAACCCTCTGAGACCATCTACTAATAATCAGACTACAACTGCTGCTCCTGAATCAAGCTTGTTTGCAACAAGAGGTTTAGAGAGAGAATTTGGCCTAGGTGTAACATCTCAGCGCTACATTTTTCAGTCATGCAGAATAAATAAATAAAAACTTTTAATAAGAAAAACATATTCATAGAAAACGTGAGTCGCTTTAGGAGCAGAATCTGCCCAACACTTACGCGGCAAGCTGCCGGAGCGCTTCTCTGCGTTTCTCCTCATGTCCCTTCCACTCCCGACTGATGAATGGTGGGACAGGATCTGATTTGCTCCAATACAGAGAATATCTTGGATAATGGTTCAGGTTACTGAACATGGTTCTAAACCTGGGAATTTTTCTCTAATGTTAGAAAACGGAAGCAAGGAGGAAAAGAACAAACTTATGCCATCAGATTTTCTAAAGCATTCCAATTATATGATAATTATTTTACATTAAAAGGTATAAAACAACATATATAGGGGCTGGTATTGTGGTTTAGTAGGTAAGGCTGCCACCTACAATACCATCATCCCACATGGGTACTAATTCAAGTCCTGGCTGCTCCACTTCCAGTTCAGCTCCATGCTGATGGCCTGGGAAAGCAGTGAAAGATGGCCCAAGTGTTCAGGTCCCTGTACCCCTGTGGGAGACCTAGAAGAAGCTCCTGGATCCTGGCTTTACCCTGACCCACCCATCTGTTGCGGCCATTTGGGGAGTAAACCAGAGGATGGAATATCTCTCTCTCCCACTCCCTCTCTCTCTTTGTAACTCTTTCAAACACATAAATAAATCTATAAAGAAAAAGCAACATATATAGCATAGGTAGGAAGAGGGCTTATTGGTATACATAGAATATTTCTAAAAAGAATGTAAAAAAAAACTAATGATAATGACCGTTTATGTGTTGCAGATAGGGCTAGAATGTACTTCATACCATATATGTTTTTATACACTTGAATTCTTTTAACACAAGCATATATTACTTTTCCCACTGAAATAAATTAGTGTATGGGCCCTCAACTCAGTATTAGTTAATTAACCCTCACAATGGGTCACAAGTAGTAAGATACCTTGCCCCCTAGTAATCATGGTAAAATAATTCCTGCAGAACCTAAAATCCAGAGATTTGGTGATTAGTCAATCCAATCAGTGCAGTTAGCCAAACTAGTTAGTTGCTTTAGTTGAATTAGACGCACCAGTCTGCTTCGAAGCACAGTGGCTTGGATATTTGCTTGTGTGTGTTCTTTCTCACTTGACACAATAAACAATGGATCTGCAAAACAGACAAAAGGAAGTCACATAGGGATAGAACACATCTACTCCTAAGCTGAGACTAATGGCAAAGCAATACAGCTTAACTGGAACACAGATTAGAAAGTCTAGACATTGCCTAACCAGTCAGAACCTCAAGACCTTGTGACTCTACCCCACCTACCAGTAACAGTCTGCCAAACGCATTTCTTTTCTGCGTATTCCAAGTTAGCTTATGGAACTGGAATGTATAGAGAAGCCTAGCATGTTCTCAAGCACAGTACTCTAAACACACTCTCTTCTCACCTATGAACATACGTTTTTCTGGATCTAGGTAGCCTAAGAAATCCTTCCAGAGAAAAGATTCTGTGTAAGTGCACTATGCCCAATCGCAAGCGAGAGAAACAATAAGTTTAGGCACTCTCTCCCATGTTCAGTACATTGGGAAGGAGCAACAGCATTAGCCCTAAGAACTAATAAATGTGGTAAAAAATATCTAATAAGAGACATTTATTCTCTGCCAAGAGATAAAGGCGACCAGCTCTCTTCAGAGTAAGTCTATTTTTACCACACAAAGGCCATTTAGTGGAAGCAGACATGTGATACCCATCAAGGTTGAAAGGCTGCACAAGATGCAGGCTCTCTTAATGCTTTAATCCAACAAATAGTTAATTGACAAGCCCTAAGCACATGCAATACAATTTCAAAAATTGTTTGCACAAGAATAAACTTATCTTTTAATTCCATTTTCCACAAACATAGCACCTTTATGCTATGTTCTACGTGAATAGAATAGAATACATCAACAAAGAGGTAACAATCCCCAACTTCATGGGATGTAGGTAATAAACATCCATCATTATAAATTATACCTTATAAGTTATACAATAAAATTATATAATATGTTATCCAAGGCCAGTTAACTCATTGGTTAGCCAACAACCAATCTTATTTCTCATTTAAATTTTCAGCTAAGATACAAAGAGACTCCATTCAATTGGTGGAGAGTCTCAGTGTTAAAAGGTCATACGGATTGCCACCCTAGTCCTTGTCATGGTAGGAAAAATCCATACACAAGTAGCTTTCCATCAGATTTAAGAAGGAAACATGTAACATGCACAGCAAGAAGCCTAGGGTTGCCAAATAAAATTCAGATAAGTAATGAATGACATTTTAGTATTTGCATGGGATGAAAAATTTATACTAAAATTATATTTGTTTTTTGTTTGTTTTTTAACAAGCAGAGTGGACAGTGAGAGAGAGACAGAGAGAAAGGTCTTCCTTTGCCGTTGGTTCACCCTCCAATGGCCGCCGCGGCCGGCGCACCGCGCTGATCCGAAGGCAGGAGCCAGGTGCTTCTCCTGGTCTCCCATGGGGTGCAGGGCCCAAGTACTTGGACCATCCTCCACTGCACTCCCTGGCCACAGCAGAGAGCTGGCCTGGAAGAGGGGCAACCGGGACAGAATCCGGTGCCCCGACCGGGACTAGAACCCGGTGTGCCAGCGCCGCTAGGTGGAGGATTAGCCTAGTGAGCCGCGGCGCTGGCTGTATTTGTTGTTTATCTCAAATTCCTATTTAACTGTGCACCCTGTATTTTTATTTGGTAAATCCTGCAACCCTACCAAGTCAAAAAAACAAACAAACAAACAACTATAAAATGCAAACAAGAGAGCAGAGGAGTGCAGTATTGCAGTATCTTAGCTCTAGGCTTTCCTGGTTACCCTTTGCTTCCTGAGCATGAACGGCTGTGAGACCTCTGTTTTATTGCAACAACCCAGACTTTCCTTTAACCTATTCTGGGAGGATTTCTGTTCTCTGAAAGGGACAGGGAAACACGTATCAATCTCTCTGTAGAAGAGATGCTTAGGGATAAAAGAAACAACAAGGGAAAATGCTTCATCCATCCTTACCGAAGATGTTTATCCCCATTCCCAAATTACCTTTGAAAAAAACACGGTGATACATTTACAGGAACTTACTAAATGCATTCCATATCATGAAACCAAGAGTGATTAAAGAAAACCACTGGCCAGAATATGAAAGCAATCGTTACACAATGCACCATGAAGGAAATGGCCCTCTAGAGTTCCACCGAAGAGATTGGGAGTCCCTGATGTGACACCACGTGGTTGAAAGTAATTTAAGATTCAGGTGAAGAGCCTGGGGCTCCTGAGTGCAAAACTGAAAAACAAAACCGTGCTTAAACTTAACCGGCTACAATCCCCATAACAGTAAACACAACAATTCAATAGACATTAAACACCCAGTGTACCAGCACTGGAAGGGGCTGCGAAGCCTACAGAAATGTATGGATAGAAACTTTAAGGTCCAGAAGAGATAGGACATAAACGGACAAGCAAGACATTAAAATAAATTGGGCTTTATCGGTCCAAAGAAGAATCAGTGGAGCTGGTTTATAAATGATGCTCTGATAGATAAAAATAAATTTTAAGGAGAACAAACAGACAGATAAACTGGCACTTTCTTCACCTAGACTGCCACCTGTGGAGTTGCCCAGAGAATGAGCGCAGTGTGAACGTGGGAACACGGAATGAATCTCCAAGTTTTAAAATCACTCCCTACCAAAACGCCCGGACCAGGTGTCAGAAGATGGCTCAGGGCTGAGGAAATTACTAGAAAAACACGGTTAGGAGGACGGCGGCCCCGAGCGAGCGCAGCTCCAAGAGGCAGAGGGCGCCTGCGGCTTCAGAGGCGCCCCAGAGCTCGCGCCCACCTGGAGGGCGCAGGGCTGCCCCTAACCAACAAAAGCCCACCGCACCAAGGTCGGTGCAGGGACTCATCTGTCAAGCCGCTAGCCCGGTGCACCACCTGGAAGCCCGACCTGGTGCAGAAGTCCATACCCCAGGAGGAGGTTTCCGGAGGCCCTTACCGTACAGATAATCGTAAACCCGATTGGAGCAGAAGCGGCCCACGGCCCCTGACCTCTCCCCACATCGCGGCTGAGACACCTGCAGGTTGACCTGAGGCTCCCTGACGGTCACGACGTGGCTCATGGTGCCGCTTCTTTGCTCAGGCCAAGCGGCCGGTCTGCGAAGGAGGCCAACTGGTGCGTGCCCCGTAGCTATGGTAACCTGCGCGGCTGCGCTGGGGTCAGGGGTGGGGCGCCGGGGAGGGGCGGGGCCCGAGCGCAGTGGGTGGGAGGGAGGAGAGAGAAGAATAGCGGGAAGAGGAAAGATTGGCAGGCGTGGGGCGGAGCGTGGGGAGGAGGGAGGAGAGAGGTGGGGATGGGCGGGAAAGAGGAGGTAGCAATGGCCTAGCCTCTGGCTGTGCTTCCGAGACGGGGCGGGGAGCTGTCGGCTGGCCACCCACGTTCATGGCCAGAAGCTGGGGAAAAGGCTACTCTTCAGGAAGTCCTGCAGCAACGTGCGGGGTACAACTGGAGCTTCTTTCCGAAATCCCTGGGAAATCTCAGAGCCTCCTGAAATAGTGCTTTCATTTCGGAAAACCCCTCTGCTCAGAGCCCTGGGATTCCTGTGAGTGAGAAGGAATCCCAGTGCTTGAGTACTGGGCCTTGGCACCCATCAGGGATAAGGGGCGCTTGGTAACCGGCAGTAGCTGTTGACCGCAGGAAGCTGCCCCTGACTGAGCCCTGGGCATTAGGGCACCCGAAAGGACGCCACAGGCACGAGTCTGCTTTTGAAACCCAGCATGAGGAGGTACTTTGCTCTGAGGGGAGGAGAGAACTTCCACTTTGCTTATGGCATTGTCTAAATACTGGAGTTTGTGGATTCAAATGGCTTCCATAGCCTTGGCAGTTCATGTCAAGAGCCTCGGGTGGTCACTGACATCATACATGAGAGTGTTAATTGTTAAATTAACAGCAGGAGTCACTGTGCACTAACTTCCCATGCAGGACCTCCGTCCTCAAAGGGTTGTATTATGAGAGTTAACAGTAAAATTTGTTCTCAAAAATTTTGTTTTAGTTTATTAAGTGCAGGATATTCTCATGTCTCATAAGTTTTAGTTATGCCTAAGTGTCCAGCTCCATTGCTTGTTTTTCTTAGGTGTTTCCTTAATCAACGATAAAACTCATTCTCAAGGGCTTACTTTCTTTTAATGTAGTAAGTGGAGGATATTCTTAGGTCTCACAAGTTACAGTTATATCTAAGTGCTCACAAAAGATGTATCATTCTTGGGTACTTCTTTAAAGTTAATTAAGTTTCTAAAAAAAAAGTGAAATTAACTTTGAGGTGCAATGACTTTGAGCAGCCCTTGTCTGGACTATTGAGGAACAATTTCTTTTTTTTTCTTTTTTTTCTCGTGCAAATTGTTGAACTCTTTACCTAGTATAGAGTTGGTCTTCTGTGTGTTAAGTTAATTGAAAATGGATCTCAGTAGAGAATGGGACTGGGAATGGGAGAGTGAGGGGAAGGGGTGGGAGGGCGGTATCGTGGGAAGAATCACTACATTCCTAAAGTTGTATGTATGAAATGCATGCAGTTTGTATTCCTTAAATATAAGGTTTCTTTGAGAAGAAACAACAGCAAAACCCATCCTGGCAGAATTTAAAGAGCAGCAGACATGATTCCAGCGTTAGTAATGAACCCATCACTCAACCTTCATTTTGCCAATCTTGTTTCATCTTTCCTTCCCTCCCCCATCCCATTTGTAAAAGAAATCTCAAACATAATCTTATTTTATCTTTTTTTTATTTTATTTTTGACAGGCAGAGTGGACAGTGAGAGAGAGAGACAGAGAGAAAGGTCTTCCTTTGCCGTTGGTTCACCCTCCAATGGCCGCTGCGGCTGGCACGCTGTGGCCGGCGCACCGCGCTGATCCAATGGCAGGAGCGAGGTGCTTCTCCTGGTCTCCCATGGGGTGCAGGGCCCAAGCACTTGGGCCATCCTCCACTGCACTTCCTGGCCACAGCAGAGAGCTGGCCTGGAAGAGGGGCACCGAGACAGAATCTGGCACCCCGACCGGGACTAGAACCTGGTGTGCCGGCGCCGCAAGGTGGAGGATTAGCCTAGTGAGCCGCGGCGCCAGCCCCTTATTTTATCTTTTATCTACATGGCAAAGTGATAAAGATTTTTTTTTAAATTTTTAATCACTGTTACCTTAGCTAACAGTGATTTTCTAATACTTTGGATAATTACTACTGGGGATTCTTCTACAGAAAAAGCTTTCTCAAACCAACTCACTGATTTACTGAAATACATTGTAGAGGAAAGACTGGATAAATGCTAGATTATTTGGGGCCAGTGCTGTGGCGCATTGGGTAAACGCCCTGGCCTGGAGTGCCGGCATCCCATGTGGGCGCTGGTTCGAGACCCGACTGCTCCACTTCTGATCCAGCTTTCTGCTATGGCCTGGGAAAGCAGTGGAAGATGGCCCAAGTCCTTGGGCCCCTGCACCCATGTGGGGGACCCAGAGGAAGCTGCTGGCTCCCGGCTTCAGATCCAGGATCAGCAAAGCTCCAGCCATTGCAGCCAATTGCGATGTGAACCAGCAGATGGAAGACTTCTCTCTCTCTGCCACTCCTCTCTCTGTGTAACTCTTTCAAATAAATAAATCTTTTTTTAAAATGCTAGATTCTTTATTAAATTTCAGAGAAATAAGTTGGGGCCAGAGCAAACTCCAATGTTAACCACACCAAGTTGTTTGTTTGTTTAGTATCATTATGAATTCATGCATTTTTTACATACCTGATGTTTTAATCTGTTATGTTCATTATTCTTTATGATGTTTAAATTATCTCATGAGGCTAGTAGCACCCCTTAGAGTTGGCTTTTTTGGGGCCGGCGTTGTGCCGTAGCAGGTAAAGCTGCCACCTTAAGTACCAACATCCCATATGGGTGCCGGTTCAAGTCCCAGCTGCTCTACTTCGGATCCAGCTCTCTGCTATGGCCTGGGAAAGCAGTAAAAGATGGCCCAAGTCCTTGGGCCCCTGCACCTACGTGGGAGACCTGGAGGAAGCTGCTGCCTGCTGGCTTCAGATCAGCACAGCTCCTGCTGTCACAGCCAATTAGGGAGTGAACCAGTGGATGGAAGACCTCTCTCTCTGCCTCTCCTTCTCTCTCTGTGTAACTCTGACGTTCAAATAAATTTTAAAAATTTAAAAAAAAAAAAAAGTAGGCTGAACTTGTCCTTAAAAAAAAAAAAAAAAAAAGAGTTGGCTTCTTCATCACTTTCATGTGACTCACAGATACTTCCCTAATAAGCTCCCTGGCCTTGCGACTCCTTTGGCACACACCCTGGTTTTAACTCATTGTTGCTTCTGAACTTTTGCTTAAGAAAACTCCTTTCCCTAAAATGCCTTTTCCTGTTTATGTCCCCGACAAAGATTCTTCGCTTAGCTAAACTTTAGTCTGGCTCCTAAACCTTTCTATGTTCTTTCTTTCTTTTTAAAGGTTTATTTATTTATTTGAGAGGTAGAGGTAGAGAGAAGGGGAGAGACAGAGAGGTCTTCCATCTGCTGGTTCACTCCCCAAGTGACTGCAATGGCCAGGGCTGGGCCCATCTGAAGCTGAGATACGAGTTTTTCTAGGTCTCCCACACTGGTACAGGGGCTGCTGCTTTCCCAGGCCACAGCAGAGGTGGATCAGAAGTGGAGCAGCCAGGACTGGAACCCATGCCCATATAGGATGCGGATACCACAGGCAGAAGCTTAGCACACTCTGCCACAGCGCTGGCTTCTCTATATTCTTTCTTATAAAATCCAACTTTAGCAAAGAACCCTGCCAAGTCAGTCTGACAAAAGCCTACCCTCTTCCCATCCTTTATTTATTGGATTACACTCATATACAGGAAGAATACTGTCAGGTCCCTTTAGCTAGAATCCCCCTCATCCCTGAATGTTCCCTCTTAGTAATTTCCCATCCAGTGACCTCCTTGGCTGTATGTTCCGACTTACCCATGCTTGCATTTGGCATTGATCCCAGCCTGTCTCCACTGCAAGAGCTGGTTGCAGTGGTCTTTATGCATATCTCACTGGTCCCAGATACAATCTGCCTTACCCTGCTTTACAAGTACCTCTGAATAACTTTTTTTAATATAATGCTGCCAACTAATATAAGCATCCTGCAACACTTGGCTCCAACTTTGCCATCTTTATGCATTTTCTTCAGGGTCCCCAAATAGAGTACAATGTCGTTCGTTCTTCGAATGCTATAGCGCCAATACGGTGGACCACTGTGTATAGTAATTGTTTGCAACTCTGTTCTCCCTAAGGTTGAGTTCACTGAAGACACAAGACTGCATATGGTCACTTTTTTTTTTTTAAATCTCTGAAGTACCCAGTACATTAATAAAATGACTACCATATGTATAAAACCATACATTTGTTAAACAAATACACTGAGTGTTTACTAAATGATGGGTGCCGACTTCAGGGTTTACTAAAATCTATGAGCAAACAAAGAACAGATGTATGGCTAAAATAGGAATGACTGTTAAAGATGTGATTTATATACTTATACCCTTCTGAGAAAATTTGTATAGGATTCTGAGGAAAGCAGATACAGAAACAAAATACAGTGTTCTAATGTCTATTTCTCTGTCTGTGGGTAGAGCTACATTTCTCAGCGCCTCCCTTCCGTTTTTCCTTCTTAGAATGCTCCTCACTCACACCCTGTCTTCTCACAGTTGGCTCCTCATCATTTGAGGTCAACTGGATTGGCATCTCCTCAGACAGACATTTCCACTGTCAGACAAATTATCTGAGGTAGCCAACAGCTAATGCCTCCCTTCTCCTGCCATCAGAAACACATCTAGAGTCACTATGATATTGCCTTGATTTATTTTTATAGCACTGAAATGTTCTTTTTAAAAATCTATTTATTTATTTTGTTTCCTTCCACTTGAAGTAAACTTTGTGAGACCAGAGAGCTCAGTGTGCTACTCACCCTGAATCCATCCACAGTTCTTAGGTCAGCAGCTGGCACAAAGCAAGTGCTAAAGAAGAAATCATTTGAATGAACTGATCTGCTTAACCTTTTGGCCAGTCATCTGTCTGCCATCATTGGTCCTCACTTCTATCTCACTGCCAGTTTCATATCTCCATGATCTCTAGGATGTTCCATACCAAGTGCGCATTGGTTAGTCAAATGCAATACATTCTGAGTAAAATACTAGGACAGTATTAACTGTATGAACTTTTAAAAAATGTATTGATTTTAATGGAGGAAGGTGGGGAGAGAGAGAGATAGCTCCTACCCACTGAGTTCACTCCCCAAATGCCTGTAATGGCCAGGGCTGGGCCAGGCTAAAGCCAGGCACTGGAAATTCAATCCAGGTATCCAATCAGGATGGCAGGATTCTAATCATTTGAGCCATCAGCACGGCCTCCTCCCAGGGTGTGCATTAGTAGGAAGCTGGAATCGAGAGCAGAGCCAGGACTCAAACCCAGGCACTCCAGTAAGGACTGTGGACACCCTAACTACTAGACCAGACACCGGCCCTGTGTGAGTTTTGAAATCAGATTTCCTAGATTTGAATCCTGTTCTAAAACTTAAAATTTGTATGTTCCTTAGTTAATCATTTAGTATCCATGTGCATCTGGTTCCTCATTACTAAAAAGGTGACATATTACAGTAGTCTCAGGGAAGATTATAGGAGATAATACCCACAAAAGACTTGTAAAGGAATATGGTAGATAGTAAGTGCCTTCAAAATGTTAGATACCATTTCTCCCTAATTAAAGGCAAGGACACACATGTGAATGGTCTCATCTCTGTCTCATTTATCAGCTCCCCTTCATTTGTGGATATATTCCATGCAATCTCTGTTTTAGGTCTGTATTTTTAGATAATCAGCTGGTAGTGGACAGACATTTATGGTGGCCCCAGGAACTCAGCCTCCTGGTGGTTCATGCTTTTATTTGATTTTGAGCATTGTGATTTGCTATTAATCAATAGAATTTGCTATTAATCAAATGATGGGATATATGTACACAGTTATGTGATTCTAATACATAAGACTGTAATGCCCATTTTACTGGGTCTCTCTCTCTCTTTCTCTCTCTCTCTTTCTGTCCTTTGTTGGCTTTGAGGAAGCAATTAACCATGTTGGGGAACCGTATGTGACAAGGAACTACAGGTGGCCTCTAGGAGCTGAGAACAAATGCCAACTTACAGTCAGCTAGAAACCAAAGCCCTGAATCTGCAACTTCTGCCAAGCATCTGAGTGAGACTGGAAATGTACATTTCCCTTGTAAGAACCTCAGAGGAGACCATAATCTTGGCCAAAGTCTTGACTGCATTCTTCGAAGACTCCAATCAGAGGAGCCCCTTAAGCCAGGAGCAGATTCCTGGTCTGAAGAAACCGTGAGATGATCATGCATATTGCCATTAGTTTTGTGGTATTAGTGTTACTCAGCAATCTTAACTCTCCTTGAGTTGTTACCACAAAATACTAAAGACTGGGTGGCTTAAACAACAGATATTTATTTCCCACAGTTCTGGAGGCTGGGCCGTCTAAGATAGTCCAATTCTATTCCTGGTGAATGTTCTAGACCTTGTATAGCTACCTTCCTGCTGTGTCCCCTAAGATAATAGTGATGTCTGAACTCTTCCTCTTCTTAAAGGGCAATTATCCTATGCTGGGGGCTCCAGCCTCATGACCTCATCTAAATATAATTACCTTTCAAAGGCCCCATTTTCAAATGCCATACTTTGGGGAGTAGAGTTTCAGAATCTGAATTTTGTAAGGACACATATATTCACTCCCTAGTAACAATGGTAAATGATTAATACATGACCTTTATGAAATTGGGTTCTGCATCATTTAGTTTACTTGTATAAAAGAAACTTTGATAATGAAGACAAATTCCAATTAATAAAATTTAAGCACTTGGGCCACCCTCTGCTGCCTTCCCAGGCATATCAGCAGGGAGCTGGACTGGAAGTGGAGCATCCAGGACTCAAACTGGCATCCATATGGGTTGCGGGCTCTGCAGGCAACAGCCTCACCTGCTGTACCACAGTGCTGGCCCCAAGATTTGGGTTTTTAAAAACTCACCATCTCTTCCCGTTTAGCTTTCTTCACATCATCCTGTGGGAACTGAGGTTCAGGGAACCAACAAAAAAAAATACTGATGTTCTCCTGTTTGTGTTGTAATAAACTATTTTTCATCTGTAACTCAGAAGTTTGATGGCTGGGAACTAGAGTAAAATCTCAAATTCTTCAGAATATTTGGAAAACTATAAAAACTGTACAGAACTTATTTATCAATTCAAAACTGAAAAGTCCTTTTGACAGAGGCAGACCCGTGAGTCATATGCAAAAATCACCTTGCTTGCTTTTGTTAGACTATCTGAAGTCTACCACCTAGTAACTACAGAGGAGAATTTAGACCTGTAATTCTTTTCTCTCAACATATGGTGTCACCCCTGCCCCACTAACTCCAGCTGCGCATGCTTAACTTGGTCAAGTCTCTACACTTGGGTTCAGTTAGGCATGAAAAATGAAAAAATGGTTAAAATCCTTTTTAAAAAAGATTTATTTCTTTTGAAAGGTAAATTTACAGACAGATAGGGAGAGATAAAGAGAGAGACATCCTCTATCCACTGGTTCGCTCCCCAAAGGGCTGCAATGAGCAGTGTTGGGCCAGGCCAAATTCAAGAGTAGGAAATTCACTGGGGTATCCCACAGGGGTGACAAGGGTCCAAGGACTTGGGCCATCTTCTGCTGCTTTCCCAGGCACATTAGCAGGGAACTGGATCAAAACTGAAGCAGCTGGGTTTTGAACTTGTGTCCACATGGAATGCCAACATGGCAGGAAGTGGCTGAACCCACTATGCCACCACACCAGTCCCTAAAAATACCTTTATCGTGGAAGATTTTACAAAGTATTTCCTTAGTTGTTCCTTGTTATATTGCCAGGGCTGTTACTTTATTCATAAAATGGCTGTTTGGTGCCATTGGTAGCTAATGTTCTCATTTAGTACCTTTAGCTTGGTGGTTAAGATGCCAGCTGGGACACCCACATCCCCTCTTGGAGTGCCTGGGTCTGAGTCCTGGCTCTGCTCCTGATTGCAGCTTCCTTCTAATATGTACCCTAGAAGGCAGCAAGTGATGGTTCAACCATGTGAGAGTCCTGGATGGAGTTCCTGGCTCCCAGCTCTGGTCTGGCCCAGCCTCAGCTGTTGTAATGTTGTAAGCATTTGGGGGTAAACCAGAGGAACAAGATCTCTCTCTCTCTCTCTGCCTTTCAAATCAATAAATAATTTTAAAGAGAATGTTGGGGGCTGGCACGGTGGTGACTCATGGTAAAGCCACCCCCTGCAGTGCTGGCATTCCCATATAGGCGCCAGTTTGTGTCCTGGCTGCTGCACTTCCAATCCAGCTCTCTGCCATTGCTTGGGAAAGCAGTAGAAGATGGCCCCTGTACCCACTTGGGAGACCCGGAAGAAGCTCTTGGCCCAGCTCCAGCCGTTGCGGCCAATTGGGGAGTGAACCAGTGGATGGAAGACCTCTCTCTCTCTCTGCCTCTCTTTCTCTCTGTGTGTAACTCTGACTTTCAAGTAAATAAATAAATAAATCTTTTTTTTTTTTTTAAAGAGAATGTCAGATATTTTTTTAAATGTCCACCAAAGTCACCATTTCAAGTCCTGCTGCCTATTAATTTAGCAATTGTAGCAATACCATAGAGTACCAACTCCACTTAAAAGAGTCGAGTATTGCTGGTTAAAATCAGAATTGAGAAGTTGATCTGAAACATACCAAGCAAACTAACCTTAGTTACCTCTGTAAAACAAATTGTTGAATCCCATCTTTTACTTGGTCCCATATGCCCACCTAGTTCAATTTAATTATCTCTAATGACAGCTCTCAAGAATTGTTGTATTTTCCCTGAGGAAAGTAGGTTATTTTGGCCGGTGCTGCGGCTCACTAGGCTAATCCTCCGCCTGCGGCGCTGGCACACTGGGTTCTAGTCCCGGTCGGGGCGCCGGATTCTGTCCCGGTTGCCCCTCTTCCAGGCCAGCTCTCTGCTGTGGCCCGGAAGTGCAGTGGAGGATGGCCCAAGTCCTTGGGCCCTGCACCCGCATGGGAGACCAGGAGAAGCACCTGGCTCCTGGCTTCGGATCAGCACGGTGCGCCGGCCGCAGCGCACCGGCTGCGGTGGCCATTGGAGGGTGAACCAACGGCAAAAAGGAAGACCTTTCTCTCCGTCTCTCTCTCACTGTCCACTCTGCCTCTCTGCCTGTCAAAAAAAAAAAAAAAAAAAAAAAAAAAGTAGGTTATTTAGATTTTTCATGAGGTAGAACAGGAAACAATAAATTTCATGTGTGTATTCCTACTCTTCCTTTAATGCCAAATGTAGGCCATCTCACAAGTCTAAAGACATTCAGGGTGGGAAGAAAAGTGAAGAATAAGGATAATATTAAAAAAAAAATCAGAAGTTGACCTTAAAGCTTACTTGCTCATAAATTAAAAACT
The DNA here is from genome assembly GCF_051225735.1 of Oryctolagus cuniculus. Lineage (NCBI taxonomy): Eukaryota > Metazoa > Chordata > Mammalia > Lagomorpha > Leporidae > Oryctolagus > Oryctolagus cuniculus. The sequence goes on along the minus strand of NC_142870.1, from coordinate 76,096,791 downwards.
AAAAGAAAAAGTAGCCCACATGTGTGGGTTAGCAGTCCCCGTCTGAAACAAGATGCAAATTAAGTAGCTGGAAATAAATGACTAAATATTCACTCATTCTTTGGTCCTTCTCTCAAGGGAAGGAGAATATTCTGTCTTGGAGAAGCAGTTGTTGAAGAGTACAAGCATCACAGTGCTCAGGAGGAAACTGAGGGTTTGTTCATTTCATGCACACAGCAGGTTAAAGGAAGTGTGCGGCGGAGACAAGGTTGCTACCCAACCTTTTTGCCTGAGGTTTGGCAATACTAGTTTACCTGCCACAAGTCACAGAGAGGGCGAGTTGTCACAGCAGTACCTGTGCTCTCTTCACTAAAGCAAAGAAGCAATAAACAAAAAGTGAGAATTTGATACAAAAAGGTACTAAGAAAACTAACCTTAGAGTTGCCCCTGAAAACAAATGGGTAAAAAGATCTTAATTGCAGAAAACCTGTTCTATCTTTTGATCTATAATCTGCATATTCAGCTTATCACAATCCTCTTAACTCCCTAAACTGTCTTAGATATTTATATATCCCCCACACACCAATAGTTTCCAAGCTAAATCGCTGAAATAGACTCATAGACACAAACATGGGTTAGGTGATACTGAAAGTTTGAATACCAAAACAGCTATTACCAGGCAGCTATTGAACAATGCTCCCAAATCCTGCTGTAAAAATCAAGTTCATTCCCTGAATGTCTTTAGTTCTCTGCAAGACAACATTCAATGACTATGTTTACCATATTGCAAATAACGTGGGCACCACTTTATTACTTTACCTAACTGAAGTCAAGAAATACCAAACAGGAGGTACTTTTCAATTTTATTAATGATGTTCAGCAAACCCATGACTGAACAATTCATAATGAAATCCATTGGCAAGGAGTTATACACACAAATCAGCTGAGGAGTTAACACCCAAGGTGGGCAGGAGAGGCATGTGGGCTTCGAGGACCTTTCTCCGCTCCCCAACCCCAACACTTGTGGATTGGATTGTGCAGATGTCTTTGCCTGATTGTTAACTAACTCTATGAAAAAAATGGTCAAGGACAACAGTAGATAGGGGACAGGAAGAAGGCAGGTGATGACCCTGAGTGAAAAGATGGGAAACCAGTGTTAGTCAAAGGAGCTGGCTTTCACTAGTGCTTTCTCTTGTTTGGCTGAGACAAGTCATTTCACCCTCTTAGGGTTCAGTTTCGATATTCGTAGCGGGTGGAAAGATTGAGAGCTCTCTTAGTTGTTTTGCTGTTCTCATCCTAGGTGAATCCTAGCAAGATGGTTGACACCTTTGGCGACCTCTGTTTTGTTTTGAGACTTATTTTATTTGAAAGGCAGTTAGAGAAGGAAAGACAGAGAGCTCTTCCCTTGTTGGTTCACTCTCCCAACGGTTGCACCAGGCCAAAGCCAGGTTCAAGAGCTTCATCTGGATCTCCCACATGAGTGCAGGAAGCCCAAGCACTTGCATTATTTTCTGCTGCTTTCCCCTAGGTGCATTATCAGGGAGCTGGATCCGGAGTGGGGCAGCCGGAACTCGAACTCCCGTCCAAATGGGACTCCACCATTGCAGACGACAGCTTATGTCGCTGCGCCAGAAGAGCAGCTCCTCGCCTTTCAATCGGCTTCTCTGCGCATGCGCCGAGGAAGCAGCCTCCCCCTGACCTCAATTTCACCTCTTCTGCGCAGCCGTCGTTTAATCCCTCGGCGCTCCGGAGGAGGAGGGCGGGACTTCCTGTCCTGTTTAGAGCGACCGCGGAAGTGACTGCGGACGAATCGGCTCTGCAGAGGCTGCGAGTTTAGGGTGTCTGCGTTTTAGCTGCTTTCGGCGAGAAAGATGCCGGGTCTGGCGGCCGCAAGCCCTTCCCCGTCTGAGCCTCAGGAGAAGAAGCCGCTGAAGCCCTGCTGCGCCTGCCCGGAGACCAAGAAGGCGCGCGATGCGTGGTCAGTGCGCCGCCGGGAGGGGTTCCGGTGCCTCTGCCGCTAGCCCTCGCCTTGCTGTTCCGTGGTCCACAGAGACGTAGAGAGCCCCGTAGGTTTCGCAGTCGGCCACGTGTTGACTGAACCCTTAGCCCAGTGCGAGGGGACGCCGAATGGAGGAGAGAGAGGTTAGATTGGCCCCGGGTTCTGTTCACGCCCTCACTCCTTCCGATAGATGGCTGCTGACCTTCTGTTAGGAGTTAAGCACTGCCTTAGGTTCAAAGCTGTAGAAAAGGGTAGACACTGACTTAAAGGAGCTTAAAGTTAATGGCCACTTACACCAGTAATTGCTATGTCATGGAAAGGCCTATGCTAGAGGATTTGGCAAGATTAAAGAGTAAACGTGTTCTGGTAATTTCTAAGGCTTTCTCCCCAAATCTAGAAAAAAATAGGCCACTGGACCCATTGCTTATAGTTCCAGAAGGTTCACCTTCAACCCTTTGAAGGCAACCCGAAGTTAAAAAAAATCAACCAGTCTGTATGATCAGCCTGCCTGTCGGTTCAAAACAGCGCATTTAAATTATCATCCATACACAAAAGGTCTTGTTCCTTATCGTCTTATGTAACCACTATTGTAGAACAAATCTCTTTAGCCAGAGGCCTCAGGTGCTGTGAATGTGCACTTCTCCCTCCAGCTCTTTTGTGTCTTCATAAAGCAGGGAAGTCCTAAGTGGTATCAGGGGGTAACAAGAGGGTAGGAGCTCAGTGCCTCTATTATAGTCGGTGCTTTGCAAATAGGACTGTGAAGAGAATTGGAAGGCTGCAGTCTCCTACTGAAATTGCTCCCGTGTTAGCAGTAAGTGCTTACGGAATGTGTGGACAGTACAGCATCATGATTAAGAGCCAGGGATCCAGAGTCGAGGTTTGAACCCTGAACCACCAACTTGGTGACCTTGAGCAAATTTTTTAATATTTCTGCCTCATGTGTTTGTAAAATAGGCCTAATAAAAATATCTACCTAACAGTCACTGTAAAAGTCAATGATAAAAGCCACATCAAGTGCCTGACACAGTATATATGGCTGTTACTTTGATAAGGAGCTCCGTGTCCCTGGCAGTACTTCATTTGAAGGCAGCCTTTTGAGCTTTTGAAGGATGAGTGGGAAGAACCTATTCCCATCTTTAAATTCTTGTTGCATGAATTGTCTCTGGTGACTGTGACTTTTCCCCACATAGCTGTAGTGAGGAATCAGTTTTTTCTTATACTTGAACTTGGCTTGATATTATTTACAAAAATTACATATTTTTGAAAGATTTATTTATTTTAAAGGCAAAATTACAGATTGACAAAGATCCTCCATCTGCTGGTTCTCTCCGCAAATGGCCTCAATAGCCAGGAGCTTCCTCCAGATCTCCATAGTGGGTGCAGGGGCCCAAGCACCTGGGCCGTCCTTTGCTGCTTTCTCAGGTGCATCAGCAGGGAGCTGGACTGGAAGTGAAGCGTCCTGGACTCGAACCAGCACCCATGTGGGATGCCGGCATTGCAGGTGGTGGCTTAACTCACAATGCCGCTATGCAGGCCCCTAAAATTACATTTGCATAGCTGATTATTTTCTAAAATTTGCATTTTCAGATCCTAGAAATAAAGCTGTGTGATTTTAGTCTTTACTTTGTGCTCTTCATTTAGGATAAATATGGTATTCATTCAGCTTATTTCATTATATAGCAGTGTTACTCCTTGGACTAGAAGCAATATTTGATATGTCTAAGTATTTCTTCTCATCAGACTCCCCCTAAACCTACTTACCTGTGGAACATCTTGGAAGGTGTGGAAGCAATAACAATATCAAATAAAAACAAAGCTGTTTTGCTCTATAGCGTTTTAAATTGTTGTGTTCCATCCTATCCTTGTTCTGCCTCACTCCCCATACTGCATGCTTATTTATTGTGTTTAATGCCTACTTGGTTATGTGACAAGTACATTTTGTTTATAGCATCATCGAGAAAGGAGAAGAGCACTGTGGACATCTAATTGAGGCCCACAAGGAATGCATGAGAGCCCTGGGATTTAAGATATAAACGGTGAGCTTACTGTTTCTCTATTGCTTTACAGATTTAGCAACCATTGGGCAACGTGCTCTCAGAGGTAGTTCACCTGGTTAAGGGTAATATGCTTAAATATCACTAAAAAACCACAGCTCTCAGTATAGGAGCAGATGTTGCTGACAAATTGGGAGGCATTTATTGGATTTAGGAAGGGGAGAATCTAGCTTTCAAGAAGAGGTTTGACAAAAAGCTTTTGGATTCAGTAGGACCAACAGTCGACAGCCGTAGTAAGTTCAAAATGTTTCATTGTCCAGCTTAAAGGAACTGAAAGGAAAATGTTCTCTGTTTCTCGTCTCCAGTGTTGCAGTATTCAGTATTTTCAGTAGGAAGTAGGTAACAAAGGGAAGTCCTGCTGTCTGCGAGAGGGAAAGGGGACTGTGGCTGTTTCTTTTGTACCATGCATCATTCTCATAAAACTGAACTCCACACCATTTTTGAACTTTGAATCCAAATTTTTATGCTTAAAGGGACCTTAAGTGATGTGTATCCAGTAATACCACAAATAAATTATTTTCTTTTCTTTGGAAGCTCTTTCTGTATTTATTGACTTAGGTCACTCCCCCACTTCATTCAGGTCTCTATTCACAAAGAATGGATGTTCTGTTTTTTCACTTATGGATCCCTTTGGTCGACTTTCATGGGAATTGTTCTGGATTTTTTTTTTTTACATTCCATTCATAATTTGCATCTTATGAATAATCTTACCTCTTAATAAATTACAAAGAAGGTATGTACTTATCCAATTAAAAAAAAAACTTGTTATCCCCTCCCTCTACACCTCCTCCTGTAAACTGGCATCCCTTTCCCCTCATTCCTTTTTAGTACTGTCCAATATAATGTTCTGTGATGATGGAAATGTTCTGTATCTGCACTGTTCCAGTGTGGTAGCTGCTTGGCTAGTGAGACTGAGGAACTGATTTTTTTTTTAAAGATTTATGTATTTATTTGAAAGTCAGAGTTACACAGAGAGAGAAGGAGAGGCAGAGAGAGAGAAAGAGAGAGGTCTTCCATCTGCTGGTTCATTCCCCAGTTGGTCACAACGGCCAGAACTGTGCCGATGCGAAGTCAGGAGCCAGGAGCTTCTTCCGGGTCTCCCACACAGGTGCAGGGGCCCAAGGACTTGGGCCATCTTCTATTGCTTTCCCAGGCCATAGCAGAGAGCTGGATTGGAAGTATAGCAGCCGGGACTCGAACCAGCGCCCATATGGGATGCTGGCACTGCAGTCGGTGGCCTTACCAGCTACGCCACACTGCTGGCCCCCTGAATTACTAATTTTAAAGCGTTTTAAAGCTACAAGTAGCTAGTGGCTACTCTTAAACTCCATCACCTGTGTATCATCGGTTTTTGTATCTGCTTGCTTCACTCCAACTAGAATGTAAACTGAGAAAGTAATGATTTTCTGTATGGCTCAATGTCATATCCCTTATAATTTTCACAGTACTTGGCACATACTAGGTGCTCAATAGAGTATTATTAATTAAATGGATGACTAATTAAGGAAACTAAAGCTTGTAGTTATGAAATGGCTACAAAGGTGGGTTAAGCAGGCTCAGAACTGGAGCCTTGGTCTCCAGGCAGACTTTCCTGCTATGTCCCTCCCTGAATATATGCACCACACTGCCACTTTTAACTTATTAATAGCCAAGCGATAATGTGAAGCCACATACCAGTGTAAAAGTAATAGAGAGCCTGGCTTCTTTCCCTTTCACCTCTCTCCTGCCTCTTTGGAATTTCATGTATGGCCAGTTAATTGTCTTCAGTGAGGTATGAAAGAGAAGGGATAAGGGCTTGGCCACAAGCTGATAAATGTATGACCATAGAGGAAAACAGTGTAGTCTGGAGACCTGTGGCTTCATTTGGAGTCTCCTGATGTCTCATTTAGCATGGTTTTCACTTTAGCTACATTTAACTTTCATTAAACACTAATCCTCTTTGGATATTACTTTTTTCATTTATAAAAGGAAAGCACACATGATCTCTATATAGTATATCTACTACCATGTATACATAATACATTTACATGGCTTTTAGACTAGATAGTTAAATAAATCCCTTGGTGAATCGTTTTGTAAAATAAATAAATTTAAGGGAGAGTGCATCCTTCATAGCAGTGATCATCAGAGTTTCTGCATTCAAGATTTAGATTGTAATGTTATTCCTCAATAAATGGAGAAATTTTTTAAAAATTTTTAATATTTTTTATTAATGTGCAATATTGGTACATTTTCATGGGGTACAATGCACTGCTTCGACACATAGACACAGCTCCTCTCTTCAGTTGTTTATTCAGAATATAATACATTATCATGAACTGTGGTTTCCCTAGTGCTCTAGTGTTCTGCAAAGTAGATCTTGATTGTACCTTGAACTCAGTTGATTAAGAGTAAATCTATTATACATGTTCTATACTTCATATAAAAGTAGACTGTGTTCAGCCAGTAGTTCTTACACAGAGGTCGTACTTCACAGTCACTTGAGGAACATTTTATAGAATGCACAAGCCTGGGCCTCACTCTGTATTTGTTGACTCAGATGCTCCTAGATGATTTTCAAGTGAGCCTCTCTTTAATAGCTATTTGTTTAAGCTAAAGAATGAATAGTAGTAGTGATCATGTTAAAAACAAATTATAGTGGCAAAGGCAGAGACTTAAAAACTACAAAGGGAAAACAGGTACAATAGTGGTAATTCTAGACAGTTTTTTCTATCTTACGACTGTACCACTGAAAGAGAAAGTGGATGGACCCAGAACCTGACGAAAGTATGAGGAGGATGCAGCTGGTCTTTGGTGCAGCAGTTAGGATGCCTGTTGGGTTACCTAACTCCCATATGGGAGTACCTGGCTAGAGTCCTAGTTAAGAAAAGATTAATAACTATATATATAAAAGGAGGCAAAGGGCACATAGTATTTTTCTGCCTTCAGTAGTCAGAAGAAACCTGGAGAACCCAGTGTGGAGGCTAATGTTACTGAAAGAAATTAAAGGACTAGCACTGAAAGTAGTGATACTCAGTATTTATTAACTTTAAACTCAATACTTGGATTTTTAAAATATGCTGATTTCACACATAAAAATAAGCAACTATTTATGTGTGAAAATGTGGTCCTGACAAAAAGCTCATTTCTGCCATTCAAACATTTATTCCTTCAGTAGGTATTAAGACCCTGGGAAATGCCAAGATGAGAAAGTTGACCCTTTCTGTCAAAGACTTTACACCCAGAGATAACAACCAAGTTGACATCCAGGGGCTTTCATGGGGTGGGCTGCTGTCATTGAAATGCTGAGTGGCTTCATTTTTGGTTATCTTTCCTGCCCAGATTTAGAAAAAGACAGTTTGGATGTTTGTATCTTTATGAAGCTTATCTTCTTATGTAAACCAAATGAAGGGGAGGGCTAGATGGGGAGAAAGTATTTTCATAAGACTTGAAGAGTTGACTAGCCCAGTTGAATGATCTCTGTAGTGTTTGTTGTGAGCAAGAGGCTGGGGGAGGGAGAGTGTAAGGTGTGTGGAGAGAAACCTTGTACAGACCTACAGACCTACAGGACCAGCAGCCCCACCCATGCAACACTCCCTTTCTGATCTTTCAAAATGGATTTTTACATGGTTGCCCTTATTTTGCCCTTGTGATTAAGTGAGTAACTTTCCACAGGAAGTATCTTGTGTACTGAGCTGACCTTCTGTCTTCTAATTTGTGGATCTTAGCCAAACATACTTAAATCAGCCAAGAGAGGAGTTTGCAAGTCTCTTCTCTTGAGTATCTGTAAAAATAAACTGCCATAGCCTTTTTTGGAAGATATTTTTGAGAAGATAAAGATATCTATGTATATAGAAACTTATTTATGAGTATTATTTTTATTTCAGAATGTCTAAACATTAAACACTGTAATGCCTTGAACAGTTTTAATGATGTTTTAGTTAGGCAAAACTAGAATTTAAAAATGAAGTTCTTTGATTTTGTGAGAAAAACTGTGGCAGTTGGTTAATAACACTTAATCAAGGTGCTTTTATCTAGTGATTTTCATTCCCTAACTCCATGGGTCTATTAGATGTTGGAAACCTGACTTTCTAAAATGAGTATTTTTTTTTTGCAGGTGATCTGCTCTGTGAATGAATAATCCCTGAAGAATGAAGAATAAATAATTTTGGAAGTTCCTTAGTGAGCTTTAGAAAAAGTATTTATAATTTATTAAAAAAAGGAAAATATAAAAAATCTTCAGGTGTGTTTCTTTTTGTGTACCTCACATGCTCATATTGCTGTTTGATGTGTGTGTGTCTTAAAGCATATAGCAGCAAATCTTCTAACATGAGTTTCTTATGTTCTTGTTACTGTGTCATTCTGGAAACTTTGGATGTTTGTGGTGGAGAGAAACCAGAGGCAGGTCTCACCTGATGAAACCTCCACAATTAGGTGCATGGAAGTAGGAATAAATAACCCTCTACCAATTGAGAATGAATGTGCTGGCCATATCATCTAATTCAAGACTCACATTTTGTTTTTCATGTTTAGTTTTCATAAGGGAAAGAACTAGACAAGACTGTCTTGAATTTTGAAGCCATTTTTTTAAGACTAGTTTTGTCATTTTGAAAATTTTGTTTAGATTTTGGACCAGAGTAGGGTGATTTGGCTTAGAAGACCTTAGCTGTTTGTGTAACTAATCTGTATATAGCTAGTTACGCTTTAGGATAGACCAGATTGTAAGTTTAGTGCCTGGAGGACAAATAGTTGAAGTTAGAGGCTGGATTGATTCCAATAATTAATTAAGTAGCTCATGCTATCCTATAATGATACCTGGTGGGACAGAGTGCAGTTCTTTTAGTGTGGGAAGTAACCTTGTGGTCTTCTTAGTTGCTTATGGTCTAATGAAACAGTTGATCCTATTGTGCCTTTAAGTACACTGAATTTAAAATCCCAAGGACAAAAGATACTGAGGATGTATACTGTTCATGTGTTATTGTATGATGGGAAAATTGCCTTCTCTATAAAATAAAAGCTGAATTAAATGATTTCTTATGATTCCTTCCTATTTAAGAGTCTGGCTTTCACACTTAGGTTCAGTAGCTGGCTGAGTGGAATCAGAAACACTTCCTGGTATCTGTTCTTACTTGAAAAAAAGATGAACAAGGATAGAGATAGTACTAATTAACAAGATTGTAAGTGCTAATTACAGTGATTTATTTACAGCCTTTGGCACAGTATCTAGCACTTAGTATTGTTTAGACATTCTCTAGTTCTCTGATTCTGTGTTCATACTTTTACTTGAATATCCATTTGGATATATAATACTTTTAGTAAGCACTTGATAGTTTATAGAAAAATCTTCTGGGTAAAGAACAGAATCTTGAACTTCTAAGACAAATATGAATCAACTTATCACATAATAGAGAGATTCTTAGCAAGTGGTTATCCAGACTCTGAATATGTCCTGGGACTATAAAAAACACAAATCCATAACCTTGTCACCTAGTGTTAACTGTTTTATATGTGGTGTTCCAGACTTTTCCTATGTATTATAATTTTTTAAATCAAGAGGAGCTCATTTTTCTAGGTTACATTTTTTGATGAGATTATAATGTTACTTGCTTTTTCCCCTTGATATATTTTACCAACAGTGAGCATAGTACTACAATGTTATTAGTATTGACTGTTGTCCGGCTTACCATAATTTAACCCATTATGGTTTTTTTTCCATTATATATTGTTTGTACATTGACCCATTCAACAAGTGTGAGAAAAGGAAAAAGATGAATAGGATAAACAAATGTTTTATAGAGTGTCTGTGATGTGTCAGATACCATTCTGGGAATTAGGTCCTAGTATGGAATAAGATACATAGGAAATATATGGATTCTGGATTTTAAAAAATTTGGTTTTTTTTTTTTTTTTTTTTGAGACATAAGGAAGAAGTCACAATCCCATCTTCAAGAGGACCTTTTTTTGATGACCTTTTCTCTGTGTGTGTGTTTTTGGCTACTCTATAACACTGCAATGCAAGTCTCCTGAGAAAGTCTTTACAAGTGTCCTTTACTAATTGCTTAGCTAAGAATAGGCCAAAGGCTATGTATGGTTCCAAGGCCTGATCTCTGCTTAAATACACCTTAGTATCTAAAGGTGCCTATTTCCTTAAGTTCTTAGAAACACGTTAATTTGTTGTTTGTTTGTTTGTTTATTTGAGAGGTAGAACTTCCATCTGGTGGTTCAGTCCCCAAATGCCCACAGTATCTGGGGCTGGGCATGTGCCATGAGCCAGGAGCTCAGTCCAGGTCTCCCATGTGGGTGGCAGGAACCCAGCTAACTAGTTGAGCCATCACCACTGCCTCCAAGGGTCTGCACTAGCCGGTAGCTGGAATGGAACTCCAATACAGGATGCAGACATCTTAACCAGTGCTTAACTGGCATCTTTACTGCTAGTCCAAACACCTACAGCCCCGCATTAACTTTTTTAACCTTTGCCAGATTGGTGTGCTTACCTGATCTATAAAGGAACAAAAGTTCTCTTCATCTCTGCTGTAATTGAAAGTACATCTCACAAGCCTTTCTGCCCATTCTTCCCTGGTGCTTAGGATTTCCTAAACATGATGTGCAGCATTTTGGTAATAATGGTAGGAGATGTTGCCAAAGTAATTTGGAAAAGAAAGAACTTCACCTCCATGTGGGTGACAGTCATGTTCTAATATACCTCTTTGCTAAGTCCATGCTATTCATAGTCATCCCTCAACTCTTACAGGTACATTCACACTGTTTTAACAGTTTCCTTGAAATGTTTGACATGAAGGTTGATGAAAACGGAAAGTCTTAGCAAAGACTACAGGTCTCATGTGAGGCTGGTGGAGAAATTATATTAACTATTCATAATTACATGTTTGTTCTATGTGCTTTCAGTGAAGTGCTGTTATTTGCAAGGAATGGCCTTATGTGTTGAGTATTCAGTTATGAATCAGACATAATATCCTAACCTCAGAGAGATGAGAGGCTGTTTAATTGAACCTTTTTTTTAATAAGAAATGAAATTTTGTTCTCAATTTTCATGTTAATATGATATTAATACAAAGAAAACAGATACTTTATACTTCGTAGATAGAATTCTAAGGATATAATGATACTTCCCTTTTTCTGTCTCACCCAGCCTTCCTCCCTCCCTCCCTCCCTTCCTTCCTTCCATCCTTTTCTTTCTTTAATTTTTGAGATAACATTTTTTTTTTTTTTTTTTTTTTGACAGGCAGAGTGGACAGTGAGAGAGAGAGACAGAGAGAGAAAGGTCTTCCTTTGCCGTTGGTTCACCCTCCAATGGCCGCCGCTGCAGCCGGCGCACCGCGCTGATCCTGGCAGGAGCCAGGAGCCAGGTGCTTTTCCTGGTCTCCCATGGGGTGCAGGGCCCAAGCACCTGGGCCATCCTCCACTGCACTCCCTGGCCATAGCAGAGAGCTGGCCTGGAAGAGGGGCAACCGGGACAGAATCCGGCGCCCCAACCGGGACTCGAACCCGGTGTGCCGGCGCCGCAAGGTGGAGGATTAGCCTATTGAGCCACGGCGCCGGCTTGAGATAACATTTTTAATTTGGTTCAACTTTTTCTGAGGACATAGGCCAACTATGTGCTAAGTAGTATACAAAGATTAAGAAGACGTGGACTGTCCTCAAAGAGCATATAGTGGGAACATGTCTATAAGATACAGAAATACGAAGTTGAATGTTTAATGCTTGATAGATGTTCCAAGACGCTGTGCCAAAGAGTGCATGTGGGACTATGTTCAATGTTTGTTTCTTAGCTATTAAAACATGTTAAGTGTATTTGTATCTTTGTTCATTGTTGTGCTTTTGACAGCAAATAATAGAAAATGCTTGTCAAGAAAAATTCTCTCATTATTGGGAGTCCAGCCTTCAGGCAAGCTCTAGATACAGTGTAGCATAGGTTTGGTGATGCTCTCCAGTGCATAGCTCCAGCTGTTGCAGCCCACTGGGGAGTGAACCATCGATGGAAGTCTCTCTCTGCCTCTCCGCCTCTGTGTAACTCTGACTTTCAAATAAATAAATATTAAAAAAAAAAAAAAAAAGGACTATTGTTCCCTGAACACTAATCCCTTTGCAGTTCCTTAGGGAGATCTGAGTAAGGATGTACTCAGCTCAAAGCATCAGAATACCTAACTCCACTGACAGAAACAATACAAAAATTCACTTACCTCCCCTGTGAGGAAGGTTTGAGACTATGGCTCAGTGAGTCTGTCAAGTAGCTAGGCTTTGTTTTTCTGCTCTTTATCCATTCTGAGGTGTATCTCATGACTGCAGTAACTTCATGTGTTACATCATCATTGTACTGCATTCAAGCCTGTATGAAAGGTAACAGGTGCTACCAGGGAGTATACTTGTGACAGAAACTCCCTTCTCCAGCTTACTCTTCCAGCTCTTTGGTCACATGACTGCCCTAAGCCAGACTGGAGTAGGAGTTATGAGATGATACATTGCACTTGACTTTGACCAGTATGTGTTCAGGCCCTGGCAACTGGGAGGAAAGCCCACCTTCTTTAACGTATTACCCAAGCAAAGTCAGAGTTCCATAAACCAAAGTAAAAAGGGAAGTGGCTATAGGGCAATAGCCAGTAGGGTCTGCTTAAGATCAACTCAGCAGGATGTATCCAAAGCTTAAAATCATGCCTTTCTTCTATTTTATTTAAGATTTATTTATTTGACAGGCAGAGTTAACAGAGAAGCACAGGCAGAGAAAGAAAGGTCTTCCATCTTCTGGTACACTCCCCAAATGGCCACAACAACTGGAGCTGTGCTGATGCAAAGCCAGGAACCAGGAGCTTCTTCTGGGTCTCCCACACGGGTGCAGTGGCCCAAGGAGTTGGGCCATCTTCTACTGCTTTCCCAGGCCATAACAGAGAGCTGGATTGGAAGTAGAGCAGCTGGGACTTGAACTAGTGCCCATATGGGATGCCAGCACGGTAGGTGGCGGCTCTACCTGCTAAGCCACAGTGCCGGCTCTGCCTCTGTTCTATTTTAGTATCTGTATTAGGAAAGCATTAATCTCAAGTGTAGAGTCTCAAACTATACTCATTTGGGATGAAGAACCAGCTCCCCCAAAACCCCAGTTCATCACAGGCCAGTACTAGGAAAATGAAATTTTAAAAAGGCCTGGCCCAGATCTGGCTGCTGTAGGCAGAACCAGAGGATGGAAGATCTGACAATCTCTTTTTCTCTGCCTTTCAAATAAATTGAAAATCAAAAGATTTTAAAGAAAAATAACACAGACTTTCAAAAAGATACGTTCTATATAAGCCCAAAGTGTTTGTTACTAAATTCAAAGGCTCTAAGTTTCTCTGTCAAAATTCTATAAAATGTCTTAATATTTATTCTGAATTTCTGTCCTTGTCTCAGCATGATCTAGTAACAACAGTTGGAGATCGGCCCCAGTTCAGGACCTTTGAGCCAGCTGACATAATCTGGCCCCAGCCACCTCCCCTGCCCCGTGTCCTGCTTGCTGCTGTTTTGGATTTCGCTACAACAAGCTGGTCTGTGTTACCGGAATATGCCATGTATTTTTGTTTTGTTTCTGGGCTCGACTTCACATTCTGTTCCTCTTGCTGGAAGGCCCTCTCCAGCTGGGGAATCCCTACTCATCTTTGCAGGCCAGCCTAAATGTCACCTTCCCTGTGATGTTTTACCTGAATTCTTTGCTCCCCCATTAGCAGTTTTCCTCTGTAAGCTGGATATTCTTATTCTATTGAACTGTGTTGTTTTCTGGGTCAGTCTCCCCCGAGACCAAAAGGTCCTTGAAGCTGGTAACTGTCCTGTTCATCTTCACATCCCCTGTTCTGGCACACATAGTTTGTCCTGAATAAACACTTACTGAGTTGAATCAGCTCAACAAATGATACGACTTCTACTTCTTTCCTTTTGTCTCCCTCAAATATTTTCTGCTATGTTTCTGCCTTCATGTCTGTGGATTTCCTGATAAGAATATTACTGTTTAGACACACCATCAAGTTTTCTTCTTCAATTCTGGGTTTAAAAGTAAACAAAACAACTTTCCATTTGGATCACAGGTCTCATCTTACAGGCCTCAGAGTCCCTGTGACTGCTGGCACCACGTGGGTTTGTGCATCTGTGTTGTCTGACATGGAAGTCGCCTGACAACGTGTTGAGGTCCCCTGTGGCAACCTAGGAGGCTGTGTACAAACTTGTTGACTCCCCAGAGAATCTAATAGGGTGGCACCACACAGAATATGCAGTTTAGAGTCACAGTGACCTAAGGCTTTAATCCCTTTCACACACCCGTCTATGACCTAGGGCAACTTTCTTCGCCCCCTCTCAGCCTGCGTCTTCCATTAAAAAAAAAAAAAAGTTTTCATGGGATCCCATGCGGCAACAACAGCTGCTTGGTCAGTGTTAGTATACTCGGCTTAGATGAGCACATGTGTGGATGGCAGGGAAGCAGGCCAAGTGAACAGAGGTTGGTAGGTCTGCCTGTCTCTTTAAAGGGTCAAGGCCAATCCACTGGCAAGCTTGCTGAGAAAGATGACCTGCTTTGAAATTCTATAGGGCAGAGAATGCCTGCGTGGCTTCTCTGTTCCTGTGCTTCTGACTTCCCTGCTCACAGCTGGCAGGGACACCTACTCCGGGCACCCAGGGAGTGCCTGACCCAGGTGCAAGGAGGAGCAGCTATTGCTCATTAAGGTAGGCAGGCTGGTTGGGAGGCAGGCAGTGACATAAAGCAACATCTAGAAAAATCTCTCCACTCCACTGATCCAGTCACATCACAGACCCAAATCATTGCCATGAGGGAGGCTGGGGGCTATTACTTCACCAAGACCAGCTCATCACTGCTGATTTTTTTTTTCCTACCTTTGGGAAGCAGAAAATAAAGTACACATTTGTTGGCTAATTGATTGTATTCTTTTTAAGATTTTTTTTGTTTGTTTGAAAGAGTTACAGAGAGAGGAGGAGAGACAGAGTAAGAGAGAAAGAGAGCTTCCATACATGGGTTCACTCCCCAAAATGGCCACAAAGAACACAGCTGGGCTGATCCAAAGCCAGGAGCCAGGAGCTTCTGTATCTCTGACGTGGGTGCAGGGACCCAAGCACTTGGGCCATCTTCTGCTGCTTTCCCAGGCGCAGTAGCAGAGAGCTGGATTGGAAGTGGAACAGGTGGGGCTTGAACCAGTGCGCATATGGGATGCAGGCGCTGCAGGATGAAGCTTAGCCTGCTATACCCCAACACCAGCCACAGTCAATTGATTTTAATCAAGGAAAAATCCTGACTCCCCACTCTGCTTCTCCTGTTTCCGCCAGTAGAGATACTCCCCCGCTGCCCATATGGACGATTCTACCCCAAAACCTCAAATCAGTTACCAGCTCTTAAATCTTCCTTCCCACAAGCTGCCCTTCCTGCAAGGCTGCCACCATTCTTTAAATTAACTCAGACATTGTGCTTCACGCACTGAATTGCCATGTTTTCTGAAGACTCTTTCCCTTAGCTGGGCTAAAGCTTGGCTCCTAGCAGGCACTCAGCAAATACTCATTGAGTTGAAAACTTCTGCTCCTTGGCATATTTGACAATTTCTAATTGCTTTAGTCAGTTATGGCAGTGGGATAAAGGTCCCTAAGATTGAGCCCTTGAATAGCACTGGGAAGTTACTGGGCTTCCTCTTCTCCAGCTCAGGAACAATGGTGACAGCTGTAGGGGCTAAGCTGCCAGTGGGGAGCAGCGAGCAAGAACAAAGGAGTCACAGTCCTTAGTGTTTATGTACTCCAGTTATTTCTTGGTAGCCCAAAGTACATCCCCAAATTCATCTAGATGTTTCTGTCTTGGGATTTTTTTTTTTTGGGGGGGGGGGACAGGCAGAGTGGACAGTGAGAGAGAGACAGAGAGAAAGGTCTTCCTTTTTCTGATGGTTCACCCCACAATGGCTGCCGCGGCCGGCGCACCATGCTGATCCAAAGCCAGGAGCCAGGTGTTTCCTCCTGGTCTCCGATGGGGTGCAGGGCCCAAGGACTTGGGCCATCCTCCACTGCACTCTCGGGCCACAACAGAGAGCTGGACTGGAAGAGGAGCAACCGGGACAGAACTGGCGCCCCGACTGGGACTAGAACCTGGTGTGCCGGCGCCGCAGGTGGAGGATTAGCCTAGTGAGTCATGGTGCTGGCCCTGTCTGGGGAAATTATCAGACTTTATGGAACTATGAGGTTGGGAGACATGGATCTGAACTTATATTTCTTACTTACTGTGCAAACCCCGTGGAACAGAATATTAAATCTGATAGGCTTGGGTTCAAATCCCGTTTCTTCTACCTCCTAGCTGTGAGAACTTACCTCTCTTAGCTTGAGTTCCTTTCAGATCTAGAAGGAAGATAATATTTTCTTTGAAGTGTTGTTATGATGGCTAAATAAAAAGTGTGTAAAAATGCCCAATTCAGGTCTGTGGGTATTAATAGGTGTTGGTTATAATTCAGAAATATTGGAGGTGGGGGGGTGGCTGAAGACCTGGCCAATCGTTTATTAACTATTACCGGACCAGGTATGTGCAGGGGAAAGTCAGCCTTGAATTCAAAAAGCTGCTCCACATAGTTATTTTTTGTTGAATGGATGTTAAATAAATGCCTGGATGACATTTGCGGCGTGGGTTAATAAGGCTTTCAAGGGGGTTTCCAGTTCTTGCTTTTAGGAGTTTTTTTCTGATAATAGTCCCATACTTTCCTACTTTGATGTGTCCTTTTACCTCACGGAGCCTCCTGGCCCTCCCCACAGCGGGGGCTCTGCCTGGAGCCTTGAGGTAAACCCTACCCTCACATTCCCTTTGTCCCTCCCTGCCAGCCTCTTTGCCCGGAGGTCTTATCTTGTCCTCTGGGAGGTATGTTAAGTGCTCCGCCAGCCTGCCTGTGTGCCTGGCCTGTTTTTTCTCACTGCCAGTACCTCTTAGATTCCAATTCCAAACATGGTATCCATCTGGGGTCACCCTTTCTTCCGGTGCCAAGAGAGAACGCATTCCAAATGGAACACAAGTGTGCCTCCCAGGCCGGGCTCTCCTCACTCTGCTTGGGGACAGCAGAGAGCAGGATGTGCGCGCTGCATCCCACGCGGCCGACCTTTCAGTCTCGCAGTGCTGCCTTTCCCGCCGAACAGCCCAGGCTTTCTGCTCAGAGCCAAATTTGCAGACTATCTTAAGGAACCCCAGGCGGAGGACGCCTGCCGGAGCTCTGCTGAAGGGGGAGACAGACAGAGAGAGACGGAGAAAGAAAAGTTTTTCAAACTCTCCATGAAGTGTGCTATGTTCTGCCATTCATTCCCAGAGTCGCAGAAGCATTCCACTCGGGCAAGGGAGCCTGCGGCGAGCAGCACAGGTGAGAAGAGCCTGGGAGAGCAGATTAATTCATTCTCTGCGTTTTCTATGTGAGGACAGTAGTAGAGGCCAGTGGGGCTTTGAGAAGGCCCAGAGATGAGTGCCAACAGCAGCAGCTCAGCGGGCCAGCTCCTATGGCAGGGGCCGGTGTGTATCAGCTGGAAGCCGGATATGGAAGGAGCTGTCTACCACCTGGCCAGCTGCATCTTGCTCCTGGGCTTCATGGCGGGCAGTGGGGTGTATGGCTGCTTCTACCTTTTTGGCTTCCTGGGCACTGGCTACCTATGCTGTGTGCTGTGGGGCTGGTTTCATGCCTGTGGCCTGGACATTCTCCTTTGGAGCTTCCTGCTGGCAGTGGCTTGCCTGCTCCAGCTGGCACATCTGGTCTACCGCCTGCGTGAAGACACCCTCCCCGAGGAGTTCAACCTGCTGTACAAGACGCTGTGGCTGCCGCTGCAGGTGCCCCTGCAGACATACAAGGAGATTGTTCACTGCTGCGAGGAGCAAGTGTTGACACTGGCCATGGAGCAGACCTATGCCGTGGAGGGTGAGACACCCATCAACCGCCTGTCCCTGCTGCTCTCGGGCCGGTGAGCTCCTCCATCATGCCCAGAACTTTCCCCCTCTGGCCCACACTTCTCATTTCCTAGCCTGTCCCTTTCCATTTCGTGTCCCCGTCTACTTAGGAAGGATGTGGCAAGTCAAACAATCTAAAATAGATTTTTCTAAGAGTAGATTTGCTTCCTCTTTCTTAGCATTTTCCAGATCACGAGATGACTGTTTGGCAAGAATGATGGTGTGTGCTCTTGCTACTGGGTATGGGGTAATTGTTTCTTGAGCCACACCTGAAATGACTACACACACGCTCACACACACACACACAAACACACACAAAGCTGTGGCAGCCTCTCTTTGGGAAATGGGACCTCTCCCAGAGTAGTTTGTTCCTTCCATAATCAGTCAACATTTTCTAAGCACCAGCTATGTGCAGGGAACAATGCCAGAAACTGAGAGGAGTTTTCCGTAATCCCTATTCCTGGCTAAGTCATCAAGGAAACAGCCCCCCATGTATTTGGGACATCCTGTACAGACTCTGTAAGGTAGCCTCTGTGCGTAGTCAGTTGTGGAGAGAGAATACCCCTTGTCCACTTTTCCATTTCTCTTGTTCTGTTGAGACTCTGGCATACCAAGAAGTCGGGTACAGATGAGGGTCCAACAGTGAGAGACAGATATAGCAATGCCTGTGTGTTGTTGATGTGGTGGAGACACGTGCCTCCTTTGAAGATGGACAAACATCGGCAGAAATTAGTCTTAGTTAGGATCAGTGAATGCCCAGGCAGCCTGGATGTGAATGTTGGCTACTGATATCTGCTAAGAAAATACCGGGAGAATTTGTGCTGCACACTTGGTAGGCATCGGTGATTTTTTTTTTTTGAAACATGGCCCTACTGGTGCTTCTGTACCCTACCTCCCTACTAGCTTGCTTGACAACAAGACAGTGTGGTAGAAAAGGTAAGATGGTAATCAGAAGAAAGAAAGAAATCAGATAAGACTGCCAAACACACAGTGTTGTTTTTTAAAGTTTGATAATGATGATGATGGTACAACTAATAATAAGAATGATTAGAATACATATTATATATTAATTATATAATCTAAAGAGTTGTGTGTCTATGCTTTGATGTGGCTTAGGCTTGGAGGTCCTGGATTGAGTGAGCTAAAAAAGAAGACATTTTGTGGGCAGGCCTCCCATTACGTTTATGAGTTAATTGCAAGTGTAAGCAAATGCAACTCTTTGGAAACAAATAAAGATGTAAATACAGGCCTGCACCGCGGCTCAATAGGCTAATCCTCCACCTAGCGGCGCCGGCACACCGGGTTCTAATCCCGGTCGGGGTGCCGGATTCTGTCCCGGTTGCCCCTCTTCCAGGCCAGCTCTCTGCTGTGGCCAGGGAGTGCAGTGGAGGATGGCCCAGGTGCTTGGGCCCTGCACCCCATGGGAGACCAGGAAAAGCACCTGGCTCCTGCCTTCGGATCAGTGCGGTGTGCCGGCCGCAGCGCGCTGGCCACGGTGGCCATTGGAGGGTGAACCAATGGCAAAGGAAGACCTTTCTCTCTGTCTCTCTCTCTCACTGTCCACTCTGCCTGTAAAAAAAAAAAAAAAGAAAGATGTAAATACAAATACATCAGGACTAGTGCCAAAATGCTTGCTACCTACAGGTCAAGGCTTGAAGCAAAGACAATGGAGGGTCCCATGATGTCCCTTGCTCCTAGCAGCTCCTGTGTTCAAATGGGGGACTTGAGACCAGCAGAAGTGCCCCCTTCATGGGATGGTGCTCATTTGCTGGAAGCCTATTACAATGGCAGCTGGTTCATGTCTCATGTATGATTGTTTTAACATGAACTTGTTTAAGTCCCCTTCCCCGTGATGGGGGCATGAGAGTTTACTCCTCACTGTAGCTTTTCTCAGTATGCATGGCATCAAAGGCCTGCATCAAAGTTAGACCATTTTGCTGTTTTTTCTTGCTTTTCAAGGTTTGGACCAAGAGTCTTGTCATTGTTGCTGTTGTCTTTCAGTGTCAGCCTGTCTCAGTTTTGTGAAGGTGGTCACAAGGAAGAGACCTCCAGTCCCTGCTGGAGAATCCTTGTTCCTGGGGTGGTGATAGTGAGGGACTAAACACTTCAAAGTGGAAACAAGAGCTCCATGCCCGGAAACAGGGCCCTCTTGTGTAGACCCCCTCATCTCACATGTGGACTCTCATCTGGAGCCCTGTGCTCAACCCTCAGAAGTCTTTTTAGGGCAGTCAGTTCCTTTCAAGACTCAGGGAGGCAAAGTGACTTCCCCAAAGTCTATCCTGCTGCCAGTGTGTGCTTACCATTGGAGAGCTTCCCTCACACACAAAGCACAAACTCCCTTGTATACAAACTCCCGAGCAGGGAACAGACTGTCTATGCTGTTCCTTGAGGAGGAAATCACCTGTCATCTAGGAAGTGCAGAAGGGAGAAGAGACTGATGACAAAGGAGAGAGTCTACTGCTTTCAGTGGCTTCAGTAGGCCCCACAGGCCCACACTAGGATGTGGTCACTCTCTTCCCCCAGACTTGCCTGGGTAGGCAGATTCCTGGCCCGAGGCGATGATGGGAGGGTCTGATGTGCATAGTGGCAGCTCCTTTCTCTCCTGTAGGCGTCCTTTCTTGGAGAAGCTTTTCCTTGAGGGTTTAACTCCTTTTTATGGTGACACAGTGAGCTTGCTCACGCCTCTGTTCACTCTTTCTTCTCTCCCCGCACAAACACATGTTAAGGCTAGGGCTCCAGTGTTAACTATGAATGGTACTGTCCCAGTATGACGGTCTATCAACAAGAGTCAGGAATTAGTGTTTGTCATCATGGTCAGTGACAGAGATACCCACCGTATTTCCACAGAGAAGCGCAAAGTGCTGAGACAGCAGTAGCTAGCTTAGCAGCACTCACTGATCTGGGGAGGTCAGACTTGGAGGACAGCTTAAGGGGAGCCTTGAGAAGAGGTTAGCTCGAGACAGTGTGTGTGAAAACCCTGACGTAGCAGAACACAGCACTCGATTTTCTCCTGCATCCATTCGTTGCCCAGGGCAGTCCTGCCAGGCAGTCTATGAATTACCTGCTCTCCTAGGAGCAAGCATATCTCTGCCGTTGGAGGCTGTGGGCTGACTCCATCCTCAACTTGACTTGAGACCTACATCCCCTTTCATCTGTCTTTCATCTTTAAGTTGTCAGGCATCTGGCAATAGTTTATCAGTTGGTGATGGTGTTTGGAAATTTGTATGCTGCCACATATATTTCTAGGCATTCATTAAAACAGCATGACTCAGGAGTGCTAATATCTCATTGGCCAGGACTTAGCCATGGCCGCATCTAACAGCAAGGGAAGCTGGGAAATGTAGTCTTTAGCTGTGCAGCCCTGTGTCCAGTTAGAACTCCAGTTCTGTAGAGAAAGACAACAAACAGAGATACTGGAGAAGAGACTGGACTTCCCAGCTCTCCGTCTACCCCCAGCATTCTCTGCTTTTCGATATTCTGTTCAAACTTCAGGACACAGCTCAGATGTCATCGTCTTTGAGACGTCTGCCATCCAAAGAGAACCAACCTCTCCCCTTCCTCTGTGTTCCTCTTTCACAACAGCACGTAGCACACTGATTCGCCGTCAGTGATTGATCGACTTGTGACTTCCACTCAGCTGTGAAGTTCTCAAAGGCAAGGGCCAGCTCAGACCCGTCGCTGCATTCCCAGCCTCCCGGAACTCAGAAAGTGCTCTCTGTGTATTTGTTCAGCCAGCCACGCTCCAGAAGTAATGGAAGGATAGCTCCATCTACATGGACAGGGTGTGTCTTTGAGATCTTTCTTGTCTTCCCCCCTTGCCAGATAGAGGCACCTTCTTGCCTGATATAACTTGCTTCAGAAGAGGGGTTAAAGACTCAACTCTGAGGCTTTTTTGGAGAAAAGAAATAAAAGCCCATCTTGTATCCTAATCTTCTTCCAGATGCAACATCATATCTGAAATTCGTTCAGTACACCCAGACACAGCCAGTGACGTGCCTTTGGTTCTAACAAGTCATCCGCTGCGGCGCCTGTCCCTGCAGGCCAGAGCACCAGGCTAGGTGCCAGCCACCTAGACACAGAGTCAGCAAGCAGCATGAGTGATGTTTCTAAGTCCAAAGTTGTGGAGCCAGCCCTGTGGTTGTGAAGACAGGCAAGTCAAGGGCTATAGAAAAGAATATTCACAACATGAAAACAAATATATCAATTGCGATTATTGGCAGTAGCCACAGGTGCCCTACCACCCTCCAAAAGCTCTGGTGACAGGGTGCAACATGGAGTCGTGTCTGGAACACAGACTCTCAGTCCTGCTGCTTGGTAGCTGTGTACCCTTCAACTCACCACTCAGCCTTTCTGAGCATCAACCTCTTTAGTTGCAAAACATGGGGTGGGAGGGATAACCTACCTTGGGTTATGGTGAAGATTAATAAGAGAACACTTTAAAGTGTCGGAGTCTGAAAAGCAGTTACAATACAAGCACGAGATGTATCAATCAGGGCTCTTCATGCAGCCTGTGTGGTGCAGCTCTGCGTTGCTGGGAACACTCTATGTTGTACTGTATCGGAGCCACAGGCCGCAGGGGCCATGGTGATTCACACAAGTGAGAAGCTGAATTGCTACCCTGACTTATATGCAAGTGTAACTGGCCACACGTGGCTAGTGGACAGAGAACTCTAGAGCACTGGTTTTCACCTTGGCTGTGTATCCTGGGGAGACTTAAAAATGATACTGTCTGCAACCCACCTTCTGAGATTCCCCGTTCCCTGCTCTGGCATAGGCCCAGTCCTAGGTGATTTTTGTTTTAATTTTTTTTTTGACAGGCAGAGTGGACAGTGAGAGAGAGAGAGACAGAGAGAAAGGTCTTCCTTTTGCCGTTGGTTCACCCTCCAATGACCGCCGCGGCCGGCGCACCGCGTTGATCCGATGGCAGGAGCCAGGTACTTCTCCTGGTTTCCCATGGGATGCAGGGCCCAAGCACTTGGGCCATCCTCCACTGCACTCCCTGGCCACAGCAGAGAGCTGGCCTGGAAGAGGGGCAACCGGGACAGAATCTGGCGCCCCGACCGGGACTAGAACCCAGTGTGCCGGCGCCGCTAGGTGGAGGATTAGCCTAGTGAGCCGCGGCGCCGGCCCCTAGGTGATTTTTAACACCTGATCCACTACACTCTTATCCCCCCAAGTCTTCCACTCTGCAGCATGGAATTGGGAACCATGGGGAGAAGGAGAAGGAGAAAAAAACAGGAGGCAACCCAGGGCTCGGGAGTGGAGGCAGCGTGGGTTTGCTCCTGAGCTGCTTGCCTGTGGTCGTGAGGCTGCTCCTGCTTTGGTCTGGCCCTGCTTTGGGCGAGGTATTCCTGCTGGAGGAGTCAGTCATGTGGTCAGCAACACAAAACCTCAGGAAGGGGGTCGGGCAGCCGTTTCCCTTTTCCCACACGGTCTCTCCTCTCCCTTTGCAGGGTCCGTGTGAGCCAGGACGGGCAGTTTCTGCACTACATCTTTCCGTACCAGTTCATGGACTCTCCTGAGTGGGAATCGCTGCAGCCCTCGGAGGAGGGGGTGTTCCAGGTAACAAGGAGCCCCACGGCAGCACCACGTCGCCCCGATGCACTGTCCCCTGTCCCTGCTTATATCTGTCCTTCCTCCCCACCTCCTCCTCTGCAGGAAAAGTGCCTGGACCCTGGCGGAGGTGGGGTAGGGCGGGGAGGTACTGGGCTCTGATGGAGAGGCCCTGTTGCCTTTTTTTTTTTTTTAAGATTTATTTATTTATTTGAGAGGCAGAGTCACAGAGAGGCAGAGGGAGAGAGAGAGAGAGAGAGAGAGAGAAAGAGAAAGTCTTCCATCTGCTGGTTCATTCTCCAAATGGCCACAATGACTGGAGCTGGGTCAAGTTGAAGCTAGGAGCCAGGAGCTTCTTCCAGGTTTCCCACATGAGTACAGGGGCCCAAGGAATTGGACCATCCTCTGCTGCTTTCCTAGGCACACTAGCAGGGAACTGGATCAGAAGTGGAGCAGCCAGGACTCTAACCAGCACCCATATGGGATTCCGGTGCTGCTGGTGGCAGCTTAACCTGCTACGCCACAGCACTGGGCCCCTTGGACCCATCACTCTTGTGCTAAAATACTTTCAGAAAACCCTGCTGGCCACATGATAAAAACTCACACTCCTTGCAAGGTAGTGTAAAACCTTCAGTGAACTCCAGTCATATCTCCCTATGTTTTCTGCTTTTACTAGCTGTGCAAACTAGTGACACTTCCCTAAACACCCAACAGTGTCCTGCAGCTCCAGGCCTTGGCTCCCACTTTCTCCCCACACCAAAATACACATCTGAGATGCATTGCCCCCTGTGGACAAGACACCTCACTTGCTCCGTGAGGCCTGCCCAGACTGACCTCGCCAGCTTCCCCCGCCACACACACAGCTGCTGGCTCCTGCTCACCTGCCTGTCCTCCTTTTCCTTGCTACTCTCTGATGAGTGCATTTTCCTTCCTGTCTCGTGCATGGTGAACTCTTAGAAGTAAAACTCTAGGCTTCTCTTTTGCTCTGCCCCAGGTGCCCAAGGACAGCATCTGGGACCCAGCAGGTGCACAGTGAAGGCTCGGTGCGCTGGCTTGCTAGGGACTACGCGGGCTTCACATCCACACTCCAAGGAGGGGCTCCAAGGGGAAGTCTGGCCACCTGGCTCCTACCCTCCTCTCTGCCAGTCCTTCAGATTTTCCTTGCAGTTCTCACAGCCTGAGCGGCCAGCACATCTCAGGCCCTGCGTATTACCTAGCCTCGGCTTTTCATTCTCACAACTCTATGGGTTGCCTGTTATTATTGTTAACAGATAAGGAAACTAAATCCCCAGATCACCATGTAATTTGCCCAAGGTCTTCAGCTACAACGTAGCAAACCCAGGGAGCCTGGATCTACTATTTCTATTCTGTTTTTTAAAAATGGGAGGGCATCAGGGAGTGGAGTTTCTCATGCACACTCACACTCTTATAGGGACTCCCCTGTCCAGATGCTTTGCTGGTGTTGGGTTCCATGTGTCTCCTACCACTTCTATCAGGGAGTCCCTGGAAGCAGAGTCTGAGCCAACCCCGGAACAGACGCATGCCTGCCAGTGCCGCCTGGCAAGGCCAGCTTCCGCCCCCACCCTGACACTTGGCTCTGTGATGACGAAGCCTGAGAGGCAATCCTGATCCCACTACCAAGCTTACCCGCCACCGACCCCTTGATTGTGGTCCTGCCTGCCACCTGCCACCCACCTGCTGTCTCTAACCAGCCCAAGCAATCTCCTATGGGAAGGCTCCCAGGCCACAGGAATATGCAAGAGGGCTGAGTCAGGTCCCAGGCTAGGCCGACCAAGCTCTGACACTGACACCGAGCAACAGGTGGTGGCAGGCCGGTGTCCTCCCCAAGTTATGCTCCAGAGGAAGGGCTGTAACCCCAGATGGCCTCTCAGCCTGGAATGTCGGCATGGGCGTGGCCCTCCCATTTATATTTTTAGTGTGCACCCACACATTTGCTGCTGGCTGTGTAAAGTCCCATTTCCTCTCTGCAAATGTCAAGCATCGTTCCGTGTTATAGTTCATCCTGTCCCTCCCTTTACATCATCTTTGTGGCCTGAGAGAGCAATCCACACTGGCTGCCTGAAGGATAGCTCACATTGTGGTTGACACAAATGCATCAAGTCCATCACACCTCTCGACAACTCAGTTAGATCCAAATGCATTGACTGTTCAGCACCGTGACTCTCCAGTTAGTCACACAGCACAGCAGGGAGGAGGAATCGCACAGAAATCATCATCATTGCTCCGACTTGCATCCTGTGTTGCTGGCCTAAACCCTATTATTTATGCTATTTCATTTAATCCATTCAAACAACTGCTAACGTGAGTTTTAGAGAAGAAGCTGGATACTGCTCAAAACTTCACAGACATGCCCCTATGGCAGGCATGTGGGAGCTAATCCAGACACAGTTTCTGGAGGGCTTTTGTGGGAAGACCTTGCACAGGCCTTGACCAAGTGACAGTAGATGGTTGCATGACAGTGGTGGACTTCCCTTAATTTACCTATCTGCTTCAGTGAAATTATTTTTTTGAGCACTCGTTACAGGCACCACTAAAGGTAAACAGAATAGGTGAAGACCCCAGCCCTCACACACTTAATCACAGACATAATGAATGAGTTAAGTCATAGCATGCTAGAAGGTGCAAACTGCTGGCTAAAGAAACGACGACATAGAATAGTATAAGGGAGTTACGGTTGCAACTTTAAGTTTGGTGGTTATGGGAGTCCTTGTCATGTAGGTTACCTTGGTCACAGACCTGAGAAGTGACAGTGTGAGCTCTTTGGATATCCTGGGGGAAGAACAGATATCAGACAGAGGGAAGGGCCAGTGCAAAGTCCCTGAGGTGGGGCTGGTGTAATTGAGGTACAAAAAAGGAGGCCAGAGCACCCAAAGCAGAGAGAAGGAAGAGAAGTTGCAGCGGTGATGGGGTGCCAGGTCACGGAGGGCCAGAGCATATATTTTCTAGATAGAGCCAAGAGAATTTCTCAAAGGCTTAGATGTAGTATGTGAAAGAAAGTGGGGCTCAAAGACAATTCTGAAGCTCTTGACCCAAGCAACTGCTAGGATGGAGCTGTTATCTGCCCTAGTAGAGCTGATTGGGGTGGGGGGCAGAATAGGAAGTTCAGTCTGGAATGTGTTTGGTTTGTGTTATCTATGGCATTTAAGTGGAGATGCTGAATAGACAGTTGAATATTTCAGTCTGGAATTCAGCAATGAACCCTGGGCTTGAGACATACATGCGGGAGTTGATTGTGCCCAGTTAATATTTAAAGCCACTGGACTGGGTAAGATCACCAAATGAGTGAGTGTGGACAGAAAAGGGATTTAACAATGGAGGCCTGGGACTCCAGTGTTAAGAAGTTGGGGAGGGGCCAGCCCTGTGGCATAGTAGGCTAAGCTTCTGCATGTGACGCCAGCATCCCATATGGGTGCTGGTTCTAGACCTGGCTGCTCCATTTCCAACCCAGCTCTCAGCTATGACCTGGGCAAATAGCAAAAGAGGGTGCAAGTGCCTGGGCCCCTGCACCCGTGTGGGGGACCCAAAATGTGCCCCTGGCTCCTGGCTTTGGATCAGCTCAGCTCTGACCATTGCAGCCATTTGGGGAGTGAGCCAGCAGATGGAAGACCTTTCCCTCTGTCTCTCCCTCTCATTGTTTTTAACTCTATCTCTCAAATAAATAAATCTTTTAAAAAAAATAAGAAAAAGTTGGGGAGAAAAAGGGGATGCAGTAAAGGAACCTGAAAAGGGGCAGTCAGGGGAATGCACCGGGGTGTGTGTCAGCCTGGGAGCTGAGTAAAGGCATGGCAAAGAGCAGGGGTGTCAGTGGGCTTGAATGCCCAGGAAACTGACCACCGGATGCAGTGACTCAGAGGTCACTGATGACCTCATCAGGGACAGCGTTTGTGGATTGCCAGGGACAAAGCCATATAAGCTTAAAGAGACAGTGAGAAGAGGAATTGGAGACAGTGAGAATAGACAGGTTTCTCAGGGAACTTTGCTAAAAAGAGGAGCAAATTCCTGGAGTGGTAGCTGGCCAGGGAAATGAAGTGAAGAAAAGGATACTGTCCTTTAGACGGGAGAAATCCGAGCTTGTGCACAGGGATGCCCGCAGCCTTCAGGATGGAGATGTTCATGTGTAGATTAGCTCTTACTGAGACATACCCACCATGTGCTCTGGAGGGGAGGTCTGACCTGGGAATCGTGCAACCACAAGATTGTGAAAACTGCTTGCAGAACTGTTAGCAAGGGACAGATCTCCGGTATTATTTTCAGAATTCTCATGAAGCAACGTGTTCAGAGAGATTACATCATTTATGTAAGAAAAACCAGCTTCTGGTCTTGAGTTTGGGGTGGGGTGGAGGGGGTGAGAGGGGGAAATGAATAAAGGAAATGGAGGAAGGGCTAGCAGAGAGGAGGGAAGAGGAAAGGAGGGTAGTGGGAGATCAGGCAGGCAATGCAGGAAGTTAAAGGATGATATATATTCGCTATTTGGAAAGTCAACCCTACGTTTAATTAGATAATGCATTTAAAGTGCTCAACACAACACCCGGCTCACAGTCACCTCTTGATAAATGGTAGCTGCCACCACCATCATCATCATCACCTCCACTGTCTCCATCCACAACCATACACCATGAGCCCTGCCATCCCTAAATATTATGCCAATCAAATTATAGAAAAGTATGTGACTCCACACCCATTTCTTATACTATCCCAAGCATATTTCCATTTTTGAAAAAAGATTTATTTATTTGAAAGCCAGAGTTACAGAGAGAGAGAGGGAGAGAAAGAAAGCAAGATATCCCATCTGCTGGTTCACTCCCCAAATAACAGCCAGGAGCCAGCAACCTCTTCTGGGTCTTCCACATGGGTGACAAGGATTCAAGGTATTAGGGCCATCTTCAGCTGCATTTCCCAGGCCATTAGCAGGGAGATGGACCAGAAGCGGAGTAGCCTTGAAACAAACTGGCGCCTATATGAGATGCCTGTGCTGCAGACAGCCATTTTACCTGATGGTCCTGCATGTTTCCATTTTAACCCTAGCTTTACCACTTGTCATTATTTTGACGAGATTTATATAGCACCTACTGTATGCTGGGCACACATGATTGCTTATATCCCCTGCAAGTGCCATTTAACTAGGCATCGTGGACATGTAGTGAGTGCTCAGATGAACGAAGAAATGGAGAATTGGGTGCCCTCAGCTTTCTGCTCTTGAGAGGCTGTCTTCCTCTGGGCCCTTTTCCTGACTACTCATCAGATCTTTCTGTGATACACAAAGTAAGAGCAACTTCATGTACCTGAGTCCCAGGCCAGAGCCCCATCCACTGGATGCAGCTTGCCCTGCCAACCAGAAGCTTTTCCTGTAACTAAGCTTCTTTCTACCCTTTCTGTGTTCCTACCCCTGATCTACGAGGGCACTTCAAAAGACGAGTTTATTTTGGTGCGAAAAAAATTGGAGTCCATGCATAGTTGTTTCATAATATGCATTTTAAGACCCTTCACATGCATGGATTTGAACATCTTTTGCATCAAAAAATGAACTTATCTTTTAATTTCATTTTCTACAAACTTTTTGAAGTATTATCCTTCTTTATTCTGAAAATGAAGTCATCAGCATTTTGACCTCTCTTCAGAGCATTAGGAAGCTTGTTCTAACTACCTATCTTATCTATCATCTATTATCTATCTATCTATTTATCTATGTATCTATCTATGTATATATCTACCTACTTATTCTAACTATCTATAATCTATCTATATCTGCCTATCTATTATCTATCAATCCTCTATCATCTATCTATCGATCATCTATCTATCTATCTATCTATCTATCTATCTATCTATCTATCTATGTCAACTGCAAGACCCAGGACCTTCTT
The DNA here is from genome assembly GCF_051225735.1 of Oryctolagus cuniculus. Classification (NCBI taxonomy): domain Eukaryota; kingdom Metazoa; phylum Chordata; class Mammalia; order Lagomorpha; family Leporidae; genus Oryctolagus; species Oryctolagus cuniculus. Next base: position 76,067,406 of record NC_142870.1, on the reverse strand, counting down.
CTGCTACTAGTGGTGTCAGCCATGGCAGCCTAGGAGAACTAAGGAACTGGGAGGTTCCAGAGCGAGGGGCTGGCCGACCCCAGGACTCCTGAAACAGGACACCCCCATCTCAGTGCATGCAACTGAAAGTCTTTCCCTGGACCTCCTCCAGGCAAGCCCGTGGAGGTACTTCAGGAAAAGGACAGCCGTGTTCCCAGTGACTGGCTGTTTCTCGGTGCTCAGCGTGGGTGGATTTTCTAGCTTCAGCCTCACTGTCTGCTTCTGACCCCTCTCAGGTCACCCTCACAGCTGAGACGGAGTGCAGCTACGTTTCCTGGCCCCGGAAAAGTCTCCACCTTCTCCTGAACAAGGAGCGGTACATCGCGCGCCTCTTCTCAGCCCTGCTGGGCTATGACATCTCAGAGAAGCTCTACACTCTCAACGACAAGCTCTTTGCCAAGTTCGGGCTTCGCTTTGACATCCGCCTGCCCAGTCTCTACCACGTCCTGGGTCCCACTACCCCAGACGCAGAGCCAGGGTCTGAGAAGGAGGAGGAGGAAGCCCACATGCCAGCCGTGTCTCCTCAATCCGTGGCCACCGCTGCCCAGCAGATGCCCCCTTGTTCTCCCCCTCCAGCTGCCACCAACCTTCCTGCACCTCCGTCCCGGGCCAGGATGTCCAGGCCCGACAGCGGCCTCCTGGGTGAGGACTCCACCAGTCTGGTGCTGGAGGATTTTGAGGAGGTGTCAGGATCGGAATCATTTATGGATTATAGGAGTGATGGGGAGTACATGAGGTGAGGGGAGAACTAACATGGGCACAGTCGCCGGCTGAGGACCCAGTGTAAGTACTCGGAATACAGCTGCCACACATTCCTGCCAACAGCTGGGCTCAACACAGCTTGGAAGGGCAAATATCCGTCTGCTGCATCTGCTCTCAGAGGGCTCACGGAAAGTGGCATGAACCCAGTCTTGCAGATAGCAGCTTGCTCTGGGTATATGCAAGGCCTGAGGGGTTTCCTTCTTTCCTTTCCTTTCTTTCCTTTTCTTTTCTTTTCTTTTCTTTTCTTTTCTTTTCTTTTCTTTTCTTTTCTTTTCTTTTCTTTTCTTTTCTTTTCTTTTCTTTCTTTCTTTCTTTCTTTCTTTCTTTCTTTCTTTCTTTCTTTCTTTCTTTCTTTCTTAAGATTGACTTATCCATTTGAAAGGTGGAGTTACAGAGAGGGAGAAGGAGAGAGAAAGAAAGCCAGGAGCCAAGAGCTTCATCCCGGTCTCCCACATGGGTGTAGGGGCCTAAGCACTTGGGCCATCTTTTTCTGCTTTCCCAGGAGCATTAGTAGGGAGCTGGATGGGAAGTGGAACAGCCGGGACTTAAACCAACGCCCATATGGGATGTTGGCACCGCAGGTGGCAGCTTAATGCAGCTATGCCACAGCACCAGCTCCAAGAGGGGTTTCTTAAAAACTCATTTATTATTATTAACTGTGATTGTATTTTGGAAAATGGGCTGGTTGACATTTGGAGGGCACTGATAGGTTACTAAATTTTTGCACAAAATTGTATAATAGCTGAGGCCACTTCTGGGGCTAAAGGGAATTTTATCTGGCATACATTTTAAAGGAAAGAGAATGCTGGCATGGTCCTGGTTCCTGATGATCGTCTTCCAGACATATAGTCCATTCTGGAACACAGTTGTTATTTGGCCTGGACTGGGCAGGTGTCCCTGTTACAATTGCATTTGGGGGCGGGCATTTTGTCTAACAGTTAAGCTTCCAGTTAAGATGTTGACATCTCACACAAGAGCCCCTGGGTTCAATTCCCAGATCCAGCTTTCTGCTAACGTGGGACTTGGGAGGCAGTAGTAATGGCTCAAGTATTTGGACCCTGCCACTGCCTCGACTGATACCCTGGCTTTGGGACCCAACCCACATGTTGCAGCCATTTGAGGAGTGAACCAGCAGATGGGAACTCTGTCTGTCCCTGCCTCTCAAATTAAAAACTAAACCAAAAAAATGTGTAGGAGGTGAACTTTAAAAAGTTGTTGGATGGAATTAAAAGGTAAGTGTATTTTGGTATAAAAAAAAGTGAGAAGTCCAAGCATAGTTTTCTCGTGGGACATGTTTTCTACAAAGTTTTGATGTCTCTTCCTCTTGTAAAGAGACTTGTGATTACAGCCTAATGGCTCAGGGAGGAACTGTCCCCACCTTGCTTTCCTCTCGGCCAGTGGACGATGTTCAGGTTGTTGGGGGCAGAGGACTGGACGCTGCTCTGATAATACTGCGCTGTGCTTGGGTATGGCCCTGGCTTTCCCCCAGCAACCCACACCTGAGGGAGGTGGGGTGGACGGGAATCTGGGCAGGCCCAAGGGCACCTGTAGGACTTCCCTCTCAGGGTAGTGTACAAGGGAGGCTACATTCGGCAGTTCTGGAAAATTGCGTTCTCATTGCCCCAGGCTGCTCTCACAACACTGTGACATTTGCTGCTGGGGCTCTGCCCAACCATGGTGGATGCCTGGCTTCAGCTGAGGAAAACCTCACCCTTGTCAATTCACAAAGCCTTCCCCAGGAAAGGGGGCACTAAGAAACCCAGCATGCTTTGGGAAGCCCTGAGACACCAGTCCAGGGTACACAAAGTGAATGAGCGAATGTTTGCGTGTTTTGAAAAACAAATTGTATAAATGATGGAAGAGGTAAGAGAGGAGAATGCTAGGAGGTTACATAATTCCTTGTGTGGCTACAGAATTTATAATCTCCGGCGGTACCAGTGTCCTCAGCTGAGCGATCCTGGGGTAGTTCCAAGGATCTGTCTACGCCAAGATCACTACTGGCTTCCCCGCTGGCACTGTCACCCCTGCCCAGCACACTGCTTCTGTCCCGTCGACCCCTCTCTGCCAAGCACGCCTGCCCACCTGTCCGCTCTTCTCAGCTCCCAGCAGCTCTCTGTGTTCTAGGCTGCTCCTCTGGGTTCCTTGCTTTTCCTGGTCCTGTTGGCTCTCCCAGTTCTTTTCTCTTTCTGATTATACACAGCCATTGGCTGCCTCAGTTTCCTACTCTTGAGTCTCTTCTTCTGAGCTCACTTCTCCCTCTCCATCTGTTCTCTGTCTTCTCCCACTTTATTGTTCACTGATTTATCTCTCCTTTCTCCCTCTTTTCCTTTCTCAGTTCCTTCCTTGCTTTGTCTTCTCTTCCTCCAGGGCCTCCCTGGTTCCCCTCATTTTATTTGTTTTAATTGGAACTCCTCCAAGATCAGTGTCTTTCCGTCTATTTTTAAAAAACCAGGCAAAGGTGTGAAAATTCCCAACTTTCTGAATATTTTCCACGTTTTGGGGGCAGGCAGCTTGGGGGACAAGAAAGAGGCCAGGACTGGGAAGCCTGCCTCCTCTGCTTGTCTTCTAAGCAAATGTATGGCCTTTGGCAAACCATCCAACCTCCCTGAACCCTGCTTCTTCACTGGAGTCTGCTGGCCCCACTGTCTCCTCTTGACAGATGTAAGAAGGCAAAAGCTGAGTTTTTCACACAAGATAAAGGGAAGTGGTCAGCTGTACAGCGGGACTTGAGTCCCAGGAAACCTGTGTCTTTTCCTAGTAGCTCTTTAGTTTTCACAATTGCTCTGGAGCCATGGCCACCCTGGTGGGTGGCGGGGCCGGCTTGCCTAGAAGTTCTCTCACTTTTGTCCCTGAGAAGAATCTGTCACCTACCCTGAGATCACTGTGCATTCATTGTGAAAGATCACAACTCGGTCCCCAAGTCCTCACCCCAATACTGTGAACCTCATTCAACCTCTTCCGAAAACTCGAGTTGGGAAAACTGCTAAGGTAACTCACCTTCTAAAGCACTGGCATGTGCAGTAATGAAACAGTAGCAGGTGTTTTATGTTTAAGTGATAGAAACGGAAAAGACATTCTCTTTCAAACCATAGGGTTTTCAGAACAACTTGAAAATATGGTCAAACTGCTAAGTTTCAGATGGTTCTCAATTTAGTCTGTGATAAGAGGATCATTGAACCTGAGCTCCTTTTCTGGCATGGTGGTTTTGGATGCATGGTTTGGCTTGTTTCCATCCAAGCCCCTTCAGGGTTATGACAGTGAAATAGGTGTTTCTCCATGTGATTGGTAGCAGTTTGTCATCATTTCCTTTATAAAGTATAGCACAACTCACCATCTGTTTCCTGACTCTTCTGTTACCAAAATTTGTTCTGACATAGCACTTAAATAAGAGGCACGAAGCTGCTGAATTCTGCAGCATTGTGAATGACATAGTCCGGTCACATTGACACTGGGGTTTGTCTCTGACACCAACTCAATTGGAAACCAACTTAAAACGGGCAGCGCTTCCACTGGAATTCATTAATTTATTTCTTTATTTGCTTGTTTGTTTATTTTTGCTCATCTGAACATGACAGACAGCAATGGCAAAATTTGTCAGGTGGCTAATTTTCCTGCAAATGTTTGTTTAGCACATCAGAAATATTGTTTCTCTTGACATGGAACTCTTTTTTTAAAAGAGTACTTTCCTTCAGTCTGGTGGTGCCCATAATTGGAAATTGGCGCTGTGAGGATATGGACCTTCCAGCCAGAACTCAGGTTACCCCTGCCCTCACTGGGATTTTTCCCATTTAATTTATGGGCAGCCTCCTCAGTGATCTTCCCTCTAGGAGGTGCCCTGTGAATGGGGGACTCGTCTTGGAGAAGTGCATCTGTGAGCCGGTCAGTTGACTTGGATAAGGAGTCCATTGTCACAGACTAAGCTGAATGCTGTCTGAAATTGGGTCAGTTTTTTTTAAAGATTTATTTATTTATTTGAAAGTCAGAGTTACACAGAGAGAGAAGGAGAGGCAGAGAGAGAGAGAGAGAGAGAGAGAGAGAGAGAGAGAGAGAGAGAGAGGTCTTCCATCCGCTGGTTCACTCCTCAACTGGCTGCAACGGTTGGAGCTGCCCTGATCCGAAGCCAGGAGTCAGGAGCCTCTTCCAGGTCTCCCATGCAGGTACAGGGGCCCAAGGACCCGGGCCATCCTCTACTGCCTTCCAAAGACACAGCAGAGAGCAAGATCAGAATTGGAGCAGCTGGGACTTGAACCAGCACCCATATGGGATGTCAGCACTGCAGGCGGCAGCCTTACCTGCTATGCCATAGCACCAGCCCCTTGGGTCAGTTTTTGATTCTGTTTTTATGTGGTCCCTAAAGCTCTGCGGCTTGGAAAGTGAAAACTCCATTTTGTGTGTGTTCTCTCTATTATTTAAACAAGCAATACAGTGGTTATAATAAGGAGGCCAATTTTCTGTGGTCAGAGAAGGGGCTTGGGATATAGTCCCAAAGGCCCGAGAAGCAGTCCCACATTTTGGACATGGTGTATGCTTCAGGCACCATGCTAGGTCATCACGGAAGATACCTAGGTAACAGGCCGGCGCCGCGGCTCACTAGGCTAATCCTCTGCCTTGCGGCGCCGGCACACCAGGTTCTAGTCCTGGTCGGGGCGCCGGATTCTGTCCCAGTTGCCCCTCTTCCAGGCCAACTTTCTGCTGTGGCCAGGGAGTGCAGTGGAGGATGGCCCAAGTGCTTGGGCCCTGCACCCCATGGGAGACCAGAAGAAGTACCTGACTCCTGCCATCAGATCAGTGCGGTGCACCGGCCGCAGCGTGCCGGCTGCGGTGGCCATTGGAGGGTGAACCAATGGCAAAGGAAGACCTTTCTCTCTCTCTCTCTCTCTCTCTCACTGTCCACTCTGCCTGTCAAAAAAAAAAAAAAAAAAAAAAAAAAAGGAAGATACCTAGGTAAGAAGTGGAAAGATCTGATCTCAAGGAACAGGACAAGTATAACAGCTCCAAGTTCTCAAAAGAGTGGGAATTAGAATTCAGCTTGATTCGGTGTAGTGCTTTGGGGAGAAATTGGATTACCAGGGGAAAGTTATAAGAAGAAGAGGATTTCAGCTTCTCATTAAAAATAGATTGCCCATGGGGTGGTGAGTTACTCATCACTGCAAGAGTTCGAGCAGGGACCAGAGGGAATCTTCGGAGATTGTAGGAGGTGATTCAGGCTCTGGGGAAGCAGCCTTAGCTGACTGCTGATAAGGCACCTCTCACTGTCTCTGCCACACCCTGATCCCATGGTTCTCAGGGCTGGACACTCATCCTACCACTCAACTACCATCAAGGACAGGCGGTTCACCTGCAGAACAGGATCTGTATGCCTATGTCTCCCTGACCAGGTGACTATGAAGAGTAATAGAAGGAAATTATATAAAGCAGTTTCAAGTTGCAAAGCATGAGTTAAATGTGTGTGTTCTAAAATCCTGCCGTGTATACTATCATCCAGCTCTGTATCATCATCATCATCATCATCATCATCATCATCTTCATCCTCAGAATTACATGCTTTTCCCTCATTTCTCCAAGTTTGGCTTTCCAGGGCAGGCGCCTAATCCTGTGACAACAAAAGGTGGAGGCCTCGCGAGAACCTGGGTGGCCCCTTAGCCTCTGACTTCAGTGCCGCCACCCCCAGCCTGCCCTCCTTTGTTTGTTCAGGCCAAGACAGCCCAGGTGCTTGCCCTTGGAAGTGACCCTAGGTGCATGGGAGCTGTCAGTGCTGGTAAACAGCACCTTTCTCCCCGAGCCGACGGGGAGACTCCTGGGCTGGGAGTTGGTCTTCAGAGTGGCGTGGTGGGAAGTGGGGTCTCTGGTGGTGCCACCTCGGCCTGCCACAAGCTCTGTGTGAGAGTCCGGTGAGCTGGGGGCCAGGTCTCTCCCCACCCTGAGGGTCATAGCAGCCTTGGGGGCACCCTGCTGCCTGTGCCAGTCTTGTCCTTTCTGTTTAACGGGCCTCGTTCTCCCAACTCTCATTTTTAGAAAAAAAAAAGGGGGGGTCTTACAAAACATCATTTTTTTTAAAAAATTATTTATTTATTTGAAAGGCAGTTACAGAGGAGACACAGAGAGAGAGAGAGAGAGAAAGAGAGCAAGTGAGCGAGAGAGAGCTTCCATCTGCTGGTTCACTCCCCAAATCTCTGCAGTGATAGGGTTGAGCCAGGCTGAAGCCAGCAGCCAGGAGCTTCTTCCAGGTCTCCCATGTGGGCGCAGGGGGCCAAGGACTTGGGTCATCTGCTGCTGCTTTCCAAGGTGCATTAGCAGGGAGCTGGATCAGAATTGGAGCAGCTGGGACTGGAGCTGGTGCCCACATGAAATGCTAGCACTGCAGGCCACGGCTTAACCCACTGCACCGCAGCACCAGCCCTGAAACTTAGCATTTTTCAATTCAAGTATTGTTTTTCACTCGGTCTGTTGAGCGCAATGGAAGTAGAGCTCTGAAGATTGTTCAGAGAAAAGCAAGAGTTGATTTCCTTGTCTCCTTGCCTATAAAATACTCCAGAGGCTTGCTCTTGATAGCTTCAAAGCTGACACATGCTAGTATTCTGGAATGAAATGGCTGCCTGATGCACCTTCCCCTACTATGTTAGGCTCTGGGGACAGCTAAATTATGGGGAAATACTAGAAGGGGGGAAAAACTGAAAAGAGCCCTGGAAATTAGGTGAGCTGTCCGGAGCCACAGTGCTGACACCATCCCTCTTTGTCTTTCCACAGCTTCTAGAGCTCCTCTCCAGAGCCACTCTCAAGTTATGTCCCGAGGACAGGCCCCTTTGGCTCCAACCCACACTCCTGAACTTTAAGGATCAGTGGGCCACCCTTCTCCCCATGGCCAGCCCGCCTCCCCGCCGTGTTCACAGGACGGTCCCTCACGCGCACCCCCTTCCCCTCACCCACCGGAAGCAGGCTCACTGGCAAGGTGGGAGCAGACACAGAAGGGGCCAGCACCAGAGCTACGCCGAGGGCCCTGTGTGGCTTTGGGAAATGCACTGTCCTGAGCCCTCTTTCTGAGAGAGGCAGCCAGAAGCACAAAAGTGTCCGCGCCTTACCAGCTGCAATCGTGAGCGTGTACGGCGGGGGTTACAAAAGCCACCTCACTGGGTTATTGTGAGCATTAGATGAACTGATTTAAATAAAGCACCTGCAACCCAGCACGGCGTCCAGAGAGCACCCGATAAACCCCTCAGCTCCCGGCCGAATGTCGTTTTCTTGAATCGTGCGAAAGGATCTATGGAGTCGGCTCTCTGGAAACTTGTCACTCGTGGTTATGTGTCATTTTTCCAGTCCTATTCAGTGTATGGAAGTAGAAATTTAAAAACCTTGCTTTCCCTCAGGCTTTTACACTCAACTTACCAATCACTTGTTCTGTTTATAAGCCTACTATTAAACTATTTTTAGAAAGTCTTTTTTTAAGATGTATTTATTTATTTGAAAGTCAGAGTTACACAGAGAGAGGAGAGGCAGAGAGAGAGGTCTTCCATCCACTGGTTCACTCCCCAACTGGTTGCAGCGGCTGGAGCTGTGCCAATTCGAAGCCAGGAGCCAGGAGCTTCCTCCGGGTCTCCCACGTGGGTGCAGGGGCCCAAGGACTTGGGCCGTCTTCTACTGCTATCCCAGGCCATAGCAGAGAGCTGGATCAGAAGTAGAATAGCTGGGTCTCAAACTGGTGCTCATATGGGATGCTGGCACTGCAGGCAGCGGCTTTACCTGCTACGCCACAGCGCTGGCTCCTAGAAAGAGTTTTTTTTACAAATGCAGTTAATTGGATTTCCTTAAACATTTAAAATATATATAATGTATTCTCTTTTCTTTTTTCCATGAATACTCGAACGTATATTCTATTTATCCGTTGCTGTGGAATACCTATCCCTAAACCATCACTTAATGGAATATCTTGCTCGTGACTGTGAGACGTGTCTGGATTCAGCAGAGTGGTTCTTACTCAGGATTTTTATGTCAATGTAGTCAGAGTTGCTGGGCCTAGAAGCCTCTAGGAGGTGTCCCCACTCACCAGCCTGGAGCCTAGACAGGCAGCAGCTCAACAGCTGAGGGCTGGGACAGTGCTGGCTTGCTCTCGCTCTCTCGCTCTCTCTCTCTCTCCCCTATTCATTGTTGTTGCTCTATAGCACTCTGTTGCATCATTATACCAAAGTTTACTTACCCATTCTACTCTTGACGGGCATTTGGTTTAACTTAAGGCAGTTTCCGATGTGCTGCTGTGAACATTCGTGTACGTAAGTTTGGGTGTACATATGCGCACATTTCTTGGGTGTTTACCTAGGCATTGGGTGTTCAGCCGTGGTAACACAAAGATTTCCTAGGTGGTTGTTCCAGTTCCCATTCCCACTAGCTGCATATGAGAGATTCCAGCAACTTCTCATCCTCCCCGGTAGTTGGCATTGCCATGTTTTCCCATGTTAGCCATTTGGGCATATACAGCAGCATATCATTGTGGTTTTAACTTTCATTTCCCTGAGGAATAGTAAAGTTGAGTGCTTTGCCTTCACCATATGGATATCTCCTATTGTAATGTGTTTGTTCTGGTTTCCTCTCCCTGTAGCTATTTGTGTGTATGCTTTTTCAACTTAAGGAAATTCTTTAAATATTTAGGTTAAGAGTCCGTGCTGGCTATATATAACCAAATATTTTCTATTTGGGGCTCTTTTTCTCCTCCTGTTTTGATGAACATAAGTTTTATAATTTAATATAGTAATTTATCAACCTTTTCCTCTGGTTGGTATTTCCTGTGTCGTGTTTAAGAAATCTTCCTCCTCTGAGGAGCCTCACCTATGTTATCTTCTAGACCTACCATCAGCCTGGATTTGGCTTTGATGTATGGTATGAAGGGAGAGTCAAAACTCATTATTTGCCATTGGATTTAATCCACTAAGCAACACTCATTGACATGATTGTCTTATCTCACGCAGTATTCAGTGTCCCTCTGTCATATAGCAAATGTCCCTGTATCTGTAGATCTGTTTCTGGATCTTCCATTCTGTCCCAATGGCCCATACTGCTATCCTTGACAATTCTACTTGGTTATAGTTATTGTAGCTTTATAATAAGTTTTGATATCTGGTAGTCTTCAAACTGTTCTTGCAGTCTTGGTTATTTGTGGCCTTTTCCTTTATATTTTCATATAAATTTTAGAATTGGTTTGTCAATTTGACAAAATAAATAAACCTTGCTGGCATTTTTATTATAATTTTTGTTCATACTAAGGGTAGAGTTGATCAAGAATTGAAATTTTTATAACATTCATTTTTCAATCCTTGAACAAAATTTGGCACTTTATCTATTTTGGTCTTTTTTATTTCTCTTGATAGTGTTTGTAGTTTTCTATGTAGATGTCTCTGCTTTTTTTTTTTTTTTTTTTTTTTGGCTTTGCATTTGCAGACTTTGTAGCTGAAGAAACTGGTTTGTTATCTTAGTGGCTATCCTGGGTTGCAAGGCCTGATTTCCATTTTTGGTATTCTTTTTATTTTTTTTAAGATTGTACATTTATTTGAAAGGCAGAATTACAGAGAGAGAGAGAGTGAGAGAGGGAAAGACAAGAAAGAGATCTTCTGTCTTCTGCTTCACTCCTCAAAAGGCCATATTGGCTGGAGCTGGGTCCATCCGAAGCCAGGAACCAGGAGCTGCTTAGTTCTCCCACGTGGTACAGGGCCCAAAAACTTGAGCCATCCTCCACTGCTTTCCCAGGAGCATTAGCAGGGAACTGGATCAGAAGTGGAACAGACAGCCTTCACCTCTGCATTTTTAAGGATTTATTTCTGATGCCGACGCTGTGGCATAGCAGGTGAAGCTGCTGCCTGCAGTGCCGGCATCCCATATGGACACTGGTTTGAATCCTGGCTGCTCCACTTCCGATCCAGCTCTCTGCTATGGCCTGGGAAAGCAGTAGAAGATGGCCCAAGACCTTGGGCCCCTGCACCCTCCTAGGAGACCTGAAAGAAGCTCCTGGCTCCTGGCTTCTGATTGGTGCATCTCCGGCCATTGTGGCCATCTGGGAGTGAACCAGTGAAGACGTAGATCTCTCTCTCTCTTTTTCTCCCTCTCTCTCTCTCCTACTCTCTGCCTCTCTGTAACTCTGCCTTCCAAATAAATAAGTAGATATTTTTAAAAGATTTATTTCTAAGTATTTGATGAATCTGATGTGATTGTAAATGCTGCATTTAATTTTTTAAAAAAGATTTACTCATGTATTTGGATAGCAGAGTGACAGAGAGAGGGAGAGAGAAAAAGAGATCTTCTATCTGTTGGTTCATTTCTCAAAATGATCACAATAGCTGAGGCTGGGTCAGGTTGAAGACAGTATCCAAGAACTCCATCTAGATCTCCTGAGTGAGCCGCCATCTGCTGCTTCGCAGGTGTGTTAGTAGGGAGCTGAATCGGAAGTGGAGAAGCCAGGTCTCAAACCAGCTCTCTACAGGGATGAGCCAAAAGGCCTGCTCCTCTGTTTAATTTTTTTTAACTTTCTAATTGTTTATTAGCCATGCATACATACAATCAATTTTGCTGTTTTACACTTTCATCTATGATCTTGATGGATTCCCTTATAAATGCAAACCATGAAGTCATTGTCGTAGATAGAGTTTTACCATCTGTAAATTATTTCTTAATTTCTGACCTACATCTTCCTCCTCCTCCCCTTCTTTTTCTCTTCTTCCTTCTTCTAATGGAGCCTGATGGTCCTGGGTGGGGCCTTCAGTATAGGGATAAACAGAAAGGGTGGTAGAAGACAACTTCCTCTCAGACCAGGCCTCAGGGAACAGGAAGGCTTCTGTGCTTTGCCATTCACACAGTGCATGCTGGTAGGTTTTTATCATCTCGCATCGGATTGAAGACGTCCTCTTCTGTGCCTAAGGATTTTCTAATTGTCTTTTGTGAATGAGTATTGAATTTCTGCACTTACTAGGATTATTTTTCTCCTTTATCCTGTTAATGTTTTAAGTACATTAATAGATATGCAACTGTTAAAACAACCTTGCATTCCTAAAACAAAGCCCAGCTCATTCTTGGCATGAACTCAGCTTCATCATAACACGTTTTCCTCTCTGTGTATTTCCCTCCTTATGTATTTCTGGGCTTGGTTTGAACATTTTTTGTTTTTGTTTAGAATTTCTGCACCTTTGTATGTTGTAGTATCATCATCAGGCTTTGGTATCACAGTTACGCTTGCTTTATAAAATGAATTGGAAAATCTCCCCCCCACCCATTGTCATCCACTGAAAGAGATCTTTGAATCAAATTATAGCTTTTGAACCCCATCCCATTTGCCTTGCCTTGCCTGCTCTCCCTGACTGTGTCTTCTCTTAGTTGCTTATGCTGCAAACCTGGGAGTTTTTCCATCAGTCCTATTAGTTCTGTCTTCAAAACATCCTGAACTCAACTCACCGTCTCTGCTGGTGCCACTCATTTCAAACCACCATTAAGTAATATCCAGATAAACCTCAGTTCATGTCCTGATTTGCCCTGTTCCTCTCTGTAATCAATCCCACTCACAACAAAGAGGCCACTTAAACAAGTATAAGACCTTATCACTGTCGAGCTCAAAATTTCAAATGACTTCCTATCACCCTTAGGATAAAACGCATGCTTCTTGCCATGTAGTATTAGTCAGGAGACGCTTATCACTACGTGGAGCACAGAGGTTTGTTTTTCTCTAACTCAAAATCTACCAAACAGTCTGCATGACTGAGAAGGTCAACCGTGCTTCCGGTTGGCCCTCTGTGATTCAGCCAACGTCGACCATCAGGCTGGACATCTGAAGGGAGAGACAGCTCAGCGCCCCTGTGCTGGCTCCTCCGTGCTTGGCTCAGGAGTGACACCCGTCCCACGTCTGCTCTGCTCGCAGCTCCTTGATTCAAAATAGGCACCTGGACGCCCTTAGGAATCAACGTGGAGCTCTGTGGATTAAAGGGACTGGAAGATGCGGGAAGGGAATGGAATGTTTGATGCGTTCCAGTCTTCCAGAGCACCTCTAAGCCTCGAGGCCCACCTGCCGCTGTCCCCTGCTACTTCACTCTGCGCTTGCACCTGCTCACCCTGTTGCAGCCACACTCGTCATTTTGCTGTTCCGCAGGCACACCTCACTCTTTCTGCATGTGGCCTGTGCAGGTGTTCCTTCGTCTGGAACACTTCTTACTCCTACCTTCGCTAGAAAGGCTGCTTCTGCTCTCTCAGTCCCCAGCTGGACTGTCCCCAGGCCAGCTAAGACGCCCGCCTCATTCACCATCACTTTCCATCCCTTGGCCTTTTGTGGACGGTCAGAGCTGGCTTTTCGTTTTCCTCTCCTTTTGGGATTCTAGTTCTGTGCTTGGTAGAACTTAGGGGTCCCACATGGCTCATACTGTTTTCTCATTTTATTCTGGAATTATGGTGTGTATCTATTCTGCCTCTCCCATGCACATTTTGCAACACAGCTCTCTTGTCAACCTTTGAGGGCTGCTGTGGAGAGTAAATAAAGAAATAAGCAAACATCAACAAAAAGCACAATGTTCCTTGTAAACTGAGTCTCAACACTACCTGGGGTCGCATCAGTGCCAGGCCTGGGGGTCCCCAGAGCAGGACTGTCCTTACAAACTATGGGTCCTGGGGGTAAGGGCCTCTGTCAATCCTTTTTTTTTTTTTTTTTTAAGGTTCAGACTTTACATGGGAGAAGTTGTGCTGTTTTACCTAATAGTTTATGGAAGACAAAAAGGCAGTTGGATTTCAATGAGCTTTTCAAATAAATTTTTAGGATTAGAAAATTAAAACCACAGCATCACTTTGGGTATTTGAAAAATAGCTTCCTATCTGCATTCAGAACACTTCCGTTTATTTAGTGCACACAAATGCTCGCCATGATATGGACTCGGATGCCTTGACAGTACCTCCACACAAGAGTCCTACACGTGTAAACAGAACGCCTGTGAGCCATAGCTTCTTATTTTTCAGTAATAAAGTCTGGCATGCAGTGAGATGAGCTCTGGCGAGGGGGGCAGTAAATAGCCAATTTTTTTTTAAAACAAAATATTTATTTATTTATTTGAAAGTCAGAGTTACACAGAGAGAGGAGAGGCAGAGAGAGAGAGACACTGGTTCACTCCCCAACTGGCCGCAATGGCCGGAGCTGTGCCGATCTGAAGCCAGGAGCCAGGAGCCTCTTCCGGATTCCCCACGTGGGTGCAGGAGCCCAAGGACTTGGGCCATCTTCTGCTTTCCCAGGCCATAGCAGAGAGCTGGATCAGAAGTGGAGCAGCTGGGTCTCATCCCTATAAGGGATGCTGGCGCTGCAGGTGGTGGCTTTACTCACTACACCAAAGTGCTGGCCCCAGTAAATATCCTTTTATCGCATGAATACCTAACTGAGTATCCACTGCTGGCAGGGCTGTTGCAGGGGCTTCCCTGCTGACTCCCTCCTCATCTCTGCCCTCAAGGAGCTAGAAAAGGTGATGCACAGTTTTCCAACCCTTCCCCATCCTCCCCACTCTCTCCACTGATGTCTTATTAAATCAAGTTCCATGGGCCTGGCTCCTATCTTTCCCAGGAGACTTTTCAGTGCCCCATTTAAGCAGGCATCTTGCAGCTCTCAAATAGTTTAAGGTGAAGCTGGATCCTTGACGCATAACCAAACGGGCGCCCTGCCCGTCTGCTGTGGCAGGCGTGACAGAAGCAGTCGAAATCGCTCCGTGAGCTACGCAGGCGCATCAGATCTCACTTCCCGTGGCTGAGATCAGGGAGGGCTCACGGGGACACTGACTTCGAGCCGTGCCTTAGAAGACAGAGTTTGGAAAGGCAGAGGCAGACCACGTGGGAGCAACGGTTCTTTAGTGGCCAACTGGGGACCTGCACTCTGATCCAGAGCCGATGGGAAGTGACAGAGCCCAGGGCAAACCGTGTTCATTGCAAATGCCTGCCTCTGGTGGGGTGCAGCTGTCTTGCAAGTATCCCTGCAGAGATACAAAGTCAGGAGGAGAGGAGAGGCCAGAGCAACAGCCAGTGGGCCCGTGAGGTGCACAGCCCAGAACCAGGTGACGAGCACAGCGAGAGACTGAGGGAAGTTGAGCCCTTCTGGGAGCTCCTGCCCCTGGTTTCCTGTAGACACCCACACAGATCTTGAGGATTGAAGAAGTGTGCGCAATGCTGTCAGCAGTTTCACTTCCGACTGTCGCTGACTTCACGCCTGGGCAGGTGCGGGTGTCTTGCGTGCAGAAATCTACCTGGAGCTCCTGAAACCTCATTTCACTTTTGGTTCACTTCTCTGACATGCTCCTTCTACACAACACACACTTGCCAGCTGTCACATGATGGCTTCCCTTCAGAAGGGACTGCCCAGGACACAATCAGCTCACAAATCAGACCACTCCAGGCTGTGACCAGAACCTTTGCTCAACGGCCCTCAGAAGCATCCCTCCAGGATGATGCAAACGTGGCCTCCCTGTCCCCACTCCCCACCACATCCTCCCACCGCTGTTTGCATTGACCCACCCCCGCCAGGACTCTGAGTGCTCTGGGACCGTGCCCTCAGCACTCACCTCACTCCCTACTGCAGGCCCCTGAGGGTTGCCTAGACTCTGTGGTCCCAGCATCCGGCACAGGGTCACATGCTTGGCACTAGTGAGGAATCCTTAGCCACTTGTTAGACTCAGCTGATAACCGGAGGTAGGATGATTCATGCACCCATTTCCCTGTAGGCAAGGTTAGCACTTGGGATTTTTGAGACATTGGTTCTACTTTCTAGTTTCCTTTTGCCTCTCTTCCCTATTCAAGCCAGGATCCTTTCTCTTTGACCCTTGGGTCACCGAGGAAGGAGGTATTGTCTTTCTTTCTCTCTCTCTTTTTTTTTTTAAATTGTTTATTTATTTATTTGAGAGGTAGAGTTACAGACAGAGAGGGAGAGACAGAGAGAGAGAGCGAGAGCAAGAGAGAGATCTTCCATCCGCTGGTTCACTCCCCAAATGGCCACAAGGGCCAGAGCTGAGGTGATCGAAAGCCAGGAGCTTCTTCCGGGTCTCTCACGTGGGTGCAGGTGTCTAAGCACTTGGGCATCTCCCACTGCTTTCCCAGGTGCATTAGCAGGGAGCTGGATCAGAAGAGGAGCAGCCAGGACATGAACCAGCACCCACATGGGATGCCGGCACCAAGGGTTAAGGCTTAGCCTACTAAGCCACAGCAATGCCCCTAGGAGATGATTTCTATGTGGTTTCTGCAGGCTCTGCCAAGTTGCTCAGGCCTGACGGCCCTCCCTCTCCTGCCCGCGGGCAGTTTGTCCCTCAGTCTCGCCCTCCCTGAAGTGCCTGAGAGGAAAACAAGAGCTCCTCTCCTGTATCCTCCCCAGTTTCTTCGCTTTTCCCCTGTACTTGGTTTATCTCGTCTCTTTTGCTTCCTTTCTCCCCCCCAAACTATCGAATGTCTATCTTGACTTCATCAAAAGCAATTATGCTTTTAAGAAGCTCTCCTATTTGTACCGTTAGCTTATCTAAGCCAGTGAGCCTCACCTGAACACAACTGAATATATAAAGGACCGTCAAAAGTTTATGGAAAATATGCATTCTTTAAAAACTATGCATGGATTTCAAAATTGTTTTGCACCAAAGTAAACATCTTTTAGTTCCATTTTCCAGTGGACTTTTGGAAGCGCCCTTGTGCAGGTTTAAGAAGGCCTTCATTTGTCATGTGTGTTGGGGGGGTGCTCATGATTCCAGTGTCTGGCCTGGTGGAGTGCTAGACCTCAGAGCTGCTGCTGGCATGGATGAGCCCTGGAGACCGCAGGATCCTGGGAATTCCCCCCTGGCCCTCAGTAGTGGAAGTTCATCACTCCCCTCCCTGCTTCCTCTCTGTCCACAGGGATTCTACTGTAATTACTTAGGTAGAGTAGTGATTCTCAGCCCTGGCTCTACAGTAAAATTAACTGGGAAGGTTTTTCAAAAATGCCAATGCCATAGACAAAACAAGATGGCCATGAAAGTTGGTAATTAGTGAAACTGGATGATAGGTACTTGGGAACTTGTTGTACTGCCTTTCTCATTTTATACATGTTCAAAATGTTCCATAATAAAAAATAAAAGTAAACTTATGGGACCAGCATTGTAGTATGGCAGGTATAACTGCCGCCTGCAATGTTGGCATCCCACAAGGGTGCCAGTTCACGTCCTGGCTGCTCCACTTCTCATCCAGCTCCCTGCTAATGGCCTGGGAAAGGCAGCAGAAGATTGTTCAAGTGCTTAGGCCCCTGCAACCTATGTAGGAGACCTGGATGAATTTCCTGGCTCCTAGCTTCAGCCTGGCTCAGCACTGGTTACTGTGGCCATCTGGTGAATGGAACCAGTGGATGAAAGATCTCTCTCTCTCTTTTCTGTAACTTTGACTTTCAAATAAATAAAAATAAATTTTAAAAATAAATACATAAAATATATTTATTTATATAAGTAAATGCACATGCATATGAAATAGGAAAAATACCAATGATTGGACCCACAGCAAAGCAATTAAAACAGAAATTCGGGGTGGGGGGCTGAGTGGGGAATTTGAAGTTTTAAAAGCTTCCCTGGGATTCTGAGGTCTGTGTTGGTTATATGGGGATATGAAAATAACAGAACTGATTATAGTAGCTGCCACTGGACTGTGACCTTTTGATGAAATGCTGGATGTGGCCTCTGATTCCTGATCTGGATAATTGGCCAAATACTCCTGGTGTGGCTACCAAGGCTATATTCCACCTGGTCTATACTGAAGGATTTTGAAGTAATTTATAGACCACCAACATTAGCTCATGGTAGTTCTTTTTATTATTTTCCTACTAATGTGTGAGTTTCCAGAGAAAAAGCCCTGTCTTCTTAGTATTTACATTCTCAACACCTGGCACATGGCCAAACACCTTGCCATTATTAGCAAGTGTTTGTTAAACTGAGTTTTTAAAAAGCAGAAGAGTATGGGATGATATGAGTAGGCACTGGGTTAGATGGCCAAGGTTGCAATTTCTGCTCTGCCATTAGCTTCGTGTCTGTGAGAGTCCTGAATCCACTCAGGTCCGAGGCATCTCCCCCACTCTTCCCTGGCATCAGGAAAACAACAACACAGAGGCACCATGCACCTGGAGAGCCTCACCGTTCCCACAGTTTGTCCCAGCTGCAGATCAGGGAAACACCCTGTGCCTCCCGGGCCCTATCACTGCCCCAGCTATGAATCAGGCAGCTCCAGGGACTCCCTGTGTCAGGGACACCCTGTCTCATGGTATCTGGGATCCTCCCCAGCTGCTCCAGCCCACATCCCACAGTCCTTTGTTCAGCCGCTCCAACTTATCTCCCACCTATCTCCCTCCTCCCTAGACACAAGCTCCCTATAAAGCCCCAGCACTACACATGAGCCCTGAGCTCCTCACCCTCTGAGGCTGCTCCTGGCAGTTCTTCGCCCTAATAAAACTCTTTTTTTTTGCTCAGTGTGGCCTTGGTTGTCATTCTTGCTCGTGGTTGAAAACCCCAACAGTGTCATTGTCTGCTTACTTAACTGCTGGCCATCTCAGCTTGCTTGTAGGTAAAATGGCAAACAAAAACAATACCAAAAACCAACCAACCAACCAAACCAAAAAATCTTCTCATGAGGTTGTTGGGAGAATTCAATGAATGTGTGTCTACAAAATCACTTAAAACCACGCATGGCCTGAAACAGGTAAGGATGCAATGAGTTGCGGATTTTGTCGAGAGGGGTCTCAGAACAGTGGCTGGTACACAGTAGATCTCCAATAACAGCCTGCTGGGTGAGTGAAAAATCATTCTAGGTTTGCGATTGCTTGTCTCCAATTTTACCCATTTGCCTGTCCTCTCTCCATAAGAAACATGGCACAGAGCAGGTCTAGGATTAAACCTTACTTTGAGAGTCAACAGGAGTGACCTCAGGGTTGGGGTGGGTTGAATTTTAAGTACCAACCAGGAAGGAGGCCTTGAGTGGAAAAGTTGGGAGGGCTGAGGATTGCAAGAGAGAAGGGACATTTTCAGCTGAGTCAGTCGGACCCTCTTTGCTGCAAGGTGGGGAGACCACATTTTGGGCTGCCTTTCTCAGGCTATTCACTTGATCTGTACTGGACTCACCTAGATCTTCCCACCTCCACTCACTTAGACCTGGTTGGATGTTAGACCTTGAAGACAACAGAAGAAGGCAAAAGAAGAATCTATATTCAGATAAACACTGCCCTTAGTTCATTCTCAGGAGATTATTAAAGCTCGTGGTCACATGCCATACAGAATCAGAGTCAGGGAAAGCCAGCCCAAGCACAGGGCAGGTTTGCAAGTGCAAAGTAAACGGAGAATCAGCCGTGCTTTTCTCTAGTGGCTTTTGGGGAAATTCCCCTCACCTGACAACCCCAGGTTCCTGCTCTGACTCTCTGGGGCTGGTATCTATTGGACAGTTTATTTTAAAAGCACAATAATAATCATAATGACCCTTGATCAACTCAGTTGGAGCTAAGGATTTGTTTTGAGAAAAAGGAAGAGAGAAAGCCAAGGGAAAGGTGAAGATTCTCCTACAGAAGTTCCCGATTTCCAGGTTCAGCAGTAAGGAAGCCCTTCTCTGGAGATATCAGCAGGAGGCAGTGACACTTTTGGAGCTGGAGAATAAGTTGCGAGTGTCTTTGGAAGGCAGTATCTGACCCAAGCAAGAATGGGCTGGAAGGGAATCAACTGGAGGGAGAGACCAGTTCAGGGGTTGGTGTCAGCTCAGAGCCTTACAGAGGGAGCCAGGGAGGCAGGGCCAGCTCGCGGATGTATTTTAAAGAACCTGAGAGGTGCTGTTGGGTGTAATAAAGCCTTAGGGGGAAGATAGAATTGACTATTTTTAGCACCATGATGTTCTGAGTCACAAATGACTCAGGCCTCGAGGCCGGATGAAGCAAAAGAGGAACAATTTAGGGTAAGATGTTGACTTGGTTTGGATGGCTTGAGTGTGAGCTGCTGTGAGGACACTAAACGGACACATAATGCAAGCAGTGTGGCTTCCCAGACGAAAGGGTGCGCACTGAGGGTTAGCAGGAGCTCAGGGCCTTCAGAGAGGCATCGAAGGACTCAGCGCTGGGGTGTTCTTACACAGCCCTCCTCTAACGAGAAGTCAGCCCCCTCTGAGGAAGAGTCATGGGGTCTGGGCTGCTGTGATGGTCATCCTAGGCCTAGGGTTGCCCAGTAGTGAAGGCAGAGCAGGTGTTGGAAGCTCAAGGGAGTAGTCACTTTCAGAATGTCAGACCTGGGGCTGCTCAGCAAGGACAGCAAGGCAGAAGGGAAGATTTATGCTTCAAGGAAGTATCCTCGGTATGCAACCGCGTTTCTTACAGAAACTTAACATTACACTCTAACGCTGGCAGGTGAAACTTTAAAACAAGATGAACACACAAAGACCATCCCTGGCACTTAGGAGAAGACTTCAACCCCTCCTCTGAAGTCCAGCCTCTCTGTGCTCGGCTTTCCTTCCCGGCCTTTGTCTGCACCAATAGGATTAGTGTTTTTAATTTATTCAAGTTTTTATTTGCATTCTTACAATGGGTTATTCTGTGGAGGACACAGAGAAAGAGAAAGCATAACTGCTGTTTTTAAGGACCTCCCCCTGTGAGCATAGTAGTCTGGCATATAAGATGCCTTCAAAAGGTTCATGGGAAATATATGTTATCTTTTTATTACATCTTTTATTACTATTTTGAAGCTCCCTTCTACATGCAATAAGCTATTGGCCACCATCGAATGGCAGCAAAGACACTTTCTGATATGACATATGAGTGGCTATGCTTTTTTTTGGAGAATATAGAATTTTAAATGGACCCTGAATGAGAGGGAGAATTCTAGAATCAGAGAGCCTCAGAAGCAACAGCCCATTATGGTGCTAGTGACCACAGCACACCTTGAAGGGAAGGGGAAACTCTTTTCTGCCAAGGGCATTTGATTTTTATAAAATCATTCATGGGACACACAAAAAGATCAGTTTATCAGGCTGCTATAGATTTATTGGATTCGGAGTCCCACCTGAGGTTGCCTTAACAGGGTGTTATACAGCCCATGGGCCAGATGCTCCCCAGCTCTGCATGGCTTCAGCTCCCTAGGGGACATGACAGATAATTTCAGTCAGGCAGAGTTGGGCCAGATTGAAGACAGCTCAATTTAGAGAAGGTGTTTAGGTTGCAAGTTCTAGAAACCAGTTTGAATAGACTGATTTGTGAAAGCATAACACGGTGATCACATCCCAGATTCTGAAGTCAAAGGGCCTCATGTGAATCCTGACGTGTTAGCTGTAGAACCATGGGCAAGCTGCTTCATTTTCCTTGTCCCTCAGTTTCCTTGTATGTGAAATGAAACACAACATGGGAAAATGACATAAAATAATTCACAGAAAGTGATCAGAACTCTATGTGGCTCAGACTAATTGCCCAATGTCTTAGTACTTATTTGTTGCTAGGACAAAATAGTTATGCTGGGCAGTGTATAAAGGAAAGAGGTTTCTTTAGCTCAAGATTCTAGGGGCTGGAAAGTCCAAACAGCATGGTCCTGGTGTCAGGCAGGGGACTTCTTGGCTGCATTGTGCTGTGGTGGAGAAGTAGAAAGGAAAACAAACACACACAGAAGAGGCCAAGAATCGGGGGGGGGGGGTGGCCCCAATGTACAGTAACACCCTCTCTGGAACCAATACAGTTTCCCAAGGCCTGACCCATTCCCACAAGATGGGCTCAATCCACTCATGAAGTGGCACCCCATGACCTGATTCCCTTCCACTGGGCCCTCACTTTTAAAGGTTCCACCACCCCACTGAGGACCTTGCTTCCAAGACATGGACCTCTGGAACACAGTCAAGCCATATCCAATCTGCAGTCCTCAGGAGGCTTCATCTTTCTTTGTTGGTGAAGCTGATGATGATGACCATGATGATGATAAAGCAAAAAAGAATTCATTCATTTTTTCAAATATTTATTTACTTGAAAAGTAGAGCGAGCGAGAGAGAGAGAGAGAGAGAGAAGCAGAGAGAAAGAGATCTTCCATCCTCTAGTTCATTCCCTAAATGGCTTCAACAGCCAGATCTGGGCCAAGCTGAAGCCAGGAGCCGGGAACTCCGTCTTGGTCTCCCACCTCGGTGGTGAGGCCCAAGCACTTGGGCCATCTTTCACTGCCTTCCCAGGTGCATTTGTAAGAAGCTGGATAGAAGCCAAGCAGCCAGGACGCCAACCTGCCCTGTGATATGGGATTCCAGCTTCATGAGTCACAGCTTAACCTGCTGCACCACCCAATGCCAATCCTATAGGATTTATTATAGGAATTTATTATAGGAGCACAAGGGGGCCTTAGGGAACTCAAGGTCATAAATGCCACTAGGTTTCAATATGGGACTAGATCAGGAAAGCAAAACACCGTCAGGGATCCAGGCAGCATCTTCTGTTTCTGTTTCTCTTGGAGGTCTGCAGCATGTTTCTCTTCCCCATAGACCAATCTCTGTAGCTGCATTCTCATGGTAAACTACCGCTGCCCTCAGCTCCCGAGTTCACATGTAAATATTCCAGCCACCAGAGAATCCTGGTTGCTTCTTAGTCATGATTCAAACTTGCCAGAGGGAAATCTAACTTGTCCAGCTTGAGTCAGGTGTCTACTCCTGGTCCAATCAGTTGGAACTAAGGTCAAAGACATCCAGTACAATTGGGGCTGCCCATCTTGTAGATGAGGGTCAGCTGTCAGGGAAAGGGGATGACGTCTCAGCTCAAAAGACACCTCGAAATGTCTAGTGTCTGTAAGGTCACTCTAGCCTTCTGACCTGAGGAATGTGATTCTTAGCCATTGATTTTTTTCACTAAGAATTCCAAAGAAGACATCTGGTACATAACCACCAAGGTCTCAGGATCTGACAAAATGAGCATAATCTGCACTCCAGATTTTTATTAAGATAATGTTATGCAGAATTCCACTTCAAATTCATCTCCTGAAATAGACCTGGTAGTACATTCTAATGTACTAACCAACTATCTTTTCCTAAGATTTGTCTGTTCCCGTGACTCTACCCTTTTTAGGCAGTAGATGAGGAAGAATCTGGTGCCTCAAGGAGGAATGGCAAAGTAGAAGTAAAAACAAGAGTCAATTCAGATGTTTGGTTTTTGTTTTGTTTTGTTTTTTAAATGTTGTGAACAATATCTGGTCAAGAAATAAAATAGAGGCTAGTGTTGTGGCATAACAGATTAAATTCCTGCCTGTAATGCTGGCATCCCATATAGGCACTGGTTTGAGTCCTGGCTGCTCCACTTCTGATTCATCTCCCTGCTAATGCACCTGGGAAAGCAGTGGAAGATAGCCTAGCTCCTGGCTTTGGCCTGGCCCACCCTTGGCTATTGCAGCCACTTGGGGAGTGAACCAGCAGATGGAAAATCTCTGTTTCTGTCTCTCTCTGTAACTCTGAATTTCAAAGAAATAAGTAAACAAACCTAAAATAAAAATAAGAAATAAAATGATAAATATTAGAGTAGAAACAGAAAATAAAAAACTAGAAGTGATCAGTGAGCGTAGTCATTAAGATGCCGATTGAAATGCCAGTTGCATTCAATCTCTGGTCCTGGTTCCTGCTAATACAGACCCTTGAAGGCAGTGGTGATGGCTCAAGTCATTGAATTCCTGCCACTCAGTTGGGAGAACTGGATTGAGTTCCTGACTCCTAGCTTTAGCCAGGCCCAGCACTGGCATTTGTAATCACTTGGGAAGTGAACCAGTGGATAGAAGTGCCCTCTCTCTCTCTCTCTCTTTCTCATTTTGATCTCAAGTAGTTCACTGAAGAAATCAAAAGAGGAATCAAAAAATTTCTGGATACAACATATCAATACTTATGGGATATAGTAAAAGCAGTGTTAAGAAGAAAGTTTATAGCAATTGGTGTCTATATTAAGCAATTGGAAAGGCATCAAATAAATAAGCTATCAATGCATTGCAAGGATCTAGAAAAACAACAACAAATCAAATCCAAAATGAGTAGGAGAAAAGAAATAATTAAAATTATAGAGTATATCAACAAAATTGAAACAAAAAATACAAAAAATCAGCAAAATGAAGAGCTGGTTTTTTGAAAAACAAAAACAAAAACAAAATTGGCACACCACTGGCTCAACTAACCAAAAAAAGGAAAGACCCAAATAATGAAATTAGAGATGAAAAAGGAGGTATGACAACAGATACCACAGAAATAAAAAGAGTCATCAGAAAACTACAAAGAGCTGTACGCCAAAAAGCTGGGAAACCTAGTAGAAACAGATAGATTCCCGGACATATAAAACCTACATAAATTGGGCCATGAAGACACAGAAAACCTAACAGATCCATAACCAAGATGGAAATTGAATCAGCAATGAAGGCCCTCCAAACAAAAATAAGCTCAGGACTGGATGGCTTCACTGCTGGATTCTACCAGACGTTTAAAGAAGAACTAACTCCAATTCTTCTCAAGCTATTCAAAACAATTGAAAGGGAGAGAATCCTCCCAAATTCTTTCTATGAAGCCAGCATCACCTTAATTCCTAAACCCAAAAAAGCTGGAACTGAGACAGACCAATTTCCTCTTGAACATAGACATAAAATCCTCAAAAAAAAAAAAAAATTCTAGCTAATCGAATGCAACAACACATCGGAAAGATCATCCACCCGGACCAAGTGGGATTTATCCCTGGTATGCAGGGACAGTTCAACAAATCAATCAATGTGATACATCACATTAAAAATTGAAGAACAAAAACCATGTGAGTATTTCAATAGATGCAGAGAAAGCGTTTGATGGAATATAACACCCTTTCATGATGAAAGCTCTGGGCAAATTTGGTATGGAGGGAACATTCCTCAGCATAGTCAAGGCAATTTATGACAAACCCATGGCCAGCATCCTATTGAATAGGGAAAAATTGGAAGCGTTCCCAACTGAGATTCTGAACCAGACAAGGATGCCTACTGTCACCAATGCTACTCAAATAGTCCTGGATGTTTTAGCCAGAGCCATTAGGCAAGAAAAAGAAACCAAAGGGATACAAATTGGGAAAGATGAAGTTGAACTATTCCTACTTGCAGATGACAGGATTCCACATATGGAGGTTCCAAAAGACTTCACAAAAAGACTGCTGGAACTCAAAGCAGAGTTTGGTAAAGTCATAGGATATAAAATCAATACAAAAAACCAACAGCCTTTGTATACACAGACAATGCCAAGGCTGAGAAAGAACTTCTATCCCATTCACAATAGCTACAAAAAACGTCAAATACCTTGGCATAGATTTAACCAGGGATGTCAAAGATCTCTATGATGAGAATTACAAAGCATTGAAGAGAGAAATAGAGGGAGATACAAAAGAATGGAGGGATCTTCCATGTTCATGGATTGGAGGAATCAATATCATAAGAGTGTCCATGCTTCCAAAAACAATTTGCTGACTCATTGCAATGGCAATCAAGATACCAAAGACATTCTCAGATTTAGAGGAAATGATATTGAAGTTTATGTGGAGGCTATGTGAGACCTGGAATAGCTAAAGCAATCTTGTATGGCAAGAACAGGGATGGAGGCATCACAATGCCAGATTTCAAGACATACTACAGGGCAGTTGTAGTCAAGCAGCCTGGTACCGTTACAAAAGTGGATGTATAAATCAATGGAACAGAATAGCCGTAAATCAATCCAAGCATCTACAACCAACTTATATTTGACAAAGGAGCTGACATCAATCCCTGGAGCAAGGACAGTCTCTTCAACAAATGGTGCTGGGAAAATTGGATTTCCGCATCCAGAAGTGTGAAGCAAGACCCCTACCTTACACCTTGCACAAAAATTCACCCAAAATGGGTTAAAGACCTAAATCTATGACCTGATACCATAAAAATATTAGAGAACATTGGGGAAACCCTGCAAGATATTGGCATAGGCAAAGACTTTTTGGAAAAGATCCTAGAGGCACAAGCAATCAAAGTCAAAATCACAAATGGGATTGTATCAAATTGAGAAACTTCTATACTGCAAAAGAGACATTCAGGAAAGTGAAGAAGCAACCCACAGAATGGAAGAAATTATTTGCAAACTATTTAACTGATAAAGGATTTATGAGCAGAATATGTAAAGAGATCAAGAAACTCCACAACAATGAAACAAACAATCCAGTGAAGAAATGGGCAAAGGACTTGGACAGACATTTTTCAAGGGGGGAAATCCAAGTAGTCAACAGACACATGGGAAGATGCTCAGAATTGCTAGGTATCAGGGAAATTTAAATCAAGGCCATGGTGAGGTTTCACTTCATCCTACTTAGAACGGCTTTCATACAGAAATCAACAGACAACAAATGCTGGTGAGGATGTGGGGAAGGGAGTATCCTAGTCCACTGTTTGTGGGAATGTGAACTGGTGAAGCCACTATGGAGGGCATTGTGGAGATACCTCAGAAATCTGAATATAGACCTACCATATGACCCAGCCATCCCACTCCTGGGAATTAATCCAGGAGAAATGAAATCAGAGTATGAAAGAGTTGTCTGCACCCCCATGTTTATTGCAGCTCCATTTACATAGCTAAGACATGGAATCAGCCCAGGTGCCCTCAACTGAAGACTGGATGAAGAAATTATTGGATATGTAAACTATGGAATACTCACAGCTGTAAAAAAAAAATGAAATCCAGTCATTTACAACAAAATGAATGAGTCTGGAAAGCATCATACTTGGTGAAATGGGCCAGTCCCAAAGGGACAAATACGACATGTTCTCCCTGACCTGTGATAACTAATGGAGCAACTCAGAGGCAATTCTGTAGAAGTGAAATTGACACTTTGAGAGGCAATGACTGGAACAGTTCTTGACTTGACTGTTGAAGAGCAGTTGTTTTTTTTTTAATATACTATTTGTTGAACTCTTTACTTAACATAGAGTTAGACATATATGTATAAAGTTGATTGAAAATAGATCTCAGTAAAAAAAAAATTAGAGTGGGAATAAGAGAGGGAGGAGGAAGAGGGATTGGGAGTACGGGTGGGAAGGTGGGAATGGTGGGAAGAATCACCATGTTCCTAAAGTTGTAATTATGAAGTGTATGGTATTTGTAACTGTAAAGCTGTATAGTTCTACATACATTCCTACAGACTTACTTCTAAGGGAACAGTTTAAAAACTTGCAATGGGACCCCAAATCCCCTTAAGCTGGGTAGTAAAAATACCATCTTAAGTGTTAAAGTGGTCATATGTATAGGATTAAGTATCTGGCAATAATAACAGATAGAATTAAAAGGGAGGGAGTACTCCAACAGGGGAAGCAGTCCACACAGCAGACTCAGCAGATTCATAGAATGACGATCACTTTAAACAGCACTCTGACCTCAGAATCAGACTTAAGGCATTCTGATATGGCTGAAAATCTCACAAGAGCATTTCAGGCATGGAAAACCAATATACTGCGGCAAAAATGTCCTACATGAAGGACCTCGGTGGGTGAGACACTAATGTAAAGAAGTGGTCATCAAAGAAGGAGGTATTTTTCTCTGAAGGGAGGAGAGAATTTCCACTTTGTTTATGGCCTTGTCTAAATACTGATGGAGTTTGTTAATTCAAAAGGCTTCCATAGCCTAGGCAGTTCATGTCAACAGCTTCAGGTGGTCACTGACATCATACATAAGAGTGTTAATTGTTAAATTAACAACAAGAGGGCCAGTGCCGCTGCTCACTAGGCTAATTCTCCACCTGCGGCACCAGCACTTGGGGTTCTTGTCCCAGTTGGGGCGCCGGATTCTGTCCTGGTTGCTCCTCTTCCAGTCCAGCTCTCTGCTGTGGTCCAGGAAGGCAGTGGAGGATGGCCCAAGTGCTTGGGCCCTGCACCTGCATGGGAGACCAGGAGGAAGCACCTGGCTCCTGGCTCGGATCTGCGTAGCTCTGGCCGTAGTGGCCATTTGGGGGTGAACCAATGGAAGGAAGACTTTTCTCTCTGTCTCTCTCTCTCACTGTCTAACTCTGCCTGTCAAAAAAAAAAAAAAAAAAAAAAAAAAAAGGTGTAAGCCAAAATGTCTGAAGATGGGGAGGAAGGCAAGCTCAGGTAGTTTGTGCTTGACACCTTTAAAAAAAAAAAAAATAAATTAACAACAAGAGTCACTGTGCACTGACTTCCCATGCAGGTCCTCTGTCCTCAAAGAGTTGTATTATAATTATGTCTAAGTTCTTGCAAAAGATGCATCATTTTTGGGTGCTTCTTTAAAGTTAATTAAAGTTTCTAAAAAAAAAAAAAAAGAAGTGAAGTTTTGTTTTGTTTCCATGCAACTTGTTGAACGCTTTACTTGGAATAGAGTTGGTCTTCTGTGTATAAAGTTAATCAAAAATGAATCTTAGTGGAGAATGGGATTGGGAATGGGAGAGGAAGGAGAAGGAGGCGTGGGAGAGTGGGTGGGAGGGCAGATATGGTGGGAAGAATCACTATATTCCTAAAGTTGTGCTTATGAAATGCATGAAGTCTGTATTCCTTATATAAAAGGCTTGTTTGGGGGGAAAATACATTTACAAAAAGGAAGAAAGAAAAAGCAGAAGACTTAAGTTAGTAAAATCAGGAATGAAAGATGAGACATTAGGACTGACCTTATAGAAATAAAAAGAATTATAAAAATACCATTGGGGACCAGCTTTGTGGCACATGGGTTAAGCTCTCACCTGCAATGCTGGCCTCCAATGTGGATGCCAGTTCAATCCTGGCTGCTCCAATTCTGATCCAATTCCCTACTACTGTGCCTGGAAAAGCAGTAGAAGATGGCACAAGTCCCTGGACCCTTGCCACCGATGTGGGAGACATGGATTTAGTTCCAGGTTCCCGGCTTCAGACATTTAGGGAGTGAACCAGTGTATGAAAAGATCTCTCTTTCTCTGTCTCTCTCTACCTCTCTCTCCGTCACTCTTTCAAATAAATAAACCAATGTTTTTAAAAAAAACCATGCACAAATGTGTGCCAACAAAATAGGCAGCTTAGATAAAGTGGACACATTTCTAAAAAGGCACAAACTAGAGAAACGGACTCAAGAGAAAAAAATCTGTGTAGAGCTGAACCCAGCTGAAAGATTAAATGAGTGAAAAACTACACACAAGGAAAAGCCAATGCTGAGATGGCTTCACTAGTGAATTATATCAGTAAATTAAGCCTTGGAAGTGAAAATATGCCATGGGATTACTTAGTTACTCATTTCCTAACAAATATTTGAGTATCTACTGTGTGCTAAGTGCTAGTTTTATGACAAAAAAACAAGAGAAAGTCTTTGGCAGCCAAGGAGAGATTTATAGACAAGGCGCATTTTGTGAACCACAGGCAAAAAATGCTGCTGTGAACTCATGGGGTCCTTATTCCAGGGTTACACAGAGGGCTGGGTATGTGTGCCAATTAACTGCTTCCCTAATAGCAATCACCTCCAACCACACTCATGTCTCCTCTCTCATCTCCCCTGCTCTCCTGTCTTCCTCGTTTTCTCTGTTTGTTGGAGCAGGCAGCCCCGCTCTTCACAATGAGTATGCATATCCTCTTCACCACTGCCCTCTCTGTAGTCCCTAGACAATGGCACAGCTGAAGGCCACAGCCACGAGAAGGCTTTCCTGTGGTGTCCTCCAGGTGCAGACCACCAGACGTCAGAGGATGCTGGCAAGTGGTTTTCTCCCTCATCAACCCCTCCCAGTCTCTCCCTGGCACCTTGGGCTCGCGATGTTGTAGAGAGTGTTCCCACAATGCTGCTGGAGATGGGGTCCCTCCAGCCTGTCACCGTGCTGCACCTGTCGGGCCAAGACCCCATCAGCATCTGTGATGAAAAGGGCTGAGAAGCACGAATCATCATTTGCCTGAAAATCAAGTGGTGCTTTTCATGGGAAACTTCTCTGGAGTCTGAGTATTTTCTCCAAGAAACACCTGCACTCTCCCCAAGACCCTGCAGCCTTGTTCTCGCCTTTTAACAACCTTTTCTTCCTTAGCCAACCTACTCTGCACACATTGGCTGAACAATCACATGGGATCCACACTTGGAAAGGCCTGTGCTTGGTTTCGTTTTCTGCTGACATCATCTTGAAATTCTTAATATTTTTTTTAAACAAAGAAGCCCATATTTCATTTTGCATTGAACTCTGCAAATTATGTAGCCAGTCCTGTGGGGTTTTATCACGGGTCTTTTAGGGGGGACTCCCCTGGACACAGTTTGAGAGAGTCTTGTTTCTGAACCTGGTAGAGTGGGGGTGAATCACCTGGCTACAGGACCACACAGATGACATTTGAATCCTGGTTCCTTTACTTACTAGTCTTGGGATTTTGAAGGTTCCTCAGAGTCTCAACTCTCTATTTGTGAAGTGGAAATAATTATAGCGTATATCTCATAGGCTCACTGAAAGGATAGAATTTGCATATATTAACATATGCAGAATGCTCAGAATGGTGCCTGTAACATAGTACCAAGCCATGCAATGGTAGCTGTTTTGGTTGTGTGGATATTCCAGGGTCCAATTGCTTTGCATCTTGCAGCAGTGTGCTTTGCACTTGGAGGTGAATCTGACTATGGAATTGGAGACATTCTGTAATAGTCTCTGGGAGAGATCTCAGCAGGGTGTTGGGAGCAGTGCAGATGCTGAGGGGAGACCCAGGTTCTGCCTTTGCCCAGCTAGCAAGCAGACTTCCTTGTTAGCTCTCTCTTGTTCCTAACTCCACAGATACCCACCCACAGGAAGCCAGGTTTCCCACCACGTGGGCCATGGGGCACAGGACAAGAGGATTTTAGGTACCACACAGACCCAGCGTAAACAGAACGGAATCTCGCAGTGAGACAGGTATGCCTGTTGTGTATTCTTTTATCTACTGATCACACAGAGAAGAATGCCTCCTTTCAAGGTTGACAAGTTTTTAACATCTCCAACACACTTGCTAATCTAAGGAAAAGACAGGCCTGGGGCTCAGAGACTTCATCAGGCCTCACCATCTAGCTGGACTTGTTTTTTATTTTTATTTTTATTTTTATTTTTATTTTTATTTTTATTTAGACTTGGGCCATCTTCTACTGCTTTCCCAGGCCATAGCAGAAATCTGGATCAGAAGTGGAGCAGCCAGGTCTCGAACTGGTGCCCATATGGGATGCCAGTGCTTCAGGCCAGGGCGTTAACCCACTGTGCCACAGCACTGGTCCCATCTAGCTGGACTTGTAAACATTGTTCTGTCCACCTTGTATTTCTTTCTAGGATTAATTTATGCTCCGGGAAACTGGTTTTCCATTTAAGGTCATGATCCAAAGTTTCTGAGGGGGAGCAAAATAACACAGAGTCTAAAGGGGCTTTAAAATCAGAAGATATTCATGAAGACCCACAAAAGCTAAAAAAAGGAAAGTACGAGGACAGCCGCGTCAGCTTACGTGACCCCCATCTGGCTTCAGCACCTCACAGCATCATTTTGCTCACGGAAGTGAGATTCCTACACACGTGGAAGGGAAGCAAGGAGCAACAGGGAAAACCAAGGAAGAAGAAGGCTGAGCGGCCAGCTGCCAGGAGAGCAGTGACAACAACAGGAAGTACAGCTCGATATAGCTCAGGGCAAGGCCTCTCTAGAGAGTTCTCGCTGGGAACGCAGTCCAAGAGGGAGTAGCAGAAGGAGGGGCTTGGGATTTTGAAAAAAATAAATAAATACATAAGAAGAAATCGCAAGCCTACATACGGGGGGACACGTGGCTTCTGCAGGCATGTTATTCTCACATTGCGTCATCTGTCCTTTGGTTGCATTTGTACAGCCTGGACAAAGGCTGAGACTCTGTCTCCTGGCGCCGGGGGTGACTTGGCCCAGATGGAGTAACTGTAGCCTGCTGCTGACATCATTCCTCCTGCCTCTGTTGCACAGAGTCAATCAGCGAGTCAGCAGTTTCCTTTTAGAGAATGTTTACTTAAGTTAAAAAAAAAAGCCATAAAGAGTGGAAGCCTCCAAGGGGAGCCCAGATGAGGACAGTGTCGAGGGATGTGCCATCTCTCTGCGCCCCATCGCCATCCACTCTGCGCCCTTCCTGGTCTAGCAGGGAGCGCCAGCAGGAGGCTGAGTAAAGCCAGAGAAACCGGGTTCCTGGCTCCCTCCCTGCAGGTTGCAGCCTCCGCCTCTGCCTCTCACGCTGACTGCAGGTCCACGGCCCCACCGCCTCAGGCTCCAGGGGCCCCTCTTGCCTGGCCTCAGGAGGGGGAGGGCAGCAGCCCCTACTGCCTCAGCCGCCCAGGGAACCTTTCTTGTATTCAGTTCTCCTCCTGCAACTACCCAATTTGAGCACACCCCCTCTGTTTTTTGCTGAACTCTGGCAGATACAGATTAGTTCAGGAATGCACCAAGAAAATCCTCCTATTGTCCCCAGCGCTTCCAGAAAGCCAGAGAAGGCAATGGTAGGGGGTAGTGAACGGGGCCATCATCCTGTTCTCCTGCCATCCGTTCTGTTGGTCCAGAAACTTCTTTTCAGCTGTCATTTTAATACAGATAATTTCATTCTACTGCATTCTCCAATCCTACAGGCTATAAGTCTCATTTTTTTGGTATGAAGCATAATATTCTGTTCCAATAAAAAAACAATTAAATGACTCAGATATTCCATAAAGTTTTATTAAAAATGTTCTGTGACCGTTTCTCTGGATGCCTAGGACAGATGCCCTTGGACAGGAGGCGAAATGGTATCTGCGTTAGGCTTTTCACTCTGGCAGTAGGGATCGGGTTCTGTAAAATGAGTCATCCCCTCCCCCCCCAACCACCACCATGGTAGCTACATGTGGGGAAAATATCCAAGACTGTGGCCTTCCTCTTTGGAACGAGCAGTCAGGAATAAGGCGTGCATGCGTGTGTGTGCGCACACACACACACACACACACTGTCCTGCGTAGGGGGTGGGGGGAACAAATCCAGGGAGCTGTGTCCTGCTCAGGCTTCTTCTATACACAGGCTATTTTCAGGGCATGAGAAACAGCCACACTGGCTTGCAAGGTCACTGGCTCAGGTAAGCAGACAGTCTTTTTACTGCAAGAGAAGATAAACAAGAGGGCAGGTTCTTGGGTGCTGGGGAGAGAGGGCTGGGAATTGCATGACTCTTGTGTTTCTGTGATGTCTGCTCCCACAGAGTCTCTTCCTGCCATCAAGTGCCCAGGGCTGGGCAGACTGACACCAGCGCCTGCTGGTGGGAGGGCACAGGGGGTGTGGAGTTCCTAGCCACAGTTCCTAGTCGTGAATGTGACCAGTGGAAGATACATTGGAAGTAGGGGCCCAGGAGGAGAAAACATGCAGTGAGGAAGCGGGATCTTAGCTAGAAACCTAATCTATAAAGCAGGTTAAGTGGAGGGTCTTGCACTGAAGCGGGGCAGCGGGGAGTTGGTGTGAGGAGTTGAGGCCCTCCCTCTTTGGCTTCCTTCCTGACATCCCCAACCCTAGGTGGCCCTGCAAGAGGCCCAGGAAAACCCTGGGTCTTCATCATCTCTCCTAGGACCTAGGGAGAGATGCCACGCGGGCGAGCGGCACGCCTCTGGGTCCGGAACAGCCATTGAGTGTGTGCGAGTGCTGGAGCTCACCTGTCGTGCACAGGTAGAAGGGACGTGCAGAAGCTCCCGACGATGGTAGTGGTCCGGTCTTTTTTCCACATCCGGCTGGAAGTCTGAAACTTGAGCTTCACCTGGTTTATCTGGCACGATGGGTAGGGGTAGGCTATGATTCCCTTCCCCTGGGATTGATGCTTAGGTCTACAAGGGAAGAGGAAGAGGAAAGTCAGTGACTGTAGCCCGCTGTGCCTATGTGAGCCCTTCGGCTGCCCTTTGGCTGCCGATAGCACTGGTTGGCTGCCGTGTGTGAGGAGTTAGGTCCCCTGGAGCTAGGGACCACAGTTCGTCATGTCACCCTCTCCAGTCCCTCTGCCCACACAGCCACAGCTCTGCACGTGACCCAGAAAACAGGTTTTGATTTTGGGGAAGAAACAAATGGACTCTGCAGCAAAACAGTAGCTCTTGGAGGTGCCTGTCTGGAAACCTGTCACTCGTATCTGGAAACCCGTCTTGCATTCTTGGATTTTTTCACATTCACATCCCATTATCTGGAAGTAGAAGCACTCTTTCAAGACCTCTCAGTTCCAAGAGCGTGGTGTGAGAGGCTGGTATTGTGGCACACAAGGTAAGCCTCCACTTAACAGTGCAACACCGGCTGCTCCATTTCTGATCCAGCTTCCTGCTACTGTGTTTGGGAGGACAGCAAAAGATGGCCCAAGATCTTGGGGCCCTGCCATCCATGTGGGAGACCAGGATGGAGTTCATGGCTTCTGACTTCAGTCTTGGCCCTGACCCACCCATTGCTGCCATTTGGGGAGTGAACCAACGGATGGAAGATCCCTCGATACCTACCCCTACCTCTCTCCCCCAACCCTTTCTTCTCCCTCTTTCTCTTTCACTCTACCTTTCAAATAGATAATAACTATTTTGAAAAAGAATCTGGCGTGAAGACTGTTTCCCTGCTTTAGGCTAGACATGAATGTGTGGACAGGGATCAGCACCAAGCCTGATCTTGAAGCCAAACAGCTGGAATGGACCCCAGGTTGTACTTCCTCCAGCTGTGTGGCTTTGGGCAATGTACCCAACCCAGTAAGGTAACTGTGGAGACACACAGCCTGGTGTATACATCCGGAGAGCTTGAACAGTGGGGTGTGCGTGGTACACACTGACCTCAGCCTAGAGGTTCAGAGTGAAGACAGAATCCAGGTCTCTCTAAACCCACCCTCTTGGCTTTGTCTCAGCTTCCTCCTCAGTTTCCAAGATCCAGGCACCACTTTGGACAGAGACAAAGATGAGGAAGGCATAGAAGACAGAGGTGAGGCAAGGATTGCGGGAGGAGTATGACGTAACCTACCTAGCAAGGTACTTCTGAAAGGACTGTGGGATCCTGGACAGAGACAAGAAATGGGGACACCCTGTGCCCATCAACAGGCTGAGCACAAGGCATGGCTGTCCTGGCAGAGCCCTGAGGGTATCATGTTGGGGAGTCCATGTAGGGCAGGAGAAAAGGAGGTGTCCCTTGGGCCCTGACCTCTGTGACCCTCTCTTCTCCTCCCTGGGCTCTGAGGCAGCAGTGGCTTTGAGAAAGAGGGACCCCGCCGTTCCCTCACTACTGCTTAACAGGCTGGGCCCATTCTTGTCAAGCCACTTTCCCTTTTCTTTCTGGTCTGTGCAGTGTGGCAAGTCCTCTTTGTTGCTTTTTACTCCAGGGTTAGTCATACACTGTGATTTTTCCTTCCAGGGAAGATCCTGAATAACTTAGTTTAAAAGCTCTTCCTCCCCACACACCCTCCTTCTCATAAGTGTTTTGAAATATGTCAGAGGGAAAAAATAAGATGATTCCTTTAGAGAAACTGCCTGGGTCACGGAGCTTGTAACACATGAGGGATATGAAATCTGCTTTAAGTGAGTGGTTTGGGGACTTGGCTGGGGTAAATCCTCTAACTAGAAGGAAATCTTGGGGTTTCACAAGGTTGCAGATAGGAGGGAAGAGCCTTTACCCTTCTGCCACCCCCAAGTTCTAATCTGTAAGATGAAAACTCAAGGAACTTCCTTTTTATGGACTTGTAATAGTCTACTGTATGGATTTACAGTCATGCATTGCTCAGTGATGGGGATTCATTTTAGGAAGTGTGTTATTATTTTGAAATGCAGATGTAATATACATATAAACACTGAAAAAAAACCTCAAGGAACTGAAGATAGAATCTAATCCAGTTGGGGTGGCCTTCTTCACAGGAGTCAGGTGCATCTCCCGTGGGAGGGGCAGGCGCTGATCTGGGAGCTTTCAGCTGCTGAGTCCATATCCAGTTGAGGTTCTTTTGCCCTCTCACTTCAAGGCTGCTCCCCCCAGCTCCCATGCCCGAGCTCCTCCAACAAGGGAAGGAAATGTCAAACCCTAGTTCCAGGTACCTGAACCACTCAGCATCAGGTCCTCCTGGCCACTAGTTTGGTCCTTGCCTTGCACTCATTTGCTACCTGGCCTCGCGCCTTGGGTTCTGATCGGGTCACTACTCTAGGTTGTCCCTTGCCAGGAATAGGGGCTTTTCAAGGTTTAGGCCAACCCTCCCCCAGTTTAGTGACTGAGGCCCTCCCATCTGCTGGCACCCCTGATGGCCCTTGCCTGGGTTCCTGAGCACTGGATCCTGTCCAGGACCTGACTGCTATGTCCTAACCCCTGTGGAGACACCCTTTCCCTCTGCCTACCTGCCACATGTGCTACCATCTGAATACATTGTGCTTGGGCCCAGTACTGACCCACCCCTGGGACAGCTCACCCATACATGTCTTGAGTGGATCTATAGTGCTGCCCCCAGGCTGGTTGGCGGGACCTGTGTGTTAGCAATCACACAGTGCCTGACCTGGGATGTCCCAGTGTGTCTACAGGGAAAATGACAAGGGCAGCTGCTGCTAAGGAGAGAGGTGAGCCACAGGGGACACTTGCGTACATGGTGATCTTGACGGACGAGGTGACATTGCTGCCGAGGAAGGTGACCTCTATGCTGGTGTCTTTTTTTCTTGGCTCCTGCAAGTAAAACTCCACGAGACTGTGATGCACTAGGAAATCAAAGCACAACAGAGACTGGGCCACAGGGCAGAGGAGGGGCATTGGGCAAAAAGCCCCAGCGAGCACAGTGTGGGTGGTGATGGGCTGCACTTCTCAGCAGCTGTGTGCCCTGGAGCACATCACCCATCTTCTGAGCTGCTCAGCTCCTCACGTGTCAACCAAAGAGGACCACAGGAGACACCCTCAGGTCTGAATGGATTATTACACAAAGGCATTAGGATGAGCACCATGCCAGGAAGCATTCAGTAAGTGTTCATTTTTAGTATTTATTGCAATGCTAGAATGTCCCCCCCCACACACACACACCCCATTTGGTAACCTTATCGTGATGGTATGAGCTTAAAAGAAGCAAAAACGATCTGTCACATATCACTATTGTTTGAATGTTTGTGTCTCCTCCAAACTTCACGTTTAGACATAATCCCTGGTGCATCAGGATGAGGTGGGGCCTCTGCAGGAAGTGTTTAAGTCCATGAGGGCTCTGTCCTTGTGAATGGAGGCCCTTTTGCATCCTTTCAGTTTCTTTTTTAAAGGAATTTATTTAAGAGGGAGAGAGAGAGAGAGAGAGAGAGAGAGAGAGAGAGAGAGAGAGCTTCTATTCCCTGAGTCACTCTCCCAAATGCCTGCAACAGCCAGGGCTGGCCAGGAAGAAACCAGGAGTCCAGAACTCAATGCAGATCTCCCGTGTGGGGAGCAGGGACCCAAATATTTGAGCCATCTCCTGCTGCCTCCCAGGGTCTGCATTAGCTGGAAGCAGAGCTGGGATTCATACACTGATACACAGGAGACTAAGCCTCTGCCTGCAGCGCCAGCATGTGGGTGCTGATTCGTGTCCCAGCTGTTCCTCTTCAGATCCAGCTGTTTATGCCTGGGAAAGCAACAGTGGATGGCCCAAAGTGCTTGGGCCCCTGCACCTGTGTCAGAGACCCTGAAGAAGCTCCTGCCTTCAGATTGGCTCAGCTTCAGTCGATGCAGCCATCTGGGGAGTGAACTAGCAAATGGAAGACATTTCTCTCTGCTTCTCCCTCTCTCTGTAACTCTACCTCTCAAATAAATAAATAAAATCATTTTAGAAGAATAAGAGGAGGAGAAAGAAGAAGAAGGGAGACCAGAGGAGGAGTGGAGGCAGCAGAGGGTAGGGAGAATCTTGATTCCGGAGTCAGAAGACCTGGCATTGAAGTCTAAAGGACCCCTCTCTCTTCTGCTAAGGGTTGACCAAGGTAAGGGAATTATTTCTCATTGGGTTTCAGTCCTGGAGCTCCAATCACTGTGCTGGGGACTTGCTGTTTGCTCCTTTATCCTCACAACTGATTCTCCATTTGTTCCCTTTTTCCACATAAGGATATAGAGGTTCAGAGAGGCTTGGTCACTTGCTCCTGATCGCACAGCTGGTAAACAAGGAAGCCAAGATTCAAATCCAAGTATGTGTGAGCCCAGTGACTGAGCTCTGAGCTCCATAGTACATTGCTGGCACTAGGAAGATGCCACAAAGATCCTTGCACTCTTTCTCTGAAGGGAGGAGAGAACCTCCACTTTGACTATGACCGTGTCTAAACAAGATAAGAGTCGGAGAACTCAAGGGGCTTCCATAGCCTTGGAAACTCATGACTGGTGCATAGGGAGATTACTGATGCCATAAACAGGAGTGTCAATTTGTAAAGTCAACAACAGGAGTCACTGTGCACTTACTCCTCATGTAGGATCTCTGTCCTTAATGTGCTGTACACTGAGGCTTAATGCTATAACGAGTACTCAAACAGTATATTTCACTTTGTGTTTCTATGGGGGTGCAAACGATTGAAATCTTTACTTAATGTACACTAAACTGATCTTCTGTAAAAAAAAAAAAAAAGAAATTATCAATTCCCAACTTGACTCTCACTGGGATTAAACATGACAATAGGTCTGATCTGATTTCATCATCATTTAAAAAAATCATCTATTATTTTTCACTTTATGTTTCTGTGTGGGAGCAAACTGTTGAAATCCTTACTTAAGGTATACTAAGCTGATCTTCTGTATATTAAGATAATCGAAAATGAATCTTGATGTGAATGGAAGGGGAGAGGGAGTGGGAAAGGGGAGGGTTGTGGGTGGGAGGGATGGTATGGGGGGGAAGCCATTGTAACCCATGAGTCGTACTTTGGAAATTTATATTCATTAAATAAAAGATAAAAAAAAAAAAATCTCAAAAAAAAAAAAAAAAGATCCTTGCACTAATCCCACTCAAGCAGATCAGAAAATCAGTTACAATGAAGGTGGCCATATAATTTGTTATCCAAGCCCGTATACTTTTTCCTGTCCCCCCAAAAGCCAACAGAACCCCATATAGATCTGGAAGTACATCTAGTTAAAATGCTTGTGGCTGGCGCCACGGCTCACTAGGCTAATCCTCCGCCTGGCAGCGCCGGCACACCGGGTTCTAGTCCCGGTCGAGGCGCCGGATTCTGTCCCGGTTGCCCCTCTTCCAGGCCAGCTCTCTGCTGTGGCCAGGGAGTGCAGTGGAGGATGGCCCAAGTACTTGGGCCCTGCACCCCATGGGAGACCAGGAGAAGCACCTCGCTCCTGCCATCGGATCAGCGCGGTGCGCTGGCCGCAGTGCGCCAGCCGTGGCGGCCATTGGAGGGTGAACCAAGGGCAAAGGAAGACCTTTCTCTCTGTCTCTCTCTCTCACTGTCCACTCTGCCTGTCAAATAATAATAATAATAATAAAAAGTGACAAGTGCACAGCTGGACTGTGGGAAGGGGAGGAGGGTGGAGAGCAAAGCTTAGCTTCCTCAGGGGCCCTGATCCTGCAGGGCTGCCAGGATGACAGATGGAGGATGGGCACCAGGGAGGGGGAAAGGAGTGTGCAGGAAGGAGGGAAGCCAGAATACACTCCCAAATCCCACCCTAAGGAGAACCCCACCAGAAGGCAGGTTGCAGGAGGACAGGGACTTGGATCATCAGTACACACACCGGCAGGTGCACCAGGTCCTCATCAACAGAGCAATCAGTTGCTGTCTGAAAGACCAGGAGCTGTGGCCACAGCCTATCAAGAAATCTTTGCCCACGTCCTTCACCTCCCACCTTGGCCACCACACTGGGCTGGATGCAGCCCAAGCTGGAGCCCGGACTCTTCTAGCTGGCTCCATGGCAGAGCTAAGGGCATGCATTTCTCCCACCTTGCTTACCACA
Organism: Oryctolagus cuniculus; assembly: GCF_051225735.1. Taxonomy (NCBI): domain Eukaryota; kingdom Metazoa; phylum Chordata; class Mammalia; order Lagomorpha; family Leporidae; genus Oryctolagus; species Oryctolagus cuniculus. The sequence goes on along the minus strand of NC_142870.1, from coordinate 76,027,840 downwards.
GTATGGGGCCTTGGATGTGGTGAGGAGGTAAACTCTCACTTCCTTGGGAAGTGGTTCTATCTTGATACCACCTTGTTCTGCCAGCCCTAGAAATAGAGAAACAAAGATAGCAGAGCCTGAGGAAGACATTTCAGGGCCCCACAGCACCCAGCCATGTGTTCCTTAATTCATATATCCATTTATTCTACAGACAGCTACACTGCAGGCTCATTATGGAACACATTCTGTAACAAGTCTAAGGACAGCAACTCTGTCCTGTGGGGATAAACACACAAACAGGGGATATGTTTTTCAGGTTGTTTGGCTCATTGTTAGTAGATAATTCTAAGAAATTTTAAATTATGTCTTCAACTTGCAAACAAACTATATTACAGTGGCCTTAATGGCACTTAAATCTTGTGCAGTGAAAGGAGCATGTTAGATCTGAAGACTAGCAGATGGCGAGTTAGGGAAAGGCATTCCACAGTTAGGGTGCAGACACACAGGGTGAGGAAGCTACCCTAGGGTGTCCAGCACATGGGGAAAGGTAGTGAGAGGGAGGCTGGGCAGACAGTGTGAGTGGCTGTGACAGCAACTGGCCTATCCTATCTGGGGCAAATTACGATATATACTCGATGAATAGGAAATAAAGGGTTGTCTTGTTATGGAAAGTGAACCTTCTTTGAACATTCTATCAGGCAGTGGCCAATTAATTTGAATAATCAATGACAAGCACCACAATTTTGAGGGCAGCCGGGGGTGGAGGGCAGTGGAGAGCGTGGTGGGGGCGGGGAAGAGGGTGTTTTCACTACTCGGGAGTTTTTCCTGGAGATTTTCATCTTGGACCACCCCACTGTATTTGCAGCAATGATGTGCCCAGGGTTGAGTTTAGAAGCCAGGCCCTGGGCCTTCTCGGAGTCCATTTCCCCAATGAGCTGGATCATCCAGGAATGTGCCCATGTTGTCCAGCAATTGGGCATCCCCCCAGGTGGCATGTGGCCACTACAACCTCCTGCCTCTCAAGGGGGCTTTGTGAGCCATTCTTGGGGATTCCCCAGATGCACTGACTTAGGGTCTATGAAGAGCTGGAGAGCAGCTGACCTAACTATGAAAAACATCCCACCTGAGAGTGGGGTCAAGGGCTCTGGACAACCCAGCGTTTCTAGGATGCTGAGGCTGGACTTTTCAATAAGGGGCTGTGTGTGGGAAAAGCGTGTGCAGAGCAAGTTTGGCACCAGAGAGGGTGAAGGGTAGGTCATGGAAGGGCAACTGCCGTCTTCCAGGGGAGAGCAAGCTGAATCCCCTATCAGTTAATTGTTATTTTCCCCACTTGGGGAGACTTCTTGACTCCAGAAGATCAAGATAGAATGAAATGACAATAACCAGGGTTTGCCATTTCCCCAAATTTTCTCCAACTATTCTGTTTTTTCTTCTTTTAATTTCAAGCATTAAAATGTTTTCCTCTAAGGCCTAAAGCTATCTGTTCTTTAAGATTTGGCTCAAATTCTACCCACTTGTGTGCTGTTTTATTTAAAGATTTTTAACTGAACATCTATTTTGTGATAGTTCTGAGAATTAAGATGACAGCTCTATCTGTCCAACTGGGCAATTACAGGCACTTCAAACCCAATAAAAGCAAGCTCCGGGATCTGTCCCAAACCTACTCCTCCCTCTGTGTTCCTTGTCTCGATAAAGACATCAGCGTTCATCCTGGTACCCAGATTCATTTTTTGGTTTTTCCCTCTTGCAGCCCACACCCAATCCTGTTGGCCTGATTTGTAAAAGGAAGCCAAAGAGGTGCCATTTTACCTATCCTTGGGCAGGAGAGGAGAAAAGGGTTAAAGCAATCCAGACACTGTCCCTCCAGGAAGGCCTTGTAGGTGGCACAGGGAAAGGCCATCAGTGGACAGGAGTTCTCCAGGGCACTGATGTAGAGATGCACAGCCCGCATGTGATCGCAGATCAGATAACTGTAACCTGAGCAGGGGAAAAACCACGACCAAGCTTTCAGTGAAGACAAATGGAAACTCCCCCCATGCTGCTTACTGTAACTCGATTGACTCTGGTATTCCAGAAGGCTATACATACAGGGGATGTCCCCGGAGCCACGCTTTAAAGAAGTATTAATGAGGCCGGCGCCGCGGCTCACTAGGCTAATCCTCCGCCTAGCGGCGCCGGCACACCGGGTTCTAGTCCCGGTTGGGGCGCCGGATTCTGTCCCGGTTGCCCCTCTTCCAGGCCAGCCCTCTGCTGTGGCCAGGGAGTGCAGTGGAGGATGGCCCAGGTGCTTGGGCCCTGCACCCCATGGGAGACCAGGAAAAGCACCTGGCTCCTGGCTCCTGCCATCGGATCAGCGCGGTGCGCCGGCCGCAGCGCGCCGGCCGCGGCGGCCATTGGAGGGTGAACCAACGGCAAAGGAAGACCTTTCTCTCTGTCTCTCTCTCTCACTGTCCACTCTGCCTGTCAAAAAAAAAAAAAAAAAAAAAAAAAAAAAAAAAAAAAAAAAGAAGTATTAATGGATCTGGTTACTGTAGCCTCCCCTTTCCCTTTTAATTTTCCTGAGATTAATAAACCTAATTTACAAAATCAGTTGCTTCATTTGAGACTCACCCTTATGTGGTCATGCAAATTCGCTTTCATAAAATGGGAACATACAGAGTTGGAGGTGCTGACCTCACTTCCCAAGATGGGTATCTGTCTGTATGTTTTTACCTTCTTCATCATCACCCTACAACCAAATTTTCACACCGTCATCACACTCAACCCAGCACTGAGATACTCAAGGGAGTCAACAGCAGTTTACGGTCAAGCTCCAGAGCCTCACTGCTGAGGCTCACTTGGCCAACTGCCACACTGAACTTACCAAATATTCTTTTTTTTTTTTTTTTTTTTTGACAGGCCAGAGTGGACAGTGAGAGAGGGAGACAGAGAGAAAGGTCTTTCTTTTTCTGTTGGTTCACCCCCCAATGGCTGTGCGGCCGGCGTGCTGCTGCTGGCGCACCACGCTAATCCGAAGCCAGGAGCCAGGTGCTTCTCCTGGTCTCCCATGGGGTGCAGGGCCCAAGCACTTGGGCCACCCTCCACTGCCTTCCCAGGCCACAGCAGAGAGCTGGCCTGGAAGAGGGGAAACCGGGACAGAATCCGGCGCCCCGACCGGGACTAGAACCCGGTGTGCTGGTGCTGCAGGCGGAGGATTAGCTTATTGAGCCACGGCGCTGGTCACTTGCCAAATATTCTAATTTACCAAAAATTTGGTTTGGTTGCCATGGTTTACTACTGAACAATTTGCAGCAACCCACACTGGATGCGCTGGCTGGTGCTAGGAGGTGTGTAAGTGACCCTAACTGCAGGGTTCCAGGGTCTCCCTGAACCTCGAGCCTCCCTGCCTTGGGAGCAGCGGCCAACACTGAGCTCTGTGTTCTTTCCTTCCCCACAGTGCAGGGACACTTCCATGGCCAATGTCCTTCACTGCAAAAAGAAGCCAACACAGAGGCAAACAACACCCTTCTCAGGCTGTGTTAGGAAGGAAGAAGTCAAAAGTGGCCAACTAAAATGCCATGGGAATCAAACCATGCCATCTGACCACAATTAAAGAAACTTTTATAAATTCTTAAAATAAGCATATATTGGGAAAATTAGTAAATTTAGAGAAATAGTTTAGTGATTATTCAATAAATTGTCAAAAGACTTCTTAAGATTTTAAAAATTTTGGGGCCGGTGCCGTGGCTCACTTGGTTAATCCTCCACCTGCGGCGCAGGCATCCCATATGGGTGCCGGGTTCTAGTCCTGGTTGCTCCTCTTCCAGTCCAGCTCTCTGCAGTGGTCCAGGAGGGCAGTGGAGGATGGCCCAAGTGCTTGGGCCCCTGCACCCGCATAGGAAACCAGGAAGAAGCACCTGGCTCCTGGCTTTGGATTGGCGCAGCACTGGCCGTGGCGGCCATTTGGGGAGTGAACCAACGGAAGGAAGACGTCTCTCTGTCTCTCTCACTGATTGTAACTCTACCTGTCAAATAAATAGATAAAAATCTTAAAAAAAGATTTAAAAAATTTTGTAAATCAGAAAGAGGCCAAAAACATAGTATACAGAAGTCAACATTTAAATTTTCCATAAGAAATATGGATATATTGGGTATATAAGAAGATGGAACAATTACTGATGCTTAGTTTTTGATGAATTTACTATTATTTAAAACATGCAACAAAGACTACAAAGACATGCTTAAAAGTTCATAGAAAATGGAATTAAATTGAAATTCATGTATTTGAGGAGTCTTCAAAAAGTTCAAAGAAGGTATATATTATTAAAAAATGCACAGGTCTCTATTGCACCAAACTGAACTTATCTTTTAAAAAATGATTATTTATTGGGACAGGCTTTGTGATACAGTGGGTAAAGTTACCACCTGCAGCACTGCCAGCATCCTATACGGGCACTGGTTTGAGTCCTGGCTGCTCTACTTCCTATCCAGCTCACTGGCCTGGGAAAGCAGCAGAGGATGGCTCAAGTGCTCAGTCCCCTGCACCCATGTAGGATACCTGGAAGAAGCTCCTGGTTTCTGACTTCAGCCTGGCCCACTCCTGTCTCTTGTGGCCATTGGGGAAGTAAACCAACAAATGGAATTTCTCTCTCTCTCTCTCTCTTTCTCTGTGTGTGTGTGTGTATGTGTGTGTGTGTCTCCCTGTCTCTGGAACTCTGCCCTTCAAATAAATAAAATGAATCTTTTTAAAAATGTTTATTCATTTTTATTTATTTGAAAGGCAGAAAAACTGGGGGTTGGGGGTGAAGACGGAAAGAGGTTCACTACCCAAATGTCTACAACAGCTGGGCCTGAGCGAGGCTGAGCCAGAAGTCAGGAACTATATAGGATCTCTCACGTGAGTGGCAGGATTCAGGTTCTTGAGTCACCGTCTGCTGCCTCCCAGGTGCATTAGCAGGAAGCTGGGTCTGAAGACGGAGGCAGGCCTCAATCCCAGACACTCTACTGTGGGATGAGAGTCCTAAATGGCAACTTAACCTGCTGTGCCACAGCATCAGCTTCTAGACTTATCCTTTAACTCCACCCACAGCTTTTTTGAAGAACCCTCATCTATTCACTGAACATATTCAAAAAGAGCATTTTTGTACTTAAAAGGGAAGCAATGTATATTCATTAAAAGTGTTCAAGAAAAATTTCAAGAAGCTTATCTTGAAATCAACTTTTAAAGAACTGTAGAGGTTAGTAAATTTGGTGAAATGGTTACCTAGCGGATCCTTTGGCTGGCTGGCTTTGGACACACTGACTCAGCTCTGCCATCACCAGGCTCTGCAAAGGAGGTACCTGGTGTGGCCTACACCACACATGAGGGCCCAGCGAGGAATAGAGATTACTGGCTTGCGTAATGTCTGGTCACAGCTGGACCCTAGACAAGTGGAGAGGGCAGCACAAGTGTGGCCCTGGCTTTTAATTTCAGACTCTCCTCCCCCAGGAGTCCTGGGCCCCCAAGACATCCCTTCAGTAGGTGCCAAGTAAGGCCTTTGGGACATAACAAAGGCCACCATCAAGAAGACCCTCTGCATGACCGTTGGTCCTTTCCAATCTCCGACCTGCGTGAATGAACAGGGGACAGCCAGGTTGGTCTTGGCCTCCATTGACAAAGTAGTCCACGTGTCCGACAGGAATCCGAATGCCTAAATCTGAAAGGAGGCAGAACCACATTACCTTCAGGGGCACATTTTCCTGATCCCACATCAGGGCCCACCAGCAACAGAGCCTGAAGTCCGAGCTTAAGAGCCTGCCACTCCGTGCCCACCTCACCCCAAGAGCCGAGAGTAGGAGCTGGAAGGAGCCAGGGAAGCGTCCGTTTGTAAGTGACTCCACCTTTGCCTAATAAAATTAACAGACTATCCCTAAATACATTTTTATACATCAATAGGAGTTATACACTTTGGTAAGTTTCCTTGTTGGATAAGATATTACTTCAAAAAGGTCATGGGAAAGGGAATTAAAAGATAACCTTATTTGGGTGCAAAAAACTTCGAAATGCACTCCGTTTCTCATCAGATGCATTTTCCATAAGCTTCTTAAAGGCCCCTCCTAGTTCTGTTTTCCTTTGAGCAATAGTGCAGACAAGTAAGTTCTGGGCCACGTTTCCAGTCTCCTACAAAACATTTTTGCAGTCTCCCGCCTAAGTGGAATGCTGATATGGCTACAAAGAGCCGAGTTTGGCGGGGGGGGGGGGGGGGGGGGGGTAGGGGACCCTTATCTTGTCACTGTGACTACATCCCAGGCCCTCCAACATGCACCTCTGACCCTTCAGATTGAGCGAGGCCTAATCTCCAAAGACCCTCACTGTCTCCTTCATATTAACCTGTCACTATTGCAGGAAATTGTATGTTATTTGCTTAATGTCACCTACCCTGGGGTTAAGCAAGGACCTGGAATCCATCCCTGACTCCTGCCTCTCCCTCACTCCCTACACTCAATCCATCATAAGTCCGGTCGGTGTGACCTCCCAAATCTGCTGGTATCTTGAGTGTCTCTACTTCTCTCCACTTCTAATACTACTTAGTCTTTGTTCAAGCACCCACATTCTCACCAAAATAACTACTGCCCTTCCGATGGGCCCCCAGGCTCCCCTGAGTGCCCTGGTCCAGTTCATTCTCTGCAGAGGAGCCACAGCAATCTCGTACAGGAAGCCAAATTACTGCCCTGTTCTCGCTGATCTTAGAAGAACATGGGAACTCCAGGTCATGGCCAGCCCGGCCTCAGCAACTTGGATACTTTCCCCAATAATACCATGTGAGGTAATTCCCATATCCAAGTCGCCTTCGGTCACATGCCCTTCATTATAATCATCACGGAGTGTAATAATCCTGTCTGTTGCTTTGGATGTCCGCTCCACTACTGCAAGACTTCTGCTTGTCTTTCTCCCACTTTCTCCACATCTAGCACAGGCCCTGGGCACCTAGTGCCTAATAAGTGGTTATTGAATGAACAAGCGAATGCCCGCCCACGTAGCCTGTAAGTTCCACCAGAGCAAGGACCCTCTTCAACGCATTGTTCATTGTCATAGTCTCAGTGCCTGCTTTTTGGTCCAATAAACATTGATTGAGTAAATGGAGTTATTATGACTTTTTGTCACATCAGAAAAAGGCTCCAAATTTGAAGGAGTCTGAGAAGTCTCATGCAGGAACTAATAAACCTAATAAACCACCTGGTTAGCAAAGTCGGGATAGAAGAGAAGTTTAAATGTTACTGATGACCAAGGCTCATTAACCTTACATGGCTGGACAGAGGCCTATAGGCATTGGTTTCCTGTCTGGATGATGAAGGTATGACCAAGGGCAGGTAGCATGGCTGTGGGGGGTTTCTCCCAGGAGGGCGCATCTGTGACTCTTGGATTCAGGAAGTCTGACTGAAGTAAATGAAACAGGGATGCCTCTTACTTGACCTGAAATTCTTCCGGTCAGGGACAGTTGTCATTTCTCCTTGTACCCATGACACTGAGCACTGTGCCTGGGACAGATGCATGGGCATTCGACAGCAAGTAGAGATGAGCAGGAATGCCTAGCACCTTCCCCCGTTGGTCAGAAGAGCTTAATTTGACCATGAGGGGTGAAGAGTTGAGGGGTCTTTCCTGTGCCTGTCTATGCTGTAAGGGAGACTCTCATTTGCCACTGAACTGAAGGGCTGGACTTATTCTTTGGTGGGGGGAGGGTAAGTCCTGACCAGCCCCTGTACTTGGGGAGTGGAATGCCCCGATCCCCTGGGGCCAGGCACATCCACCCCAAAAAAGCAGCCTGACTTTCCCCTGAGTCAGCCAGGCAGCAATGCCCTCCCTCGGACTACGCAGCGCAAGGTACTAAATCAGATAGTGAGATTCCCAACCAAACATTTTTGGTCCATGAATGAGATTTCTCATTTCAGTAGTCATAGAATGAAAGAGCTGGAAGGCTCTCTCAAGACATTTTGGTAAACTCCTCACGATGTCACAGAAGCCCAGGGAAGGTGCGGACCCCAGCCTCCCAGCCCTGTCCTGGGCTCCTTCTGCACCCCCAGGAAGGTCGCCCCAGCTCACTGTCGGTGTCTGTGTGGATGGCTTCCACAAAGAGGGCGTCTCCGGCATCCAGGCGCTCCTCCAGGCTGGCTCTGGTGTACTCCGGCCCGGCGGGGTCCAGGCCTGCAGGGACAGCTTAAAATCAGGGACCCCTTTCCTCTCGGCTATGGAAACCCTCATGGATCCAGCACACACCTTTTCCAATCACAGAGTCCCCGCAAGCACCAAAGGTAGGAAGAAGTAGCTTGGGACCACCTTCCCAGGAAACCCCACACTGTCGTCTCTCCTGAGATAACCCCTCAACGACCCAGTTTCTCTGGCTCTAAATAAACAACACCAACCATGTGGCAAGGGTTAATGGGAGTAATATTGACCTTTGTGGTGTAATAGCAACAGTGCCAGCTTTTTGAGTAGTTAGTAGTTACCATGTGCCAGGCTTACACTGGGCAGTTTTGCACACTCCAGACTTCACAACACAGCAAGATGAAACTCACCGTTCCCATGCGTTAGTTTGGATCCCCTCCCTCCTTTCCTCTCCCCAATGTAAGTGGACCGGGCCACAAGGACGTGGAAGACCACGGAAAGCAAGGTGAAGAAGTGGGAACACATCACTGAGTGGGTTAGCGCTGTGGGCAATTGGATCGCAGCCCTGCCCGAGGACCCCTCTGGGGGCTTCTGTAGAATGTGACTCAGAACTGCCCTGCCAGAGGACCAGGGAGCTGAACTGCTTACCACACTCACCCAGTCCCTCACCGACTGAGGGAGCTCCTCACACGGTGATTTCCACAGTGGAACAAGGTGCTGCGGGCTATCACAACCCATTTTATAGATGTAGACACTGAGGCTCAGAAAGAAATGCATGGCTCTTACGTTGATATTAGAAACCATGCCAAACAACACAATATCATTTTCTGCAAAAGGGCACCATGAGGTTTAGGGGTACCAGAGGGCACGATCCTAGGAAGAGAAGGCTCAGCACTCCTGCTGCTCGCCTCAGACCGGGCATTTCCAGGCCACTCTCTCTGACTTTGAACCCTGGGGGGGAGGGGCAGCGAGGAGCAGTACCTGTGATGCGTCCCAACTGGCCTTTGTAGAAATGTCCCACCATGCCCGCAACGTGGGCCCCCAGGCTAACACCAATGATGTGGATGGAGGACTCCGACACACCCAGCGCCTAGAACAGGCACCGACAGTGAGAACCACTGAGTGGGCCCTGGGCACGACACATCCGCCACGCATGCTTTGCCCGCTTCCTGGACGGCCCCCACTCGCTTTCCTTTTCGGCTCCAAAGTGTGTGAGTGGCGAGCACGGCCGCTCCCTCTTTCGCGACTACTAAACGCCAGGCGACCTACACTCGCCATGGGCTGTGCAGTGGCACATTTTACAGGGGAGCAAAGGGAGGCTCGGAAAGGTTCAGGAATCCGCTCGAGGTCAGCACTCCAAGCAGCCAAGTCCAGGTTCGCCCCGAACGGCGACAGGTCCAGGGCAGCGCTGCGTCTGTCCCCACGTGTCCTCCAGCGCCGCTTCTTTCTCACCCCCCCCCCCCCCCCAAAGCAGCCCGAAGGCCGGCTCGGCTCTTGCACTCACCAAGAGTTTGCTGAGGAAGCGAGAGATCTCCAGGCTCAGCCTCACCACATTTTCCACCGCTGAGAAGTAGACGCCTGTGGAGCCGTACACCCAGTCCACGGCAATCACGTTAGCGTCCTCTGCACGCAGGAGGACGCTAATGAATTTGTCGATCCAGGAAGGCTTTGTTCCTAAAGCCCTAGACATGGAGCCAACGAAGGAGAGGACAGTCACCTGCCAAGCTGATATCCACGGGAAAACTCTGTGGGTCAAGAAACTCGGGGCGGGGGTGGTACATGAGGTATACATCACACAGCCCCCTGAGCATGGGAAGGATGTAATTCCAAAGTCCCCAGGCCTTACACCAGTATATGGAGCATTTGTGTGCGATATGCAAGGTGCATGTTGTTCCTAGTAGACGCAGCCTTGTGCCAGGATTCACAGCTCCTGGCAGCTTCCTTCCCTCAAGCACCTTTGTGCAGTGCATAAACCTCATACGCCTATTCACTGCACTGCTCCCGATTCACTGTGCTATTTGTGGAAAAGAGAGCTTCGTATCTTAGAGTCGAGACTGGTGATCTTAATTCTTATTCTAGAATATAGGCTCTTCCCTCGAGGATGTTTTCCTTCAGTCATTCACCCACCCATTCATTTCATTAAGCCCCTATAGGCCAGATGCCTTCCATGAAACAAAGACAAATGAGATACAGCCCCTAACCCCTGGATCTTACAGTACAATGAGACTTCTAGGGAAAAAAAGAGAGGGGGCGGGGGGACAATAGAAAATATTTCAGAAAGCTTTCGCAACACACTGGGACCAGGAAAGAAGTTTTATCAATGGCTCCCAGGATAGGAGCAATCCGAGCATGCCTGTGGACAGAGGCACGCAGATGGGGCCTGTGCCATGGAATGTGGTTTGGGGGTTTAGGAGCAGACAGAGTGATCAGTCTGATGAGCTTGGCAGCTCTATTAGCTACCCCTGGGTTGCAGGCACACACTGGGCTTCGGATGGTGGCTGAGTGCAAGATTTGCTAGCGGGGAATCTCTACCACGAGAGTGTAGAAGAAGAGCGATGCTTAGGAGCTCTAAGTGGGACCCCTGGAATGCAGGGCCCCGAGGGACAGAGAGGCGGGAGAGCAGGAAGCGGTTTGCCTCCAGATCCAGTTGCCCTGTGGCTCGGCTGTTCCATCACACTCTCCCCTCTGCCCTCCCAGAAGCTTTGTTCTGTTCCTGGCTTTTTTGAAACTCTGTTTGAAGGAACGCTGAGGACTGCCTTGAGACTTATGTTACCGTACAACTTGGATTGGATAACAAGAGATTACAAAGAGAAGTGGCTCACTCCTCAAAAATGCTGACCTCTGGGTATGATGAAAGTCAGGCCCTAAAATGGAAGTTTCTTAGGTCATGAAACCAGCAAAGGAGGGAAGAAGAGGAAATAAAACCCTGAGAAACACCATTTTCTTGGCCCCAAGAGATTGCACAGAGCCTGTGACCTCACTGTCTGAGAAAGAGTGTGTCATCCAACCCACGTTCCAGGTGGAAAATTGACCACGGAGCCCATCCCTATAACTTCCCTTTAATTTCGATGTGGAAAGCTAGTGTTCAAGGTCACACATATGGATTGCTTCTGGGTGTGTAGACAAAACTGAATAGAGAAGTTATGGGAATGACTAACAAGAATGAATATCTGTGGTGGGCTTTGCAGCCCAGTGGGTGAAGCCCCAGCTCGGGACATCTGCACCCCGAATCCGAGTGGCAGCTTGAGACCCAGCTGCTCTGCCTCTGGTCCGGCTCTCTGCTGAAGCATCTGGGAAGCGGCAGATGATGAGCCAGCACCTCAGTTCCTGCCGCCACTGTGAGAGGCCTGAAAGGAGTTCCTGCCTCCTGGCTTCAGCCTGGCTCAGCCTTGGCTTTTATGGCCATTTGGGGCATGAACCAGCAGATGAAAGATCTCTCCCTCTCTGTCTCCATCTCTCTCTTTCTCTTCCTTTCAAATAAATAAATACATCTTAAAAAAAAAAAAGAATGAACAATATCCTGTGTGCCTTTTGATATGAGACACATTCCAATTCAGCAGGACCGGAGAGGTGAAACCGGAGACAGGAAATCCATCCCTCTGGCTCCCTGCTGACTTCCTAAGGCTCTACAGTTCTTAGCTGAGTAGATCCTACAGGTTGATTAGCTCCCACCTGAATCCATGAATAATCAGTTTGGTTCCCAGAGTGGCGTTGAACCCAGAGTTTTGGATGTCACTGCTCTCTTCTACCAGCTGCCCACAGCTGGGATCCGCAGGGACAAAGAGAAGAAACTGGACTTTAAGGTTGGTGCCTCGGAGGAGGTTGGCATTCTGGAAGTCAGTGCACTTTGGCTGCAGGGTAGGAGGTGCATCCCCTGTAGGAAAACAAGACAAGAAACAGCCACATGAGGGCATGTGTCCTTAAAAGCTGTTCTTAGAGGGAACAGGAAAACAGAGATTCCAGGCATGGGGTTATTACAAACCAGCTAGTGCAATAGTCATTCACTTATTTGCTAAAGACTGAGTCAGTTCCATAACTAAAATATGTGAGTATCTGCCTTGCCTAAAAATAAAGATCCCAGAGAAGAATCTGAGTATTTCCCAGCTAGACAAGGTGAAGGCTATGGTGAAAAGGCCATTGTTATGGGCTGAATTGAGTCTCCTCAAAAAAAAAAAGGATCCACTGAAATCCGAACCCCTAATCTTTCTGATTATAAGCAGATGTGGAGATAGGGACTTATGAAGGTAATTAAGTTACAATAAGACTCCTAGGATGGACGCTGCTGCAATATGACTGATGTCCTCATAAAAAGAGGGAGTTTGGACAAGGACAGGGAAAAGGGGATATGTGAAGAAACGCAGGAAGAAGACAGCCACCAGCAAGCCAGGGAGGAAGGCTTGGAGCAGATCCTTCCCTCACAGCCATAAAGAGGAACTGACCTCATTGACACAGCACCTCCCCATTCCCAGCCTCAAACGCTGTGAGATAATAAGTTTCTGTGGTTTCAACCACCCAGCCTGTGGCACTTTGTTATGGTAACCCCAGCAAACTAACACAGATGTCTAAAAAGAGCCCTGGGTAACCAAACGGAGCAGTTGCCCTGGTGCCAGGCTCACACCGGTCTCAATATCTGCATGGTTAGTTGCCTCCCCCATTCAAGTCATTGCTTGCCTAGTGCCATCTTCTCTGCTTGAGCCACCTTTCAAAGTTGTAGCCTGCTTCTGCTCCCCAGCCCCATTCTCTCTGGTTTCCTTACCCTCAACTCTTTTGTCTAGCAAACATCATCTATTAATCTACTATAGAATGTATTAACTTATCGTACTGATTTTTATTTACTATCTCCCTACATAAGAATACACAGCCAATGGAGCAAGGATTTTTATCCATTTTATTCACTCAACTATCTAGAATAGTGCCTGGCACACAATGAACCCCAAAGCTATTTGAAAAGTTAAACTAGATGCACTTTTGATAAGGCAGAGCAAGAAAAAAGAAGGAACTCACAAGTAAACAATATCTAGAATAAAAATGGGATATTCATGTAGACAACAGCAGTTTTTTAAAACCATAAAAGAAAATGTTTATACTCACCAAAAAAGACAGATATTTTTCTAGAATTTGAATACTTTTTTTTGAAAAAATGTAACAGGCCGGCGCCGCGGCTCACTAGGCTAATCCTCCGCCTAGCGGCGCCGGCACACCGGGTTCTAGTCCCGGTCGGGGCGCCGGATTCTGTCCCGGTTGCCCCTCTTCCAGGCCAGCCCTCTGCTGTGGCCAGGGAGTGCAGTGGAGGATGGCCCAGGTGCTTGGGCCCTGCACCCCATGGGAGACCAGGAAAAGCACCTGGCTCCTGGCTCCTGCCATCGGATCAGCGTGGTGCGCCGGCCGCAGCGCGCCGGCCGCGGCGGCCATTGGAGGGTGAACCAACGGCAAAGGAAGACCTTTCTCTCTGTCTCTCTCTCTCACTGTCCACTCTGCCTGTCAAAATAAAAAAAAAAAAAAAAAAGAAAAGAAAAAATGTAACTTGCCAAAACTTAGTCAAGAAATAAATAACAGAAAATCAGATGTAAAACTACAGCATAGAAGAACTGAAACAGTAGTTTTACATCAATCCAGTGAAGGCTCTAACAGGTAGCCAACTTTCCAGAGTTCTGCTAATGCTGCAATCCTTATCTCCTATACGTTGTTTCAGAGAACTCTTAGATGAGAATAACCAAAACTTCAAAAACTAGACAATGACAGGAGAAAGGAGAGCTAAAGGCCAACTTCACTTAAAAACACAAAAAAGTTCTTAGATAAAATAGCAGCAAATTCAAACCCATCAAGAATAATAAGAAAAAAATATATCATGGACAAGCAGGGTTTAATCTAAGGAATAGAAAGAATGTTTCAACACTAGAACATGCAGTGATATCACTCACATTTGGACACACTGAAGAAGGAAAACCATTAGCCCATCAAAACAGATACCAGCACCTAACACGCCTTAACATAAGAAAGTCTGCCAAATGCCCGGAGAAAGGCTCAGCCTATGGGTAACACATTAGAATCATCTGTGTCTGCTATCACTACTGTTAAACATTGTACTGAAGGCCCTCGTCCTACCCAGGGAAAAAAGACAATAAAATGTGATAAAAGTTATAATGTTTGAAAAATCAGGAGAGTTAGCAATAGTTGAAGACTCTTCTCCAGTCATCCTGAAGCTGTACAGGCGGGGAGGAGTGGGGGAAGCTGTAGGCCTGTGGAGAAGGGGAGGAGACAAAGCCCAACTTCAATTCAAAATTAAAATGAAACTAATCTAGTGTAGTTGTCTCTTGATATCCATAGCGATTTGTTTCAGGAACCCCCACAGATAAAATTCACAGATCCTTAAATCCCTCCTATAAAATGATATATTTATATATAAGCTACATACATCATCCTGTATATATATTTTTTAATATTTTATTTATTTATTTGAGAGGTAGAGTTACAGACAACGAGAGAGAGAGACAGAGAGAAAGGTCTTCCCTCCGTTGGTTCACTCTCCAAATGGCCGCAACAGCAAGAGCTGCGCTGATCTGAAGCCAGGAGCCAGGTGCTTCCTCCTGGTCTCCCATGCGGGTGCAGGGCCCAAGCACTTGGGCCATCCTCCACTGCCTTCCTGGGCCACAGCAGAAAGCTGAACTGGAAGAGGAGCAACCGGGTCTAGAACTGGTGCCCATATGGGATGCCGGCGCCGCAGGCAGAGGATCAATCTAGGCGTTGGCCCCCTTCCTGTATATCTTAAATAATCTCTAGATTACTTTTAATATGTAATGCAATGTAAATACTCTGTAAATTATTGTTCTTCTGACTATATTGTTTAGAACACAAGAAAAAAAGTCCAGACATGGTCAGAAGAGGTGCATTTTAGTATTTGCAGTCCACAGCTGATTGAATCCATGGATGGGGAGCCTGTGGGTATGGAGGGCCACACTCATGTTAGAAGTTAAAATCGTCAAGGTGGTGGTGACTAACAGGGGATAGAAAGGATAGGCTTTAGGGTCCCAGTAATGTTTTTAAAATTTATCTGTTTATTTGAGAGGCAGAGTTACAGAGAGGAAGGGGCGGGGGGGAGAGAGAGAGAGAGAGAGAGAGAGAGAGAGAGAGAGAGAATCTTCCATCTGCTGGTTCACTCCTAAAATGGCTGCAATGGCGGGATCTGGGTGATCTGAAGCCAGGAGCCAGTAGCTACTTCTGGGTCTCCCACATGAATACAGGGGCTCAACCACTTCAGCCATCTTCCACTGCTTTCCCAGCTGCATTAGCAGGAAGCTGGATTGGAAGTGGAGCAGCTGGGACTCAAACTGGTGCCCATATGGGATGCCAGGCCACAGGTGGAGGCTTAACCTACTATACTACAGTGCTGTTGATAATGTTTCATTTCTTGATCTGGATGATGGTTACATGTACAAATTCACTTTGAAATTTCATCCATTTGTGTAGTAATAATTTGTAAACTTTTTGTATATATTGTACTTTAACGAAAAGTTGACTCGAGAATAAGTCTACAAATGAAATATTTAAATATATGACGAAATCAAGTGTTTACAAAGGTAGTCTATAAAACTGATAAGTGGATTAAATTATTCCAGGTGAAATAAACTTTAAAAAAATCCACTGATAACAGATTTTAAGAATATGTATGCTAAGAATAAGTAAGTAGTACCAGGATAAAAATAAAGAGCATAAGAAGCTACAATATAATTACAGACACAAATGATAAAATGGTAGGCAGGGCCGGCGCTGTGGAGTAGCGGGTAAAGCCGCCATCTGCAGTGTTGGCATCCCATAGGGCACCGGTTCAAGTCCCAGCTGCTCCACTTCTGATCCAGCTCTCTGCTGTGGCCTTGGAAGGCAGTAGAAGATGGCCCAAGTTCTTGGGCCCCTGGACCCATGTGGGAGACCCGGAGGAAGCTCCTGGCTCCTGGCTTTGGATTGGCTCAGCTCTGGCCGTTGTGGCCCACTGGGGAGTGAACAAGAGGATAAAAGACCTTTCTCTCTCTCTCTCTACTTTTCCTTCTCTTTCTGTGTGACTCTGACTTCCAAATAAATAAATAAATCTTAAAATAAATATAAAAAATAAAATGAAGTGGTAGGAGCAGGCATTTGGTGGAGAGGTGAAGATACTACTAGTGGGACACTGGCATCCCATATCAGAGTGCTTAGCAGTACAAGTCCCAGCTCGGCTTCTGACTCCAGCTTCCTGCTAATGTGCCTTTTGGGAGCAGACAATGGCTCTAGTACTTGGATCCATGGCACCCATGTGGGAGACCCAGATTGAGTGGGCATTTGTGGAGTGAACTGTATGTCTTCCAAATAAATAAAATTGTAATGATAAATCATATAGTAAAAAACTAACTAGAAAACTTGGAATGAAAAAGATAGTTATGGAAAGAAATCAATACTAAAATATCTAGCACAGCTATAAAAGACACTTTTAAAATAAAGTACATTTTAAATGTATAGATGATATGGGAAGGTTCCAACATTTATTTAGTAATTGTTCTCTAAAAAACAAAATGGAAGAAAAAGCAGTATTTTGAAAAGAAAATTGCTAAGAATTTTCCATATCTAAAAAATGGTATGCATTTTTCAATCAGAAATTATTCTTGGGAAAATGAGCAAGATAAAAAATAAACTTATACCATGTAGATAATAGGATAACTGTAGAATGTCAAAGATTAAAAGCTACTCTTAAAAATTCCCAAATACCTTGCAAAGCTTGAAACAAATGGACAATTTTCTGGAAAAATATAATTTACTGAAATCAACTCAAGGAGAAATGGGAAACTCAAATAACACTACTAGCATCCAAAATTGAACTGGGCAGGGGCCAGCATCATGGCCCAGGGGCTCAAGCTTCTACCTAGGAAGCTGTCTTCCCCTATTGGAATGCTGGTTTCAGCCTTGCTGCTCTGTTTCCAATCCAGCTCTCCAGTAACGGGCCTGGAAAAGCAGCAGAATACGGCCCAAGCGCTTGGGCCCTGCCACTCATGTGGGAGACCAGATGGAGTGCCCAGCTCCTTACTTCAGCCTGGCCCGGCCCTGGCTGTTGTGGTCCTTCAGTGGGTGAACTAGCAAATGGAAGATCTCTCCCTGTCTCTCCCTCTAGCTTATCTATCACTTTGCCTTTCAAGTAAATGAAATAAATCTTTAAAAATACCAGCAAAAAATAGATTAGGAACAATTCACAGGCTAAAATATCTTTTTTTTTGCTACGTGTCTACTAAACAAAGGATTTTTACTAAGAATATATAAGGATCTGATACAATCAAAGAGAAAAACGAACAGAATAGACAAAAATTAGTAAAAGAATGGACAAGCCACCTAAATAAATTTTGTAGAAAAGGAAATCATAATGTGAAAAAATTTAACTTTATTTATAAGCGCTGAAGGGAACATTAAAATGACAGAAAAGTAGTATTTCATTTCCATCAGATTGACTATAATTAAGTCATCTGATCACACTAAATATTAATGAGAGGGAAGAGGGGCCCCATGCCTTCTGGCAGGGATATGAATTGTACTGGTCTCTTGGAGAGCGATTTGGCTATACCTGGTCAAGCTGAGAGCACTGCCTTGGAGCTGGTGATTCCATTTTCAGAAATCGATATTCAATTTTCACAGGGTGGCCTTTGTGTAATAGAAAAACTTCTGGAAACAGTCTAGCTGGACTTTAGTGACAAGA
Organism: Oryctolagus cuniculus; assembly: GCF_051225735.1. Classification (NCBI taxonomy): domain Eukaryota; kingdom Metazoa; phylum Chordata; class Mammalia; order Lagomorpha; family Leporidae; genus Oryctolagus; species Oryctolagus cuniculus. Next base: position 76,010,027 of record NC_142870.1, on the reverse strand, counting down.
AATGGACAAATAAACTGTGAGTTAGTTAACAATTGAACAACCTATAATATTTTAAGAGGAGAATATGAAGCAACAAATGTCAACATGTATTAAACCTGGAAGGTGAGAAGGTTAGTACAAGCAAACATGTCATTATTTAGCGAACTTCCCTATATTCTTGAAATATTTTGTAATATTTTTTAATTTACAAGAAGGAGCAAAAATGAAAAAGAGAGAGCGGAGAGAAAATCTCTCAACATGTTAAAATGTTTTTGTGTCTGCATGGTAGGCATGGTAGTATTTTTTCTTTCCACCTATTTTTGTATTTTTTCTAAGCTTTTTGTAATGAGTCTATTCACCATTTTTAGACACTCAGGACTGTACACAGAAGAGAGGGCTGCCAGAGGTAGTAATCTCACTACCTAGGTCATCCCTGCAGGTCCCTGAGTGGTAAAATTAGAGATCTTAAACTTTTAAACTTTCCTCCTCATAGTCCCTCTGCCCAAAGGTGAATTCTATGCATATTTTCTTGTGATGCTTTCCAGGAAAACCTGTGTACATAAACAGTCATAAATTGCATATGCTAATATATTTCTTTGTATTGTTTTTGTAGTGGAAAATACCTAGAATTTGGCCAAGGAGAAAAGAATTCTATTTTGCAAGTTTAACAGCATGGGGCTTGCAGACTACGTCAATTAAACTGGAACAAAAATCAAACAGAACACCCAGCTCTTCAGAGAAAAGGGAAGTGGTTGAAGGGAGGAAAAACTTCAGAACTCCTCCTAGGATACTCTTTTGTCATAAAAAATGTAGAAAGAAAGTGTTCCAAGCAGTGATACCCTAAGTCCCTGGGAAAGAAGAACTGGACAGATGGGCCTCCCTGATTCTGGGCTGGTTTCTCCCTGGTTTCTTTCTTTGTACTCCAAGGTACAAAGCCAAGGTGTTAGATTCTGAAGGCAGAAATTTCCTCTTCAGGCATCTGCAATGGGTTTTCAGGACTACAGGTTTCCAAAAGTCAATTTTCAGCTGGAGAGAGCACCTGCCTCTTTCTCATTCCTGGAAAGACTCATCCATATGGGTAAACAGCACTCTCAGGTTTCCCTCTGGGCCCTAAGGCTATTCCTGGATAACACTGTATTGTGCTGTTCCTTTCATTTTTCCTCCTGGAAAGACACAGGAGTGCTAAGCATGGTGAAGGGAAGCTGGCAAGTGCAGGGAACTGTTACAGCCTCGGCAGGTGATGAGGATGGGAGTTGAGTGGCAGACAGCAGGGACTGGTGGTGGCAGTGTGCCCCTTTCATCCTCGTTTTTGCAAACAGCTTCTTGGGACAGGCACAGGGAAGAAGCTCCTCCCATCTGCATTTCCTGTGCCTTCCCCTTCACACTTCCATCTCCAACTCCGGCCTCCTTTGATGCTGGCTAAGGATGCAATGCAGATCACCCAGGTACTTTACAGTGTTCCAGCCAAGGCCCTTTAGAAAGCCACTGACACACCTGTGCAGCCAAGGGCCAAGTATACTTGGTTTGATCTGTGGACAACATTTTCCTTTGATGCTCATTATCAAGATAGTTTATTTTCTTTCTTTCTTTCTTTCTTTCTTTCTTTCTTTTTTTTTTTTTTTTTTTTTTTTTTGACAGGCAGAGTTAGACAGAGAAAAGGTCTTCCTTCCGTTGGTTCACCCCCCAAATGGCTGCTACAGCTGGCGCACTGCGCCAATACGAAGCCAGGAGCCAGGTGCTTCTCCTGGTCTCCCATGGGGTGCAGGGCCCAAGCACCTGGGCCATCCTCCACTGCCCTCCCAGGCCACAGCAGAGAGCTGGCCTGGAAGAGGAGCAACCGGGACAGAACCGGTGCCCCAACCAGGACAAGAACCCGGGGTGCCGGCACCGTAGGCGGAAGATTAGCCTAATGAGCCACGTTGCTGGCTGTTATCAAGATACTTTCAATGGGGATGCGGTTCATCAAGACTCTGGAGCCCTCACCAAGTGTCTGGCTATGGAAGCAGTGTAAGAAGAAGGATGCATTCCCTGCCCTCCATGAGATCACACTCCAGCTGCAAAAGCCCAAAGCAACATGCAAGAGATTGCATCAATGCAGACCCAGAAAGGTAGAGAGTAGGGAACCAAGATGGTGATGTTGGGAGAATCTGCACCGCAGGGGATTCCCATGAGCTGACAGCAATGAGGGAAGTCGAGATACTAGGATTGCGGAGGACAGCCTGGGAGAAGACAAGGGCTTGACAGGTTTGGGAGGATCCCGGAGTGCATGTTGGCTCCAGGGTGCTTGACTGTGGTCAAAGAGCTGAGCTGTGGCTACTGAGGGCCTGGGTGAGGCTGTGCAAGTGGAAACACATGTGAACTGAGGTTTTCTGAGTCCAGGTGGGGCCCTGGCAGTGAACTCTGTGGGTCTTCAGAGGCTCCAGGTGATTGCTGAGGAAACTGAAAAGCAGGATCTCCCATCTCAACCCAGATACCCCCCTGCAGAGCAAGAGCCTACTCTCTGGTGAGATAAAGCATTGCCCAGACCCACTTTTAGATGAGGTGAGTGAAGAGCTGGTTTTCATGGACTCACTGAGGACTTTCAACCAGAATCATGTGAGAATGGCTAGATAACCGGGTAAGAGGAAGTGGAGATGAGGGGAGAGGCAAGGAGTGGTACAGAGGAAAAGTGCTGGTGCCTTGCTTGCCAAGTGACTAATTTTCACAGAGCTCCTACAAATCAAGGGGAAAAAAAAAGCAGACAACCAGATAAAGAAAGAGGCAAGAGACATAAACAGGTGATTATTTGAAAGCAAATGAAAATAGATACATAAAAAGATGCTCAACTTTAATCATAATAAAAAATAAGAATTAAGGTAATAATGTAAATTTTGTTAATTAATTAACTGTTAATAGAAAATATATCTACTTAGCCTATGAAATTGACAATATCCAAAGCATTTGCTATTAGAAAATGTTGGCAGAGAGAAAGGTTTTTGCTATTAGAAAGCGTTGGAGGCCGGCGCCGCGGCTCACTAGGCTAATCCTCCGCCTAGCGGCTCCGGCACACCGGGTTCTAGTCCCGGTCGGGGCGCCGGATTCAGTCCCGGTTGCCCCTCTTCCAGGCCAGCTCTCTGCTGTGGCCAGGGAGTGCAGTGGAGGATGGCCCAGGTGCTTGGGCCCTGCACCCCATGGGAGACCAGGAAAAGCACCTGGCTCCTGGCTCCTGCCATCGGATCAGCGTGGTGCGCCGGCCGCAGCGCGCCGGCCGCGGCGGCCATTGGAGGGTGAACCAACGGCAAAGGAAGACCTTTCTCTCTGTCTCTCTCTCTCACTGTCCACTCTGCCTGTTAAAAAAAAAAAAAAAAAAAAAAAGAAAGCGTTGGAGAGACCGTTGGGCTCACCTACTAATAAATAGCTATAACCTCTTTGAAAGGCTTTTTTTTCTCCCATATGCCAAAAATGTATGAGATACAAATCTTTTCAGATTCAGTCTATAGTGTTTAAACAGCGATTGCAAATAATAAGACAGTTCCATATGTTGATAGAAAAGGATTTTACGTGTGTACATAATACATCTATAAACAAATAATATATTTACATAAATGAAGTCATGCTTTAAGAACAATGTGGATTTTTCCATTTGCATATATTTCCATATATGACTTGTATCTATTCTTTGAAGTTTGAATCTTAAAAATTGCGATTTCCACGTGTTTTCACTTCATTTCCATCACCTGCAAGGTTGGCAGGAGTTTATAAAAAAAATAGAAAAGAGGGCTACAGAACCACACACTGGCTTGTCCAAGTCTGAAAAGAACCATGGTTTTCCATGTTGGGGACTGAGTGCCATACAAGGGTTAAAGAAAGGTTATCAAAGGCCTGGTAACTCCCACATTTCCAGATGGAAAGTACATCGCAGGGCGTGTGTGCACACAGCTCCTTCCCCATGGGTTGCCATGCATTGCCTCGCTCCTGATCTACCTCTACCTGCCTAAGGCGAGTTCTGTAGATTGCATCCTACACATGCTTTCATTTCAATGAAGCCTTCTTTGGCTAAAACAGTTTTGATTGTGTGGCCTGGACCAAGAAGGGACTGGGGTGCTCTCACAGGGACAGAGCCAGCTTGAAACCACAACCACTTTGTAAGCAAATGCAGAGATGAGAGAGGAGCCACAGGGGTGTGGATTGTGATATGGGCTGTCTCCTGCATGCTGCTGGGAGCTGACCTGAGGGTAGGCTCTGGCCAGCCCTGCAGCGTACAGCAGTGCCTTCAGTGGGGCTGGCCACTCTGGCCTTTGAGAAGCTGACACTGCAGGCCCAGTCTTGGCCACTTCATCTCAGCTACCTCTGTCCCTAGCTCAGCACCACAGGGTTCTGAACCTCCTGCCACCACGTTAGAGCCCTGACCTCCTGGGCAAACATAGCTGTGTTCTCAGAGGACCCACAAGGTGCCAGGCAGGGCCACCTCCTGCTCTCTTCTCTGGCTAGCTTGTTGTTATAGGGCTAGTCATTTCACTCAGCTACCATCGTGGCAAGGCATGGAAATGAGACCACAGCCTACTTGATTTCCTTGTCAGCAACCAAGGTTTTTGGTTTCTCCAATGCCTTGCAGGTGCTCTGGGGATTCAAGAATGAATAAACACAGCCATAACTGCCCCTGGTTAGCTCAGAGTCTAGAGAAGACAATGAAATCAAATAGCTCCTCCCCATGTCGCCCCAAGAAGTAGGGGCATAAGACGTGTGACCTGGCAACTCAGGTCCTGAGAGAAAGCACAGAGGGCTGCCTGCCCCAGCAGTAGGAGGTGCTCAGAAGCCACCTCGAGAAGACAGCTGAGCTGACTTAGAACCATGAAGGCCAATCGGACCAAGAAGAAGCGCAACGATCTTGACCTCCACAGTGCAAGGAAAAAGCTGAGTGTGCCGTGGGCGGCTGTGGAAGATTGTGCAGGCAGCCAGCCAAGAAAGTGCGGAGAGCCCCAACTTCCCCAGAAGCTGTACCGGCCAGTGGCTGCCCCCAGGTGATCAGGGCCTCCTCGATCAATGGGCACCTGGGTACCCCTGAAAGTCCCTCGCCCCTCTTTACCTAATGTCTCCGCCTCATTCCTCCATCTTCTTGCCTGCTTCCTTCTGGCTGCCTGGAGGCAATTGTTTTCTTTCTCCAATCCTCTTTGGCAAATGTCTATCCCTCTCAGCCATACACACACACACACACACACACACACACATGTGCGCACACACGCGCCCATGCATACACATTCTGTCTCTGCTTACTGCTAGCCCATTTAATTTCCAAGATAGCACTTCTAAGAGTAAGAATAAGACAGCAGGAAACAAAGGCAAGGGGCCAAGCCAAGGCTCCTCAAAGACCCTGCTAACAAGGTGTTACAGGTTCTTTTCTTGCCAGAGTATCTACAATGCTTCCCACACATGCGTTTGGAACTGGAGCAGAGTTTTCCCTGACCCTCAATCCTGCTTCCTTATTCAGGATTTCTGGGTTCCTTTTGTGTGTGCCTGAGGTCCCAGGCTTGCTCAGAGATGAGTTTTCTAAAAGAGTTTAGAAAGAGTTTGCTATTGGTCCTCTCACCTCTCAATTTTCAAATCAAAGCATTCAGCTGGTGCCTTTGACCCTAAGCAGACATAACTGCTGAGCAGAGACAAAGCAGGCCTAACAAACAAGCTCACTTCTCTGAATGGCACCACAGCTGCCTTCCTGGGAGCCGCCCATCTTCTCCCCAGAGTGGCCCGTGGCAGCCCCATTTCATCCACTTCCGCCAGCCCAGGCAGCCACACCTAATAAAATCACCAGGGAATCAACAACTGCAAAAGATCATCCCCTGGGCACAGGTGATCTCATTTAGTCTCATGCAGAATTCCTCATCTGGACAGGCTTCTTGCCAATTACAGGTTAAGAAAAGTCACTTCCTCAACATTACACAGCTACTGAGACATAGAGCCAGGATTCAAATCCCCTTTAGCCTGAATGGAGAGCCTACGCCTTGTCTGTTCAACACACTGCCTCCCCAAAGCAATGGTGGCAGGCCACTCAGTGAGCATCTGCTGTATTTGGAGCAGACATTAAGCGTCCTAAAAGAGGCAGAAGTCCCAAACCCTCACCTTGTGGGAACAAATGGTGATCATATGTGAAGCTACTGGCACCTTTGAAAGCCACCCACGAAGGCAGGGAGAGAAAACACATGTTCAAGTTGAACTTTGGATCAGGGGAATGAAATGTCATAAGGGACACGGAAAATAGAGATTAAGGGGCCAGTGCTGTGGCATAGCAGGTAAAGCTGTCACCTGCATTGTTGGCATCCCATATGAGCACTGGTTTGAGTCCCAGCTGCTCCACTTATCTTTTTTTAAAGACTTATTTATTGGGGCCGACGCTGTGGCGCAGTGGGTTAACGCCCTGGCCTGAAACACTGACATCCCATATGGGCGACAGTTTGAAGTTCGGCTGCTCCACTTCCCATCCAGCTCTCTGCTATGGCCTGGGAAAGCAGTAGAAGATGGCCCAGGTTCTTGGGCCCCTGCACCCACGTGGAAGACCCAGAAGAAGCTCCTGGCTCCTGGCTTCTCCTGGCTTCGGATAGGCGCAGCTCCGGCCGTAGCAGCCAATTGGGGAGTCAACTATTGGATGGAAGAATTCTCTCTCTCTCTCTCTCTCTCTCTTTAAAAGACTTATTTATTAATTTGAAAGTCAGAGTTACACAGAGAGAGAAGGAGAGGCAGAGAGAGAGGTCTTCCATCTGCTAGCTCACTCCCCAAGTGGCTGCAATGGCCAGAGCTGTGCTCAAATCAGCGCCCATATGAGATGCCAACTCTGCAGGCAGCAGCTTTACTCGATACACCACAGCGCCGGCCCCAGGCTGCTCTACTTCTAACCCAGCTCCCTGCGGGTGCTCCTGGGAAAGCAGTGGAAGGCGGCTTGAGTCCTTGGGCCCCTGCACTCATGTGGGAGACCAGAAGAAGCTCCTGGCTCCGGCTTTGGATTGGCTCAGCTCCAGCTGTTGCGGACACTTGAGTGAACTAGAAGATGGAAGACAGTGCTCACTTGCTCTTTGTCTCTCTCTCTGCCTCTGTGTAACTCTGCCTTTCAAGAAATAAATATATGTTTAAATACAAAAAAAACAAAAACAAAAACAAACAAACCCAGAGATTACCCGAGGCTAGTCTCAACCACTCTAGGCAGGAGGAATGGCATGTGCTCTGGCTGTGGGGTGAGAATGAATGGTCCTGTGCGGAAGACAGGCAAACGAGCTGCTGTGTGCAGCAGCGGGAGGGGACCCTGCTGGGGCCGGTCTCCTGCTTGGTGGAGAAGGCAGTCTTGGTTAGACTCCAGTGATCTCCCCGCAGGGCGGGCGGGTGTGTTAATTCGCTATTTTAGGCAAGTGGGCAGGTTCTTTACCAGGGGAAAGATACAATGCAAATGGTGTCTGAGGGAAGTTGCCGTAACAGGCTTCTGTGGTTAGAAGGGACTAATCCTACTGAGAGGGATCTCAAACCTGAACTTTGAGTTGGGCTGGCAGGATTAGCAAGGACACCTAACAATCTCAGTGACAAAAATCATTGTTGGTTTGGGAAAAAAAACTGTAAGTTAAAATTCAGTGTATCCTGAAATCATCACTCTTTATAGCGTGAAAATGCATATGAATCAAATTTTTATTTTCTTGCAGTCATCCTGCCTTGTGCAAGGTGAAGAGGATTGTAATGTGGGCTTTAGAAAAATGAGTCAGATAACCAGGGGAAGTTCAGTTTTTGTGACCTGAGAAAGAATCCTGCTCACTATCATTCCCATTATGATGGTAGGGGGGGGTTTCCCTTCTTTTAAATTCACCTTAGGAGAGGCCAAGGGCTTTTAGGGGACCTTCCAATGGTTAGTACTGCGTAAGTGGACGGCTGGAGAAATACTGCCATTGCCTACAACACGTTCCCCCCAGGCCTGAGCCCCCAGCTTACCTGAGCTGGCAACGCAGAGCCACCAGAGGAGCGCCCCCCACCAGAAGCATCTCTTGCAGGGGCCTGGGGGCATCGCTGAGCTGAAGTCCCAGAGCTGGTGTGAGCCGACTGCTAATGCCAGAGATCTCGGAACGTAGCCGTCTCAAACACTCTCTGGGAGCCTGCTACTCATTAACTGGCCTCATGACCATGAAAGAAAAATAAACTCTGCCTATTTGTCTAACCTCCAGTTTTCAGTTTCTTCTTCTCAATGAAAATAAATACACTTTCCGTTTGTTTTTTATTTTTTTAAACCAGGGGACATTGAAACACAGTCCTTCCTCTCTGTGCCTAACATGCTCAGGAAACCACATCCCGCGCCTCTCCCATTTCCCATGACAAAATGCTGGTAACGACCAAGGCCGGCTTTCATCTCCAGCAGTCACAAACCCTTGTTGGATTGAATTCTCTGTGCACTTGTTTCTTGCCCTTCCGGGCAACTTGAGGGCGATGGCTTTTTTTTAAAAAAAGATTTTATTTATTTATATGAGAGGTAGAGTTACACACAGAGTAAGGGAGAGACAGAGAGAAAAGCTCTTCTATCCACTGATTCACTCCCCAAATGGCTGCAACAGCTGGAGCTGGGCAGATCTGAAGCCAGGAGCCAGGAGCTTCATCTGGGCCTCCCACGCGGGTAAAGGGGCCCAAGCCATCTTCCACTGCTTTCCTAGGCCATTATCAGAGATCTGGACTGAAAGAGGAGCAGCCAGGACACAAACCGCCCACAAGGGATGCTGATGCCGCAGGCAAAAGCTTAGCCCACTATGCCACAGCGCCGGCCTCTCTTTTTATTTTTTTAACTCCCAGTGCCTAGCCCAAATCTAAGCCAACACCATGTGTTAAGTATGCATTTAATGGACAGGCTAGAAGAAGATGACATTGGCTTAGCGGAAGCACTATGCATTCCTAGACTCTTGGACTAGAAGAAAAGTGCAGCCTCTGAGATGTTCAACTTTCTGACTTCACAAACAGGGAGACTAAGTAGCAGAAAAAGAAAATGATCTGTAGACACCCTGCTGGTGGAAACAGCAGAGCTGGGCCTGGACTAAGGGTGGTTCCAGTGTACCATGTGGCCTCCTCACTCAGAGCAGGGGCAGAAACCACAGGCAGCTATTTCTAGACAGGTGCAGGATGGCAGTGCGGTCAGTGGAGCAAGGGCCGGGCTCTTGCCCAATACTTGCTACATTGTCACAGGTTGCTGGGAGGCAGACAGTTACCAGCTGGGCCTTTCAGGTCAGTAACTCTGTGCAAGTTCCACACGCAGTTTACACAGCTGGTAGAGCAGGGAGAGGTTCCCAGCTTGTACAAGGTCATGTAGAACTGAGACTTAAAGCATGACAACCTAGTCCTGGAATCCAGGCTGTGAATCACTACACTGTACAGGAGCAAGCTCTGCAGAGGCAGCAATGCCATGCATGGCTAAAGACAAGCACAAGATAATCTTGGAGGGGCCACCCTCACTTCCTCCTTGTGCGATGATCTCATGCATCCATGCTGTGGCTAGAGGGAGTGTGGCACTGTCGCTCCCCGTCTTTGTGGAGGAACGACACTAAACCCTGCGCTGTTCTTTTGTCTGCTCGGCCCTTCCCGGGTTTGCTGCTGGTCCTTCCCGGGTGGGCTGCCGACCCTTCCACCTCCGTGGAAGGGCGGTTCCCCCTGCCACTTTCCCCACTTCCCGGGGGGGAGCAGCACACCGGGGGCCGGCTCTCTCGGGGGCTGCTCAGATGTTATCAGGATGTTCCCCTTAGATGTTCCTGGTGCATGTTGTCTCTCTCCTCCTTTATAGTCCTCTTCCACCAATCCCAACTCTGCTACCCACACCCCGAGTACGCTGCTCTCCTCCAATCAGGAGCAGGATCAGCTCCTGCAGGTCATCACTCAAGTTGGCGAGAGGCAGCTGCGTAGAAGCTGTTTACTCCTCTCCCAGCACCATATTGTGGGAGAGCAGATGCATAGAATAAGTCTTAATTCCAGGAACTTAGTCTAGTCCGAGTTGCTCCCCACAGGCACTAAGTGGGGCACAGCAGAGGTCGTTGCTGAGGGCTGCTCAGATGTCAGACACCAAGCCAGGTGTATTGGTTCAAGTCCTCAGGGAAGACATCAAGGTAGGAGCAGATGTGCAAGAGATTTATTGCCCTGGCACCTGTGAAGAGCAAGGGTCTGTGAGGCAGGTCTGACACGTGGCAAGGAGCAGGAATGGGGGTTATCTGAGCAAAGTCTTGTACTACAGCTATGGAGCTTAGAATGTTCTAGCCAGGCAATGGGCCAAAGTCTCCTGTGAAAACAGTCCCACGTCTTGTAGGAATGGACCCTCGTTAACAGTCACCTCCTACTCGGTTATTAGCTGGGGCCAACCTCAGCACGAGGGCAGGGCTTATTCATAATGCAGCAATTTCTAGAGGGAATGATTTCTGTTCAATGCCTTCTCCCTCAAGGCCGGGACAGAATCTTGTTCTGTTTTGCTCATGAAGGAACCCACAGTACCTAACAGGGGCGTGCCACGCAGCCAGTGCTCAAGAGTTATTCGCTAAAGGAAGACATCAAACATCCAGAGTTGTTGTGGAAAATGGAGTCCCCAGCTGGTTTTACTCCAAGTTTTGGTCTCAGCAGTGGGCAGCTAGTGTGAGAGAATTCAAAATAGATACTTAGATGAGGTGCAAAAGGAGTGGGATTTATTCAATGGGATGGTGCACATTCAGAAGTGAATGTGAGCAGCCTCTCTCCAGGAAGAAAGACTGACCCCTGCTGCACCTGCCCAAGTCCCAGTGATCCCTTTACCAGGAAGGGGCTGGTGCCCTAATTGAATACACAATTGGAGCAGAGTTTGGGAGGGGCTTTGGTGCAGGTGCTGATTTCCAGCAAGGCATCACAGGAGTCTCCACATGGAGCTCAGCATATATGTGGCAATCATGGCGTCGTGCACGTGATGAGACAGCGAGGCTCAGGTACGGGATGGGGAAATGAGTGTGCTGAGCCCACAGCCCTGTTGGATCAGCACAGGACGGGGTAAAGTTTTAGTGGTGCATGGCTCTGACAAGGAGACTGCTGGAAATCTCTTAGCTCCTTTGTTAACTAGCTCCTTACCTAGTCCACGCAAGTAGTGTGCCCTACTTGTTTAGGGAGGAGCTCCTGGTCACCCACTTTAAAGTGGAATCAGGTGGTTTTATGTGTCTTGCACCAGGTCTACACGTTCGCAAGCCAGTAACCAAGGACTCGATGTGCAATATTCTTTGGTCCTTGCTCAGTGTTTCTTGCTGTGTGCTGAGTGCCTAATACTTGAAGGGAGGAGGGGAGGGAGAATAGAAGGGAGGAGAAGGCTGGCACCGTGGCTCACGTGGCTAATCCTCTGCCTGTGGCGCCGGCACCCCGGGTTCTAGTCCCGGTCAGGGTGCCGGATTCTGTCCCAGTTGCTCCTCTTCCAGTCCAGCTCTCTGCTGTGGCCTGGAAGGGAGGAGAGAGGCTAACCTATAGACTACCACTGCTGAATCTACTGAATTCCTTCCATCCAGAGTCTCAGCTTCCTCTCCTCCTTTCAGGATCCTTAGCTGACAGTTCATTGTATGACTATGCTTTTATTTATTCAGTGTGTGTGTGTGTGTGTGTGTGTGAGAGAGAGAGAGAGAGAGAGGGAATAATGGTGCATTGCTACTCTCAGTGTCTGTATGGGGGCATCAATACAGCTACAAAGTAATCTCAGGAAATGAAAATTCTAGGTTTTGCTAGTTTGTGACTATAAATCAGTTCACATTCATTTCTAAAGTGTATTTTAAAATAGTTTTGCATATATATGCTTTAGGAAAATCAAAAGTTACAAAAGCATTTGGTGAAAAATAAATCTCTGGGGGCTGGTGCTGTGCATAGTAGGCTAAGCCTCCACCTGCGGCGCCAGCATCCCATATGGGTGCCGGGACACAAACTGGTCCTCCTCTTCTAATCTAGCTCTTTGCTGTGGCCTGGAAAAGCAGTGGAAGATGGTCCAAGTGCTTGAGCCCCTGCGCCCATGTAGGAGACCCAGAAGAAGCTCCTGGCTCCTGGCTTTGGATCGACCTAGCTCCAGCCATTGTGGCCATTTGGGAGTTAACCAGCAGGTGGAAGACCTTTCTCTCAGTCTTTCCCTCTCTCTGTATCTCTACCTTTCAAATAAATAAATAAAATCTTAAAAAAAAATAAAAATTAATCTTTAGCCCTCTTTCCCCAGTTCCGCAGATCCTGCACAAGGCAGCCATCAACACTATTTCATTGCATAAGCTTCTGAGACGTCCTATCTCATCCTTTTTACATTTTTTACATAGTTGCTGATCTACCATGCAAACCTCTTTAAACCTTGCTTTTTGCACTAAACAAAATACTTTGAAGTTCCCTTATTCTGTCTTAAACATTGCATAGACCCCGTTAGATAGAACATGTTGTGAAATCTTAAAGCCCAACCCACAGTGGGCTCAGGTCCCAATTCTACTCGATTTTCAGGAAATCCAAATTTTTTTTGCCAAATTGCTCTTTTTTTTTCCTACAGGCAGAGTGGACAGTGAGATAGAGAGAAACAGAGAGACAGAGAGAAAGGTCTTCCTTTTCCGTTGGTTCACCCTCCAATGGCCGCTGTGGCCGGCGCACCGCGCTGATCCGAGGGCAGGAGTCAGGTGCTTCTCCTGGTTTCCCATGGAGTGCAGGGCCCAAGCACTTGGGCCATCCTCCACTGCACTCCCTGGCCACAGCAGAGAGCTGGCCTGGAAGAGGGGCAACCGGGAGAGAATCCTGTGCCCCGACCAGGACTAGAACCCAGTGTGCCGGTGCTGCAAAGTGGAAGATTAGCCTATTGAGCCGCGGCGCTGGCCACCAAATTGCTCTTTAGTACGAAGTGAAGAGTAATACTCTGGAGCCTCCCTGGCTGACGTCTTGTATGTACGGTGTGTGAATTCCTGTGCATGCACACACAGGCATGCATGCACACACTTTCTCAGAGTAAGTCTTAAAAATGAGCACAGTGCAGGACAGTGCTTGGATCGACTCAGTTCTCTCCTTTTCTGGCTTGTGGTGCTCAAGAACTGTAGAATGTGCTGGGATTGCAGCTGCGGGGAACTTGCTGGAAGGCCCTGACTCTGTTCCAGTCCTCACCTTCACCTTCAGAATCATGATGTCCTTCGAAGCTCTAACCCAATGAATCATATGACCTTGGAGCATATAACCCAGGTGGGCTGCTTCCCAGGCCCCCTTAGTGTGTTGCAAGTGAAGCACCTGCAGGAGGGTCTCCATGTGCCCCAGGCAGCTTTCTGGGCCTTGGGAGACCAGATCACAGTGAATGTCCCCACTGCCTGTCTGCTTCCTGAAGTTGCTGTGGCAGCGGGCAAGGCAGGGGGCTGTTCTGACTCACCAGACTCAGACAAGTTGGAAACCAGTGGGTGATGAACCTGCTCCCCACACAGGATAATCTAAACGTTTATGGAGTAAGAGAACATTTCACACCCCTTGTACTCCAAACCACATAATTTTAGCTTTCATTCAAAAAGCATCTAATTCTGGTTCCCCAGAAAGAATAGGAGGCAACCTGCTTTACATTTACCCAAACAAAAGGCCAATCATGGTTTTGACAGAGAGGCTGTGTGCCCCCAGGCGACCACAAGCCTCTTAGTGTTGAGAGGCTGAAAACTGTAAAATGACCAGTTGATGCTATATAATTGTGGATCTATGATTCAGTGTTTATTCTCTGAGATCTCCTAGCTTCAAAGTGAAATGAGTTTTGAGCTTTCAGGGCAGATCACTGGGTGTGCAGTACTGCAAGGTAATACCACGAGAAGGTGAAGGAAAAAAAAAACCTGGTGGGCCCCTTGCGGTTGTGTGAAAAGTTTCCCAAGTGATGGCGAAAGCGGCTGGAAATTGTAGCTCTGGGAATTCCCTGGGTCTCCCGTGTCATGTCAGGCTTGTAGAAAGAGACAGTAAATACATTCAAAAATAGATACGAGGGGCCAGCATGGTGGTGCAGCGGGTTAAGCTGCCGCCTAGACCAGCATTCTATATGGGCGTTTGTTCATGCCTGGGCTGCTCCGCTTCCAATCCTGTTCCCTGCTAATGTGCCTGGGAAAGTAGTTGAGGATGGTCTGAGTGCTTGGGCTCCTGGAGACCTGGAAAAAGCTCCTCGCTCTTGACTTCAGCCCAGGCCATCGCCAGCTTTTGTGGACATTAGGATGGAAGCTGATGGAAGGTCTCTCTCTCTTTCTTTCTGTGTGTGTATGTGTGTGTGTATCCTGTGACTCTCCCTTTCAAATAAATAAATAAATCTTTATAAAAAATAGATACCATAGCCTTGGAAACTCATGACTAGAGCCTAGAGCCTAGGGAGATTTATGACGCCATAAACAAGAGTGTCAAATTGTTAAGTCAACAACAGGAGTCACTGTGGACTTACTCCTCATGTGGGATCTCTGTCCTTAATGTGTTGTCCAATGTGAAGTAATGCTATAACTAGTACTCAAACAGTATTTTACACTTTGTGTTCTGTGTGGGTGCAAACTGATGAAATCTTTATTTAATATATACTAAATCAATCTTCTGTATATAAAGAGAATTGAAAATGAAAAAAAAAATAGATACCAGTGATATAGAGGTAGTATGTTGACATTCTCCTTCCACTATGATAATGCTGATATTATTCTATGTAAAATGTACAACAATCCCACTAGGTAGGAACTACTAATTAGTCCCATTTTGTACATATAGAAACAGGTTAAATAACTTGCCCAAGGCTAAAGTGACAGAACAGAGATTTAAATCAGAATAACTGCTATCAGTGACCACATTCTTAACCACTACACTAAATATAAGTTGCCTAATCTCTTCAGGATGGGCCTCATTAGCCCAAACTTAGTCCCCAGTAACCTGAGGCTCTCAAGGGTCAGTGATGTGCCTGGTAGCAGAATTAAGTTTCAATGGCAGCAAAATAGCACAGGCACACCTTTTCTTAGGTCTAGTTACATAATGATAGCCACGTTTCTGCAACAGGGATAAAAGGTACACCTTCAGAGAGTGTGATCCTCCCAGGGTTCCTGGATTCAGGGCTGCTGGAATGAGGGACACCAGAAAGCCCACCTTACCCTTACCCCAAAAGGTCACCCCTGCCAGAGAAGTTTTCAGTGGAAATCATTCTGCTGGAGACTCATTTGTTGGTTCAAGGCCATGTTTCCCAATGTCATTCATTCAAGTCTCACCTTCCCCTTTCACACCATCTCTGCCTACTTACCACCTGTACTAATATGGATGCAATGCTTTATTTGCATAATCTTTAATAAATATATAGTTGAAGGAAGATATATACAGACATATATTTTAGAGATTTATTTATTTGAAAAGCAGAGAGAGAGAGAGAGAGAGAGAGAGAGAGTCTTCCGTTAACTGATTAACTCTCCAAATGGTTCCAACAGCTTAACTTGGGCCAAGTTGAAACTGGGAATAGAATTTCATCTGGTCTCCCACATGGGTTGCAGAAACTCAAGTACTTGAGCCATCACCCACTGCTTCCCAGGTACATTAACAAGCAGTTGGATTGGAAGCAGAGTAGCCAGGACTTGAACTGGCACTCTGGTATAAGATGTAGCTCAACCCACTGTGCCACAATGCCTATCCTAAAGATTTATATTAAGACAACTAGCCCTGAATATAGGCTGACGAGTGGACTGTGTCACCACTACTGCTGGCATTGGCTATGAGGGAGGGTTGTCCCTCATAATGATAGTAAACACTGCTTTGAAGTATGGTCTTCTGTTAATAAATACAAACTTCTATCCACAGTTCTTTTTTTTTTTTTTTTTTTTTGACATGCAGAGTTAGACAGTGAGAGAGAGAGAGAGAGAGACAGACAGACAGAGAGAAAGGTCTTCATTTTTCCGTTGGTTCACCCCCCCAAGTGGCCACTACGGAAGCCAGGAGCCAGGCGCTTCCTCCTGGTCTCCCATGCAGTGCACCTGGCCCAAGCACTTGGGCCATCCTCCATTGCACTCCCGGGCCACAGCAGAGAGCTGGCCTGGAAGAGGGGCAACCGGGACAGAATCCGGCGCCCCGACCGGGACTAGAACCTGGTGTGCCGGCGCCGCAGGCGGAGGATTAGCCTATTGAGCCATGGCACCGGCCCCACAGTTCTATAGATTGGGAGAGAACAAGGGATCCTCTTTGATCCTGTCCCTGACTTCCAAATGCTCCACTTTAGGCTCATGTTCTTTGGGTGTTACAGGGTTGAAAGTCATGGGATCCAAGTCCAGAGACCCTGAGAGGGTCACCCAGATAACCAAGGCCCAAAAAGGTGAAGTAGGGTCACTGACAAGTGGGGGCAGGGGTAACCATACCGAATTCAGAGACAGAAGTTCACATCAGGCCCAAACATCAAGTGGGGTCTCCTTGGTGACCAAGAGGCACAATGAGGGCAAAGGAAAAGGAGGCTCTCTGGGGAGAGGGGAAGTGGTGAGAGGAGAGTGAAGAGATGCTGCCCATTGCATAATTAGGCTATTATAGCTCTGATCCCACCTTACACCTGCTGCCAGTTGTGGCTCTCAAACCCACAACTAGCTTTCCTCTTGATTTGACCACTGAGTCGTGAAGTGAAGGAGAGAGAATAGACTTGCTACTGTTACCATCTTACACCATTTTGATTCTGTCTGGAGTTTTCTAATGCAGCTAACAATTAGAATATAGTCTAGTGTGTGCAAAGAAAAATGGTTTTAGAGACTGTGACACTGTGATATATACTAGCCCTTCCTTATTTGCAGGATTGCTTTCCATGGCTTCAGTTATCCGTGACCAAATGTGGTCTTAAAACATTAAATGGAAAATTCCAGAAATAAACAATCCATAAGTTTTACGTTACACACTGTTCTGAGCAGCATGATGAAATGTCACACCATCCCACTCTGTCCTGCCTGGGACCTGAACCATCCTTTTGCCCCTGTATCCACACAGAATACGCTAGGTGTCTCCTTAGTCACTGGGTAGCCATCTTGGTGATCAGATTGTTGCAGTATTGCAGGGTTTATGTTCAAGTAACCCTTGTTTTGCTTAATACTGGCCCTGAAGAGTAAGAACAGTGATGCCGGCAATTTGGATATGCCAAAAGAAGCCATAAGGTTCTCCTTTAAGTGAAAAGGTAAAAATTCTGACTTGATAAGCAAAGGAAAATGACCATGTGGTGAGGTTGTAAAGATCTCCAGTAAGAGCAAATCTTGAAGCCTGAAGAAAAAGAAGTTCAAGCTAGTTTTGCTATCACACCTCATCCTGCAAGAGTGATGGCCACTTCGTGTGGTGAGTGAGTATTTAAGCTGGAAAGAGTATTAGATCAGTGCACGTATGTATGAATGGGGGAAAAACTAGTAAATACAGTGTGAGGTTCAGTGCTACCAGCAGTTTTAGGAACCCACTGGGGGTCTTGGAATGTGTCCCCATAGATAAGGGGGACTAGTATAGTAAGAAATATGTATTTAGGCCAGTGCCACGGCTCAATAGGCTAATCCTCCGCCTGCGCCACTGGAACACGGGTTCTAGTCCCAGTCGGGGCGCCGGATTCTGTCCCGGTTGCCCCTCTTCCAGGTCAGCTCTCTGCTGTGGCCCGGGAGTGCAGTGGAGGATGGCCCAAGTACTTAGGCCCTGCACCTGCATGGGAGACCAGGAGAAGCACCTGGCTCCTGGCTTTGGATCAGCGCAGTGCGCCGGCCGCAGCGCGCCGGCCACGGCGGCCATTGGAGGGTGAACCATCAGCAAAGGAAGACCTTTCTCTCTGTCTCTCTCTCTCACTGTCCACTCTGCCTGTCAAAAAAAAAAAAAGAAAGAAAGAAATATGTATTTAGTCTCTGCCCCAAGTTCCTAATTCAGATTTCCTAGAGCCCTTGTAGAGAGGAGTTAGAATTTTTTGTTCTAAAATATCTAGCCTTTGTCCCCAGTTACTGACATGGACCCCTAGAATCTCAGTAATTTCCTGACGGGAGCATCTTTTGTTCAATGAAGTGACTCTTGGCGGCTCCTGGGTAGCCTCTGGGGAGGGGGTTTGGTTGACATGGGAACCAATCATGCGATTCGAGGGTTGGCATTTTCATCCCCAGCCCTGGACTTCCTGGCAGGGGAGAGGGAAGGTTGAATTGATCACCAATGGCCAATGATATAATCAATCATGTCTACACCCAGCCTATAGTAACTCTAAATGGATAGGGTTTAGAGCACTTCTGGCTGCTGAACGCACAGAGATTTCTTGCAGGCAGCTCGTGGAGAGAGCATGGACGTGTGTATTCCCCCAACCACACCCTCCTTGCCTGTGCAAGGAAGTATTGCATCTGTATCCATCTTCCATCTGTATCCTTTGCAATATCTTTTCTATTAAACCAGTCAATCTAAGTGTTTCTCTGCATTTTGTGAACTTCTCCAGCGAATCAGTTGAACCTGAGGACGGGGTTATGAGAAGAACCCTGATTACATCCAGCTGGCCAGAGGCACAGGTCATACTTGTGATCTGCATCTGAAGCAGTCCCGGTCGGGGTGCTGGGATGGAGCAGTGCTCTCAGTCTATGGACTCTGACACCATCTCTAGGTAGATGGTGCTGGAGCTGAATTGAATTAGAGGATTGAAAGTGGTCCTAATCAAAACGGAGTCTCCCGTGTCAGCCTCAACAAACGATAAAGCGAGTAAGTTAGGAAGGCAGGGTTCTCACACAGGGAAGCTTGACAGTAACCATCACATGCTTACCCGGAGGCTGCGGCAAACTTATACCAAAATACTTCTGTTAGGACACCTGCTTAACAACTGCCTGTTCAGCCCCAGACTGTCACCCTCGTTTATCTGTGGTCAAAGATTATTGTTCCAAAATATCTTGTACATGTGCAGTTTTGGCTTTAGGAACTTCCCCTTGCCCCAGCCTCTGCAGTAAACCCAGAGTTTACTGTGGCATGTCTGTTCCCATGGCAATGCTCGGCCATTTCCATTGTTTTTTCACACATAAAGCTTGATTTTAATCTTTGTGTTTCTCTTGGTTGACAGAGGACACCCAACTGGTGTCCCCAAGAAACTTGCTAGGTGTGTGGAAAACAACCCCAACACATCTGGAGTTAGGTGGGTGATGAATGGGGTGTGGGTAGGGAAAACATTTTGGTGTGATTTTTTTCCTATTTATTATAGAGACAAACAGACTGGATTTAAAGCCCAGCTCCATCTGTGTGACTGTGGTCAGACAGCAATCTTTATGCCAGACTTCTTTATCAATGTGTTGTTGTGAACTGTCTGACACATGCAACACTCTTCCACCCTCCTGAATTGGAAAGAGCCTCGCCTAGTCCATAGGTGTCACTCTTCCCAGGCTCCAAACTCCAAAGAATAAAGGGTCCCCAGCCCTTATCTGAAAGAACTCAACCAGGACCCAGGCAGCCATTCCTTGAAGAGTCAGTCCCACAGGCTGGTTGGACTAAAAAGTCATGAGTCTCCATGCCCTTCCCCAACACCCCAGTAGCTCTGTGGCTGATTAAAAACATCCAGGCTGGCGCCGAGGCTCAATAGGCTAATCCTCCACCTAGCGGCGCCGGAACACCGGGTTCTAGTCCCAGTCGGGGTGCTGGATTCTGTCCCGGTTGCCCCTCTTCCAGGCCAGCTCTCTGTGTGGCCAGGGAAGGCAGTGGAGGATGGCCCAGGTGCTTGGGCCCTGCACCCCATGGGAGACCAGGATAAGCACCTGGCTCCTGGCTTCGGATCAGCGTGGTGCGCCGGCCGCAGCGCGCCAGCCGTGGCGGCCATTGGAGGGTGAACCAACAGCAAAAAAGGAAGACCTTCCTCTCTGTCTCTCTCTCACTATCCACTCTGCCTGTCAAAACAAAACAAAACAAAATCCAAGTTCATTTGTTCTGGAGTGGAGGAAAATGAAGAGTAAATGGACAGTGGCGTGGTAGGTAGGACAGATAAGGTCAATGCTAATTTTGTAGGTCTTAAGGAAATATTACCATGACTTCTAGACAAGAGCTAGCCATCTTAAGTAACAAAGAAAGCAAATAAAACACATCACATTGCAGGCCAATAATCACTGCAATGCCAAACGTGACCTACTGTTTTTCAGCACACATATATGTTAACTTTATAAGCACGACAAATTCATACTATAAACAGAACATTTTTATTGATCACTCTAGCATTATGCATGTAATTAAGTTGATCTCTTTCCCCTGTCCATTTTCACCCTTGTGTCTCAGCCTACACACACACACATACACACTACACACCCCACTAGCACTCAGGAGAAAAGATAAGGACCATGAGCTCAGATGTGAGTGAGTGGGCAGAAGTGGTATTAGGAGTACGCAGCTGTTCTCTAGAAACAACAAGCAGAGTCACCAGTTGGAGTGAAGTTTAGGGAGGATGAGAAAAAGGAGTGTGAAAGTCTAAACTTTTTAAGTGGGCCTGGGATAAAGAGTGAAAACCAGCAAAACAAATAGAATAGGATTCGCTAATGGATCTTTTCCTGTTGTCCCCAACAGGGGTTAAAGTCTTACATCCAAAACAAGCCCTCACCCCCCTCCTCCCCTATGTCTTAAGTAGACTGAAGGACTTAGACAAATCCCTGTAGCTCTACCTAGGAAGCAGCATGACCTCTGTTATCAGTTCTCCCTCCCCATTCCTCCTGTTAAAATCCAGAGATCTGAAGAAGCAAGCATTGAGTCATAGCTCTGGTTTTACTCAAAGAGGAGATAAGAGCAGGCTCTTCCTCAGTCCCTTAACAACACACCAGATGAGGATGGGCTACTGGCTGCAAGTGACCATGCAAAGGCAAGAATGACATCTCAGATCCAAACTGAGTGTCTGCTGGGTACTGTACACCTGAGACTGACCCAGAAGTTACCCCAGCACCGTACAACAGGGTCAGTGTGGGAATGGGATGAAGCAAGGCTGTGGATGGAGTGAGAAGGTGCTCAAGTTCCTCTGGAGTAGGTTTCACCTAAGTGTCGGGTCTTCCAGTTCACCTTCCAGTTGGGCCTTGAAGGATGAGTAAAAATTTACCAGGTGAAAGAACATCAAGAAATGAAGAAAGGGGCTGATGTACACATTGGAAGATGATTAGAAGTCCAGCATGATCAACTTGTTGTTTGTAAAGATAACTCTGGAGGGTAATGAGGGACCCACCAGACAGGAGGCTAATTAACAAATTCATTTAATTAATATGGGTTAAGTGTCTGCTGTGTGCCCAGGCACCACATTAGGCTCTGTCTAGAGCAGAACACCGACAGCAAATAGACAGCAACAAAACTGGTAACACAGTAGGCATCATGATGAAGCGAGTACTGAAAGCAGCTAGGAGCAGCATCTCCCTAGGCTTGAAACTTGATTGCAGACATCTGGCTGACAAATACTCACCACAGGAAGGTTAGAGAGGTGACGGATGTACAGACTATTGGAGGTACAACAGTCTGGCAGATGCTGGTAGGATCCATGTGCACCCCTTACTGTTCCCATGTACCTTACAGCTCACCATTGCAAGCACCTCTGAGTCTTTAGCTGAAGACGTTCATGAAGAAATACCAAGGAGTCAGCATCCCCAGAAGCAGATGGAAGTCAGAGGATAAAGAGCCCAGCTTTACATGATCTTCATGTGGGCAACTCTGAGAGCTCCCTTAGCAAAGCACCCATATGGACTGTGTCCCAGTAGCCTACTGTGGAAACCTGCTCAGTAACACACCCCACAGAGCTCCCCTTTCCCTTCCTGGTGTCACTGCCCCACTCTTCTGCCAGTGATTCCTGGAATCGCCTCCAAAGAACCTGCTTACACTCATATCTTCACCTCAGAGTTCCTTTGGGATAGGGGAGACTCAACCTGAGACAAAGACAATGAGCGATGAGATGACACAAATGAAGACATGAACAAGAGGACATGAGGTTTCTGGCTTGGGAAACGCTGAGCCCCATCAATTGAGATAAAAGACTCTTCATGGGGCTGGCGTTGTGGCACAGTGGATAAAACCAGCGCCTGAGACACTGACATCTCATATGGGCACCAGTTTGAGTCCTGCCTGTTCCATTTCTGATTCAGCTCCCTGCTAATGCCTCTGGGAAAGCAATAGAAGATGGCCCAAGTCTTTGGGCCCCTGCATCTGTGTAGGAGGCCCAGAAGAGGCTCCTGGCTCCTGGCTTCAGATCAGTCCAGTTCTGCTGTTATGGTCATTTGGGTAGTGAACCAGCAAATGGAAGACCTCCCTCCCTGTAACTCTGCCTTTCAGATAAATATTTTTTGAAAAAAAGACTTCATTAGAAGGCAAATAGATTCAGGGAGAATACGATGAGTTAGATTATGAGCTTGAGCTTAAGGTGCCCAAGAGACTTGTGAAATCAAAGTTCCAAGAGTACAAGGTTAAGACTTTTGAACTGGGAAAAAGTGAAAAGAAACTGAGCAGAAAAAGGCCTACGTGAAAAATGAAACGAAACCACCAGAAATGAGTATCACATCTCCCTAAAGGGTAACTCCACTGTCTTCCTCTAACCCAAGAGAATATAGAGCTCTCGCTGTCTCTTCCAACCTGCTTCTGTATTCAAGTTTCTCATAGTTGGTGGGACTCACTCCTTTAAAACCATACATAACTCCCCACCAGCAGCCAGCGATGGTGGCTGTGGAATCACTGTCCCCGCCGTGGAAAAAGGCTCGATGGGCAAGCTCCCGCCAGGAGTCTCCTGCAGCCAGAACAGCATCATAGGCAATCATGGGGGCATCATGGCCGCTGCTGCCACCCCAGCCTGAGTAGCTTAGGGAGATGTAGAACTGATCCCTCTCCTTCACGTTGAAGGACTTGGGGAAGCTGGGGTCTGAGTTGCCATCCAAAATTCCTCTAAGTTTCAAGTACTTTTCCCATTGATTTTGGAAGTAGGGCCTGTGGGAAGGAAAGAATCGATAGTCAATTGAAAAAATAAAGTCAAAAGCCATTAAAAAAAAAAAGCACCATATGTATATGTGAACAGAGAAAATTCCAGGATGACATCAACTTCTTTTACTTTCATCATAAACAATATAAAAATCAAAATGAGCTCTAACCAAGAGCCATTCATTCAATATGTTTTTGCTAAGTATCTACATAAACCAGGCATTGACCCTGTTGTTAAGGAAAAGATCTATATAAGGGCTAAGGAGTAGGAAATAAAGTTTTCTTTTTCCTGGCTTGAGAGTAATGTTGAGTGTCACCTTTCCAATGGGAATCTGAGGACACTGTGACCATGGGTGACAGCAGGAAGTCTCTGGACCTTTTTATTCTAAGAAAGAGAATGTGAAGTGAATTCACAAAAAAGGGAAGATGTGGCCTGTCTGCTTATTAACCAGCAAATAGGAAAACCTATCTCACAAGAATTCTAACCCAGGAATTGAAAATGTTACTTGAGTGTCAGGTCAACACTGAACAAACAATTCCAGGAAAGTGGGAAATAAGCAAGAAATTTCATCTCAGCATCAGATGGCTACAAAACTCTAGAAAACTGGAATGTAGAACAGAATCCCTTCAGGGGAGGTAGGCATTGCACCTACACTACTTACAGAGGCTTCCATTGGCTCCTTTGGGGGTGACCACTGCTGGAAGGAAACTCGAAATCAAAGCAGGTGGGCATGGAGAGGGCTGGGTGGTGAGAATCTTGACAACTACTGTGGTCTCTGAGTCCTGGCATACGCATGCCCAGAAAGATTCAGCCATGTTCCAGCCCTGGCAAGAACCTGCAGACTCACCAGTGTTGAAGATTCTCCTCCACAAAGTAGCCAGATCGGATGACATACTTCTTAGCTTCCGGCAGCACCTCCATCAGTCCTTTCCCCCATTGCCGGGGTGGCCTGCCATTCACAGCATAAGCTGTAAAAAGAGCAGACACAAGGGCCCCCAAGTAGCCAGTTGGGTGGTGGTGGGTCATTCGGCCACTCTCGATGCTCACTTGGATCAGTGTGTCCAGCTGGCTGTGGTGAGGGAACCTGAGACCGATGGACATGGCCCGCATGGCAGCCCCGCAGCCACCTTCATGGTTGTTGAAGGGAATCCTCCAGCCCTCGGCTTTGTCTGGCTTCAGCCGCATGGCGTTCTGCACTGAGGCAACACCTAGGGAAGGGTGAGTAGGGCACGGTGGTCAGTGTAGTCAGAGCAGTGGTCCCAGCAGGAAGCAAGAGCTCAACTTTCTCCAAGTTTATCTGATGGAAAGAGTCAAAACCACAGGAAGATGAATGGCGCTGTGACCCAACCCCAACCCAGAAATTTGCCTTATGTTATAAATCGCCTACAGTGTGCTGATGGGAATGATAAAAGAAACATTCACGTAGAGAGCCTTGGAATCTTCACCAGTTATTACTGAGACACATAGCAACTTGGAAAGGTAGGTATAACATATTATTTTCTTCATCTTTTCTTTAATGAATAAGGCAATGCTCGGAGCTTAAGAAACTTGCTCAAAATTGCACAGCCAGACAACTAGTGGTCTTGTAAAACCCATCAGACTCCAAAACCCATTCTATTAAAGCATCCATTAAGAATCTGACAGCTGGAATTCTTGGATATCAGAAAGAGGTCACAAATTTCAGAGTGAAACCTGGGTTTAGATGAGGGGCACTGAACCTAGAGTGTCCCAAATGACAGAGGTATAAGCTGGCTTGTCCTGTTGACCTATCTTACTGGGAGCTATGAGTACACAAAGGAGCCAAGTAATGGCAGCAACATACCATGGGGTGTGGCATTATTGCTCTTTTGTCAGTCACTTATTCACAACAACATTTATGCATAACACAAGTGGACAGCTAACTTCCCACTTGCCAAACTGGTGTGAGGCCAGACATTGAGAGAGAATGAACACAGCGTGGCTTCTAAGGCTGATCCCTGAGGTCACCAGAGGCCTGTGGGTATGACTGTGAGAGATTTTCATCAAGAGGTGTTATGGGCTGAATCTTGTCCCCACAGCCCCAAACACTCAGCACCCTGGTTTGGAGACAGGCCTTTAAAGAGATGATGAAGCTAAAAGGAGACCATTAGGATGCTCCCTTACCCAATCTACACTTAAATAAACTTGTCTTTAATTCCATTTCTCTACAAACTTGTTTTTTTTGTTGTTGTTGTTTTGTTTTGTTTTGGTTTTTTTTGAGAGGCAGAGTTACAGAGAGAGGGAGAGACAGAGAGAGAGGTCTTCCAATCCGCTGGTTTACTCCCCAAATGGCCGTAATGGCCAGAGCTGAGCCAGGAGCCAGGAGCTTCTTCCGGGTCTCCCATGCAGGTGCAGGAGCCCAACCACTTGGGCCATTTTCCATTGCTTTCCCAGGCCATAGCAGAGAGTTGGATCAGAAGTGGAGAAGCTAGGACAGGAACCAGCGTCCACATGGGATGCTGGAGCCACAGGTGGAGGCTTAGCCTACTAAGCCACTCTACAAAGCCCTCTACAAACTTTTTTAAGTACCTTTGTAAACACTTCTATCACTGAGATATAACATCTTTTTATATATTCTTCCAGACTCTCCCAACAGAGATGCTTTTCTGTATTTTTAACGAGAGTGGGTTCATAACACACAAGCTTTTTCTTCACTTAATGTATAACACTTTTTCTTTAGTAAATGTTCATATGCATAATTTTAAATGGTTGCAAACCTCTCCTCGTAATTAAGAAAATCATGGGACATTCAGGTTGCTTCTGTTTTTTTCACAACTATAGACACTAACTCTTTGATACTTAAATTTCCCCCAGGGGCAGGTTAATTCCAGGTCTCAATTCCAGTTTCCTACTAATTCACTGCAGACAGGCAACAGGTGATGGCTCCTGTGGTTAGATCTCTGCCACCCACCTGGGAGCCCTGAATTGAGTTCCAGGCTCCTGGCTCCCGCCTGACCCAGCCTTTTGCTATTGCAAAAGCAGAGTTAGACAGTGAGAGAGAGACAGAGAGAGAAAGACAGAGAGAGAGAGAAGTCTTCCTTTTTCCGTTAATTCACCCCCCAAATAACTGCTACGGCCGGCGCGCTGCGGCCAGCGCACTGCGCAGATCCGAAGCCAGGAGCCAGGTGCTTCCTTCTGGTCTCCCATGGGGTGCAGGGCCCAAGCACTTGGGCCATCCTCCACTGAACTCCTGGGCCACAGCAGAGAGCTGGCCTGGAAGAGGAGCAACCGGGACAGAATCCGGCACCTCAACTGGGACTAGAACCCGGGGTGCCGGCGCCGCAGGCGGAGGATTAGCCTAGTGAGCCACAGCGCTGGCCTATTACAAGCATTTGGAAAGTGAATCCATGGATGGAAGATTGCTCCCTCTCTGTCTGTCTCTCTACCTTTCAGATGAGTTAAAATAAATCATTTTCTTTAAAATCTCCATCAACATTCATCATGATTTTCTTGGGCGTGCTCTCCTCTGCACCCTCTGGCTATGCTCACCGGCCGCTCTGCCGTCCATGTCTTCCATGCAGTCTTGGTAGTGCTTTGCAAGGAGTGAATACAGTCGAGCCAACTTCGGAGCTTTCCCAGCCTCCAGGAGGGCTTCCGCTGTGGCCAAGTGCATCACCGTGTCATCACTGACTCGCCACTTGCCCACATCTATGGCTTCCAAGCCGCCCAGCTGGGCCAACTGCTGGTGTATCTTCTCCCCATCTCGAAGGAACTCCCACTTTCCATTGAAGTACCCCAAGGCATCTCCAGCTGCACTCAGTACCATGGCAGCCACATACCTCTCTATCAGTCCCCCACACATGCTGGGCTCTGCACAGGCTGTCTTCAGGGGGCAATCAAGACACAGGAGAGGTTGCGGAGGAAGAGGAATCTGAAAAAAAAAAAATAGACCCATCGACAGGTTACTGAGTATTCCCCACTTGCAGGCATTATCTTAAGTGCCTCTCATTTAAGACTCATAACTGATCTATGAGGAATGAATTAATAGGTCCATCTTACAGGTGAGCTAATCAAAGATTATGACAATAATGCAATTTCAGAAATAAGCGACTCATCTCCCATCACAGAGATCCCAGCATAGGTCTGTTTGACTCCGAAGACCTCGATGTTGACCACAGACGGATCTTTGCTTCTTGGTGGCAAGCCCATTAAATTCTGCAAATCAACTCAAGCTCAGCATTTTCACTTTGTAGTTGGGATCTGGCCTTGGAAGTGCAAGGCTTTATTTAAGCAATGGTACTTGCTCTCGGTATCAGCACGCACAGTTCACAAAGGACCTGCACATTCGTATATGCGTATAGTATGCATTTCACAAACTGAGGCTCAGAGAAACTAAATTCACATCTTCTGCCTCCAGGCCAGGATGCTTAGTTCTACACCACTCCCCAATTGGGAGCCACTTGGGCAACCTCTTGGTGCCTCAGCTTCCACAGCTGTACAATGGTGATGGTCAAAATCCTAACAACCTGATGAACTTCTCAGGAAGAACAAATGAATTATTTGTGCAAAGCCCTTAGGGCTTGGCAGCACTATTTTTATTATTATCATTTTTAAAGACTTATTTATTTATTTGAAAGGCAGAGTTACAGAGAGGCAGAGAAAGAGAGAGGTGTCTTCCATCCACTGGTTCACTCCCCAAATGGCTGCAATGGCTGGAGCTGGGCCCATCCAAAGCCTGGAGCCAAGAGCCAGGAGCCTCTTCCGGATTCCCCGCGTGGGTGCAGGAGCCCAAGGACTTGGGCCATCTTTTACTGCTTTCCCAGGCCATAGCAGAGAGCTGGATCGGAAGTGGAGCAGCCAGGACTTGAATCAGCACCCATATCAGATGCTGGCACTGCAGGAGGCGGCTTTACCCACTATGCCACAGCGTCAGCCCCTTATTGTTGTTTTATTATTCATGCACAATCAGGAAAACTTAAATTTTTAAAAAAAAATTTTCCCCTAAGAAACCTTTTATTTAAGAAATACAAACTTCATGCATTTCTTAAGTACAACTTTAGGAATATAGTGATTCTTCCCACCATACCCATACTCCCACCCCTCCTCCTCCTCCCTCTCCCATTCCCAGTCCCATTCTTGGCTAAGATCCATTTCCAATTAACTATACACAGAAGACCAACTCTGTACTAAGTAAAGAGTTCAACAATTTGCATGAAAACAAACAAATAAATAAACAAAAAACCTGTTTCTCAACAGTCAAGGCTATTCAAAGTGATTGCATCTTGAATTAAATTTCACTTCTTTTTTAAATTTTTGTTTTTATTTAAATGATGACCTTCCCTCTTGAGTGTTGGGATTTTAGCTAATATACCCACCATGAATTAAACCCCTGGTCTGGTGCTGGCTAGACTCTGCAAAGAAGCAGTTGTCCACCTGCAGCTAGACTTTCCTGTCTATAATCTGGAGGGTGCTGGGCCAGGGACAGAGATGCGGCCGAGGTCCTGCCCGCTAGAGACGGAGCTGGCCTCTGAGGACTGGTTTGGAAGCCCTCTGTACCCTGACTCTTGGTGCCCTGGGCTTCCTTTGTGTAATTCCTCCTAGTTCTCTCTGCTGTGCTATGGTGAGTTAGTTGCAACCAAGGGCCACAGAGGTCAGCACCTTGTTTCGGTGGAAATTCCTTTCAACCCCCACACACTGCACTGGCCACCCTCACCCGACCCAGGCCCACACCGCTCTTACTTCGTAAACTCTTCCGAATTTTCACGTGTTACATTCTCATACCGAAACTATACAAGGGCTTCGTGGAAAATGGACTTAAAAGATGTTTACTACAGTGCTCCAAGCAGGGGGTGTACACACACACACACACACACAAACACACACACCCTACCCCGCACCAGAAAACCCAGACGGCCTCGCAGCTTTCAGCTGCCTGCGGACCCCGGGGGCCGGGTGCTCGGTCACCCGCAGGGAGGTGCGAGCCTGCGAGCCGAGGCCCGGGGGCGCGGAGCTGGGAGCCGGTCTCCACGAGGACAGGAGCGCGCGCCCGGGAGACGACGCGGGAGCGCGTACCTGGTCGCCGCCGAGGGAGGAGCGCGCGCGGGGCTCAGCGTCTTCCCGCAGCGCGCGCTTGGCCTAGCCGGGTCCGGGGCTGTGGCGCGGCCCAGAGAGCGGCTTCCGGGAGGGCCCGGCCGCGCCCTGCCGCGCCCCAGCGGAGGCGGGCGCAGCCTCCTTGGTGACCCGCCGGCAAGGCTTTGGGGCGCCGGAGGCGGCGTGCTGTGGGGGCCACGGGACCGGCTGTTGTCAGTGACTCACGTCTGGCCCTGGGCTTTCTTCTGGGCCCTTCCTTCCTGCCCGGCTTTCCTGGGCTTGCGGGAAGCTGGCGGGACCGAGAAAGCGAGCAGCGGCGGCCAGGATTCTAGGCCCCTGGCCCAGTAAAGGGAGAAAGCGATAATACCTCCCTCTCATAGCGCTTCAGAGTTTTAACTGTTTGTCTGCAACACAGAATTTCTTTAGATCCTGATAAGAGCAAACAGAAACCAGGAGTAGTAGTTTTGTTTAAATAGTATTGTCGCTTTTAAAGAGGGTTGTGGCGTTATCGAATGCGAGTAATTCTGGATGCTTCTCTAAAATTTTTAATTCGTTGTGTCTCTTGCTGTAATGACCCAACTTGGCCTGAGGATTTTCAACATTGAGATGGCCTTTGCAAGTAATGAAATGGGTTCGTTGTGTGCTGTTCAGTGAGTTTTGATAAATACATCCGCTGGGGTGCCAACACACCCCTAGTGTGCTCGCCACATCACCGACTAACCAGCCTCAAGTGGGACTGCCCTCAGGAGAGCTTGTTCGCTTGTGACGAGTAACGGAGACAGCGGGAAGACGCTTCAGGAAACTGCCCGCTGCTAACCGGAGATGGCCTTGCTGTCATGGCAAAGGTGAGGGGAGTGTCCAGGAAGTGGCAAGGCGAGGCGGGGAGACTGAAGCCACATCTGCCTTTGTATTTTCAGAAAATGGCTGCACCCCTAGGTGGAGAATTTAGTGTGTGTGTGTGTGTGTGTTTGACAGGCAGAGTGGACAGTGAGAGAGAGAGACAGAGAGAAAGGTCTTCCTTTACCCTTGGTTCACCCTCCAATGGCCGCTGCAGCCGGTGCCCCACGCTGATCCGAAGCCAGGAGCCAGGTACTTCTCCTGGTCTCCCATGGGGTGCAGGGCCCAAGCACCTGGGCCATCCTCCACTGCTTTCCCGGGCCACAGCAGAGAGCTGGCCTTTAAGAGGGGCAACCGGGACAGAATCCGGCGCCCCAACGGGGACTAAACCCGGTGTGCCGGCGCCGCAGGTGTAGGATTAGCCTAGTGAGCCGCGGCGCCGGCCAGAATTTAGTGTTATAAAGAGGAAAGTTCAGCTTAGATGGGGAAGATCTGACTTGTTTCTTGCAGCTTTAACTGCTGCTTGTTTGTAGAAGCTGCCCTCTTCTGAGAAAGATGTGGCAGGATGAGCTCTTCAGGAACATTCTGTGAAAAACTGGCTCAGTACAGTTCAAATTCTCTTCCAGGTGTCCCAGTGCTCCCTTTAGCACGATCAAGGTCTAGAATATTTCCATCACTCCAAAGCATCACCTAACCCTCTTTCCCAATCCATCCCTTACCTCCACCGCTAAGCCTGGCCTAGGAGACTTCTTGGTGTTTACAAAATTAAGTTCACCATCAAAGATTTGTAACCTCTGAGGACATGGTCAAAGACAGCTCAGAGTGAGGGGTATTTTTAATAATTATCTTTATAAAGCTCTGCTGTTTCAGTGTAACATATCTGTCCAGGGTATTGTTCACACCACTGATACAGGAGAGCTAGGCAGGAAGATTACATAGGAATAAGTGAGCGGGAATTTCTGCCAGCCCTGCCTGGTAACACTGCCTCTTAACTGTCAGTCTAGTACACCACTTTCCCATGATGCACTTGTGTCTCATCCGGGACCAGGAAGGAGCAGATGCCGTGATGGCCATACTGAATGAAGTTAAATTCCAAGTGACTGTGCTACAAACCTCCCAGAAAGCTTTATGCACCCAAAACTCTGTCCCTTGTAGTATTCAATTAGAGCACCACTTCCGAGCTAATAAAAGAGAGAGATAAAGTGGAAGGGGCCCCTCTTTTGCCCTGGACTTGGGGACCATGCTTATGTGTCCTTCTCTGGCCGCTCCTCTCCCTGTGTAGGCAATAGAGGCTCTGGGCTGTGGTTGGCAGGTATGGCTCCACGTTGGGTGGCCCGCACTCACTCACGAATGTAGATTCATGATCTCTTTTAAAGAAATCCTGCTCTTGCTTGTGTACTGTATTTATGCTTCTGCTTTGAATTCTTTCCTCTGTGGGCACAAGAATTTGGAATTAAGATTAAGATATTTAGGCCCATACCTCAACTGTTCTGTCAGAATTCGTGAAAAAAATGTGTGCCCTGATTATAAAGAATAATTGGAGTTATTCCTAGCAGTGAGCTTACTTCATACTTTCTGATGCCTACGAACCTATCAGCACAGGCTCCTAACTCATTCATGCTGCCTGGTTTCCAGCCCCAGCAGCACTTACTACTTGGGTAAATCAGCATTTTTGTCACTTAATCTCGCTAAGCTTCTCTTCTGCTGTTGTAAAGTGGGAACAATAATTATACCAACATCAGACAGGTGTTAGGAGGATTGCCTGAAACTGTGTAAAAAACTTTAGCGTACTGCTTATCAATGTAGTAATCACATAATAAAAAAAAATGACTGCCAGTCAGCTGTTTCTCTATGTCTTCTTGTCTCCATCATACATGTGAGCCATTCCACATCCTTCTCTCACTGACGAACACCTGTCTCCCCAGACAAAATTGGAAAACCTTTTTGGGACATCAATGGCCTGGTCACGAAGAGCAAAAGGACAATTTATCAGCATGATTCCAGCTCCAAATAACTGCAGATAACTGTCACTCCCCTCTAACCCAAAGCAGACTCCGGAGGCTCATCTTTGGTTGCAAAATGTCTAGAGGCGAGAAGTCCCCAGGGTTAATTCAGCAGCTATATCAAGGATCCAAGACCTCCCAGCTCTCTGCCCCACTGTCCTCAGTGGAGATGGCCTTAACCCGCAGGCGGACTTTAACCAGTAGATCAAGATATAGTCAATGTCCAGAGGGAAGAGAGAGTGTCTCTTCTCTCAAAGTTGAGAGAACTACTTCCCATGAATCCCCCTGAGGACTAAACCAACTGCTGACAAGTTGGCTGTGATAGGTTTCCTTTTGATCAAAGAACATTTTCCCTGGGCTGTAGATACTTTTTTGTTTGTTTGTAAAAGAAAGAGTAAATGCTATTCTGCCAAAAAGAACATGTAATTATTTGGCAATTTGCTAGGCATTAGTAAAGATAGTAGGAAGACAAGGATGTTGAATACTTAGTAACTTGCTTCCAGTTTTATCAAGGAACATACAACACAGGGATCCTCATTACCCACCAGTACAATCAATGGCTGTGTTGAGATTCTGATTTGAACTCTAAGGTGCTGTAGGGACCTTATCTGTAAGGTTGGAACTTTTCTAAAGAATCTTATGATTTTCAGGAATAATCTTTATATATGATGCAACATTAAACACCTACTGGGTACCAGTTATATACTAGGACCTGATACAGTCTCTGTTCTCATAAGTGGACTTAGTTGAATGATGCCATTTTAAGCTACTGACTTAAATCAAAATATAATAATTTTTTTAAAGTTTTTGCTGCCTCATTTTTTAACTGCTTTATTGAGGTATGATTGACATAGAACAGTCTGAATAGTAAAGTCTGAACATATTTTATGAATGCAATTTGATGAGTTTGCAGATAAGTAATTTTTTAAAAAAGGATTTATTTATTTGAAAGGCAGAGTTAAAGAGGCAGAGAGAGAGAGAGGTCTTCCATCTGCTGGTTCCATCCCCAGATGGCTGCAGCAGCCGGAGCCTTGCTGACGCGAAGCCAGGAGCCAGGAGCTTCTTCTCCTAGGCAGGTACAGGGACCCAAGGACTTGGGCCATCTTCTACTGCTTTCCCAGGCCATAGCAAAGAGCTGGATGGGAAGTGGAGCAGCTGGGATTCAAATTGATGCCCATATGGGATGCTGAAACTGCAGGCAGAGGCTTTACCCGCTATGTCACAGTACCAGCCATGATAAGTAACTTTTTTAATGACAAAAATAATGTATATTTATAGTAGAAAAGAAGTATGCACACATATTCACACAAATAAGTGTTTCTGCATACTCTTCACAGAAATTTTAAAAAAGATTTATTTATTTATTTGAAAGGCACAGAGAGAGGGAGAGATGACAGATGGATATATGGATGATAGATGATATATACATATACATATACATATACATATACATATACATGATGGCTTCATTCCCCCAAATGGCCATAATGGCTGGGACATGTCCAGGCTGAAGCTGGGAGCAAAAACACCATCCTGGTCTCCCACATGGGTGGCAGGGCCCAAGCACTTGGATAATTTTCTGCTGCATTCTCAAGGCAAATTAGCAGGGAGCTGGATTAGCAGCAGAGCAGCCAGGATGCAAAGTGATGCTCTAAGATGGGATGCCAGCATTTCAAGCCACTCTCTGTGCTACAATGCCAGCCCCTCAGAATTGTTTCTAATAGCAGAAAATTGGAAATAAGGGCCGGCGCCGTGGCTCACTAGGCTAATCCTCCGCCTTGCGGCTCCGGCACACCGGGTTCTAGTCCCGGTTGGGGCACCGGATTCTGTCCCAGTTGCCCTTCTTCCAGGCCAGCTCTCTGCTGTGGTCCGGGAAGGCAGTGGAGGATGGCCCAAGTACTTGGGCCCTGCACCCCATGGGAGACCAGGAGAGGCACCTGGCTCCTGGCTTCGGATCGGCACAGTGCGCCGGCCACAGTGCGCCGGCCGCGGTGGCCATTGGAGGGTGAACCAACGGTAAAGGAAGACCTTTCTCTCTGTCTCTCTCTCTCCCTGTCCACTCTGCCTGTAAAAAAAATAATTGGAAATAAATTTAGAGGAAGTATTACTTTCCTTCCCCAAATTATGGTGCAATTGTGGAGCTATTTAAAACATGTGAACCATGGGGTTCACATAAAGATTGGAGATAATTATTAACCATAAAAATGAAATTTTAGAATGATAAATATATATGGTTTTATTTATGTTTATTTTAAAATGGTGTGTGTAAAATCACTAATCAAACTGAATAATTAGTACAATTATCTCTCAGGAGGAGAGCTGGGTTTTCTGGGAGTAGGGAAGAAGAAGGGGAAAATTTTAATGTCTTAGAATTTGTATGTATAAAGAAATTTTAGAAAACAGAAAAATTAGAAACTGTTCATCACTCAGGTTTTATATATTTACAGTCTTTATTTTATATGCATTTAAAAAAAAAAGAGGTACCAATATTGTGGCATAGCAGGTTAGTTGTTGCCTGTATCATCTGCATCTCATATCAGAGCATCAGTTCCAATCCCAGCTGCTGTGCTTCCAATCCAGCCTCCTGCTAATGTGCCTGGGGTAACATCAGAGGATAGCCCAGGTACTTGGGCTGCTGCAACCCATGTGAGAGACCTGATAGAGCCCTGGGCTCCTGATTTTGGCCTTGACAGTGCTGGCCGTTGTAATCATTCGAGGAGTGAATCAGCAAATTGAAGATCCCTCTCTGTCTCATCCTCTCTCACTTTCTCTTTCTCTCTACCACTCTGCCATTCAAATTAAATAAGTAAAAATCTTTAAAAGAGAAAAAATGGTTCATTTTGTTTATGCAGTTTTATATTCTTTAAAATATTACTTAGGAGGAGATCCAAGATTGCTGAATAGGGAGGTACTGTAGTGACCTCAGCCACAAAGAGATACAAAGGAAACAAAGGAAGTACCATGTTCCCGAGATACTGATTGAGAGACAGTGTTGGCTGGTGCCGCAGCTCACTAGGCTAATCCTCCGCCTGCGGCGCCAGCACCCTGGGTTCTAGTCCCGGTTGGGGTGCCGGATTCTGTCTCGGTTGCTCCTCTTCCAGTCCAGCTCTCTGCTGTGGCCCAGGAGTACAGTGGAGGATGGCCCAAGTGCTTGGGAACCTGCACCCGCATAGGAGACCAGGAGGAAGCACCTGGCTCCTGGCTTCAGATCAGCGCAGCATGCCGGCCGTAGCAGCCATTTGGGGGGTGAACCAACGGAAGGAAGACCTTTCTCTTTGTCTGTCTCTCTGTCTAACTCTGCCTGTCCAAAAGAGAGAGAGAGAGAGAGAGAGAGAGAGAGAGAGAGAGAGAGACAGTGCCAAATAATTTTCTGAAGTGGAGCTGCAGCCAATTCTGTCCTGTTTGGAGAATGGTGGGCATCTCACACTGGAGATGGGGCAGCTTGTTAATTCATCACATCAACAAAATGAAGGATAACACCCATATGATTATCTCAATAGATTCAGAGAAAAAAAAAATCTTTTCATGATTAGTAACCTTAAGCAAATTGGGTATAAAAGGAACATACCTCAATACAATCAAGGAAATATATGACAAACCAACAGCCAGCATCATATTGAACAGGGAAAAGCTGGTGGCATTTCTGCTAAGATCCAGAACCAGACAAGGATGCCCACTCCCACCATTATTATTCAATACAGTTCTGGAAATTTCAGCCAGAGCCATAAGGCAAGAAAAAGAAATCAACACAATACAAATTGGAAAGAAGAAGTCAAATTATCCCTGTTTGCAGATGACATTATCCTTTATATAGGGGAAGAAAAGAGCTTAAGGGCTATTGCAACTCAAGAGAATTCAGCAAAGCTGCAGCATACAAAATCAACACACAAAAATCAATAGCATTCTTATACACCAAGAATGTACTGGCTGAGAAATAACTTGTAAGATCTGTCCCATTCACAATAGCTACAAAAATTTTTAAATATCTTGGAATTAAATTTAACCAAGCATGTGAAAGATTTCTACAGCAAAAATTATACAACATTAATGAAAGAAATAAAACAGCACACATACAAACACACACACACACTAGAAAAATCTTCCATGTTTCTGAACTGGAAGATTTAATATCATCAAAATGTCCATACTACCCAAAGCAATTTCCAGATTCAATGATATCCAAATGAAAATATCAGAGACATTCTACAGAGATCTAGAAGAAAACAATCCTAAAACTCATGAAAGCACAGAAGACCCCAAATAGCCAAAGCAATCTTAAATGATCAAAACAAAGCCATTGGCATCACAATACCGTATTTCAAGGCATACTCCAGACTGTTAAAATCAAAGCAGCCTGTTGCTGGTCCCAAAATAGATATGTAGACCAACGGAACAGAACAGAAACCCTAGAAATTATTCAACATATCTGCAACCAACTAATCTTTGGCAAACAAGCCAAAATCTCCCAGAGAAAGGACAGTCTCTTCAACAAATGGTGTTGGGAAAATTGGATCTCTTCACGCAGAAGAATGAACAAGACCCCTATCTTATACCTTATACAAAAATCAGCTCACAGTGGATCAACGGCCTAACCCTGAGAACTGAAGCCATGAAATTACTAGAGAAAAACATAGAGACGCACTGCAAGATACTGACCCAGGCAAAGAGTTCTCAGGTAAGACCCGGAAGCACAGACAATAAAGGCTTAACTGGACAAATGGGATTACATCAAGCTACCAAGCTTCTGCACAGAAAAGGAAATAATCAATAAAGTGAAGAACAACTGACAGAATGGGGAAAAATATTTTCAAATTATGCAACAAAGTATTAATATACAGCATACATGAGGAGCTGAAGAAATTCAACAATGAAACAAACACCTCAATTAAGAAATGGGCATTTTTCTTCAATGGAGGAAATACAAATGACCAAGAGATACATGAAAAAAATACTCAGGATTACTAGTTGTCAGGGAAATGAAAATAAAAACCACAATGAGGGATCCCCTCACCCCAGTTAGTATGGCTGTCATCCAAAAAATAAAATATTGGGGAGGATGCAGATAAAAGGTACTCTAATATACTGTTGGTGGGACTGCAAACTGGTACAACCATTGTAGCTGACACCAGAGAGATTCTTCAGAAAACTAAAAATAGATCTGCTTTATGTCCCAGTTATTCCACTCCTGGGAATACATCCCAAGGAAATGAAAGCAGCATATGAAAGAGTTACCTGAACACTCATGTTTATAACAGCTCAATTCACAATAGCTAAGATATGAAATCAACCTGATAAATAAAATGTGGCATATATACATGATGAAATATTACTCAGCCATAAAAAAATAATGAATTCCTGACACCTGCAACAAAATGGATGCAACTGGAGATCCTCATGCTCAGCCACCCTGTAAATTAGCTGATTCAAGAAGACTTGGTGAGTATCTGTGAGGGTTCATTTTAGGTGTGAGCACAGTGAGGCCACAGATAAACCAGGCCCCAAAAGAAAAACATCACATATTTTCTCCTACTTGTGGTAGTTAACATACAGAGGGAGGATACAAATTCTGCGGATTTCAGATCATTTGGTATAGTTAATGATGAGATATTCTTGTTTCACACGTTTAAAAAAATGAAATTGATGGGGAGATAGTGAGGACCTTTGGGACACTAATAATGCTTTGTTCTTAATTTGGGTATTCATTATGAGGATTATCAGAAGATAAGAAAAAACTCATTGATCTATACACTTAAGTGCATTTCTTGGTGTGTATACTGTAGTTCAATAAATTGTTTAAAAAAACTATTTAGGTGTACATCATAAGCATTTCTTTCTGTCACTTGTAATAATATTATATTATAACCAACTCCAAATGTCTGTACCCCTTGGATCCTCAAGCAGATACAAAATAGTAAAAACAGTTCAAAGTAAAACATACCACAAGTAGGGCCTCTGCATAAATTTTTTAGAAAACAATGGTGGAGGGGGGGGGGATGAAACCAGAGAGAAGCTAGCACGGGAGAAATAAGAAACCAGCGGTAGCTGCTCACACATCCTGTCTGTTGATTCACGAAGACTTGGTGAGTTTCTGTGAGGGTGCATTTTAGGTGCCCATGCGGTGAGGCCATAGGAACAAGACATTTGCTACAACATTGTTCTAGATGTTTCTGTGAAGTCTTTTTCTTTTTTTCTTTTTTCTTTTCTTTTTTTTTTTTTTTTTTTTTTTTTGTAGAGGAGATGAGCATTTAAGCAGTAGACCTTGAGTAAAACAGACTGCCCTCCATAGCATGATGGGCCTCCGTCCATCAGTTGGACCCTAATAGAAAACAGACTCACCGCCTCACCGAAGAAGGAATTCTGCCAGCAGACTGTCTGCGGACGGTGGTAGCGACATCAGTTCTTGCCCAGGTCTCCAGCTTGCCCACCGGCCCGCCAGCCCGCAGGTTTCGCACTTTCTAGCTCCTGCAACTCTGTAAACCAATCCTTCACTGAACTCCGTCTTGTCCCACCCCCTCCCTCTTCACAGGGACAGTTGTCCTTTGCGTAACCCTGGGAGATGGTTCCAGGGCCCCTGAGGATACCAAACTCTGCAGAAGATCAACTCCCTGACATACAACAGGGGAGCATTTGCATATCACCCACCCACATCCTTCCATTTACTTAAAGTCATCTCCAGATTAGTTGTTAATACCAAATACAATATAAAGGCTATTAAGCAGTTGCTACAGTGTATCACTTAGGGAATAATGGAAAAACAGTCTGTATACATTCAAAACAGAAATTGATTTTTTTCCCTTAAATGCTCTGGATCTCTGTGGCTGCCGAGGGCCACCTGTCTCCACGCATGTGTTTCTCCTACTGCTTCTGTTTCTCAGAACCCTGACTAACGCAGCACCTGAAGCCTAGAAGGTGGGATTTCTGACAAGAAGGGAGCACAGAGCAGGCCAAGAATCTGAAACAGTTGACTCCCTAGAGCTTGGTTTTCAGAGGATGTTCCTGCTGGGAGGGGGCCAGAGCATCAGTCAAACAAGGCAAGCTACTGGAGGCCAGTCTGAGTCAGAGCTTTAAACATGCAAGGCATAAAGATGTACTTGGCCCTGCGGCGGCGGCTTTTCTACATCCTGGGCCCTCCCCTCATCCTCGCACTGACAGCTGCTTCTTTAGGAAACTCTACCTCCCCACTGCATCCTCTACTGGAGGCTGATTAATCAGCTGGCCCCCCCACCCACCCCGAAGCAGATGCATTGAAACCGTCAAGCACTTTGCTAGGTGGTTCTCACAGCTAGAGAAGGAAGGCAGCAGACTTTGCAGGGTACATGAAATCACCATGGGCTAAAGGGAGACAAATGAGCTGCCCAGTGAGGGTGTTCAAAAGAGGCGTCCAGGGAAAATCGCCTGTTAGCTGGTTTTGGAGAATCTTAGGGAGGCAGACTAAATTTACCACAAGCACAAAAATAACCTACCTACACAGCCAGAATGCAGAAGTGATTTGAGAAGGTGAAAACAAAGATGCAGGTTTAGTAGTGTTTTCTCGCTGTGTGAGGCCTGATTGCTGGGCCCTGGGCTGGGACACGAGTGATTTTCCCAACTAGGCTGGTCACCGAGTTATGAGAGTGTTTCATCAGCTTTCTCATTTCCTCTCTGACTGAGTCATCCCAAACACACCATCTGTATGACTGAAGATTTTTAAAGAAAATGAGAACAGACCAGAAGGGCGGCACATCCGAGGAAGATGGCTCTCTGGACACCAGTGCTAAGGTAACTTGTAGAACTGATAGACTATAAAGAAACATGGAAGGGCAGGTTTAAATTGTCAGATATGGGGGACAGGGGACTGTTCACACAACTCCTCACTCTGTCGAGAGGAAACAAGCCAGTGCAGAGGTCCTCGGGTCTATGAGACTCCAGTGGTCGCACAGACAGAAGCATGCCTGGAACCCACCATTCCTGACTCCCAATCAGGACTTCTTCCAGTCCCTATAGACTGCCTTTTAGGAAAGCTTTAGAATGATGAGGAAGACTAAACGTTGCATTGCCTGAAAGATAGGCACTTCCTGAGCCTCAGTTTATAAATATTCCCTGCTCCCTCCATCCCAAAAGAGGCTTCCACGTCCATGGGATGAGAGTGTGCAAACAGTATTTAAAGGGAAGTCTCAGCTCTGCGCTGTGACTCTGTTAGGCAGAGTTACAGGAGCTGGAGGTGGGAGACACTGCACGGAGAAGTGCAAACCAGAGAAGTGGATGCAAACTGCAGTGGGAAGAGCTAGGAGCAGGCAGAACAGAAAGAGGTCTGGGGGAAATCCATGTCGTGGCCCGGCTTCTTTCCCAGCCTCCCCCACCCCCGGTCATGGGCCCGTAGGTCAGGGCTTCCCAACTCCTGACTTGGAGCTCCGCCAGTAGTTTCCAGACGCATCTTGGGTGACTTTCTCAGCATGTGGCCTCCCCAGTCCCGTTCTCTTAGCTCGGCTGGTATTCCCCCACAGGAAGGGGACTCAGCCGATCAGCTGAGTCCCAAGTTGCAGAGTTTTCAATGAACTCTCCATCCGGCTCCCTACAGCCCCACCCTAAGGGACTTCACTGTGCACCGGACTCCCAGTGGGTGAGCATACGGCATTCAGCAAACGAAAAGCAACTTACTCCTGCAACCAAAAACCTTGCTGAAGTTATTTTTCTTCCCTGCAGCCTCTGCCCACAACCCCTCACGGGGTCAGCCTGGGCTAACCACCATGAATCTACTCTCTCTTCTGTTTCTGAAACAGTCTTGAGACAAGGAGTAAAGTGCGGTGGAGAGATACTCACTGGCTCTCTGCTTTCCAGATCATTCCTTCTCTCCATGATCCCCTTGCTTCCATCTCCCCTTGGTCTCTGGCATTCATTCCTCAAACTGCCCAGTGGCAAGAACTCCTAAGGCTTGGGGGCTGGGCCGAGGCTTGGGGGCTGGGCCGAGGCCTGGGACCTGAACCAAAGGACAGCCAGCATTTTCACGTGGCAGCCGGGCCAGGCAGCTTTCTCCATGGTAGCGGGGGCCGTTGGAGCCGCAAGCGTTACCCGTGGCCTCTGGAGAGACTGGGTCCAAGTTCAGGAGAGATTTAGTCTGACAGTACTGTTCAAGTTCTTCTTCACCACAACCTGGCCTTCACGGTGTGGTCTCGGCACACGTCAGCCCTTGGGCAGGTCTTCCAGGTGGTCAAATTCGCGTGGTAGCTGAAAGTGCCCACCCCAGGTAGGCTTGAAATGTTGCCCTTTCTAGAAAGAGTTTGTGAAGGGAAAGTGCCCCCTTTCCCTGCAAGCCAGGCAAGTTTTCTTTAATTTTACGAACAGAATCCAATTCCCTGGCTTATTTTGAAACATGGAAGCCGTGACCTTTTGTTAAAGATCGTTTTTTTATTATGTTGTAAGAAATAAATGGCGATTGTCTGGTTCACTTTTCCGAGAATGCCCTAGAAGGAGAAGGAGGAGGGGAAGGGGAAAGGAGAAGCAGAGGGAGGGAGGAGAGAGGAGGCAGAGGATGCTGCTTCATCCCGGGGGCGGGCAGAGAGCATGGTGTGTGGAAGCAGGAAGGAACAGCCTACTGCTGGATCTTCATGACAGCGTTGTGTGCCTCTCCAGCTCCAATTCCTCCAAGCTGGCTTGCATAACCACCACACTGTCCTGCTCTGAAAGCACCAAGACCATGCCTGGCTTCTCCTACTGCCTGATCCTTGGGTCCTCACTCTGCTTCGCAGGGGAAAAGAAAGACGAAATAGAAAACTGAGAGTGACGTTTGTAACCGGTGAGCAGCCTTCGCAGCCAGTGTGGCTGGGTGGGGCTCCGTGACGGCCAGTGCCTGCAGAGACTCTTCATGCTCCCATCCTGGAACCGTGGACTGGCCAGGATTCCGGGGCAGGCCCTCACTCTCCAGCAGAGAAGCTTCAGCTTGCCTGGACACAGGGTTTTTTTCTTCTTATCGCAAAGCATCAGTCAATAAAAATGCCAACATTCTTGGAAAGTTGCTCTTTCCAAGTGCATTACACACACACAAAAAATTCTTCCTTAAACATAACCAGAATTACCCCTGCTTCAGCTTAAGATTATTTTCTTTGGCTTGGTCATCCATAGACCTCTAGGGCACTGACATCCATCACAGGCTCAGAACAAGCAGAGACCACTCTCGGGCCGCTCCAGGGCGCTGGGCGTCTTTTCCCAGCTCAGCTTGCCGTTTCTCTGTCCTCCGAGTTGCCCAGATGAGCATCCTCCTTGTATGGCTTGTTACTGTCCTCTGGCTGCTCTTCATTTTCTATATTCAGTCTGAAACTGGATGCAATGTTTCTTTTTAAATTACAGATAATGCAT
The DNA here is from genome assembly GCF_051225735.1 of Oryctolagus cuniculus. Lineage (NCBI taxonomy): Eukaryota > Metazoa > Chordata > Mammalia > Lagomorpha > Leporidae > Oryctolagus > Oryctolagus cuniculus. The sequence goes on along the minus strand of NC_142870.1, from coordinate 75,967,994 downwards.
TTGAAAGGGAGAGAGACAGAGACAGAGACAGAAACTCCCAGTTCTGGGTCATTCCCCACTAACGCCCACAACAGCCAGGGCTGGGCCAGGCCCGAGCCAGAGCTTCCCCACCAGTACCCTTCTGGTTCCTGCCGGTGTGTGTTTGGTAGAGGGGCAGGGGAGCAGGAGCTCCTGTAAGTGTGTGCTTATACAGGGAGGGGTGCACTCTCTTTGGATTTCATCTCGCTTTAATTTCTTTTCTGCATTTTTATTGAAAGACCTATTTTTGGTCAGTATGAGGCTGACCAGAGCTGAGTACTTCTGAAGAGTTCCCCAGGTTACAGTCTTGGTAACAAAGCACAAGGAGATGGAGCGGAGGCTTGGGGCAGGGCTGGGGCGGGGGGGGGGGGGGGTACTCTGCATGTCAGTGAAGTTCACTGTGGGCAGTGTCTTGGTGCAAAGGAATGGACACTTCTTTTTGGCTCATTGGAAAGAGTCCGGGAGTAAATGGTGGTTTTTTTTTTCCCTCTCTCTTCTCTTTACTCCCTGTCAAAATAATTCACAGTTCTCCCTTCAGGCGACACGCTACTCAGTTAATTACGCTGCAAAGACCTTTTCACCCGTCCCAGTCAGAGGACTCACACTTTGACGTAATCCTGGTTGAACGGAACATCCTGGGAGAAGTCGAAAGTGATTGACAATGACTTCCATTTCCCAGTCTGTGACGCGGCGAGGCAGAGGCTAGCCCTGCCACAGTTCGCTTCTCTTTTTAACAGTGCCTCGCCCTCCCTCTAGGACCCAAGGACTTCCATTTCCTTTCTGGGATTGGCCACTGTCCTGTGTTCTGTGGCCTCCAGTTTTTGGTGCTGTCTGGGTGAAGGTGGGCCGGCCGTTCCCTCTCGTGTCTCCCCGGCCCATGGACCTGCTATCCTGGGGCACCTCCTGATGTCTGAGGGTCTCTCCTCCAACACTGCTGCCTTCCACAGCGCCCACTGGTCATTCGTGCCTCTCTCTTGGCATCTCTGTATACTCCCTATACTGACTATGGGGCAAGGGAAGTGAATTTTAAGTATGCTCAGTGGCAGCTCCCTTCAGTTTCAGTGTCACTATTAAAACTTATCTCGGGGCTGGTGCCGTGGCGTAGCGGGTAAAACCACTGCCTGCAGTGCAGGCATATGGGCGCCGGTTCGAGTTCCGGCTGCTCCACTTCCGATCCAGCTCTCTGCTGTGGCCTGGGAAGACAGTGGAAGATGGCCCAAGTCCTTGAGCTCCTGCACCTGCATGGGAAACCCAGAAGAAGGTCTCCTGGCTTCGGATCTGCCCAACTCTGGCTGTTGCGGCCATTTGAAAGTGAATCAGCAGAAGGAAGACTCTCTCTCTCTCTCTCTCTCTCTCTCTCTCTCTCTCTCTCTCTCTCTCCCTGCCTCTGCTTCTCGGTAACTCTGCCTTTCAAATAAATAAATAAATCTTATTAAAAAATCTCAAAGCAACTTCACTGGGGTTTTCTTAAGTGACGGCCTTTCACACATGCTAAGCATTTAATTTCCTTCACGTGCGGTAAAATAAGCTCCTCTGTGTCTGCTCCTTAATAAAACATCTCTTCTGTTCAAAGAGGAAACAAAATCTGTAGCAGGAGAGCCCAGTGCCAAGCACAAGTGGGAGAAGGGGCAGTGGGCAATGGAGACAGAGCCTTCTGCTCAAACAGAGTTAGCTCTGAACGGTGACTTCTCTTCCATTCCAGGCATTCTAGCAATTTCTGTCTCAAAGAACCAGCAAGAGGGTGACAGCCCTTTACAAGGAAGAGGTGACCACTCTCATTCTGACGACATTTCCGCCAGCTTCAGCAGCCCGTGGCTTGGGTCTGGCCGCCCTGTGCTGGGTGCAAGCCTCCTAGGCGGTTTGGCCAGAGCAGGGGCAGGAACCGGAAGGGGCATTTGTCCCGTCCACAGAGAGCCTGGAAGCCCCTGTGCCATCCTGCCCAGCAGAGAGCGAGCTGGCGCTGGCCAGCAGCCTTTATCCTGAAGCAGTGGTCAGAAAGCTCCCTCACCGCCAAGAACATCTAGACTCCATGGGAAGATGATGTTTGGAAACGAAAAACAAAACTTCCCTGAAAATTTTTTCAATGCGGTGATGGGTTTTGTTTCTTGAGCAACCATGAGCCACGGTGGGAAAGGGGTTTTCCCCGGCATCTTGGCTGGACTCTGAGCGTTCCCTAGACTAATACCGAAACCCAGCAATCCAGCCCTGCCCCACCCTGCGGACTCCACAGGGAAGAGTAGAAAGTTTGAGTTCAGCTTCAGCAGCATGAGGATGTGAAACAGCTCCAAGGTCAAGACCGGCAAGATTGTATTGACTTTTGTGCCAAGACCACGCTATACCTGGGGCAGAGACCAGGGGAGGCCCCCCTGTGGAGACCCATCCAGCTCTGTGCCCCATGTGCCCCGAGTGCCAGGCTCAGACCCTCCAATCACCCCTCCTCGGGGGTCCTCTCCATATGCCCAGTCTGGGACTGCCATGAATTTCATTGATTGTGTCTTTCCTCGTAGAAATACTTTTTATATTTATGAAGCTAACTCAGCATATCTTTGTATGTGTGTGTATGTGTTTCTGGGGCTTATATCTTGTTCTCTTCCCTTAGGAGTATAAAAATATTCTCTCATAAATTTATCATTTTAATTTGCACATAAAATTTTTCAAATATTTTTTCTTTCATTAATGTAAAGCTACAGATGAACTAAAAGTCAAGCAGTGGTTTGGGCTGGCAATGTGGTATAGTGGGCTAAGCCTCGGCCTGCAGTGCCCCCATCCCATATGGGCACCAGTTTGAATTCTGGCTACTCCACTTCTGATCCAGCTCCCTGCTAATGCACATAGGAGAACAGCAGAGGATGGCCCAAGTGCTTGGGCCCCTGCATCTATGTGGGAGATCTGGAAGCTGCTGGCTTCAGCTCGGCCCAGGTCTGGCCACTGTGGCCATTTAAGGCGTGAATCTGTGGATGGAGGACCACTCTCCCTGTTTCTCCCTTTCTCTCTCTGTAACTCTGCCTTTCAAATAAATAAATGAATCTTTAAAAAATAAAAAAGAAATCAAGCAGTGGAGCTGAAGAACTTACCTGGAGAGGCAAGAGTTTCCAACTCTGTTCCTCCTCAACTCCAGAACAAAGGCCTTTGAAGGTTTTGATTGGTTTTACCCTCTGGTAATACAGGTAGCTGGGCTGTGGCTTCCAGTGCACCACCTTCTCCTCCTCTGGCTCCATCCACTTTCCAGTCCCTACACATTTCCCCCAGGAACCTTTGGTCCGTGTAGCATGCTCCTATCCTTATGCAGTTGTGAGCGTATCTCAGTCTTTTCTTTCACTATTGTTTTCATTTCAGAAGAAGAGGGATCAAATACATCCCCCAGGTGCACCAGCTTGGAAAGGAAGCTCTGTATTTTACAATCAGAAAGGGGAAGCTACCTAGGGAATACCTGCCCGGTGTCCTTTCCTTTAGTCCCCGAGAAATTTACATCAAGCTATTAGTGACAAAATTTTCTTTAAAAAACTATCTTTTAATTCCACTTAAAAATATTTATATAGGGGGCCAGCCTCGTGGTGCAGTGAATTAAGAGGCCACCTGTGACGCTAGTATCCCATATTGCTCCAGTCCCCACTGCTCCACTTCCCACCCAGCTCCCTGATAATGTGCCTGGGAAAGCAGTGGAAGACGGCCTGAGTACCTGGGCCCCTGCACCCGTGTGGGAGACCCAGAAGAGGCTCCTGGCTCCTGGCTTCAGGCTGGCCCAGCCTAGGCCTTTGCAGCCATTTGAGGAATGAATCGGCAGATGGAAGCTCTCTCTCTCTCTCTCTCTCTCTCTCTCTCTTTGTCTCTGCCTCTTTCTCTCTCTCTCTCACTCTGCCTTCCAAATAAGAAACAGTGACAAAGAGAGTTCCACTGGTTCACACCCCAAATGCCCACAACGGCCAAAGTCAGGAACCAGGAACTCCATCTGGGTCTCGCACAAGGGTGACAGAGGCCCATGTAATTGGGTCATCATCTGCTCCCTCCCAAGCACATTAGCAGGAAGCTGGACTAGAAGTGGAGGAGCCAGGACTTGAATTAGCGCTCTGATATGTGATGCAGCACCCCAAATGGGGCCTTAACCCACTGTGCCATAATGCCCACCTTGTGAAAACTTTTAAATGCGTGCTTCTCCAAGGCAGGTTAGGATTTTACTGAGACTGAAAATTTGAGAGTGTCTTGTGGTCTTCAAAATGTGTGCTTGTAAGTGTCCAAACAGAAAACCACAAAATCCAGAAGTTTGTATCACTTTTTTTTTTTTTTTTGACAGGCAGAGTTAGACAGTGAGAGAGAGAGACAGAGACAAAGGTCTTCCTTCCATTGATTCACCCCCCAAATGGCTGCTACGGCCAACACGCTGCACAGATCTGAAGCCAGGAACCAGGTGCTTCTTCCTGGTCTCCCATGCGGGTGCAGGGCCCAGGGACTTGGGCCATCCTCCACTGCCTTCCCGGACCACAGCAGAGAGCTGGACTGGAAGAGGAGCAACCAGGACAGAACTGGCGCCCGAACTGGGACTAGAACCCAGAGTACCAGCGCCACAGGTGGAGGATTAGCCTAGTGTGCCGTGGTGCCAGCAGTTTGTATCACTTTAAATATCTGCAAAGGATGTAATTTCCAACGTGTTGTAATATTGTCATTAAAAAAATAAACTGTGTCATCACTCTTAAATGCATTGAGTAGAATATAAATTCACAAAATCAGTGAAAATATTTCTTTCAGTATCTGAATAAATGCTCAAAAAATCTAAAATCCAACCTTCCCTTGCAAGTGAATGTTGATTTATTAGGGGTAACTCAGAATGTGGCACAGCCTTCCTCCTTATAATTATTCAGAGGGTGCATCTGAGACCCACACCATGACAGAGGAGGCCGAGGGTGCTCACCAAGGCCCTGTTCCTAACACAGCAGGGGAAACTGCGGTGAGCACCTGCCTGCTCAGGTAGGCTCAGCGGTTCCAAATCCAGGGACAGAGCAGTTCGCCCACTGAGGCCTGCTGTGATGTGCTGCTGGGGCGAAGCTGGTGCTGCTGCCATCAGTATCTCCCCCTCACTCGGCCTTTCTGGCTGCTGATGTTTGCCAAACACACTGGCGAGAGATTGGAGAGGGTTCCTGGGTCTCCAAAAGTTGTGGATTTGTTTTCACAACCCGAAAAAGAAAAAAAAAATCGGCATCACCCAGGAAGGAGGGGAGGTCTGCTTCCTGGGTTCTAAAGTTCTGATTGCCCGCCTGAGCGCATCTGGGATCTTAACCTGGGAGACCTCTACGTAGGGCGCCGCCAGGAGGGGCAGCTCTGAGGTGACCTTGCCCGCGCCTATTCCAAGAACCAACCACAGCTCTTCTGTGAAACAGCTCTTGCTTCTTGCCAAACAGAAGAGGCAAAGCTAGAGATACAAGCTGCCAGCACTCCTACCTCCTGACTCTACAGTACACGTTTTTAATGTCACATTTCTTTTTTTTTTTAAGATTTATTTGAAAGGCAGAGTTAGAAAGAGAGAGAGAGAGAAACAAAGAGAGGTCTTCCATCTGCTGGTTCACTCCCCAAGTGGCCACAACAGCCAGAGCTGGGCCTATCCAAAGCCAGAAGCCTGGAGCTTCTTCCAGGTCTCCCACATGGGTGCAGGGGCCCAAGGACTTGAGCCACCTTCTACTGCTTTCCCAGGCCACAGCAGAGAGCTGGATTGGAAGTGGAGCAGTCGGGACCCGAACTGGCGCCCATTGGGATGCTGCCGCTGCAGGCAGTGACCTCACCCACTATGCCACAGAGCCAGTTCCTCTAATGTCACATTTCTACTTAATAGAAATTTGGACAACTTGGGAGGGACATAAAGCCATATCTTGGATTTATAATGTTTGATTTAAGAAAACCACATTGACTGAAATCAGTATTTCAAATTGTCACACCTTTATTGGACACCTTGAAGTTTTTTACTTTCCAGAATATTATACCATGGTTAGATTCAGGTTGGGTAAGAGGTAAGATTTTCTTTTCATGTTTTAAATTAAAAATGTCTCCTGAAAGTTATTTTTTTGACACTCAGGGCTGAGCCAAGCTCAAGCTGGGAGCCAAGATCTCATTCCTGTCTTTGTCATGAGTGGCAGGGACCCAAGCCATCACTTCCAGGGTCTTCCCAAGGTTTGCATTGGCAGGAAGCTGGAATCAGGAGTGAGAGTGAGGAATCGAACACCAGGTACTCTAAAATGGGACACAGGCCTTTTGACTAGCATCCAACTGCCAGGTCAGATCCCTTTTTAAATAGGAAGAGGGCCAACGTCCTACTCACAGCTGACTGAGTTTTAGGAAACCATTTAAAAGAGACTACAAGTCTGGAAATTGATTAAAAAAAAAACTATCAGTCTATCAGTAACTCCATTTCCTGTGAAACCTCTAGGTGCCCTTGGGGGTAAGCAAACCTCAGTTTGGCCTTAGCCCCAAATGAATGCATCTGCTGGCGGGGCTGCATGCATGGGGGTGCTGGTAGGAGCGATGCTTTACAAGTGGACCTATCGGATCACACCGTATAAGCCACCACTCATTCCCTGCTCAAGATCTGTCTCCGATTCAGCCAGAGGTTTCCGGAGGCAGTGTTAGCTGGGCCTGAGGACACAGTCCCTCTAGTGAGAGGGCCTGTGTTGGCCATGCTGCAGGCCTGATCCTAACTTCAGTACAATCAGGAAACACAGGCAGCTTTTCTCCTCTGCTTCTCTTCCTTTTGGAAGGGTTCCCTGGCTCCTCATCTACACACACCCAGAAGCCTCACACTGCCACCTTTATCCATTGGCTTTTTATTTCACGGGATTTCAGTGCCTTGGTAACACTGAAAAACATTAGTAGCTCAAATTGTGGTTTTCCTCCCCCCAGCAAAGTTTGTTTTCTAATAGCTTTAAGTCAACATGTCACTCATTTTGAAACCGTATTCCCAATGTTTGCCACATTCATACACCTTATTGACTATCATTTTCTTTTTTTTCCCCTCTAACTTGACTCACCTTTCTGTTTCGAAAAAAATGTATTTCAGAAGGAAAACCATTGTATCTCTACCATCCTGACTGTTCCTGCTGTCTTAGCCTGGATTCTCCAGAGAGCAAAGCTAGCAACAAAGAGCAAAGTGGTCTGTTTGGAAACTTGATTTCAGTGGTTTGGCATGGGAACCTGAAGCAGGGGAGGAGGAGTGCGGGGTAGGGGAAGCCATACCCAGAAGCCTGCCCGAGTTGCCCCTCAGAAAGCAATTGGTACTCCACCATCCAAGGCCTTCCAGGAGCCTCATGCATTAGCTCTCAAAATTCTCTACCTGGAAAACCAAAGGTTGACACAATTGTTCACTAACATCCAGCCCCTACGAGCAGTGACCTTCTCAACTGCTTAGTCAAACACCCCCAGAGGTACCCCATGCCAAGGCAGCAGAGAAGCCCCTGCAGGGCCCAAAGCAGACTCTGAGCAGTACAATGCCAGGCAAGGTGCATGAGGGCGGCTGGCCCGGTGTGGCTCAGCTGCTCACTCCCAGATGCTCCAGAATTCTCCAGAGAAGGGCACTGGAAGGCTGGTGGGAAAACAGGTGGTGGTGGGACTCAAGTCCTCCTCACTCCCCCATCCCTAGGTGCCACCATGGTGCACACCTGAGCTTCACTCAACCGTGGCAAAGATGACTGCAATGCATCTGCCCCCTCTGCAGAGGCAGTGGGTCTGCGGATCTTGTGAGCTGAGCGCTCTCCAAAATGTGTACCAAATACATATGTGTATATATATATATATATGATGTATTTATTTATTTATTTGAAAGGCAGAGTTACAGAGAGGCAGAGAGAGGTCTTCCATGCTGGTCCACTCCCTAAATGGCCGCAATGGCCAGAGCTGAGCCAATCCGAAGCCAGGAGCCAGGAGCTTCTTCTGGGTCTCCCATGTGGGTGCAGGGGCCCAAGGACTTGGGCCATCTTCTGCTGCTTTCCCAGGTCATAGCAGAGAGCTGGATCGGAAGTGGAGCCGCTGGGACTTGAGCCGACGCCCACATGGGATGTAGGCACTGCAGGTGGCGGCTTTCCCTGCTCCGCCACAGCGCCGGCCCTGTGGCTGACCTCTTGTAGTGGCTGGACAGTGACTAGGTTTGAGAAACTCTGGCTGCTAAAGCAGAACTCTGGAGCAGTGCAGAAGCAGTCCCTCCTTAAAGCTTATAGACTTTGCCCAGGCAAAACTAGCAGCTGCCCCACCCTCGACTGGGGCATGTTCTCTCCTCTGCCCTGGCCCAGCTGCCCAAGGTCCTCAAGATTTCCTGTTTGTTAGTTTGTCGATGGGGAGCAGAGAGGGCTATTGGGTGCTTCGCCCCGGGCCACACCCTCTAAGGAGGTGACAGAGGAGAGCGCGGCGGAGGGAGCTTCCTCAGACCAGACGCCCTACCCAGTCCTGGGCTGGCGGAGCTCAGATTCTCTACCAAGTAAAAGGAAGTCGGGAGGGGAAATACCACCTCTCTGATATATCACTCGAAGAAAGACAGAGTGGTTTGCCATTATCGTGGAGACGGCGAGAAAAGAACATCTCAGAGACACAGCCTCACCCTTTGACTGTTAACGCAGAAGGAAAAGAAGAACTTGTGAGTAAGTACACTGACCGTCGCCTTATTAGGGGATAAGTGGGTAGAACTAGTTACCCACAGCCGGCTGCCTTCTAAACAACCATCCCATCACTCCTGCCTCTAGCAAGCATGCCTGGTCTCAGCGGAGCCCGCTGGGGTCTCTTATTCCCATGGGAGCCTACAGAGTCCCAACACACTTGGACAATCACCATTAGAAGGATGGCCCATTGTTTTTTAATTTCCTAGGCAGCAGAAAAGATTATTTCTGCAGGACCACTTTGAGTCTGTCCAGCGAGAAAACTTCTGGTAAATACATCTCTCCAAGGTAGCCCTGACGCAAATAGATGGTGCCGATCAGGGCATGGGCCTTGGCTGGCACTCCAGTTGGGGGGGGGGGGCGGGGGTTGCTTCAAAGAGGAGACGGAGCTCCTGCTGAGCAGTGCAGGGGCCCGGAGAGAGTGACAGTGCCACGGTCATTTTCATTTCTCAGTTTTGATAGATTTACTGGCAAACAAAACAAAAAACTTACTCACACTGCAGCCCATGAGCTCATCAGTAATGTTGGCTGTGCGTCTTGTTTCTCCCTTCCTACTGGCAATGGAGACCTGCTGGTCTCCCACTAGTCTCGATGGAGACCCCGCGCCCCTTTAGGACAGGTTCTTTGAGCAGAAGGGTTGAAGAACAGAGACACTTGTGTTCCCATGTTTATATTAATTAGAAAAAAAATGCTGTCCGATGACTCGGACAACCAGCTGTGCTGGTTGCTCTGTTTTCAGTACCATGGTCCAGAAGGGAGCTGGAATTTCCGTGGCCTGGCTGACGGATGCCGAGGGTCCTTACAGTTCTCTGTGTTTCTAATAAAGTCAGCCACATCTGTGAAGCAAGAGCTGTTTCACAGAAGAGCTGTGGTTGGTTCTTGGAATAGGCGCGGGCAAGGTCACCTCAGAGCTGCCCCTCCTGGCGGCGCCCTACGTAGAGGTCTCCCAGGTTAAGATCCCAGATGCGCTCAGGCGGGCAATCAGAGCTTTAGAACCCAGGAAGCAGACCTCCCCTCCTTCCTGGGTGATGCCGATTTTTTTTTCTTTTTCAGGTTGTGAAAACAAATCCACAACTTTTGGAGACCCAGGAACCCTTTCCAATCTCTCGCCAGTGTGTTTGGCAAACATCAGCACAGAGCCTTCTACGAGGGGCAGCTGCATCGTCTTCTGCCCTTGCCTGGTGTGCACCTCCAGGCTTCTCGGTTGCCTCGCTCTGCGCCCCGTGTACCCCGGAGGCGTCCAGCCTTACTGGCTCTGAACTGTTGGCTTTCATTTTCCAACCTAAGCACCTGGAGGCATGGGCCACACGCTGAGGCCGGGAACTCCACTGCCCAGGTGTCTACACCTCAAGCTCTGCCTGCTCTTGGCGCTGGCGGGTCTCCACTTCTCTTCAGGTAAGCGGCACGCGGGAACCTAACTGAGACACTGCGCCAGTGGGGAGAGAGGCGGCGGCGTTCTCTCTGCTGCCCCCTTCTGTCGCCCGATGAACTGGAAGGGAGCTGCTGGGTGTTTCCAACCCAGTGCCGGGATCAGGAAACTGTGCTCCGCAGAGGTTAGAGGAGCTGCTTAGGGTCACACGGCAAGTTAGCATCCAGGTGGGGACAGGGTTATCATAACAAAGCCAAAAGCTCATTTTGCCACAGCTTAGAGTTGTGGCCACTTGCATGAATGCCAGGTGCTCTCTCTCTCATTCTGTATCGTGCTAAGGGTGTTGTCCTAGGGATCTGGTTCCCAAACTAGATTTCTCTACCATTCGGCTAAAGTGGTCTTCCTTTAAAATTCAGCCTTCCGATTCGAAGGCAAGGGGAGTGGTTGAGGAATATAATCTTCCGAATGCCGGCTCTTTCTCTTCATATGTGTTCCTCCATGTTGGATGCTGAGGTCTTTTGGCATCTGACAAATTCATGGTCTCAGACTTTAATTTACTACCTAGGGTCTCTCAAAGAATGTTTGGACATCCAGGGGCTTTTGTTCCAGCCTCGGTGGCTGTAGGAGGTGCTGGACTTGGAGTGCTGTTGAGATGGGAGGGCTCAGCCTGCTGGTTTCCCAAATACAAACAGGAGATCCGGTTCCAGCCGGAACCTTTCCAGTCTGCAGAGGTGCTGGTCTTGAAAGCTGCTTCCTTCGCGTAGCCCAGAATCTCCACAGTGTGTCTGTGTGGCAACGGGAGCCGGGGCGGGAACTCCAGGAAGAGGACTTGGAGGCCGGGAGAGTGCCTGAGCACAGTGGTCTTCAACTTTTTGTCCCGAGCTGTCAAATTTGTTGTTGTATACTGTTGTAGAGCCAGGAGACCCATGGCTGAAGCTTCACAGCCTTCACGTTAGATTTTGTGTATATTTGATGGTTATATGACATTTCCAACAGTTACAGCGTTCTTATGGGAAGGCAGGGAAACACTCCCCAAAGAGACTCCTCTGGGGAGTTTAAAATATGTAGAAGGAAATTCATACAGGTGGAATTCCTGGAAATGAGGGTGTGTTGGGGGAAGGGGGTGTGAGAGACGGACAGAGAAGGGAAGAAGAGAGAGAGAGAGAGAGAGAAACAACAAAAAGGAAAACGAAAACACACACACACAAAAAATGAAACCAAGACATTAGCAATTGTCCCAGGAAAATTATAGTCAGAGGCAAATGAAAAAAGATGAGCTCTGAGCTAAAGAAAGAGGTTTAGGAAAACCCCTTGTCCCACGGCTCCAGTCAGATATTACTGTTGCTGTTACTCAGTCAACAAACCAGCCCGTGAACTCCTTACACCTGAACACACAGTGTGCGTGCTCCAGAGGCACCACAGAGGCTGTGCCTGGGATTCTTGTCCCCAAAGAGGTTTGCATATGTTGCCTGGGAAAGGAAAACTAACCCATATACAAGAGTACTTCGAACATTTCGTGGAAAGGCAACATTTTTAAAAATACATTTATTTTGGTGCACAGATATTTTGAAATCCATGCTTAATTTTCCTAATATACATTTTCCATGAACTTTTTGAAAACAAGCAAAGAGTGATGCTGTGCTGGGTCCTGGCTGTAAAAACCCAAACTCTGGCAAAGGAGGGACGAGGGTGAGCTGGAGCAGCTGGAGGCATACGGGTGACAGAGAAATCTGGGCAGGCCAGCAGCCTGGGCAAGGCGCAGGGGCAAGGCTGCATGGGACACAGGTGTTCATTCTTTTGCTTAATCCTTTATTAATTTGACAGGCATCGAGCATCTGCTATGTACAGGATGCTTTTCTTGGTCCTGGGGACAAACTATGAGCAAAATGGACACGGCTCTCATCTTTATGGAATTTAAGGTCTTTGGGAGGAAGAAGAAAAGTAACTCAATGATGACTCAAGGATGCATGAGTAACAGGGACCAGGACTTTGCAAGCAAGGGACCAGTGCTGTCCCCGAGCCACTGTCTCTCCAGAGGGCAGGGCCTGTCACATGGGGGAAGCACAGACGTGAGAGAGCAAGCAGGGCCCCAGGGAAGACAGTGCTGGACTAGGAGGCAGTGGGAGCAGCCAGGCCCCCAGGCTTGAAGGCCACAGTCAGGAATCTGCTTTATGAGACAAGGAGCTCAGTCTATCCCAGTGCTGTTCGCACTTGAATTGTGCATACCAATCACTGGGGGGGGGGGGGGAGTATTAAAATGCAATTTCTAGCACAGGGGATTTTTTAGAGAAGTAAAACTATTTTGCATTATACTATAATGATGGATCTAGGTCACTATAGATTTGTCAAAACCCATAGAATGTGCAGGAGCAGGAGTGAACCTTAACACAAACCATGGACTTTGGGTGATGATGACGACGCGTCAGTGTAGGCTTACTTATGGCATCAATGCACCACACGGTGTAGGATGTTGATGGTGGGGGAGGCCGTGCATATGTGGGGAGGGTTATAGGAGAACCCTCGGTGACTTTCCACTCAATTTTGCTGTGAATCTGAAATTGCTGTGAAATAGAAAGTTCACCTACTGTTTGGAAATGCTATTTTTGCTTCAGTTAGTCTGGGAAGGGGCCTGAGATTTTGCATTTTCTAAGAAGCACCCAGGCAATGCTGATACTGCCAGACCGTAAATCTTTAATTTGGGTAGGAAAGCTTTAATGACATTTCAAAAAAAAAAAAAAAAAAAAAAAAAAAAAGTGTTGCTGCTGAAGCGTAAAGAGTGGCTGGTAGGGTGGCTGCCGTGATCGTGCGAAACCCATCGGCAGGCTGTTTTAGTGCTTCCAGAACACGGTGAGGGTTTTCGTGAAAATAATGGAATCAATCAGAATGAAATGGGTGGGTTGGAAAGGGCCTCTGACTGGAGCATAGCTTTCAGTTGTGCATGGTCTGCGGGAGACAAGATTGAGTGACAGAGTGGAGTAAGATTATGGAGGACATAGCTTCAGGGCGCTGGGCTCTCCCATCTGGCTCTGGGTCAAGAAGGCACACTGCAGCCAGAGTGCCCCGACTCTGCGCTTCCCCAGCCACGGGCACCCAAAGCAGTGACCCCTCTCTCTGGCACAGGGTGAGAGCAGCCCGCCTCTCCCCTCTGCCAGGCTGGTGTGCACTGTTGACAGAGACAGGAACACCTGACTGTGCACTCCGGAAACCGGTGACTGTAAGGCAGAGGGGCCAACGTGGTGTGGCTTTGCCCTCAGAGCTGGGGTCCTTTAATGGGATCCCAGGAAAATCCTGGGTCCGTAAGTCTGTAGCAGATACCAAGCAGAAAGCGAAGAGATTGCCCCGAGGTGTTGCTATTAACAGAACCGCCCTGAACGCACGAGCACCCCCGTGTTGCTGTCAGAAGGTGGCGGGCCCAGGGGTCCCCTGAGGGAGGCATTTCACCATCATCACCCTGGTAACAGCTCTTCTGGTCCCTGAGCACTTTGTGGATATAACTACTGTTTAGGGGGAGGAAGAGAGAAAAGTCACAGACACAGAGCGTGTGTCAGTGAGCTGAGACTACAGTGGAGAGAAGGTTGAGCGACGTGAAACTCACTGCCAGCTGCCACGGGTCACAGGCACCTTCTCTTCCCTGTGTTGCTGGCACCAGCCCAGGGTGACCCTGACTGAGCCCAGGCTGCTTTCTGAATCAGAAGCTTAGAAGTGTCCAAAGGGGTCACTTCTGTTGGAAGAGTGTATACGTACCAGCCATGGTGAAGTTTCCAGGTGGGGGCATGGTAGATGACTTCTATGCTCACCTGTCTTTGCTATTCTTCCTATTTGTACTGTGTGTTTCTTCAGAGAAAATGTGTGTCTCTGTCTCTCTCTCTCTCTCTCTCTCTCTCTCTAACTCTAACTCTGCCTTTTTTTTTTTTTTTTTTTTTTTTACAGGCAGAGTGGACAGTGAGAGAGAGAGCCAGAGAGAGAAAGGTCTTCCTTTGCCATTGGTTCACCCTCCAATGGCCGCCGCTGCAGCCGGCGCACCGCGCTGATCCGATGGCAGGAGCCAGGATCCAGGTGCTTTTCCTGGTCTCCCATGGGGTGCAGGGCCCAAGCACCTGGGCCATCCTCCACTGCACTCCCTGGCCATAGCAGAGAGCTGGCCTGGAAGAGGGGCAACCGGGACAGAATCTGGCGCCCCGACCGGGACTAGAACCCGGTGTGCCGGCACCGAAAGGTGGAGGATTAGCCTATTGAGCCACGGCGCCGGCTCTAACTCTGCCTTTTTTAAGGTTAATTTATTTATTGGAAAGGCAGAGTTAGAGAGAGAGAGAAAGAGAGAGACAGAGATTTCAATCTTCCGTCGCTGGTTCACTCTGCAAATGGCTGCAAAGGTTCAGGCAAGAGGCCCAACAACTTGGGTCATTCTCTGCTGCTTTCTCAGGTGCATTAGCAGGGAGCTGGATTGGCAGTGGAGAAACCAGGACTTGAACCGGTGCCCATATAGGATGCCAGCACTACAGATGGCAGCCTAACCCACTATGCCACAACAGCAGCCCCACTTGGTGAATTTTTGTTACTGTGCCCACCTGTTTTTCTCCCTCAGGGGAAGTGGTGAGGCAGCAGCCAGTCTCTGGGCAGTCTCCCTGCCCACTTCAGTGGTTAAACTGTGCACCTTTGCCAGAAGGGGGCTTCGGCCCAGCCACTGCATCCACACTGCCCAGCTCATGTGTTAGGAGACTGACATCTTTCTAGATGGAGTTTTTTTTAAAGCTATACATTATATTGTATTATTTTTTTAAAAAAAGGACATTTGCTTTTTCAAAAAAAAAGTTTATTTGAAAGGCAGAGAGAGAGAAAGGGAGAGGGAGTGGGAGAGGGAGGGGGAGAGGGAGAGGCAGAAGGAGATGGAGAGAGAGAAAGAGAGAGAGAGAGAGAGAGAGAGAAAGGGGGAGGGAGGGAGAGAGCTTCCATCCACTGATTCATTCTCCAAATGTTCACAACAGTTAAATCTGGGCCAGGCCGAATTGCTCATAGTTTGTCCCCAGGACCAAGTTCCAGGAGCCTGGAACTCAATCCAAGCCTCCCATGTGGGTGGCAGGGACCCAACTCCTTGAGCCACCACTTGCTGCCTCCTAGGGTGTGCATTAGCAGGAAGCTGGAATCAGGAGCGGAGCCAGGACTCGATGCCACTCCGAGTGGCATTTTCACCACTGTGTGAAATGACCATATTAAATTTAATTATTATATTATTATATCTCCCCATTTTCCCTGTACTCTTTTTTGTGATGATATAAAATTCACCCTTTCAAAGTGTATAATTCAGTGGTTTCTAGCATATGCTCAACGTTGTGAAATCGTTACCACTGTCTAATTCCAGAACATTTCCATCGCTGCAAAAAAACAAAACAAAACAAAACGCTGTACCCTTGAACAGCCACTTCCCATTTCTCCCTCCCTCCCTCTGTCTCCTGGTAACCGCAGATCTACTTTCTGCCTCCATGAATTTGCCTATTCTGCACATTTCTTATAGATGGAATCATATAGCATGTGGTGTTTGGGGCCTGGCTTCCTTCCCTTAGCACAATGCTTCATTTATTCTTTTTTTTTTTTTTTTAAGATTTTATTTATTTAGTTGAGAGGCAGAGTTACAGACAGAGAGAGGGAGAGACAGAAAGATCTTCCATCTGCTGGTTCACCCCCCAAATGGCCACAACGGGCTTGGACCATCTTCCACTGCTTTCCCAGGAGCATTGGCAGGGATCTGGATCTAAAGTGGAGCAGCCGGGACTTGAACTGGCACCCATATGGGATGCTGGCACTGCAGGCTGGGGCTTTAACCCACTGTGCCACAGTGCTGGCCCCTGCTTCATTTATTCTTATGGCTGAGTGGTAGACTCAGTTTTTGAGGCACCCGCTATGTGTTTAAAAACGAGCGGTCGCTGCACTGGTTGGCAAATGGCTTCTCCCCTGGGCATTAGTGGTGGAGAGTTGAAGCAGTCAGGGCAGGAAGTGGACAGACCAGGGCTGGGGGCTAACACTACAGAGTGTCCCCAGGGAGCCACAAAGATGGGGGGCAGTTTACACACATCCACCCAGAGAGGTGAGCAGAATTGCCTTCCGTTTCAGCCTTCTTTCTCCCTCTCTCTCACCACCTCTGTCCCTGTTTGACCACCTTTGGGCTCTCGATTCCACAGGGCGGCCAGTTACCATGGTGATGCTGGTTCCACCCTGGGTGTGGTTCGACAAAGCAGGGCAGGAAGGGCCCCATTAAGACTGTACACCTTTTGCGGCTCACAGCCCTTTACGTCTGCTGCTGCATGAGCGCTGTGAGAACTGTGTGAAATAGGGAAGATAACAGCATGCTCATTTTGCAGAAGTGGTTCATGAGGCCCACAGGGGTTAACCGACTTGTTCAAGGTTGTGATTCTGCCCCTCAGCAGATGGAGCCAGATTTCATTGTCTGGTGCCCGCTGTGCACTCAGGAAATATTTGCTGAGCACCAGGCCCTGTGGACACTGCAGATGTGGCACTGGACAAAACAGACCAAGCCCCTGCTCTCACGACCCCAGGGGTAATCATATGAGCATGTTGTATACAAGGGGTCTTTAAAAAGCTCATGAAAATCCACTTCATCCTTTTTTTTCTTAAAGATTTATTTGTTTATTTGAAAAGCAGAGTTACAGAGAGAGAGGGAGGGACGAGGAGAGAGAGAGAGAGAATGTCTTCCATCTGCTGGTTCATTCCCCAAATGCCTGCAATAGCTGGGGCTGGGCAAGGCTGAAATCAGGAGCCCAGAACTCTATCCAGGTCTCCCACATGGGTGGGAGGCACCCAGGTACTTGGGCCATTTCCACTGCTGGAGGATCCAGGGAGCCGGATCAAAAGTAGAAAATCCAGGACTCAACACCAGCACTTATACGGGATGCTGGCATCTCAGGCAGTAGGTTAACCTGCTGCACCACAACACTGGCCCCGGCATATATATCATCTTTTAATTTCAGTTGTCCTTGAACTTTTTGAAGTACCTTTGTATATACTTATATGTAGATTCATGACATATAATGCCATTTCGGTCAATGATCAAACACATATACAATGGTGCTCCCACAAGGTTAGCATGGCCTCGAAACGGGTCACCATGTGGAGGTGGAAGGCAGTGACACCGAGGATCCTAGCCCTGGGGAGGTTTAGGCTACTGTGTGCATTTGCATATTTGTTAAAAAAAAAAAAAAACAATTGCTTAGGGGCCAACATTGTGGTGTAGTGGGTTAAGCCACTACCTGCATGCCATATGGGTGCCGGTTCGTATCCTGGCTGCTCCACTTCTGGTCTGGCTCCCTGATAATGGCCTAGGAAAAGCAGCAGAAAAATGGTCCAAGTGTTTGGACCCCTGCCACCCAGCTGAGAGATCATGATGAAGCTTCTGGATACTAGCTTCAGCCTGGCCCAGCCCTGGCCATTGTGGCCATTTAGGAAGTAAACCAAGAAAAATCTTCAGAAAATACTTACAGGATAAAGATATAAAGAAAGCAAATATTTTGTACAGTTGTACCATGTGTGTTTTAAATGGTCATTACCCAAAGCAATACAAATTTTTAAAGTTTATAAAGTAAAAATATTATATTAGGTTAAGCTTAATTTATTATTGAGGGAAGACAAAAATAGTTTAATGAGTTAAGTGTAGCCTGAGAAAGCAGTGTTTAAAAACTCCACTGTGGTGCACAGGAATACACCAGGCCTCACAGACACACACCCTCACTCACCAGCGTGCCCACTGCACCTATCAGGCCTGCAAGCTCCATTCATGGTAAGCACCCCGCCCAACGTACCCTTTTAGATCTCTCTATACTGTATTTGTACTGTACCGCCTCTTTTTTTTTTTTTTTTTTAGATTTATTTTATGTATTTGAAAGACAGAGTCACAGAGAGAGGTAGAGACAGAGAGAGAGAGAGAGAGAGGGAGGTCTTCCATCTGCTGGTTCACTCTCCAAATGGCCACAATGGCCAGAGCTGAGCTGACCTGAAGCTAAGAGCTTCTCTTGGTTCTCCCACGTGGGTGCAGGGCCCCAAGGACTTGGGCCATCCTCTACTGTTTTCCCAGGCACATTAGCAGAGAGCTGGATTGGAACGGGAGCAGCCAGGATTCAAACCGGCGCTGCAGGCTGGGGCTTTAGCCCGCTGCATCACAACACTGGCCCCACCTTTTCTTCTTTTTTAAAAAAATAAAGATTTATTTACTTATTTGAAAGTCCGAGTTACAGAGATAGAGGGAGAGATACTTCCATCCACTAGTTCACACCCCAGATGTCCCCAGTAGCCAACACTGGGCCAGGCTGAAGCTAAGAGCCAGGAGCTTCATCTGGGTCTCCCACATGGGTACTGGGGTCCAAACACTTGGGCCATCTTCTGTTGCTTTCCCAGGCATAGTAGCAGGGAGCTGGATAGGAAATGGAGCAGCTGGGACTTGAACCAGCACCCATATGGGATGCCGGTGTCACAGGCAGTGGCTTTACCCACGATGCCACAGCTCCAGCCCCTTACTGTACATTTTTCTCTGTTTAAATACACAAAAATCTATCATTGCTGTATTCAGTACAGTGACATGACATACAGGCATGTAGCCTAACAACAGTAGGCTACACCAGCAGCCTAGGTGTGCAGTGGGCCACACCAGGTAGGTTGTTGTAAGCACTAAACACTTGAGGAGGGACGCATGACAACCAAATTGCCAGCAATGCATTTCTCACCACATTTCCCCGACAACAAGTGACACGTGGCTGCAAATAGGCACCAGCCAGAAGGAAGCTTGAAAAGAAAGACATCAGGACCACAGTGGCAGATGCAAGGGGACAGGGAGGCAGGCCTGAGTTCGGGGGTCTCTGGGCCATGTGGCTCCTTTAATTCCCAGTCCCGGGAAGGAGTTGTGCGTGCAGTATCTCATTTAAATCCTTGGGGAGGTGTTGTGATGCCCATTTGTATACTGTGAAAACACACTCTGCAAGTCACCCAGATTGCAGGGGGTCATGCTGACAGTTCTGGGGCCCGCCTCTCCCCTCCAGCCTCACTGGAGCACCCCGAAACCCTGCAGAGGTGCGGCCGCTGTGTTCTCATCACCATCTGAACGCGGTGCAGCCCCTGGGCATGGAAGCAGGTCCCTGTGGGAATTTGCAAACTGCCCGGCAGAGTTTTGGTTCCTCTTCTGGGTCTGGTTCTTCCTCAGCACCGGCTGTCTGGTGAGAGGACCTCGCCTGGGAAGCGCAAGCCGCCCATTGACGGTGCGCCGTGACCTTTTGCCGGCCGCCCACACTTCTCCTCAGACAGCTGGACAAAAAGTCCTCAGGAGCCATCATGGAAATCAGATGGCTTCATTTTCAGTTGTGGTTGCTCTTGTGCTAAGTCACCACATGTCAAAAGTTGGTTCAAAATACTGCATCCTTCTTTTTGGGTGGGAACGGGGACTCGGGGCCCCAGCAGAGGGAGCTGCTCTCTGTCTTGGCATCTGTCTGGCCCCAGCAAGGCCAGAGTCCTGTACGTCTGGCAGGACGCCCGAGAAAGAGGAAGAAGCCAAGGGGCAGGGTTGGGGAAGGATAGAGGGAGAGAGAAAAATGGAACGCAGGCCTTTTCTGTTTATATCATTGGAATTTGAATCTGATTCTGCAAGTGGCTGAGCTGGGCCTGGAATGCAAGTCAGGAACACACAGTGTGCGCTGCCTCTTCATATCATTTTGCTTTCTTTGTGTCCCGAAGCGTGTCGGCACTGCAGCTGGATTCTCAGCGATCATAGCTTCGCTTGCCCTTCATTGCTTCCCCGATCACTTAACACTCCTGCAGCAGGGACTGGCCACGCTCGGCACAGTCGCCCAAAGCGCGGGGCCTAGGATCCTTCTGAGTTAGCTTGGGTTGCTGTGTAAATACTCGCCATGCCCAAACCACTTCCTAATTGCGGTGGCCGAGCCATCTCCAGGGTGACGGAGGTCTGAGATGCAAAGTGCTACAGCCCCTTGATCTTGCTTTCCAAGAACACAGAGGACCTCGAAATAAGTCACCCAAACACTGGCTTTCTTTGGGGGGGGGCTGGGGGAGCTCTGTGTGGCCCTGGGACATGGGGCAGGGAAGACAGAGCACGATGGCGCAGGCGGGAGTGAGGCCGGCTGTGAAGGGTGTGCTCCTGACTGCGATGCTGCATCAGGTCCCGCGCGGTACAGGAGGAGGGAGCACCCCTTGAGAAGCAGACACTCAGGAGGTCAAGTCCGCTAAGGGATCCTGCTGTGGATGTGTGGGTGCTAGGGGCTAACGAGGTGCTGGAGCGCACGTGCTGAAATGTTGGTGTTTCAGGACGTACTGATGAGGAATCCACTGCACTGCAGGTAGCCAAGGGAGATAAAGTCAGCACATAGGAATCACACGGGTTAGCTGAGAGGGCTGAAGCAGACCCAAGGTGCGACTGTGGTCCTGGGTGGACAGAGATGAGGGGCGTCACTGCAGCCTGGGCCCACGGGGTCAGCACAGGCGGGGGTGGGGGCCAAGCACTCTGCCTCTCAAAGCCAGCACTCACGGTGGGGCCGGGGTGGGCTGGGGCAGCCTTGGCTTATCTACCCCAGAGCTGGGAAACCGGCCAACATGGAGAGGGGCCTAAAAGCCTGGGCCAGGAAACACAGCGCAGAGTGAACCTGGAGCAGGTTCCTTCCCGGGGCACACTTTCCCATCGCTGAAAGAGGCCAGCGACACCAGTGACCCCAAAGTCCCTTCGAGGCCTCAGCTTCCTTCCCCATGACGGGCACTGTCCTTGGGCTGAGTGCACTGTGTTACCCAGGTTGGTGCCTACATCCACGTCTCTTAGTGGGCCTCCTCCCTGCCTCACTGTGGGATCCTGTCCCTGGCCCTGACTCCTGGTCCGTGGTATCTGACTATACACAGGCGTGACACTAGCAGATGCCACTCCATGTTTCTTTCTTTAAAAAAAAAAATCAACTTATTTATTTAGAAGGCAGAGCTACAGACAGACAGTGAGACAGAAACAGAGAGAGATCTTTCATCTGCTGATTCACTCCCCAGATGGCTGCAATGGCCGGAGCTGGGCCAACCTAAAGCCACGAGCCAAGAGCTTCTTCCAGGTCTCCCGCACGGGTGCAGGGGCCCAAGGACTTGGGCCATCCTCTTCTGCTTTCCCAGACATATCAGCAGGGAGCTGGATTGCAAGTGGAGCATCCAGGACTTGAACCCAGCACCCATATGGGATGCTGGCACCATAGGTGGCAGCTTTACCCACTGTGTCACAGAGCCAGCCCCCACTCCATGTTTCTTAACGCCCAAGGTGATCACCATATGGAGATGCAGAGAAAGGGAAGATTCTGGATGAATTTCTGTAGGTGGCATCCCTAAAAGAGATGGACCATCTGGTGGGCTGCCACGAGGAGGTCCCAGGCACTCGAGAATGGCCAAAATGCATGCCACACTTGTGAATTTTTAATGAAGACGTATGTAGGTGCAAAGCTGTGGGCGAGGCGTTCTGCACCGCAAGCGACTCAGGGAACATGGACGTAGAAGACAGGAAAGGGAGAAGGCCCTGACTCCAGGGGCTGGGTCTACACGGTGGAATCTCCGTTCCTCTGGGCAGTGCTGGCCGAAAACCACCTGAGCAAGGGAGCAGGGGACAGAGCCAAGGAAGAGGCCTTTTTTTATTTTTAAATTTTTTTTAAGATTGTATTTCTTTATTTGAGAGGTAGAGTTACAGACGGTGAGAGGGAGAGACAGAGAGAAAGGTCTTCCTTCCACTGATTCATTCCCCAAATGGCCGCAACGGCCGGAGCTGCACCAATCCGAAGCCAGGAGCCAGGAGATTCTTCCAGGTCTCCCATGCAGGTGCAGGGACCCAAGCACTTGGGCCATCTTCCACTGCCTTCCCCGGCCATAGCAGAGAGCTGGACTGGAAGTGGAGCAGCTGGGACTAGAACCGGCGCCCATATGGGATGCTGGCACTATAGGAGAAGGATTAACCTACTGCGCCACAGCCCCGGCCCCGGAAGAGGCATTTTAGAAGTAGGCTGCCAGGGGCCGGCACTGTGGCGTAGTGGGCAAAGCCACTGCTAGAGGAAGACTTCTCCCTCTCTCTGCCTCTGCATCTTTGTAACTCTGCCTTTCAAATAAACCTTTTTTTCTTTTAAGTGCGCTTTCCTGGGGTATCTGTTTTCTGTCTCTTAAAAGAATTTCTAGGGAGCCAGTGGTGTGGCATACACTGCCTGTGACACTGGCATCTCCTGTGAGTGCCCCTTCGAGTCCCAGCTGCCTCACTTCTGATCCAGCACCCTGTTAATGCTTCTGGGAAAGCAGCAAAAGGTGGCCCAAGTGCTTGGGCCCCTGCACTCACATGTGAGACCTGGAAGAAGCTCCTGGCTCCTGGCTTCCACCTGGCACAGCAGATAGGCGACAGCTCACTCCCTCCCCTACCGCCCTACCTCTCTGTAACTCTGCCTTTCAAATAAGTAAAAAAAAAAAAAAAAAAAAAAAAAAAAAGGAATTTCTAAAGAAATGAGTTGCTACTTAACCTCCAAATGCATGTTCCTGACCCCTTTTTCCTAGAGGAGAGAAAGGGTCGTTACGCCCCCGTGAGCCTCTCATAACAACACTGTGGTGAGCTGGTGAGTGCATCACTTTGCTTTATATGTAGTTCTGTTGAAGGTCACCTTAATTAGCATCTAGTATTGATTCAGAAACATTGAGCTTGTATCCTACAGCTCTGTAACTCCAGCCTGCAGGAGGCTCATCCAACACAATGACGTCTCTGTAAGGCACAGCACAGCCTCCTGCTGCTTAGGGATGCCACACGGCGCTGCCCCAGGGCCATGTTCAATGTCAGAGTCAACAAGAAGAAGCACAGACATGTGAAGAGGGTGGCACCGGAGCTGCACACTGTGGGAGGACACTGCTCACAGTGCGAGGCCTAAGCGAATAGGGCGGAGCCTAGCCTCCCTCAGCATCCGTCTGCTGGGGACCGGTGTGTCAGCTGACTTGAGTTTTTGGCACTCTGCCTGTGCCTGTGAATGACCGCAAAAGTACAGTTTTACCTAACATCACTGCACCGTAGGCTCAGAAATGGTTACCATCTGAATGGATGGGCAATGTTGTGTAGCAGGTGTCACCACTGGCCAGTTTGAGTTTCAGCTCCTCTGCTTCGGATGCAGTTTCTTGCTGAAGCCCCTGAGAGTCAGCAAATGATGGCCCAAGTGTTTGGGTCCTGGCCACCCATGTGGGGACCCGGCTAGAGTTCCTGACTTCTGGCTTCAGCCTGGCTGAGTCCTGGCTGTTTTCAGCATTTGGGGAGTGAACTCATGGATGGACAATCTCTCTCTTTCTCTGTCACACTGCCTTTCAAATAAATAAATCAATCTTTTAAAAACTTGGTTAACATGATAAATTCTGTAATTTTTACCACAATACAAACACCCAACATCATTGAGACCAAAATAATCAAACAGAGTTCTCTCATCATGCTTGGTCATGGGATATAACACCCTGAGATGAGGCTGGCGCTGTGGTGTAGCGGGTTAAGTTGCCACCTGCAATGCCAACATCTCATGGGCGATGGGTCATGTTCCAGCTGCTCCACTTCCAATCCAGCTCCCTACTAATGGCTTTGGACAAGCAGCAGCAGATGGCCCAAGTGCTTGGGCCCCTGCTACCCACATGGGAAACCCAGATAAAGCTCCAGTTTCCTGGCTTTAGCTTGGCCCAACCCCAGCCTTTGAAGCCATCCGGGGAGTGAACCAGCAGATAGAAGATCAATATTTCTCCCTCCCTCCTTCTCTCTACCTCTCTCCCTGTAACTCTGCCTTTCCGAGAAATAAAAGATAAATCTTTTTTTTTTTTCTTTCTTTCTTTCTTTTCTTTTTTTCTTTCTTTCTTTTTTTTTTTTTTTTTTTTTTTTTTTTTTTGACAGGCAGAGTGGACAGTGAGAGAGAGAGAGACAGAGAGAAAGGTCTTCCTTTGCCGTTGGTTTACCTTCCAATGGCCACCGTGGCCAGTGTGCTGCGGCCAGCGTACCGCGCTGATCCGAAGCCAAGAGCCAGGTGCTTCTCCTGGTCTCCCATGGGGTGCAGGGCCCAAGTACTTGGGCCATCCTCCACTGCACTCCTGGGCCACAGCAGAGAGCTGGCCTGGAAGAGGGGCAACCGGGACAGAATCCGGTGCCCTGACCGGGACTAGAAAGAACCCGGTGTGCCGGCACCACAAGGCAGAGGATTAGCCTATTGAGCCGCGGCGCTGGCCTGATAAATCTTTTTTTAAAATAAAACTCATACAGTCTGAGTTTATTGCTGCCACCTCTGGATTTCTGCTCATGAGGGAATCTACAATTAATCCATAAGCAATCTTGTTCTGTTTGCCTCTCCGTAGGTATCAGCCAGGTCACCAAGTCGGTGAAAGAAATGGCAGCACTGTCCTGTGATTACAACATTTCTATCGATGAACTGGCGAGAATGCGCATATACTGGCAGAAGGACCAACAGATGGTGCTGAGCATCATCTCTGGGCAAGTGGAAGTGTGGCCTGAGTACAAGAACCGCACCTTCCCCGACATCATTAACAACCTCTCCCTTATGATCCTGGCACTGCGCCTGTCGGACAAGGGCACCTACACCTGCGTGGTTCAGAAGAATGAGAACGGGTCTTTCAGACGGGAGCACCTGACCTCCGTGACACTGTCCATCAGAGGTTGGTGGGATTTTCTGGTTTACTTTAGACTGGCGGATTCTTCGTGCCCTTAAAGCCAAATGTCTGTTGATTTTGGTGAAAATTTTACCAAAGTACGATATATTTTGTTTCATTCCTTAGGATTGATTCTTAGTTTACAAAATACTCTGATTTCTTAAGATGGCCTAGACGTACCTACTAAAGAATATTTCCTGTACATTGAAAATTCAAGCTCTTGACAATCATCCTGGGGCATTGTAATATCCTGAAGTGCCTTCTGAATCACAAGAAAATTTTTTTCTTTCATGTGTCTTCACTACTAACTGCACATGACCCAACAATATGTACATGTGCCTCTGCGAGTATGCTGGAAAGGTAAAGGAGCCGTGCAGGGAGAAATATTGCTCAAGTAGTTTTTAAATGTCTAGGACTACGGTTATTTGACTATTCTCATATTTTCAAAACATCACTTTTTTTTTGCAAATTTGAAACTCGCATCTCACAGTCACTCCTGCAAAGTTGAATGTCAGAATTGGATGCATGATTTATGACTGCCACTGGAAAGGATAAATTCCTGAATCAAAGCCCTGTGTATACACCTCCTGTGAAGGGCAAGCGTTCTCATCCTAGACAGGGAGGAGCCTCGCCTTCATCACACGTGCTAGGACGACAGGACACTGACGGAGCCTGAGCCCTTGTCGAGAAAGTGCAGCTCCGGGCCAGTCCCTCACACTTAAAATTCAAAGATTTCTTTTTCGTGGGCACCTGAGACTCTAGTGAAAAGCAAACCTCCTACTTAATCAAATGCAGTTGTTAACCTTGGTAACAGATAACTTCAGCAGATCCTTAGTGAATTCCATACTGTTGTTCCTGCTTTGCTCGTTCGTTAGCAGTGAAGCTATATCCATGGGTCACACCTGCAGCTTATAGAGTAGGCCAAAGTTCATGGAACTTCCTTAAATCTCACTCAGTGTATTCCCTACTCGTGGACAGGGCAAATGACTACATGCAGATGGGACTGGAGGGGTACTAAGAAGCCCACCCCTTCTAAAATGTTGACCTGTACTGATTTCAAATTCTCAGCATTATAGCCATTCCTGTTTGTTTCAACAGTTCCCTGTACAAGACGCTTGTTAGAAATGAAGATGTGTTGTCTGGGGAGATATTGCCATGCAGTAGCTTATTATTAAAAAGTCCATATCAGCCTGTATTAGTTAATTACATTTAGTACTTAGTTCCCTGACAAAATGCCCAGACAGAGAAGTAAGCCAAGGAGAGCCAAGTTTTGATAGAGAAGAAAATCTAATTTTACCCAGAACAAGGCTGAATTTTTCAATTAAGTCAATTAAGGCCCCTCTCCCATGGTAAGGGCACCTGTGAATCCCCTGGGGATTTGCAGGTTCAGCTGCAGCAGGCCTGGGGTTGGATCTCGGGAGTCTGCACAGCTAACAAGCTCCCAGGTGGTGCCTGGGCCACTGCTGAGACCCACAGTTTGAGAAGCAAGAAGTTAAGGTAGACTTGGCTAGAGTGGTGGTCTTAGTGCATTTTCTGATGCTAATAACATGGTATCACAGACTGGGCAGGTTACAAAGAGAAGGGGTTTATTTTGACTCACAGCTCTAGCCCAAGGTCAAGGGTTCACATCTGGTGATGGCCTTCTTGCTGGTGGCATGAGGTATAGCAAGGTAAGGGAGCCACTGGGTCAGACATGAATGGTTGTATGCCAGGGCTTAGGCCCACGACAAGCAGATCTAGATTCCAACAGGGCAGAGGACAACTCGGAGCCATTTGTGGGTTTCTTTCTCCTTTCCAAACAGTGGTGCGGTGAGAAATGCACAAGGAACAGACTGGTGGTGGAGCCACAGGAGATTTCCGCCTTTGTGTCCACAATGGCGGTCAGACATCTCCACACAGCCACAAGCAGCTGCACATGTGTCCACATCCATCCCCAGGCAACTGCATCCAGCCGTGCCCCCCACTAGCTTATATGGGTTACAGATAAATGTGGCCCAGAGCCAAACCATTACATCACAGACTTGTGGGCAGCTAGCCCAGCAGGTGGACCTGTCCGTTACCATGACACCAGCTGCCAAACAGGCACAGAAATATGGAAGCACAGAGGTACCCCGGCAAGAGCAAAAGGCATGAGAATTTGGTAGTTTCACCTTCCCAAGTTCATCTTGGCAATGGCTTAATCCATTCACAAGGCAGAGCCCTTCAGGCCTAAAGGCCTCACCCCTAACACTTCTAAATGGGGTGAAACTTCAACCTGAGTTTCAGAGGGAACAAAACTTCTTCAAACCATAGCGGTAACCAGGTGTCCTCTTTTGCTTGGGGTGGAGGGGTTTCTTCGAGACGCCAAGTTTTTCAGTGCTAAAATAGAGACGTCTCGGGAAAATAGCAGAGGTTGATGATTCAACAGCAGCTAAGAGAGCAGAATGAGGGGCCGGGTGTTTGGCACAGCGATTAAGATGCCCACATCCCAAAGAGCCTGCTTTTGAGTCCCGGTTCAGCTCCCGCTGCCAGCTTCCTGTTGATGTGCAGCCCAGGAGGCCGCAGGCTATGGTTTTAAGACTTGGTACTGTCTACCCACATGTGATAGGCTCCTGGCTTCAACCTGGCCCAACGCCTGGTGTCAGGGCATTTGGGGAATGAACCAGTAGATGAGAGTGCTCCCTCACTGTTTCTCTCTCTCTCTTTGTGTGTGTGTGTCTCTGTCTTTCAAACAAAATAAATAAATAAATGAATCTTTTTTAAAAAACATTACAAGATGGTAATAAAATATCAATATAGAAGTATACAAGGAGTCTTCAAAAAGTACATGTAAAATATGTACTAGAAAAAAAAACTATACATGAATTTCAAATTGGTTTTGCACCAAAATAAATTTTACTTCCGTTTTACATGAACTTTTTGAAGTATCCTCATATGAAAACCCCTATTAATCCGCATATTTGAAAACTTGCTATACTAGTTAAGTTGTTAGGTTAAAGGATTTTTCCTTCCCTAAAACGTGCTTACCTCTTCCTTTCCTTGAAAGACAATCCTAGCCCTCCCCACTACGTGTGGTGGAAGCTAGAGCTAACTGGTTGAAAAGGAGATGCCGCGGAGTAATTCCCTGATGGTGCACAGTGTGGCAAGGCCTCCGGGGCAGTCACCCTCCACAAGTCAGGAGACAGAACTGAGGCTCTTCCAGGCCCGCACAGACCTTGAAAGGATGGCTTGTCAGGTGACCCGGCTGGCACTGGCATTCCTGAGAAGAGTATAGAGACGACTTAAAACATGACTCATTTGGATGTGCTAGTCCATGTTGCAACAGATGACAAACTGATGTTGTAAGAAACCAGGGGAATATTTTTGACGTCAGGTTTGAGTGTCATGATTTCATCTTAAGAATAAATTCATGAGGAAGAAATAATAACTCAACTAAAAATGGCTCAGATACATGTCAAATTCCAGTTAGAAACAAAGTTCATTCCCCAAAAAGGTGACTTTGCTTTCAACTACATCCAAGGCCAACTTTTCGCTTTCCTGGCAATTATAGTCACTTGTCATGATTTCTCCTTCCCCTCGTTTTTCCCCCATCACTGGGCAGTCCTGGAAGCCTTCAGTTGGCCGCGTGATTTAAATGAGGGGACACATCTAAGAGAAAACAAATGTATGACCCACTTAAGTCAAGCCATCATCTAACTTCCTGTGTGCCAGGTTCTGAGCCAAGTGATTGATGTGAATTACGTTACTTAATTCTTTAGAATCCTGGGAGATGGTATTATTATCCCCCATTTTATGGATGAGCAAGCTAAGACTAAAAGCAGTTACTTAGTTGGTGTAGGGTCAAAGGCAAAATTACTTTTCTAAAAATTTTTATTTATTTCACCATATTTGAAAGGCACAAATAAAGGGGGAGGGAGAGAGAATTTTCCATCTAGTTCACTCTCCAAATGCCTGCAACAGCTAGGGCCAAAGCCAGGAGCAAGAACTCCATCCAGGTCACCCACAGGGGTGACAGGAACCCAGGTACCTGAACCACCAAGTGCTATCTCTCAGAATGCATTAGCAGGAAGCTGTATCAGAAGCATAACATGAGACAAGAAGCAGGCATTCCAGTATGGAATGCAGGCATCCCAAGGGCATCTTCACCACTGTGCCAAAAAAAATAAAAGTCCTCAAAACTATTTTATCCAAGTCCTTGGGTCCCTGCACCTGTGTGGGAGACCCGGAAGAAGCTCCTGGCTCCTTACTTCAGATCTGTGCAGCTCCAGCCATTGCAGCCATCTGGGGATGGAACCAGCGCATGGAAGACCTCTCTCTCTCTCTCTCTCTGTCTCTGCCTCTCTCTATAACTCTGTCTTTCAAATAAATAAAATTAAATTTAAAAAAATGAGTAAAGAGGAAGAGAGCTTCCTGTGCACCTAAAGTACCGGGAAGGGCAGGAAAGGACAGGCTCTGGGGATAGAAAAGCATAAATTCAGATCCCTGCTCTGCCACTTATTTTAAGATGGAGATTGTGGATGAATGTTGTGGCTCAGTGGGTTAAGCCGCTGCTTGGGATGACGACTCATGTATCAGAGTGCGCATTTGAGTCCCAGCTACTCCCCTTGTGATCCAGCTCCCTGCTAATGCGCCTGGGAAACAGGAGGTGATGGCCTAAGTACTTGGATCTTTACCACGCACTTGGGAGACCAGGATGGAATTCCTGGCTCCTGCCTTTAACCTGGCTCAGCACTAGCTATTGCAGGCATTTAAGGAGTAACCAAAAGCTGGAAGATTTCTCTCTCCCTCTCTTTTTCCCCACCCTCATCACTCACCCTTTCAAAAAATAAATCCTTTTTATAAAGATTTTATTAGGCTGGCGCCGCAGCTCACTAGGCTAATCCTCTGCCTGCGGCACCGGCACACCGGGTTCTAGTCCTGATCGGGGCACTGGATTCTGTCCCGGTTGCCCCTCTTCCAGGCCAGCTCTCTGCTGTGGCCCGGGAGTGCAGTGGAGGATGGCCCAAGTTCTTGGTTCTTGGGCCCTGCACCCACATGGGAGACCAGGAGAAGCACCTGGCTCTTGGCTTCGGATCAGCTCGGTGCGCCGGCTGCAGCACACCGGCTGTGGCGGCCATTAGAGGGTGAACCAACGGCAAAGGAACACCTTTCTCTCTGTCTCTCTCACTGTCTACTCTGCCTGTCCAAAAAAAAAAAAAAAAAAAGATTTTATTTATTTATTTGAGAGGTAGAGTTACAGTCAGTGAGAGGGAGAAACAGAGAAAGGTCTTCCATCTGCTGGTTCATTCCTGAAATGGCCACAACTGGAGCTGGGCTGATTCGAAGCCAGGAGCCAGGAGCCTCTTCCCCGTCTCCCACGGGAGTGCAGGGGCCCAAGTACCTGGGCCATCTTCCACTGCTTTCCCAGGCCATAACAGAGAGTTGGATTGGCAGAGGAGCCACCAGGACTAGAACCGGCGCCCTTATGGGATGCTGGCATAGCAGGTGGAGGATTAACCTGTGCTACAGTGCTGGTCCCAATAAATCCTTTAAAAAAAAAGATGGAAACTATATTAGGTTAAAAAAATGTATGAAATTACTAATATTTGACCTTTTTTGTTTTTGGTATGCAACCTACCTCCCAGGATTGTTATGAAGAAAAGTAAGATAATGTCCAGATGTGACAGACATGAGTCCAGTGAATGTTACCTCTTAATTTCTCTTACCTCTCACAGTTGAGAGTGTCGTTCAGTCACATGAACCTACTTCTCCTTTCTCTAATAAGTGCCTTCCTATCACCATCAAAAGTGGCAAAGGGGACTGATATTGTGACATAGTGGGTTAAGCCTGTGATGCTAGCATCCCATATGGGTGCTGGTTCAAGTCCTGGCTGCTCCATTTCCAATCCTATTCCCTGCTAATGCACCTAGGAAATCAGAAGATAGCCCAAGTACTTGGGTTCCTGTACCCATGTGGAAGCCCTGGATGAGAATTTCTAGCTCCTGGAATTTGCCCCAGGCTAGCCCTGTCTGTTGCAGCCATTTGGGCAGCGAACCACTGGATGGAAGCGCGCGCTCTCTCTCTCTCTAATTCTGCTTTTCAAATAAATAAATAAATCTTTTTAAAAAGTCAATTAAAAGAACCAATTCAAAGCAAAGTTACTCCAAGGATTATACGCGATTATTAGCAGCTGATGGGAAGTTGCCTATCATATCCCACTCTATGATTCTTATTAAGGCTAGCTTGTTTGGTAAAAGTATAAACTCACATACACAGACTATGCAACGGCGCCTAATTCCATCCTTGCTCTTTCTTTAGCTGACTTCCCTGTCCCTAGCATAACTGACATTGGACATCCCGCCCCTAATGTGAAAAGGATAAGATGCTCCGCCTCTGGAGGTTTTCCAGAGCCTCGCCTCGCCTGGATGGAAGATGGAGAAGAACTAAACGCCGTCAACACGACGGTTGACCAGGATTTGGACACGGAGCTCTACAGCGTCAGCAGTGAACTGGATTTCAATGTGACAAATAACCACAGCATCGTGTGTCTCATCAAATACGGGGAGCTGTCGGTGTCACAGATCTTCCCTTGGAGCAAACGTAAGCCTCCTCACCCTGGGGAGTTCAGACCGAGAAGAAAACAATCCAGCCCACGGGATTTTAAGAATTGGGCATCTGGAATTTTGATAGTATTTCAGATATGCAAATGAAATGGTTACTATGACTTGTTAAGGTCACTGAATGAGATATGATCATGCTATTAGACTAATTTTAGTTGCTTTTAATGAAGATTCTGAAATTCAGAATCCTAGGAACTGCTATCCCTCTGGTAATCCTTGTGGGAAGTTACAATGGCTTACAGTGTGTCCTGATTTAAAACGCCCTCAGGGCTTTGGAAGTTTGTTTTAGGGCACCCCACTCCCATGGCCCACAGTTTCAAATCTTTGCCTATCATCAGTAAATGTGTGTGTGTGTGTGTGTGTGTGTGTTTTAAAGAACTACTAGTTCATTCAGAGCCAAGCCTGGTAAAGAAAGTAAACTACAAACTCCTTGAAGACAGGGCCTGAAAAAAAAGAGCAAATCCTTTGAGCAAATCCTTTACTTGCAGAATTGTCTTTCATCTGAAAATATAACATGAAAAAATTGGATTTATATAAACATATGCATGTTAAGCCCACACTGAGTTATTACAGAACTCGGATGCTTGAAACAGGAGCCTAATGTGTGTGACTAATTGTACAGAACTCTTGGCCCTACTCCCAAAATGGGCTTTGGGACTGCATAGTAAGAAATATTCCGCTGCATTTGATATCCCATGGCACATAAATATGTAGTTTAATATGTAATATACAGTCGCATCATGCATTACATCTACTTCTTGTTGTGACTTGTAATTGAGGAGATAGGGTATATGATTTACTCCCCATCTTTCAGTCTTTGGGAAAATTCTTTAACTATTTTCCTCAATGGGCAATGAGATGAAGTTTCCTGAGAAAATTAGCTCAAATATAAACCACATTTTGACATGATTTCATAGATACGCCAACCTCATCTCTCTCGATCATCTTTTAGGAAATCTAAGATGCACATGAAAATGAGGTTTGAGTCATAAAGGCAATTTATTAGCTCTGAGTTTATTTGTACTTCATAGATGTATCATTATTGAGCCAATTTTAGCTTATTCTGACTAAAGGTGGGGAGTAATAGGAGATAAATCAGTAATTGTAGCTTGAGTCATATTTTAGACATTCTTGATATCTGGAATATGGGGAAATATGATAGTCTAGGACAGGGGTTGGTTAAATTTTTTATGAAAAGAGCCAGATGATAAATATTTTAGGCCTTGGAGTCAGTTTCTGCTGCAACAGCTGAGGTCTGCCATTGGAGAAAAAACAGTCACGGACAAGACATCAATGAATGACATGGCTGCGTCCCAACACGTTGTACTTATCAAAGCAGGTGGTAAGCCAGGTTTGGCCTGTGTGCAATGCATAGTTTTTTTTTTTTTTTTTTTTTTTTTTTTTTTTTTTTTGTGGTTGAAGGGCTTTAGTGTACAAATACTTCAAATCTCACTCACTGGACTGAGGGCCTCATTTACAGCAAGCTTCATAAACAAATAATGTATTTGTGCAGTGAAGAGCTGGCTGCACACACACACACACCAGGTGTGTAACCTGTAGCTAAAAATGTAACAGGTCAATGTCACTAAATCAATATCAACACCCAACTTTGAAGAAAAAAAAATAAGAACACCTAAATTATGAGAGATTGGCTGTGTGATTCTTTTAGTCTGGGCCTGTCAAGTGGGTTATCCGTCAATAAACTGGAGGGCGGTAAATCAGGGAGAAACACTCATGACGTCTAGGGAGCTGTGTGCCCAGATGCCTTCCCATTCCTTGCACATGGGATTCTGTGGTGTGATACCAGGTTCCCAGCAGGCATCCAGACAGAGCCGATTTGCTGCCGCTGGTCCCACCTCCTTGCCCTTACAGGCACACCATCCCCTCCCTCAGCTGATTTAAAGCTTGTGAATGGGTGTGGAGTAGCCTCATGGAGGAAGGAAGGAGTGAGCTAGACTGGTGATGCTTCCAGACTAAAGGACAACAGGACGGGCTTCTGTGTTATTTGTGTCATTCTGATCTGTACAGGCCAGCCCTGTAATCACTTGCCTCCATGCAATCTGGTATTTTAGGAAAAAGGAAGGAAAAAGGCAGGGGGAAGCAACTTTTTCTCTTCTTTAAGTGGTAGATGTGTTACCAGAGATGGGTGGTGTAGGTTCTTGTCTTGGTGCAAGAAAGAATTCAGACGTGAGACAGAACAATGGCAAGCGAGGTTTAATGAGGGTAGGGCATCCATCAGACAGATGGAACAGAATCTGAGAGAGAGTGCCCAGTCACTCAGAAAGCACGGCTACATGCTGAATGGAGATAATGCACCTGGCAGGCCAGGTAGGCAGCTCAGGAGAGAGCTGAGGGCTGAGTGCACCGTCTGTATTTAGACTGGGGAAAAGGGTCCAGTTCTCCCCACCATTTCTCCTTCCCCTCCTCCTCCCCTCCTCAGAACAAAGTTTGCTGAGTGTGAATTAGAAATTCCTCCCAAGATTTCATTACTCAGTGTTATCAGACTAGGGAGTCCACCTGGCATTGGGCGGAGGAGCCTTCCCCAGGGTGCCTGCTCAACGTTATCAGGCCAGACGGCCTATCTGGTGCTGAGCAGAGAGGATTCTCCTGGGGAGCTTCCCTTGGGAGGAGGCTAAGACCACCTGGAAAGTTATCAGGGTATGGGCAGGACTTTGTAGCGTAAAATCCTGGGCTGCTTCCAAGGTGAGCTTCTGCAGATGCTTTGTGTTCCTAAGGCCCCTCTCACACACATAGGCTAATTTCTAGCTTCCTACCTGACAGGTGTACCATGATCAAAATGGCATTTTAGAATGATTGCTGTGGCAGCAGTATAGGAATTACTAGAGCCTGCCTATGACATCTGAGGCAAAGAGGCCAGTTTGGAGGCTAATAGGTGGGAGATGAGAAGAGTCTGGACAGAGACAGCTGTTGTAAGAGATTTGGGAAAAAGCCATCAGCAGTAGAGATTTTTCTGAATGTAGAGTAGGAAGTTCATGAGAAATTAACTGAGCACACAGAAGACAAATCCCTCTTATTTGGATAATAACTGGTGTCACCAGTCATGAAAATGGGAGATGAGAGGTGGCAGAAATGCTTCAGAAAGAATCTATTGAGTTCCATTTTCATCAAGGGGGGAGGCACTGGCATCCAGCCACCTAGTCAGTAGCTAAAACTAAAATCAGGAGCTCAGAAATATGACTTCCAAGTGTAGAAAGCAGATGGCATTGCAGGCCTTGAATGTGGGAGGACTGAGGCCGGTGAGAGGAGAATGGGGCCCCAGACAGAGCCATGGGAACAACTGAAGGCCAACAAGAAGAGCCTACAAAAACCTGAATGCAACAAGCAGAAACAGAAGGCTGTGCTGTCGTAGAGGTTGAGAAGGAGAAGGTTTCAGCTGGATCGCAAGCTGATAAATGTTTTGTGCTTATTTGTAAGCCACTCCAGAGAACTCAGAAGAGGAAGAGCTGCTAATATTCCTTTCAATCCCTGTCCCTGCCCTTTCTCCAGATGTTGTTGCTAACTGCTCCTCGAAAACCACTTGGTATACCTGCTGCTCCTGATAAGGAGGAATGGGGCAGTACCCTATAAGCTAACACCTTCCTCCTCCTCTCCCATATGCTTTTTTGCACGTCCCCCTTTTGTTCTTAGTGGGATTGGAACTGCAGCTCAGAGCTGGTCTGCAGAGCTCACTTACAGGATGGTCCCACTTAATGCAAACCACAAACACTCTGCTCTTCACAGAGCCTTTTGTAATCCTTCCAGAAACTCTAGGCTGGAAGGTTAGGAAAAAAAAGTGTCTGAAAGTGAATGAAAAGTGGTCCTTCTAGTTTTTGGCAGCTACTGTGAGTGTGTGTGTGTGTGTGTGAGAGAGAGAGAGAGAGAGACAGCTAGACAAGGGAAAATAAGGTTCATTTAATCATGACACATCAACTAATCATTAGTAGTAATTCATAGTAATTTTAGTTGTAAGATATTAAGACAAGATCACTTTAAAAATATCTCCTTAAAATCTTCCATGTGCCATCTTAACTCAGTAAATGCACAAGTTCAAATTGTCTTTTTTGCATTCAGTACCTGACATCTGACTATAAGCATGTGTCTGACTGAAGAATTAGGCAAGCAAAAATGCTAGCAGCTGTGTAGCAGAGAGCTGACTTGGCAGAGAAGTGGGAAATACACCAGAGTTGCTTTTGGAAGAGGAATAGAATCATGCATCTGACTCTTTTCTTTTCCTTCCACAGCCAAGCAGGAGCCTCCCATTGATCAGCTTCCATTCTGGGTCATTATCCCAGTAAGTGGTGCTTTGGTGCTCACTGCGGTAGTTCTCTACTGCCTGGCCTGCAGTAAGTACTCCATTTATCATCGTGACCTCTGTTCCATCAGCACCTCTCTGAGGTTTAAGCCTCTTCTCCTACTTGTAGCAACACTAAGTAAACTTTAGTGTCTTCATTAGTTGTCCCAGCAAATGTCATTCATTCACTGGACAAACAAACATTTCTCAGACACCTACTATGTGCCAATGGGTCTCTCCTAGGCCCTGGAGTTACAAAGACAAGAAGTCACTGTTCTTGAGACACATTCTAGTTTAGGTCTTTATTTTTTTCCCTAATTTTATATTTGCTTGGGGAAACTGAGGCTTGTTAGCTAGAAAACATCTCATGCTATAGGATTTCCTAATGTTCGAGTTGGAATAGGAGGAAAGGCAGAATGACAAGATTTAGGGGCAAGAAAAACTTTTTGGAGGAGAACAAGATGCATGAATAAAGTCAAGCAAATACATGGCCAAGGGTGATTTTACCAACTGCAGTTCGTTTTTGGATAGAAGATAAAGAGTGGTTGGTGAAAGAAGAGATGTCTGGGATGGGATATTTTATCCTATGAATTTAAAATTTTGGTCCCAGACAAATGTTCCCTTCAATCTTTGTGAATAAATGGATCAGAATGGCTGGGTTAGAGCTATGGTCATAATCACCATGAAGGGGTATGAACCCTTCTTAGAAGACCAATATTGGTTGATTTTCCCAAAAAGTGTCAAAGCTAGGTGAAGTCGCTGGAGACTACAAGGAACAACTCACCCTAATGGTGGGATAGAGGCATCTGATGGGCTCAGGGACATTCTAGTACAACAATACCCAGCCTTACTGCCCTAGTTCATGGTTTCCCATCTTCAGCAATACTACCACTGCCATCTGGAGCCAGATAATTCTTTTAGAATGCTGTTCCGTGTATTGTAGGCTATTTGAAAGTTTCCCTGGTGTCCACTTACTATATGTCAGTAGCATCCTTTGCCCCATTTGTGACAACCAAAAATGCTTCCAAACATTGCCAAATGTTCTGGGGGGAAGGAAGGCTTGGGGTTGGAAATTACCACTGGGTTGAGAACCACTGGATCTAAGGTCGTCTGAAGGCCAGCTGAAATGTATGGCACAATTTGATGGGAATTCACCTATCATCTTTATTGCTTGTGCTTGTTTTCAAGGACATGTTGCGAGGTGGAAAAGAACAAGAAGGAATGAAGAGACAGTGGGAACTGAAAGGCTGTCCCCTATCTACTTAGGCTCTGCGCAATCCTCGGGCTGAGCGAACATCGCAAGGTAGCCCTTTTAGTTCTCTACCAATGTGGATTAAATGGGGTCATGTGGCCATGAGGCACAGTCTGTCTTCTGCTCAGTACCAAATTCGAGGTCTTCCTACTAGCCCAGCTTCTCACCCTCTGGCACCCCTCTCCTTTCTCCCCCACACAATTTGATTACTCCTTTGCTGTGCATTCTGCCTTCTGAAATGTTTCCCTCTCATCAGCCAGCTCCATGCCTTTCCTTATTTGTAAAGCACTGCTGTGAGTTGATCTTGCAGTAGGACTCTGCCCACTTGTTCTCATCGTTCACCTCCCCTGTGTCTGCCAGGAGTGACGGACACAGATTGGGGTAGTTTGTGCTAGCACAGTAACACCCTCATTGGTTTCTCTGCCTGTTACTAACAGACTTATCCTACTGACCAGTGACTGAGCTGAATCTCCATCATTATTCAGTTACTCTGTCATGTAATTTTCCCAAACATTCTGAAGAGACCCCAGTGCCTGTAGCAAAGGCTTCAAAAACTTTTAACGCTGTACATTCCAGCTAATCTCTTCAGCCTAAACATCCTGTTTCTGTCCATTGTTCCTCACGTGGCATAGTTTCCAGATGCTTCATGTGAACACTGTAGATGCCAGTGAAGAGAGTCCAAAACTTTGGTCTTACTGGTTCTGCATACAATGGGATAGTTGTATCTGGGATCTGGATATAGCCTTAGCTTTTGTGACACTAATGCTGTTAACTCAAATCAGATTTGTGTTCTTCTAAAACCTCCAGGTCTTTTCATGTAAGAAAAACATTGGAACATTGGAATCTAAGGACTGATGTCAGGTCAAGGGTAGTTCTAGCCTTGTGAACAGTTCAGTTTTGACTTACAAAAGATTGGGATAACTCTGGCATAAGAAATTAGAGCCTGTAGAATTGCCTTTAAAAATAAAGGAAATGGGGCCAGAGTTGTAGTGTAGCAGGTAAAGCTGCTTTCTGTGAAGCCAGCATCCCCTACAGGGACTAGTTCGAGACCTGGCTGCTCCACTACTGATACAGCTCCCTGCTAATGGCCTGGAAAAAGCAGTGAAAAATAGCCCAGGTGTTTGAGCCCCTGCCGCCCACATGGGAAACCCATATGGCTCCTGGTTTCAGCCTGGTCCAGCCCCAGCTGTTGTGGCCATCAAGGGAGTGAACCAGTGGATGGAAGATCTCTCTGTCTCTTCTCTTCTAATTCTTTCAGATAAATAAATAATTTTTAAAAAAAGTAAAAAATAATATCTGGGCTTTATATAACAGCTCATGTTTTGCAGAAGTACTATTTAATCTGAATCATAAAAAGCTCTTATGAGCAAGCTGCATCTTAGTTTAATGGCTGGACAACCTGAGGCTCCCAGTGGTTGAGTGACTTAAATGAGGTCATTTGTTTAAGGAGCAAAAGCGGGACTCAAACTGGCTATCAAGCTTAGGTTTTTTTCATCAGTATGGAAGCTTAAATTTTTCCCAAAGCAGTCTCCCCGTTTCCTATCTTGTTTTCATTTTAGATTATTGTTTACTCTTCAGGGTGCCATTCCCCTGGTTCTGCAATTATCTAGGATGTCCCTGACTTTCCCCTCTATCTTAAAAAGTCTTTTGGTTATCTGCTCATACTTCACAATGAAGCCATAAATCCAAGATTTACACCAAGTCTTCTATAGCCATCTTGTGCATTTGCATTTCTGAGCTTGTATATAGCACATCATATACCCGCTGGGTTTATTTTCACATGCCTTTACCAGACTGTAGGCTTACTGAGAAGAGCAATTCTCTTCTTTGTTTGCCTCACATATAGAAGAGTACAAAGATCAAGAGCAGTTGGTCTTTAGGTGTTAGCTGGTGTTCAAGAAACATTGGCCTGCTACACACCTCATGCAGAACTCATTAGACCATTTCTAAGTTCTCTACTAACTTAGATTTTCCTTCATATCCTTTAACTATCAAGATTAAGGTTTACTGTGTTATCTCAAGTTGGGAATATCTTTGACCTTGAGATAGAAAGTTTAAAAATGTCAAGTTTTTCTCCATTGATAATGCAGGGATAATTATTTTGTTTCCTCAGGTCTCACCTAAATTTGCAATTGACCTCTTCCAGGAACTTGACCAGATGGCCAGGAGGGTCTCACCTTCCCCTTCATGGATCTTTCCTTCAGTGACTCTGCAGAAAGCGTCTAGAGGAATATGGTGGAAACAGAAGTAGCTCTGGTGACCTTGCACAGGGCTTTAAAACAAAAGAATTCTTCAGGCCCAGAAGGGACTTTAGAGGATACTTAGTCTCATTAATGACAAGGACACTGCGGCCCAGGTTGGGGAACTGAATTGTCAAGGTCAGAGCCAGAACCCAGATCTCCTGGCTCTGGTGCTCTTTCCTTTCGCCTGTTTGACCCTGGGCTATTAAGAGTGTTATATATATATATACACATGTCAGTCAAGTGCCTCTCAAAATAGAATCTGTCCACCATCAGGTCAACATCAGGGACTTGGTCTGATTTCCTGATGAATATTGGAAAGATTTAGTGTTGCTATTTTTAAAAAAAGTCTAATGCAATCTTTGGGAGCTACATTGGTATTTATCCCTGTATGAGGATAACGGAAATATTACTGGCGTTTAGTCAGTTGCATTCTCCACTGTGTTCTTCTTTGTTGCTCTCCCACTTCCCTCCTAGGTTCAGATCAAAGTAGAACTCTCCAAAATGTATTTTCCCTGAGATGTAAGAGGAAAGCCTTTCATACCTCAGAGTAACAGGCTGGAGAGAAATAGTTGGAAGATTTACAATCTACTGGTTCATATTGGACTGACACTCTCTTTAAATGGCTTTATGCTAGTTTGACCTCATTTGTAAAATATTTATGAAAAGTTCTCATTTAAAATGAGACAGTTTTTTTTTCCTAAACTGCATATGTACTAAGCAGTAAGCTATCTTCAGAGATAAATGATAGAGGTGATAATAACATACCATAGTGCTTCCTCAGATCCCCAAGTGGCTTTTCCTCCTTGGTACTTCTGGATCTTTCTGACATCAGCAGAGAACTGAAAAGAAGTAGTCAACTGTGGTTTCTGTTATTCCTGACTCCTTTCTCTGAAGCTGCCTTTCCCAACCCAATGGACCACAAGTGGACCCCTCTCAAGCTTGGGAGATCACACACTGTCATCTGAAAATCTGGAACTGGACAGCAAGAGATGACTGAGTTTCCCAGTTGCAGCTGGGTTGAAAATGGTGGATTTTGGTAGCTAAAAAGGGGCCAGATTCTCCTACAAAGAATGAGAAACATAGGAACACTTTAAAATGGGTGCTCTCAGAACTAAATTTCTTAAGAAAACAAAGGGAGTGGGCTGACAAGAATTTAAGAGAAAAGAAACAACAAAAACCAGAAACTGCTGCATTTAATTGTTTCATAATCTTTAGGCTTGGTAAAAGGAGACTTCAAAAAATAATTAACCACAAATTAGGATAAACCTAGGGGACAGGTTATTAATGTGAAATAAATTATATTAAATTATTACTTATTACCTTTGATAAATGTGTTTTTTCAAAAAGTTGTACTTTACTTTTATTATTGATATTGTTGTGACATGAATAAAATTATTTCTAAAAGCAGCACTCTAGTTGTATAATTTCTAGCTGAAAGATGGAATCTATTAGGTGAATATGAATTAAAAAATGAACAGATGGGACTAATTATTAATTTGTCAACAATTTATGAATGGGATAATAGAGAAAACATGCCTAGGAAGTGTGGTCGCAGCATGTAAATCACAGTGCCAGGATGCTAGTGCAGAGATTCTCAGACCCTTGTAACTGCTGCTCATTATTAAACAGTGCCCTGTGCTAAATGCCTTATATGGACTGTTTCACTTAATACACATTCTGAAACAGATGAAAAACCTGAGACTTCAGAGAAAACTAGCTTTGCTCTAGGCCACCTGGCTGTTGCAGTACATGGCTGAGAGGCACAACCAGTGGTCTGCTTCTGGAACCCTGCACTGCCTCCTGAGCCTTGTTCCTCTGAGCAGCAGAATTTTCAGAGAAGCAACAGACAGGTCCAACACCCAGATAAAATGCTAGAAGTTTTTCCCTCCCCTTCATCCACGGAGGATATATTCTGAGACAGCCAGTGGATGTCTGAAACCATGGATAGTACAGGATCTTACATACAAGGGTACTTCAGAAAGCTCATATAAAATATGTATTTATGAAAAACTATGTGAATTTTTTACACCAAAATAACTTTATCATTTAATTCCATTTTCCAT
Organism: Oryctolagus cuniculus; assembly: GCF_051225735.1. NCBI lineage: Eukaryota > Metazoa > Chordata > Mammalia > Lagomorpha > Leporidae > Oryctolagus > Oryctolagus cuniculus. The sequence continues at coordinate 75,926,871 of NC_142870.1, read as the reverse complement.
GAACTTTCGGATGTACTCTTGTGTATTTTGAAAACTTGCACGTTTCCACTGAAAAGCGGCACTCACAGTTTCCCTTTGGCATACTATATTGTCAACATCACCACTCCTGTGGTTTGTGGTTGTTGTTAAATACAGTGCGGGCTATGTGAACAGAAGCACTGTTGTCACTGTGACAGTTTATCTGATAACCGAGATGCTACCGGGTGACTGGCAGGCACGGAGAGTGCGTGACAAGGATCCACGGGGGGAAAGGAGTGCTCCCTGGCCCGGGCAGGATGACATGGGATCTCACGATACTATTTACAACAGCACGCTACTTAACCCTTATGAACTGCTTATTTCTGGGATTTGCCATTTAATATTTTCAAACTACAGCTGACTATGGATAACAAACCATGGAAAGTGAAACCACTTTAATAGGGGACTACTGTACACTTAATTCAGTCATTTGCTTCCTTCTCACCTATTAATAGTTAAAATCTGCAGGCCCGCTTCCTTCTGGGTGGCTTTTCCATGTAATTCCTGCACACTACACAGCACATTCCGTCAGAAACATCGGGAGAGAAAACAAAGCTGGGCTGTTTCTTTCATTAACACTGACTAACTGCTTTTGTTAAAATTGTATTTTATTTCAAATGGCATAGGAAGCATCTTGGAGACTTACTAAAACAAAACTACACATGGGCTACACATTTGGGCCCATGCTGCTCCCAGAGCCCAAGGGCACAAGGGTTTCCCAGTCCATTTGCCTTACCTGGCTCTTTCCTCCCCTCCCAGGGGTTCCTAGGGTAGCTTTTGAAGGGATCACATGAACAAATATACAACCTGTAGGCTTCAACTTTAATCTTTTGAAAAATGTTTATTTACTTATGTAACAGGAAGGAAAAAGAAATTTTTGTATACAGATCAATCAATAGATCAATGTAGGTACCTGTATGTATTTAAATTTAAGGATAAGTGAAGGTACTGTTGTACCAAGAATTGGTAAAACATGTATAGCTAATAATGATATGAGTAGGTCTCTGCTATCACAGGTGTCAGCACTTACATTTGCCGGGAGGCTGACCAGAGAGTGGTCTGGCCATTGGCATTCAAGGGACGTGGCCACACAGCTCCTTCAACTCTGCAATGCATTTCAAGCCGAGGCCATTTTCAGTCCTTGTCTTGTTTATCTGTTGATGAAGGGTTCCTAGGAAGGTTTAGCAGAGCTTCAATTTTCTTAGCATCATCCTCAGCTTGATTTTTCTGTAAGCTACTTTCAATTTCCTCGGGGAGGAACTCAGTAACTTGTAGCCTGGCTTTCCTGTAATCAAAGAATAAAAAGGATGTAGCAAGATTTGCTCCATTGTTTTAGCTGTAAGAGATCTGAAACAAGCAAACAAAGATAGTATTTGTCTTATTCTCTCTGGTGTGGTGCAGCAGCTTATGAGCACACGGCATTTCCCTATACTTCAAATACAGTTACGTTTCTTCTCTCTCCTACCTTGTTCCACCCATAAGCTAACTATGATTCCCACATTACCAAAATAGACACTCCCATGGCAGCAGCTCTAATCCATATTATATTCCAGTATAGATAGTGTACATACACACAACAGAATATTACTCAGCCTTTAAAAAGTATGAAATCTTGTCATCTGCAACTACATGGATGGAACTGGGGATCATTATGGTAAATAAAATAAGCCAAACACAGAAAGACAAATATCACATGATCTCATTCATATGTGGAGTCTAAAAATTAGGTGATCGTATATAGATTAAAAATATAGGCCGGCGCTGCAGCTCACTAGGCTAATCCTCCACCTGCGGCGCCGGCACCCCGGGTTCTAGTCCCCAGTTCTGTCCTGGTTGCTCCTCTTCCAGTCCAGCTCTCTGCTGTGGCCCGGGAATGCAGTGGAGGATGGCCCAAGTGCTTGGGCCCTGCACCCGCATGGGAGACCAGGAGGAGGCACCTGGCTCCTGGCTTCGGATCGGCGCAGTACGCCGGCCATAGCAGCCATTTTGGGGGTGAACCAACAGAAGGAAGACCTTTCTCTCTGTCTCTCTCTTACTGTCTAACTCTGCCTGTCAAAATATATATATATATATATATATAAAAATGATGTTTCAGAGGCTGAGGCGGGAAATGGGTTGGGAAGGATAGGGAAAGTTTGATTATCAGGTACTAGGTTACAGCTAGATATGAGTATGACTTTCTAGGGTCCTATTACAACAGTACAGTGATTATGGATAATGCACTGTACATCTATATATTGTATATAGAATACTGTACTATATAGAAGATACAATTTGGGATGTTTTTACAGTAAAGAAGTATTGCATGCTTAAAAGGATAAAAATATTTTCCCCAACTGGACATTATATAATGTATACATGTAATGAAATGTCACATAATACCCCATAAATATGTAAAATTTAGAAAGATATTCTAGGGGGCCGGCACTGTGGCATAGCAGGTAAAGCTGCCACCTGCAGTGTTGGCATTCCATATGGGCACCAGTTCCAGTCCCAGCTGCTCCTCTTCTGATCCAGCTCTCTGTTATGGCCTGGGAAAGCAGTAGCAGATGGCTCAAGTACTTGGGCCCCTGCACCCATGTGGAAGACCCAGAAGAAGTTCCTGGCTCCCAGCTTTGGACCTACCCAGCTCTGGCTATTGTGGCCATCTGGGGAATGAACCAGTGGATGGAAGACCTCTCTCTCCGTCTCTCCCTCTCTGTCTGTAACTCTACCCCTCAAATAAATAAATTAAAAAAATAATAATTAAAAAAAGATATTCCAGGTTACCAGGTCCCAGAGTTCTCACAAGGGTGACGTGTGGGGGCTGAAACACCTATGCTAAGGTGGGAGTCTCAGGGCCTGGCTGTCCTCCTGTCCTCAGACTGAGGCTATGCGAGCACCCTGCCACTCTGTTCAACTCTGTCGCCAACCTTGTAGGAACTACACGAAGGCTACAATGGTAACGTGAAAGTCAGACTGGACAACATCTTAGATGTATATTTATGAAGAGCTAAGATCTAATTTCCAAATAACAGCTCAGTTTATTTTCTAAATCAAGTATTGGTGTCTTCCTTTCTTTATGTGATGTCCAAGGTCACTTATAACTTTCTGCTTAACTCAGTTCAAACAGATCTGACCATTTTTTCTTCCATATCTCTACAGCCAGCTTTCTACATTTTCTGCTAAGCCTATTTTTAAGACTCAGGTAATTTGATTTCACTATGTTATTTTCAAGCAAAGAAACACATATATAGAAGGTACTTAAAATGCATTAATTCTTCTTAGAAATGTCACACATATAAAAATACATATCATATATATGTATATATGTACATTTCTAACATGGTCTTTCTGCCAAACTATTCTTCTAATATTATAATTCAAGTTATCATTTTCCCCATTCTTAAGGTTTTCCATCTAAATCATCTCTGTAGTTTTTCTCATTTCCCTTTTTTAAAGTATAATGCAGTTATCATTTATATTTATGAAAGAATAATTTTCATAATATCCTATGGCTAAACTCTCTTCCTTTTCAAAAAAGCCATCTTTTTTTTTTGACAGGCAGAGTGGACAGTGAGAGAGAGACAGAGACAAAGGTCTTCCTTTGCCGTTGGTTCACCCTCCAATGGCCGGTGCGCTGTGGCCGGCGCACTGCGCTGATCCGATGGCAGGAGCCAGGTGCTTCTCCCGGTCTCCCATGGGGTGCAGGGCCCAAATACTTGGGCCATCCTCCACTGCAGTCATTCTTATGTCATCTCTTATGACACCTAGAGAACCAGAAATAAGCTGATGCTTTCATGCTTTTAAGTCTCCATAAATCATGTAACTGGGATAAAAGCCCAGTCATGACAACAAGTCTGTAACATCAGATTTTACGCTGGCATTCAGAATTGTAAGTGCTTCATCCAAAACCTAGAAAACCGTATGCTCACATGATCTGCTACCATGAAAGAATAATGACATGAACATATATTGAGCACTGTGTTATGATTCCGTCCCTAGAACAACTAAAAAAATTGAGGGCTTGAAATCAAGAAAAAACAGCTAAGGTCACAGAACTATCCCATAGTGTAGGTGGGATTTCAGTTCACTTTTCAAGGTTTCATTGGCTCTAAAATCCATGCTTTTTCACCTGTAGCACCTAAGGCCTTGGACAACATCCCCACAGATATTATAAAATCTCTCTGTGTGTGATTTAGCACAAACGGAGGTTTCAAATAAAATCATCGGAAAAAATGATTGCTCTTCTATGCAATTACCAAAACAGCAGCAGCCACAGCAGGTGTCACCTCACGTACCCAGGAAACTGAACCGTGAGAATCATTTGTACTCAGGAGCACTAGACAGCAGCCTGTTATGTTGATCTGACACAGAAGCTGCAGTCTGCTATCAGTCTGACTACCCTACCCCAGAAATGACTTGATGGACTAGGCGAAAGTGTTTGTGCTCCTCTGTGACATGTAATTCACGAATAGTCACTGTGCCTACTTAATTCCTCTGCATCTATGGCAACTAGTAGATCCTTTGAATGTTTAGTTTATTTAAAAGGTGATATCCCTTTCTAAGCTCTGTACCATTTGTAGATGTACGCATAGAAGGGAATATCACCTTTTAAATAAACCAAATAAAACTCATTCCTTGATGTGCATTCCCCTTAGGTAGCTTCCTATGCAGTCAAGAACACAGTCAAAGAAAAGAAAAAAGAACACAGAAAAACAAAATATGCAACCAAGTGGCACTGATAAACATTTTACCTTTTTAAAAAATGTATATAAAGAAAGACCCTCATCAAATTAAAAGTTAAGTTAATGTTTCATTTTCCCATTCTCCTTAATTAACTAGATCAGAAGACATGTCGAGTAGGAGTCGAAGCTCATCGTAGAAATAAACTCTCCTTTGACCGTACGTCTGTTTAGAGTACTGGGGCTAACTGAGCCCCGCTACACAGGGCCCGCAGCTGGGCAGGCTGCCTAGTCTAACGCGCTCCTTACCACTCTTCTAGTTTCTGGTCATGGAGTGCCTTTCGGTCCTTCTGTTTTCTCTCCTGAAGAGTCTCACCGTGGTACTTCTGAAGTACCATCAGCAGGCCTCCTACGGGAGTGCTAAGGTGAAGCAGAGGGAAAAGTCATCAGATCATGCAACACGTGAGCGTCCTGCTCAGGCTCGGGCAGCATCACCGAGCCCTGCCCACTGTCACTGATTTCATGAAATGTTCCTTCATACAGGATTTCATAATTAGAGATCTTACTGGGAAAAGGAAAAACATATTGAGATAATTTCCTTCCTCATCTGTACAACAGAGGAAGATAATTATCACAACTCCCTGAAGTTAAATGTTAAGTATACAAAACAATAAATTGATAAATTGGCTCTGTTTTTTAAATAGTAAATGAGAACTAAACCGAGGGAAGGTAAGTGCATATTTATGACAAGTTCTGGTAAGTAGCTCCCAACTGAAGTTTTCTCAGAAATGAAATTACTATTCAGACTGGTATTAGCCCCCACTGGGGATAGGAAATGTGAAAGGCATTTTTGGTTGGAGAAGGCATCCTACTGGCTTTTGGGGGTAAAGTCACCAAAACATCCTAAAATTCACGAATCGGGCATATCTGCTAACCCACATGCCAACAGTTATCCAGTGAGAGACTGATTAAGATCACAATGATTACAGTGATGAAGTGGGTTTGGATCTTGTGTTCTCAAAGAAGAGGTTTTTACTATGGTAAAACTTAAAATTCCCTTGGCTGCAACTTCAGTAACTGAATTTTGAAAACTACTTTTGGGGCCGGCAGTGTTGTGCCACTTGTGATGATGGCACCCCATAGCAGAGGACCAGTTCGTTCAACTACCAGCTACTCCACTTCCAATACAGTTTCCTGTTCACATGCCTGGGAAGACAGCAGGAAACGGCCCAAATACTTAGGCCCTACCACCCATGTAGGAGACCAGGATGGAATTCCTGGCTTCAGCCTGGCCCAGACCTGGCTGTTTCTATCATTTGGGGAGTGAAACAGTAGCTGAAAGATCTCTCTCTAACTTTCTATCCCTCCCTACCTCTCTCTGTTGCTCTGCCTTTCAAATAAATAAATCTTAAAAACAAAAGTATAGGGGTGGGAATTGTGGTATAGTGAGTAAAGCTGCCTCCTGTGTTGCTGGCATCCCATTTGGGTGCCAGTTTGAGTCCTGGCTGCTACAATTCTGTTCCAGCTCCCTACAAATGTGCCTGGGAAAGCAACGGAATTTGGGCCCCTGCACCTATGTGAGAGATCCGGAAGAAGCCCTTGGTTCCTGGCTTTGGTCTGGCCCAGCCCTGGCCGTTGCAGGGACTGGACCAGTAGACGAAAGGTCTCTCTTTCTCTCTCTGCCTCTCCCAATCTCTCTCTAACTGTGCCTTCCAAATAAATAAAACATTTGTTTTATTTTTTTTTTAAAAGCAAACAAAAAAACCCACAAAAGTATATTTACTAAATGGAAGCAATCTAAATGTCCCCTGAAAGATGGATAATGAAAATATAGTATACACATGTGACAGATAAGTAGCCTTAAAAAAATCCTGTCACATGCTACAACACGGATAAATCTCAAGGACATTACTATGCTGTGTGAAATAAGCCAGTCACAAAAGGACAAATATTGTATGACTCCACTGACAAGAAGTATCTTAACTAGTCAAAACCCACAGAAACGACTAGTAGAAAGATGGCTGCCAAGAGCTGGCAGAGCACAGAGACGGAATTCATGTTTAACGTGAGTAGAGTTTCAGTTACAAAAGATGAAAAAGTTCTAGAGCTCTCTTGCACAATAACGTGAATATATTTAATACTGCTGAACTGTATAGGTAAAAACAGTTATGATGCTAAATGTTCTACCATGTTTTTTATCGCAATAAAAATTTTGCTGCTAACTTTCATGATTTTCCCTTCAAACCAGCCTGGTATACTACAATAAAAATAATGTCAGCACAGTGGATTATGAAATGCTGATGCCTTTTTTTAATGTATCATAAATAACACACTTTAAAGTATTTTATTTTTATGTCATCCTTTTTGCACGATTTTATAAAATGTATAATGTACATTCTGATGTCTTTTAATTTAAAATAATTATTAAAAAGCCCACATAAGTCTATAGTGTTATTCTCTCCTAAAAAGGTGGTGAGAAAAGGGAGTGAATAAGTGGAGAGGAAGGCAGAACTCTTACTCAGATGAATGCCAATTAATAAAAACAGGAGACTGCCAAAACTAGCATGTCAGCATTTTGCAACTTCCTTCCTTCCTTCCTTCCTTCCTTCCTTCCTTCCTTCCTTCCTTCCTTCCTTCCTTCCTTCCTTCCTTCCTTCCTTCCTTCCTTCCTCCCCCCTCTTCCCCTCCCTCCCTCCCTCTTTTTTCTTTCTAGATTTTTTATTTATTTACTTGAAAGAGCTGGAGCGAGAGACAAGAGAGAAAGAGAGAAAAGTCCTCCGTCTGCTGGTTCACTCCCCAAATGACCAAAACTGCCCAAGCTAGGCCAGGCCAAAGCCAGGAGACAGAAGCCTCTTCTGAGTCTCCCATGTGGATGCAGGGGCCCAAGCACTTGAGTCACTGTCCACTACTTTCCCAGGTGCACCAGCAGGGAGCTGGACCAGAAGTAGAGTAGTTTTCAAAATTCAGTTACTGAAGTAGAGCAGCTAGGATGCTGGCACTGCAGGCAGTGGCTTTAACCGCTATGCTACAGTGCTGACCTCTGCAACCACCTCTCTAATAACTAATTACAGCATGGATCATCGAGGGAGCATTAAAACCACTAGATCGAGGCACCATTTAGTGCAGTGGTTAAGTTGCTATTTGCTATGCCTGCAACCCATAATGGAGTGCCAGGTTCAAGTCCTGACTCCTCCCCTTCCTATCCAGTTTCCTGCTGATGCACATCCTGGAAGGCAACAGGTGACAGCTCAAGTACCTGGGTCTCTGCCACCCGTAGGGGAGTCCTGGAGGAATTTGGGGTTCTGACTTTGGTTTGGCATATCCAGGTTGTTGTGGGCATTTGGGGAATCAGTCGATGAAAGATGTCTTTCAAATAAAATTAAAAATAAGTGACTTTTTTTTTTTCAAAAAACACTAGTCCAAAGATAGCTGGAGAACAGGTTATTCACAGTCTCACTCTAAACTAAAGAGACCTAATAGATTATGCTTTAACCAAGTGTGGTCAGCAGCGTTCTAAGACAGTTCCCCTAAATTTCCTGCCCTAATCCTGTAACTGTGAATATGATGAGATACTACTCCTATGATCACATTATGTTACACAGCAAATTGGATTTCACAAATGTAATCAGGGCTACTGATTAGTCGAATTCAGTTCATCAAAAAGGAGATGATCTGAGTGAACCCTGAAGGCAGAGTTTTCTCTGGCTGACCATCTGGAGTATCAGCAGGATGCAAGGCACCGCGGTGGTTTGAGCGTGAAGAGCATCCTGTGAGAAGGAATGTGGGCAGCCTCTAGAAACTAACAAGCAGCAGGGAAACGTCCTGCAGCCACCAGGAACTGGAATCTGGCAACAACCTGAATGGGCGTGGAAGCAGATTCTTCCCCGAACCCTCGAGACAACAGCCCAGGTTGGTTAACACCTTGCTTTTGGCCTTGTGAAATTCTGAGCAGATAATCCATCCAAATATACTCAGATTTCTGACCCACAGACTGGAAGATAACATAAATGAGTACTGTTTTATGCCGCTAAGTTTGTGGTGATTTGTTATACAGCAATAGAAAACCAATACATCAAGTAAATAAGAGTTAATATTACTTAACGGAGGGTGATAGGTCCTTCTATACACTGAGGACACAACTTCATCTAAGCTCTAACCCTGATAAAAATATTTAACCCAAGTCTAATCATGAAGGAAAGACCAAACAAAACGGAGGAGCACTCTTGGTATTATTGTGACAGTTGAGGAATCTATTTAGCTAAGCAAACAAACCAGACCAAATTGTGTAAGAATGCACTTCTTGGGGCAGGCGTCTGATGCAGCGCTTAAGTCGCTGCTTGGGGTGCCTGCATCCTGCATCAGAGTGCATGGTTTGAGTGCCAGCGCCTCAGCTTCCACCCTGGTTTCCTGCTCACATGCACCCTGGGAGGCAACAGGTGAGGGATCAAGTACTTGAGAACCTGTCACCCATACAGGAGGCCCAGATTGGGTTACAGGCTTCTGGTTTCGGCCTGGTCCAGTCCTGGCTGTTGTGGTGGGCATTTGGGGAGTAAATGCATAGATGAATAGATCTCTCTTCGTCTTTCTCTGTTCATTTTCCTTTCAGTCTGTCTCTCTGCTTTTCAAATAAAATGAAAATAATTTTTTTAAATAAAGGAATGTACTTCTTAACTGAGCTGAATATGGATTATAATTTAGATATTACTGAATTGATGTTATTTACTGTGAAAACTGTAAGTAAAAAGTATGAGTAAAAATTGGGATGTAATTAAAACTGGATGAAGTTACCACCAATATAAGATTAGAGATATTTTATAGGTTCTAAGATTAAATCTGCTCTTCAGAAATGAATGACTTTTAACAGGCAAGACACTGGATGAAATTTGTACCAATTTAGACTCAAACCACATTAATGCTTACCCCAGCAAGGCTCCAATTATGCCACCAGCCACCAGGCCTCGCAGACCCAAGTTAACTCTGAAAATACTTCCTGTGACAGCTGTTTTAAAACAAAGAGGCAATATTAAGCCATCTTTAAGTACTAGAATAGCATTTAAAAACTCCCTGTCTTAAAAATGACACAAACCCTCAAGTGAGCCTTCTGAACCCATTCACACACGACAGCCTAGATTTCCTGAATCTAAACGCCACCATAGGTGGCTTCCAATCTGCTCTGCAGATCAAAGGAAGAAATGTCCCTTTTACAAAAATAAATCCTCAGCCTGTCTAAGGATCCAAACTCTTCTCATTCTGCTTCATTTTTGCCCACCTCCTCTGAAAACGTTGCATTTTCCCCCTTCTACCTCTTTCATTTCTTCTTTTTTCAAACAAAGCTTTCCCAAAACAAAGAACCTCACTCTCCCCTTCAGCTTACGCCTTTCCCAGCCTCACCCTTTCCTTGCAGCTATACTGCCGCGGTGAGGCAGTGCAGCAGTGCGGCAGGCAGCATTTGGCCTACAATGCCACCTGGTGGCCAGTACTGGGGATCGCTTGCTTTCCTTTCCACAGCAATTGTGCGTCTGCGGCTCTCAGCTTCCTTCTTAGGAATTGATGCCATCTCAATTGGTACTACTTTTAAAATAACATTTGAGGGATGAGCATTTGGCACAACTGTTAGGAGATACCTTCATCCCATATTGGAGTGCGTGGCTCACTTCCAGCTATTCCCTTCTGACCCAGCTTCCTGCTGATATACACACCCTTGAAGGCAGCAGATAATGGCCCAAGTACTGGGGTTCCTGTCACCCCTGTGGGAGACCTGGATTGAGTTTCAAGATCTGGCCTTTGGCCTGGCCCAATCTTGGCTGTTACATTTGAAAAATAATCTGTGTGCGTGTGTGTGTGTGTCTCAAATAAAATGGGAAAAAAAAATCTGAGGTTTCTAAATTTTAATTTCAATCTTATAATACTGAAAAACTTTATTGATTAAAAAAACAAAAAGTCCACCTTTAATCCCATTACCCAGAAACAATGATGAGTCTTTTCTTCTAGTTTTCCAAACACTTTTTTTTTTTTTTTTAAATTTCAGAGGTAGAGACAGTGAGACTGAGAGTGAGAGTACACCCTCCCATACATAGGCTAACTCTTCAAATGCCTGCAATGGAGAGGAGTCAGAGCCTTGAAGGCAGGCAAATGGTGCACAAGTTAGGCCACTACTTAGGATGCCCATCTCCCAAAAAGGAATGTCTGGGCTCAAGTTCAGGGCTCTGCCTCAGCTTCCTGCTACTGTGTACCCTGGGAGTTAGCAGGTGTTGGCCCAAGTACTTGGAGGCATCAGAGCTGAATTCCTGACTCCTGGCTTTGACCTAGCCCAGACCCAGCTGTTGTAGACATTTGGGGTGTGAACCAGCAGATGAAGATTCTTTATTTCCTTTTCCTTTTCCCCTTCCTTCCTTCCTTCCTTCCTTCCTTCCTTCCTTCCTTCCTTCCTTCCTTCCTTCCTTCCTTCCTTCTTTTGTCTATGCTTTTCAAATACAATGAAAAAAAAAATGTAAAGTTTTAAAAGGGTTCATACCCTTTGATCCAGGAATTCCACTTCCATGAGTGCATCGTAAAGAATCAATTAAATGTAACCCCTCACCAGGGCAGGCACCATGGCATAGTGGGTAAATCTGCTGCCTATGATGCCAGCATCCCAAACGGGCAACTGCTCCACTTCCAATCCAGCCCCCTACTAATGTGCCTGGGAAAAGCAGAAGATAGCCCAAGTGTTTGGGCCCCTGCCACTCATGTGGGAGACCCAGAAGAAGCTCCTGGCTCCTGATTTTGGTATGGCCCAGCCCAGGCCGTTGAGGCCATCTGGGAAATGAACCAGCAGATGAAAATTATCTCTCCATTTCTCTCTGTAACTCTTTCAAATAAAAAGTCACCTAAATGTACAACTCAATAAATTTGGTTGCATTTAGTGTGCAACCATTATCACAATCTAGTTTCAGAACATTTCCATCATTACAAGATCCCTCGTACCCATTTGAAGTTATTACTCCTTCACCGCCCTATCTTTGACAATCACTAATTTACTTTATAGCTTAACAGATTTACTTATTTTGGTTACTTTCTATAAATAGAATGATACATTATGAAGTCTTATTCCTGGTATTTTAAGTTGCTTAAAACATTCAATTGAATAGGCCACCATTGGTTTACTCAACCACTACTCAACATAAAGCTTGTTTTCAGTTTGGGACTGCTAGGAATAATGCTGTTATAAAAATTCATGAGGGGCAGGCATTATGCACAGTTGGTATAAGCTGCCACCTGGGACACTCTCAACTCACACTGGAATGCCAGTTTCAGTCCTGGTTACTCTGATTCCAATCTAGCTTCCTACAAATGCATCCTAGGAGGTAGCAAATGATGGCTCAAGTCCCCTGCCACCCATGTGGGTGACTCAGATGAAGTTCCTGGCTTACAGCTTTGACCTGGCCTAGTCCTGCTTGCAGACATCTGGAAGAGTGAACCAGCAGACAGAAGACCTTTATCTTTCCATTGCTCAGCCTTTCAAACAAATAACTTCTAAAAAAAAAAAAGAAAAAAAACCCCATGCATGACTCAAAAATTTTTGTGTGAAAATAACTCATATTCACTTGTAACATGTCTAAACAAGATCTAGTTTGAGGCATTAAGAGATTATAAGACATCAGCTTGAAGGGTGCCTAGTTGTGGCATAGAGGGTAAAGCTGCTGCCTGTAGGCCAGCATCCTGTTTGGGTGTCAGTTCTATTCCCGGCTGCCCCACTTCCAATCCAGCTCCCTACTAATGGCCTGGGAAAGCAGCAGAGGATGGCCCAAGTGTTTGGGCCCCTGTATCCATGTGGGAAGCCAGGAAGAAGCACCTGGCTTCAGCTCAGCCGAGCTCTGGCTGTTGCAGCCATCTAGGGAGTGAAATAGCACATGGAAAACCTCTCTGGCTCTTTCAAATAAAAAAAAACTCTTAAAAAAAGAAAAGGGTGCCTATCAGACCAACAAGAATTTTGCCAAAATTAAAGTAAGAACACACAATTTATGGTGAAGCTCAGGTGGAAGAGAGAGATGAAGCATGGCTTTCCCAGTAAGATCCTGAAGACGAAGCACAATCATGGCTACCAAGAGGTGGAAGTGGTCCAGTGAAAGCAAAAGTGGACTGATCACGACCAAAGGAAACAAGTTTTCTTGTTTGTCTATTTTTATGTGTCCAAGACATTTTACTTTTGACTTTTTAGAGGGCCAAAGAACAGTAACGTCTGTTTACTATGAAAGTGTTGTGAGAAAGCCGGCCAAAACTTTAGCAGAAAAATGGCCAGGAAAACTTCACCAGGTTATTCTTAATGACTACAACAGTGAACCTGCTTATTTCTTTCAAGACACAAGAGCAATTTGGAGAAACCAATGGGCATCCATCTTACAATCCTGAATTGGTTCCTGCTGACCTTTTGTTTCCTAATCTTTACTAAAATGTATTTAAGATTTATTTATTTATCTGAAAGACACAGTTACAGAGAGAGGCAGAGGAAAGAGAGAGAGAGGGAGAAAGAGAGAGAGAGATCTTCCATCCACTGCTTCACTCCCTAAATGGCCACAATAGCCAGGGCTGGGGCAGGTGGAAGCCAGGAAGCGAGACCCTCTTCCGGGTGTCCCGTGTCAGTGCAGAGGCCCAAGCACCTAGCCATCATCTATTTCCCAGGTACATCAATAGCTGGATTGGAAGTAGAGCAGCTGGGACTTGAACTGGTGCCCATATAGGAAGCTGGCATCACAGGCAGCTTGAACTGCCATGCCATGGTGGCAGCCCCTTGTTTCCTAATCTTAAAAAAAAATTCTTCAGGCTGGCACCATGGCTCAATAGGCTAATCCTCTGCCTGTGGCGCTGGCACACCGAGTTTTAGTCCCGGTCGGGGCGCTGGATTCTGTCCTGGTTGCCCCTCTTCCAGGCCAGCTCTCTGCTGTGGCCCGGGAATGCAGTGGAGGATGGCCCAAGTCCTTGGGCCCTGCACCCGCATGGGAGACCAGGAGAAGCACCTGGCTCCTGGCTTTGGATCAGCGCGATGCGCGGGCCACAGCATGCCAGCCATTGGAGAGTGAACCAACGGCAAAAGGAAGACCTTTCTCTCTGTCTCTCTCTCACTGTCCACTCTGCCTGTCAAAAAAAAAAAAAAAAAAATCTTCAAAAGGGACCCACTTTTCTTCAGTCAATAATGTAAAACAAAACAAAAAAACAAAAAAACAAACAAACAAAAAAACAACACTGCATTGATATGAAAAAATTCCCAGGACCCTCAGTTCTTCAGGGATAGATAGAAAGCCTGAGTTCTTTTTTGGAGAATCTTTTCATAGTCTTTATTTTCTAGTATTTTTAGAATGTGTACGTTCAGAAACCTAGCACAGCCACTATGAATTTCATGTTCAGGAAAACAATATGATAAATCTGCTTAACATTAGAAGGTTATGATTTAACCAAACTCTGGAGAACTATTTACTCATTAGCTCTCCCCTGGAGACTCTATTAAGTCTACTCTGGATAACAAAATCCCATGAGGCAGGACTTAACCAAGGAAATTTATTTTCTCACAGCCCTGGAGGCTGAAACTCTAAGATCAGGGTACCAGGTGAGGCCTGTGTCTTGGCTGGGCCTATCTTCTCTGCATGTGTGTGTCAGGGGAGAACTCTCAGTTCTAAATGGCAAGGATCATCACTTACAATCATGTCTTGAACTTGATGGAGCTTCTGTTGAGGAATAAAATTTATATATTTTACTTTTAATTTCTTTTTTCCCATGAACCTTTTGAAGTCCCCTTCTATCTTTGTTGAAAGGTCTATTGAAATCTTTAATTAGGTTATTTGTGTTCCTGTAATTGAGTTCTAAGAGTCCCACTTTCTGGAAACTAGTCCTTTATCAGATATACAATTTGTAAATACTTTCTTACAGTCTATGATTTGTCTTTACATTTTATTAATAAATATTTCTGGGACACTGTGGTGGATCAGTGGGTTAAGTTACTGCCTGCAATGCCAGCTTCCCACATGGGCATCAGTTCAAGTCCCGGCTACTCCACTTCCAATCCAGCTCCCTGCTAGTTTGGGAAAGCAGTAGAAGACAGCACAACTATTTGGGCCCCTGCACCTACGAGGAGGCTTGGACAGATGTCCCAGGTTCCTGGCTTCATCCTGGACTGGCCCAGGCAGTGGGCTGTGGCAGGCATTTGGGAACCAGTGGATGGAAGATCAGTCTCTCTGCATCTCCCTCTCTCTGTAACTCTGCCTTTCAAATAAATAAATACATCTTTAAAATATATCTATATATTATATATGTATCTATATATTTATATATAGATATATACATATATATAAATAAAAATATATGTATTTATATACATATCATAGATATATATTTATCCGTTCTCCCTAATGAAGTATATATGTATTTATATATTTTATATAAATATGTATCTATTTATATAGATACATATAATTTATATATATATAAATATAGATACATATATATTTATATTGACAGGCAAAGTTCTAATGAAGTCCATGGGGTTGACACTATGGTATAGCAGGTTAAGCTGCCACTTGCAATGCTGGCATATGCCATGTGAGTGCTGGCTCAAGCCCCAGCTACTCTGTTTTCAATACAGCTTCCTGCTAATGTACCTGAGAAACCATCGGAAGATGGCCCAAGTGCTTGGGCACCTGACATTCATGTGAGAGATCAGGAATGAGTTCCTGGCTCCTGGCTGTTGCAGCCATTTGGGTAGTGGATCAGAGGACAAAAGATCTCTCTCTCTCTCTCTCTCTCTCTCTCTCTTTCTCTCTCTCTCCCCCCACCCCGCTGCCCTCTCTGCTGCCCTGACTTTAAATAAATGAATACATAAATCTAAAAAAATTTTAAATGAAGTCCAATTTATCAACGTTTCCTTAATTGTGCTCTGTCATATTTAATAAATCTTTGCCTTATCAAAGGTTACAAAGATTTACTCCTCTATTTTCTTTCTTATTTAAGTCTTTGCTTCGCTTTGAGTTAATTTTCACGTGTATTAGATAATGGCCAAAATTAACTCCATTTTGCAAGTAGACATCTGATTTCTGTCAACAATTTGTGATGAAAAATCTATCCGTTCTCCCTAATGAAGTACTTTGGCATTTTTGTGGAAAACCAACAACCACGAATGGAAGGGAAAGTTTCTGATCTCTCCATTCTGTTTCATTCATTTATATCAGAGACTAACTGACCTGAATAACTAACTTCAATTTGCTCTAGCCTTCTGAGGGGACCCAACTGCAGCCCTCTCCAGCTGTCCTGTCCTACCTAAGAGGAAGATAAAAACCTGAAGGAGGAAAATCCTGAGAAGCACTTGTGCAGTTGACAGTTCAGGGTCACAGGCTCACTCCAAGACTGAGACCTAATCTCAGGACTACAACATGCTTTCTCTCTCCCATAGCTTACTACCACCGAATTAAAGACCTATTTATTTATTCCTTTTAGTCAGGTACATCATGTCACCGCAACTGAAATAGTAAGAACACAGTTTAAAGAGACAGAGCAAGTGTCACAACCAGACACAGGTTTGGCAGGGATGTTGGAATTATCAGATCAAGAGTTCAAAATGACCATGATTAACATTGTAAGAGCCCTGAGAGATAAAGCAGATGGAATGCAAGAACATATGGGCAATGTAAACAAAGAGATGAAAATTCAAAGAAGGAACTGAGAAGAAATCTAAGAAATCAAAAATAGTAACAGAAATGAAGAATGCCTTTGATATACTCATCAGTAGGCAGGATACAGCCAAGGAAAAAACCTTCCAAAAGAGAACAGCAAAGACAAAAAAGATGGGAAAAAAAAACAGAACAGAATATCCAAGAGCTGTGGATTAAATACAAAAGGTACAGTAAGTATAATTGGGGTACCAGAATAAAGAAAGAAAGGGGAATAGGAAAAAAATGTTACTTGAGAATCTCCCCCAAATTGACGTGAGACAACAAAGCACAGATCCAGGAAGCTTGGGAAACACCAAGCAGAATAAATGTCCCCCCAGATTACACGTAGGCAAATCATTTCCAAACTGCAGAAAAGATAAAAGAAAAAATCTTGAAAAAAAGCCAGAAGTAAAAACTTTACTCACAAAACAGCAAAGAATTAACATCAGACTTATCCAAGGAAACAACACAAACAAAAAGAGTATAGAGTGAAATACTTATAGTGTTGAGAGAAAAATATAGCAACAAGGCTTAATCCATTCATATTTAATTTACTGTTGATATCGCTGGGTTTAGGTTTGCCACTTGTTATTTGCTTTCTATATATCTTAATTCCTTTTTTATTTTTCTAATATTTTTAAAAGTTATTCTTTGTACTTGCTTAAGGGGCTATAAAATATATCTTAAGTCACCATAATTTACTTCAGATCAGTACTGATTTGACTAATGAAAAGGAAGAAACTTTGTTCTAATATGGTTCTACTCTTCTCTCACCTCTTTGCTATTACTGTCATATATGTGATATATGTATATTAAAATCCAACAATACAATGGTATAATTATTGTATTCTAAAACTTTATGTATTTTAAATGGGGAAAAGACAAGAAAGGAAAAACAAACAATTCTACATATTTACCATTTCTTGTATTTTTCATTTCTTCCTAGTTCCTACTTAATATCATTTCTTCCAATATACTTCTACTTCTTCCTGCTCTTTTGTGCTACTGTTGTCACATATATATCATTAAATGCTATAAGCCCAACACTTCATTTTCAGTACTGCTTTATCTAACTTTTAGATAACTTAAGAGAAATACATTTACATTGCTTTTTAAAATTACTTACATAACTTCCTTTATTAACGCTTTTTAACTCTTCATACAGATTCTAGTTTACATCAGGTATCACCTCCTTCATTCTGCAGAACTTTAAGTACTTTGGTAAAGCAGGTCTGCAAATAACAAACTTTCTTTGTCAATCTGGCAATGTCTTTCTCTTCATTTTGAAGAATAGTTCGATAGATACAGAATTTTTGGTTGACAGCTTCTTTTCTGAATAAGTACCCTGAATATCAATCACTCCACTGCCTTCTGCCTTTCTTTATTCCTAATGAGAAGCCAGCTGTTAATCTTGTTGGGTGTTCCCAACAAGAAAATATGATAAACTGTTTTTTTCTTGCAGCTTTCCAGATTTTCCCTTTGTCTTTTAACAGTTTAACTATAATAGATCTAGGTGGGACACTCCCTGCTTTTTCCTCTTGGACTTCAGACCTTCTTAGATGTGTGGATTAATGTTTTGCATCAAATTTGGAAAACTGCGGCTATTTATTATATTTCTTCAAATACTTTTTCTGTCTTTCTCCCTAATATTCCCATTATAGACCCATTGGTCTGCTTGATGATATCCCATAGATCTCTGAAGCTCTGTTTATTCCTCTTTGTTTTTAAAATTTTGTCCTTCAGGAAAGATAACCTATATTATTCTTTCTTCAAGTCTATTGATTCTTTCTTCTGTTATCTAAAATCTTATGTTGAGCTCCTTCTCCACAGTGCATTTGTAATTTCCACTGATAGGCTTATCAACTCCAGAATTTCCATTTGATTATTTTCAAATTTCAGTCTTCATTGATCTTCTCTATTTGATGAGTCACTGTCATATTTTTACTTAGTTCTTTATATATCATTTGAAGTCTTTTGTTGGCTATGTCCAAAAGACAGGCCTCAAAAGAGACAATTTCCATTGATTTTCTCCCCCAGTTTTTCAATGTTTTGTAATGTTCTTGTTTTTGATGAAAACTGGACATTTAAGTAGTATATGGTAGCAACACTGGATTTGCGACATCCCCCCACTTAGAGGCATGGTTATGGTTCTGTATGTAGTGATTTGTCTGAACCAATTCTGTAGCATCAACTACTCTGTAGAGCACAGACACAGATGTGTGCTTTCAGTTTTTATTCTCATATCTGGTTTCTGAGAAATTGTATTGGCTTAGCAGTCAGCCAATGATTTGTCAGAGCTGTGCTTCAATAGCCTGTAGCTTAGGGAATCCACTTAAAGTTCAGGCAGTTGACAAATCTTTTTGGACTTTTATTTTATGAGTTCTCAAGGAACTCATATTCAATAAGAGACAAGCAGCTTGCTAGGGCCTTCATGAGTCTCTCCTGAATATGCTTTTATCCTTACCTTTGTGCATGATCTTCCACAGAACCAAGGATAATTAGGATCTTATTAAGGTCTTCTTTGTCTTGTTCTCAAAATATCCCTATTAAAATTCTGGCTGGCCTACCAGTCTATTGCTCACCAGAAACAGTATCAAAACCTCAGGCTTTACATAATGTTCTCATCTCTTACTCATTTGAAATTGTTTTTGTGACATCCCTAGACATGGAATTTTCTGTTATGCTTCAAAACAACAAAGAAGTCAGCCTCCTTTAGCTGCAGAACCGCTAGTCCTTCCAGCCTGCCCTGCTTCTGTGGAACAAAGCACCAAGGAGCTGGGAATTAAGTGATGGGTGTAGCTCAGGCTGAAATACCACAGACTCCCACTGTTCTTACAGAGTTTCAGTAGATTTTCTTAAATAATGTTTCTCAATTTGTTGTATGCCTTGGTCAATTGCCAGCATCTTCAAATGCTTGCTTTTGATAATTCTGTCCAGTTTTATTAGTGCTTTCTGGGGACAACATTTGCCATTCTGGGTGTTGAATATGCTTTTATGTACGTCCAGACCAATGTCAAATAAGCAGGGTGAGAGGAGGCATCCTTGATATTATTCTGCCTTCATGAGAAATTACTCTAGTGTCACATCACTAAATATGGTGTTGGTTGCTGGTTTTAGATAAAAATTTATATTGTATCTGAAATATTTTTCTATTCTTATTCTACCCATAATTTTGACAATAAATGATGAAACATATATTCTACTCTATGTGTCAAGTGATTGTAATATGACAGCCACTTTCTTTGAATTCAAATAACCCCATTTAGTGAGAAAGTAAAACAAGTAAACAGCTATAAGATAGTATATTGTAAATACTTTGATAAAACTGTAGTAAATATGAGACTTACAGGAAAAAGACACTTAGGTAGAACTAAAGATAGAAAAATGGAGGCTAGGGTGGACTTCCTAGGGTAGCGCAGGATGACAAACGATCTGGACTCTGAAAGATTAACAAAATCAGTTGCAGGAGTGGGAAGGTGTTATCTACCAAGAAGAGGGACCAAACCACACAAAGCAAAACTATGCTGGGCTTGGGAATCCCAAGGAGATTTGTAAGGCTGAAGCAAAAGAGTGGTGCTTAGAGGTCAGATCAAGAATTGACATTAAAGTGAGGCGGGCATTGTGGCACAGCAGTTAAGTCACCGCTTGGGTACCTGCATCCTATAATGGAGTGTGGTTCAAGTCCTAACTACCCTGCTTCTGATCCAGCTTCCTGTCAATGTGCACTCTGGGAGACAGAATATGATGGCTCAAGTGCTTAGGCCTCTGCCACCCATGTGTGAGATCCAGATGGAGTTCCAAGCTCCTGTCTTCAGCCTGGTCCAATCTTGATTGTTGTGGGAATTTAAGGAGTGAACCACTGGATGGAAAATACCTCTCTCTCTCTCTCTTATTGTCACTCTGCCTTTCAAGTATAGATGAAAATTAAAAAAAAATACATATTAAAATGAGAGAACTACTATTATTATTTTATTTGAAAGGCAGAGTTACAGAGAGAGGGAGAGATAGAGATACAGATAGAGAGAGAGAGAGAGAGAGAGAGATCTCTCATCTGCTGGTTCACTCCCCAAATGGCCACAATGATTGGGGCTGGGCCAAGCCAAAACCAGGAGCTTCTTCTGGGTCTCCCATGTGGGTGCAGGGACCCAAGGACTTGGGCCATCCCCCACTGCTTTCCCAGATGCAGCAGCAGGGAGCTGGGTCGGTAGTGGAGCAGACAAGTCTTGAATTGGCACCCATATGTGATGCTGGCATCACAGGTAGAGGCCTAACCTGATATGCCACAACAGCAACCCCAAGGATTGACTTCAGTTTAATGGCAAGCTATAGAAAATTTTCAAATCACAAAGTGCTAAATCATATTTATAAATCAAAGATACAGCTAAGGTTAAGAGTGGAGGTGGAATACAGCAAGATTAGAAATGGAGCAGATGTGACAACGGCAGTGGGAATAAGAGGTGAGATTCTGCATATATTTAAGGAGAACAACTGAAAAGATTGGAAGTTTAGAAAGATGGGAATAAAGAAGAGTATCATTCCTTAGTTTCTTGGTTTGACATTTAACAGGGTAGGTGACACAGAACACAAAAAAGAGGTGCAAGAAAGGAAAAAGTAGGAAGGAAAATTTGGTTTGGATATGCGCATTTGAGTCTTTAAAATATCCAAGTAAAAATGTTTGTAAATTTAAAAATGGCAAATCCTATTCGCTCTAGAGCTAATTTTTATATAATTTTAAAAATGTGTTTATTTTAATTTTATTTGAAAGATAGAATAAGAGTGATAGACAGACACAGAGAGATATTTCATCTACTGGGTCACTCCCTAATTGCTTGCAAACAGCCAAGGCTGGACAAGGCCAAAACAAGGAGCCTGGAACTCCATCCTGGTTTCCCATGTGGGTGGCAGTGACCCCACTACTTGAGCCATCACCTGCTGCCTCCCACGATGCACATTAGCAGGAATCTGCAGTGGAAGAAGAGGACGAAGGACTTAAACCAGGCACTCTAATATGGATGCAGACATCATAGGCAGTGACTTAACTGCTGTGCCAAACCCCTACTCCTACTCCAGTACTATTAATGCCTCTTCTCAGTTTTATATTTTAAAATGTTTCCATTAGATGCAAGTTCAAATTTTAGTGCAATTAAAAATTTTTGAATCTAGGCATACAAGTCTTCAAACAGTTCTTGAAAATGTATAGTGAAATGAGTATGCAGGGATAAAAATTTTGTTTGCATCAAAATAAGTTTGTCTTTTGTTTTGTTTTGTTTTGTTTTTGTTTTTGACAGGCAGAGTGGACAGTGAGAGAGAGAGAGACAGAGAGAAAGGTCTTCCTTTGCCATTGGTTCACCCTCCAATGGCCGCTGCGGCCGGCGCGCTGCAGCAGGTGCATCGCGCTGATCCGAAGCCAGGAGCCAGGTGCCTCTCCTGGTCTCCCATGCGGGTGCAGGACCCAAGGACTTGGGCCATCCTCCACTGCATTCCCGGGCCATAGCAGAGAGCTGGCCTGGAAGAGGGGCAACCGGGACAGAATCCGGCACCCCGACCGGGACTAGAACCCGGTGTGCCGGCGCCACAGGCAGAGGATTAGCCTATTGAGCTGCGGCACCAGCAATTTGTCTTTTAATTCCAATTTTTCAGAAACTTTTTAAAGTACCCTGGCATACACATGAGAAGAGCACACTCCGAAGCAAGATAAAGCACCTGGGGTAAAACGCTAACAATGGCTCATTCTCCGTATCTATGGGTATACAGTGATCCTTGTATTATTTTTATCTTGCAATTTTTTTGTGAGCTTGAAATTCTTTCCAAATAAAACAAATTTTTAAGGTTATGTTCAGCATGTGTGAGTTTTTGTGAGAGAACATACTGGAGTTAGTGACTAAATGTGACAGTTGACTTTATTTACTTTTCTGTAAATACTCTAATGCTTCTTTTTTCTAATGCTTATTGTAAAAGTTAATTTTTAAATCAAAAATACAAATTGTATTTACTTATTGCATACAACAAAATGTTTGATAGTATACATCCACTATGGAATGACTAAATCAAGCTAATTAACTATAATCACTATATTGTACCAGTTTAGCTGAAATTTTGTACCCTTTGGCCAAAATCTTTCCAATCCCTATCCCCTGCTCTAGGTCCTGTCCTCACCATATATTCTTATTTTTATGTTCATTTAATAGAGATATATCTATTACAGGCAGAGAACTTGAAACGAAAACCCAGTTTCGGCCCTTGCACACAGGGGAACAAGGTCGTGAAAGGAGCGAGGCTTGGTGTGGTGCCGCCATTTCTTCCTTCCTCGGTCTCTGTGCCTCCCACAGAGCTTCCAGTAGCACCATGTTGGAACACAGCATCTGGAGGTTCACAACCTCTGAGGTCCGTAGGAGCCACTGTGAGGAAGGCCCAGGGAAGAATTTGCCATTTTCAGTGGGAAACAAGTGGAGGTTGCTAGCTATGATGACTTTGTATCTTGGATCTAGATTTACTGTACCTTTCTTCATAGTACAACACTAACTGCTTAAGAAATAAGCATGTTTTAGGTCCTCCATTTAACAGATAACAGCATTTCAAGAGGTGCAGTCTCTGAAAAATGGATCAGACTCTTGAACTCATAGCATACTAGATAAGTTTGTAAATAAAATTTCAACTTGAATGCTTAATGCCTCTTCTCATATATAGGGAATGTGATAATTGAGTGTGTGCCTACTTTATTATTTGGATAATATTCTAGTATTAGTTTCTTAATCAAGATGTGTATGATTTAGCTTGTTATATGACCTATTTATTTAATTTTTTCTTTTTTGGATTAAGACATTGTTGAAATGTATGATATAACAGAAATGCAAAGTCAACTACTGTCTATAACTTTCTTTTAAACTTAAAGGGAGAGAAAAGATTTAAGAGCTTATATTTTTTCCAGGCCTATAACATTAAGCTGAAATTTTGGGTCTGATAATTGTACTGCTGATCAGTATTAGTCTTGTTCAGGCTGAATAAAAGAATATTTAAAATGGAAGCATATAGTGTAGGAAGTATTCCAAACAAATTTACTCTGGAGTTTAATTAGTAGCAAGGAGATAAAAGATAACAATTACATTATGCTTTAAAATCTTAAGGGCCTAGTTTGTAGGAGAAAGTATTTAGCAATTGAATATTTTAATGGTTTGGTTGCTACTGGAATATGAATAGACAAATAATATAAAGTAGATTGTAAACTGGTAGTCTCTCTGGCCTCCAGACTTTGGTGAGAAGATGCTGTATTGTTTTTAAATAACATATATATTTCTAGATTCTTGAACAAAAAAAAAAAGAAAAGAAAAGAAAAGAAAATCCAAACTCTTACTATGAAAAAAATCTGGCTTTTTTCTACCTCACCTAATAAATCTCATCCCAAACTAGGGTTCCTTGCCTACTATTTGAGCAGATTATCCTGCTTCGAGGAAATTTCTTGCCTTAGAGCCTTGCCCCTTGAGGTTTCTCCTGCTGAGGCCACTTTTCTTGGCAAAGCTTGCCCCTTCTCACTTCACTTCCTCAGAGAGGCCTTCTCTGAGCCCCTGTCCACGCCAGATCCCATTTCCCACCTATCTGTTACATTCTACCATAGAGACCTGCTTTTTCCCATTCACATTAGACTTTAAAATTCAATGAAAGCAAGGATCTTTTCAGTTTTGTTCAGAAGTATACCAAAGGCCAAGCGTAATGCTTTTTCTTAAGTATATTTTCAAGAACACTGAATGAAATGGTAGGGAAGCCAATCAATGAATTCAGCAGTTCTGATTTATAAATCCTTACATATTTTCTAAACCACATGTGGGACTGAAAAATGTAAGCAAGAACAAAGATGTCTTACCTCCTGCAATGACAAAATGGCTTAGGGCATTTTTATTTCGGTACACATTTAGACTAGTGTTCACTGTGCTGAAAAGGAGGAGGGAAAAAGAAAACATAAGATTTAAAGCATAGCCCATTTACCTTCTCAACTGCTATTTTCACTAAATGATAGCTTTAGAGGTTCCTGCTCTAACAGGTCCTAGGTCTAGGCCCCTTCAATGTGCTCCAGACAGCCAGTACAGCTCTGGGCTCACTAGGTGGCTCTCCTGCTGAAGAATGAACCAAACAACAATCGCATTTCAGGAACAAAGAGTCACTTAGAAACAGAAACATAAAGAAGAGTTTGCAGATTTTCTCTTTCTTAGAAATATTATATCTATTTGATCTAATTGGCAGACCTGCAACGCAGAGGCAAAATTCTGACTGGGTCGTTTTCACAAGACCATCCTGGAGCACACAGATGGACAAAAGTCTTGAAAAAAAGGCATCATGTGGCTTTCCAGTTTTTATACTGCCTGCTGCTACTTCCTAACAACACCAAGACGCCTGACAGTCCAGGGAAAACTTACTTGAATATGGTCACGAACACCGCGGTTCTCCAGCTCCAGCGCCAGCCGTACCGTATAAAACCTCGCGTGGCAGCGCGGTGAGCACTTTGCTGAAGTTAACAAAGAAAAGCTGTCAGATGCCAAGAAACCTGACTACTTTCCTGTTTCAAAAACTACATTGGAGGGGGCTGGCGCTGTAGCACAGTGGGTTAAAGCTGAGGCCTGCAGCGCTGGCATCCCATATGGGCGTTGGTTCGAGTCCCGGCTATGTCGCTTCCAAGCTGTTATGGCCTGGGAAAGCAGTAGAAGATGGCCTGAGTCCCTGGGCCCCTGCACCCACGTGGGAGACCCAGAAGAAGCTCCTGGCTCCAGATCGGTGCATCTCTGGCCATTGCGGTCATTTGAGAAGTGAACCAGCACATAGAAGACCTCTCTCTCTGTCTCTGGCTCTACCTCTCTGTAACTTTTTCAAATAAATAAATTCAAAAAAAAAAAAAAAAAAAAAAAAAAAAAAAAAGACAAACCCTACAGTGGAGGAAAGTCTAGGGACATCATTCTTTAGATACTGACACTTAAGGCAAAATCCAATGTGCATGCTACTCTATCAGGAGATGGAAAAGGAACTAAGGAGTATCAGTGTCAACCATGTAATTCGTCAATTAAGTATCTGCTAAGAATCTGTGGCAACCACCATGGGCAGATGCAAAATCAGTATCAGACATTTTCTTTACATGCAGGAAATATTAGGGAAAAAGTAAAGAACAACTACTAAGTAAATGCTAAATTAAAGGGCAGGAATTAAAGGATACAGATATGCAGGAAAAAAAGAACTAATATTTACTGACCACCTGCTATATGTTAATATATTATTTTCACTTAATCTTTACAACATGCTTTCCAGAAAGGGGATTTAGTATTAACTAAAGTTTAGGAAAAAGAATTTATATCTTTCCTAATTTTTTAAAGATTTATTTTATTTATTTGAAGGAGCTACAGAGAGAGGTAGAGACAGAGAGAGAGGTATTCCATCCACTGGTTCACTCCCCAGATGGCCACAGCGGCCAGAGCTGCCGCCGATCCAAAGCCAGGAGCCAGGAGTTTCTTCCAGGTCTTCCATGTGGGTGCAGGGGCCCAAGGACTTGGGCCATCTTGTACTGCTTTCCCAGGCTATAGCAGAGAGCTGGATTGGAAGAGGAGCAGCCGAGACTAGAATGGGATGCCAGAGCTTCAGGCCAGGGCTTTAACCCTCTGCTCCACAGCGCCAGCTCCTTCTTAATTTTTTTTTTTTTTTTTTTTTTTTTTTTAGGATTTATTTACTTATTTGAAAGGCAGAAGACAGAGAGAAAGGAAGACACAGAAAGAAAGAGATCTTCCATTTGATAGCTCACTCCTCAAATGTCTCCATGACTTTGGCTGGATCAAGCCAAAGCCAGAAGCCTAGAACTGCATCCAAGTCTCCCACATGGGTGGCAGGGACCCAACTATTTGGACTGTCATCTGTAGCCTTGCTAGGCACACTGGCAGGGAGCTGGTTCAGAAGAGATGCAGGAGTCAAGTAGTGGCTTAACCTGCTGTGCCACAATGCCTGTCTCTTGGGAGGAAGTTTATAATCAAACCCAGATTGTGAGGAATAAAGGCAGAATCTGAAGATACATTGTCTGTGTCCACAGTCCATTTTCACTAGACTTCAATAGAGCAAGTTTGGTATAATACCATGGGTAAAGTCTGGGTCTATAATGAATCTAAGAGAATCCCTGAGCAGATCCTTAAAACTAGTTATATGATCGTGGGTAATCTTCTCTAAGGTTATCAGTATGAACTCATGGATCTTAGTAAATAGGCAGATAAACAAAACATAACATAGATGTACAGTGAAAAAGATGGATGTATCAACGTGTTTCTATAAAACACACAAACACATACATACACACAATTTCCTGTCTGTCTAGAATCTAGAAGCAATGATACCCCAGTACCAGTGCGCATAAGTAAGACCAAGATCATGCTTCCTAATCTCATTCTCCGGTAAAAGCAGTTTTAGTTCCACGGAGAAATGCTAATTCCAGATCTGGCATTGGAAAAGTAAAAGATTAGCCATGGACATTTTGCTGTGCCAGAAGTAAAGATACGTTGAAAAAATGATGGAGACATATCAAAAGGACACAGAAGCTAGTTTGAAGGGCTCCAACTGTCCAAACCTAGATCAACCTAAGTATCAAAATAAGTGATAATAATACACCTACAAAAACAAAAAACCTAAAAGTCTGTACTGATATGTTAAAAATAAGTAAATAAATAAATGGTGGGAGAAAGAAAAAACTTCCTTAAAGCAGAATACTAACCAATAAATGTAGAAAGAATGAAGGGAAGTTGAAAATGGCCATCTGGCAACCACCTCAGAACTGTTTCAGTCAAAAATTATCATTTAGGGGCGGACACTGTGGGGTAGCGGGTAAAGCCGCCGCCGCCTGCAGTGCCGGCATCCCATATAGGCACCAGTTCGATATCTGGCTGCTCCACTTCCAATCCAGCTCTCTGCTATGGCCTGGGAAAGCAGTAGAAGACAGCCCAAGTCCTTGGGCTCCTGCACCTGCATGGGAGACCTGGAAGAAGCTCCAGGCTCCCGCCTTCGGATCGGCCCGGCTCTGGCCATTGCGGCCATTTGGGGAGTGAACTAGCGGGTGGAAAACCTCTGGAAGACCTCTCTCTCTCTCTCTCTCTGCCTCTGGCCTCTCTGGAGCTCTGACTTTCAAGTAAAATAAATAAACCTTTAAAAAAATTATCACTTAAAGCTAAAACTACAGAGTAAAAATCTAATGAAAAACAGGATATTTACAGTCTCAAAGGAATAACAAGTACTCATAAAATATTTATTAATTACAAAGAAAATAATAATTTTACAAGGGATAAACCTGGCATATGCCATTTGAGTGACTAAAGTATACATCATCAGTGACAGGAAAAATAAATATCATGTGCTTCCAATATAATGTAATAAGGATACAATATTCTTTAAAATTTTTTATTTATTTGACAGATAGACAGTGAGAGAGAGAGACAGAGAGAAAGGTCTTCCTTCCATTGGTTCACCCCCCAAATGGCCACTACGGCCAGAGCTACACAGATCTGAAGCCAGGAGCCAGGTGCTTCTTCCTGGTCTCCCATGTGGGTGCAGGGCCCAAG
This sequence comes from Oryctolagus cuniculus, assembly GCF_051225735.1. Lineage (NCBI taxonomy): Eukaryota > Metazoa > Chordata > Mammalia > Lagomorpha > Leporidae > Oryctolagus > Oryctolagus cuniculus. The sequence continues at coordinate 75,898,941 of NC_142870.1, read as the reverse complement.
TACTTGGGCCATCCTCCACTGCACACCCGGGCCACAGCAGAGAGCTGGACTGGAAGAGGAGAAACTGGGACAGAATCCGGCACCCCAACTGGGACTAGAACACGGGGGTGCCGGCGCTGCAGGCGGAGGATTAACCAAGTGAGCCATGGCGCAGGCCCCAAGGATACAATATTAATACTAGGGCATTCCTGCGAAAAAAAAAAACCAGTCTGAATCTAATCATCAGAAGTCATCATAAAAATACACATGGAGGGACATTCTACAAATAGCCCATAGTCTTCAAAGCTGTTAATGTAGTGAAAAAGGACACAGAGAAACTTCCAGAACAATGTAGACTAAAGAGGTATGAGAGGCAAACTCAGCATGTTATCCAGTATTAGATCCTAGACCAGAAAAAATATATACATATAAATTTTCCAAATAAACTATATAAGTGAAACAACTAGATAATAGTACCATGTCAGTGTTAATTTCCTGATCTTGATCATTATAATTATAGTTAAATAAAAGAATGCCTTTGTTTTTAGAAAATCTATACTTCAAAAAAGGGAAGAAAAGTACTTCAGCATTTACCATGTCTGTAACTTACTCTCAGGCAAATACACACAAAAATACTATCTATTATACAAAAGAAGAATAATAAAACAAACATGGTAAAATATTAAACCTTCAGAAAATCTGGGTGAAAGGTATATAAAAAATATGTGTACTATTTTTGCAATTTTTCTTTAAGTCATTGAGCTTTCATTTTTTATTGATGTAACAGAACTGATGTACAGAGCTAACAAGGTAGCAAATGAATTAACACCATAAACTGTAAAGATAGAAGGGCTAACTACTCTATTGGCATGAGCCAGTACACCCTTGGAGGCTCTGTGGTCCAGCTGAGCTTTGATGATTTGGCCGGGGATTAGAAACGCATTTCAGAAAGAAGAGTCTAACACGGAGATCCCAAACATTCCCATTTTGAAAACAAGCAAAGCAGTCTGATGAGCCACTTGTAGGCACTCAAACGTTAGGGTTTCCATCATTCCACTGACTTTGTTTACTCTGCCAAACCCATGATCTAACTGAATTATTATGTGTAAAGTGAACTGCTCAACTGGTATGCCCCCGATACTATTAAACCTCCAGTACTTACCACAGCATCAAACCGGTTGTGATAAATTTGTGCCTGGCTCTGCTCAATGTAGCTTTTTTTAGCATGAATAAAAGCTGGTATTCCACCATAAGCCCAGCCAATGATGCCTGCTGAAATCGCCGCCCTATAGATATTCTCAAGCTCCTTTGACGTCCTCTGCTGTTCACTGTAACAAAAAGAGGATGTTGTTTGGCATTAGCCTACGGATATTACTTTCCGAAAGACACCATGATCAGAATTACCCCAAAGCTAGCAATACGGTTTTCATGATGGGCAGAACTGCTTACACCTTCTGCTGAATTAAACAGAGCAGTTATGTTACAAGTAGCACAAATCCAAGACAAAACTAATCTACGTTGTTAGAAACTAGGGCAGTGACTGGAGGGGACACGGGGGGAGCACCTGGGAGCACCTGGGATGCTGCCAACAATCTCTTTCTGGGTGTTGGTCACAGAGATATGTCCCATCTGTGAAAATGTATGAATCAGCATAATCATATGTGTTATTCTAAATGTATATTACACCGCAACAAAAAAAATTTAGGGTGCTTTTATTTGCTGATGGTTACAATTATAACATACTCCTGGAAACATGAAGAATTTGTGAGCTGAATATAGAGATCACACAAACTCCAGACTTTAGGGCAATGTTTAAGGAATTAAACCATGAATGTCAAAAAGTCAAAGTCTTATCTTTCATTGATTTTATATGACATACTAAGATAGGCCTGTACTATAAAAAAGCATTTGGAAAGCTTATGATGCAATGGGCAGCACGGGCCAATCTAGAACAAGGGAAAAACCACTGTTTGACTCAACATACTACTCTGTTTGTTTTTGTCTTGCTTAGTAGGAATTAAACATATTACTGTTAAGAGTATATGCCTAAGAACTAGAATGGAGCTTCCCAGATGTCCTGAAATTGCTCCAACAAACAGCTACATTGGTGAGGATTAAGTTACTCTAAGTAATGGCCCTAAGTAAGTAAACTACCAAATGTTTCTTTATTTACATTACTAACTTGCTTTCTTCAGAAATGGTACAAGTATTTATCTAATTCTAGTTGTCAATAACCATATTTCTAAAATCAGAATCTGTGAGGCAGTGCCTACATCTATAGACAAATATCTCAGAAAACTATATTCTTAGACTCATATTAATAGGAAAAGTCCCATAATTTGAACTTTATCCTTTAAGATATTAACACCATAAAAATTGGTCTATGATAGAACCCAGAAAAGAGAAAATGTAAAAGAATTTAACATTTAAAAAGCCAGAAGCAGGTCCACTTGGGACTCCTCTGCCCCAGCCAGGAGTGCCTGGGTTCAAGTTCCTGCTCTACTCCAGATTCCAGCTTCCTACTACTGTGCATCTGGGAGGCAGTGGAGGATGGCACAAGTACTGGGGTCCCTGCCACCCATGTGGGAGACCTGGGACTGAGTTCCTGGTTCCTGGCTTTGCCCTGGCCTAGCCCTGACTAGTGCTGGCATTTGAGGAGTGAACCAACAAATGAGAGATCTGTTTCTGTCTCTCTCTCTCCCTGCCTTTTTTTTTTTTTAATTTATTATTTTTAATTTATTTGAAAGGCAGAGTTACAGAGAGAGGAGAAGAGGCAGAGTGAGAGAGATCTTCCATCTGCTGGTTCACTCCCCAGGTGGCATAACAGCCAAGGCTGTGCCAGGCTGAAGCCAGGAAAGTCTGGAACTTCTTCCGGGTCTCTCATGTGGATGCAGCAGCCCAAGGACTTGGGTCATCTTCTGCTGCTTTCCCAGGGGCATTAGCAGGGAGCCAGATTGGAAGTGGAGTAGCCAGGACACAAACCAGTGCCCATATGGGATGCCAGCACTGCAGTCACAGCACCAGCCCCTCTTTGTGCCTTTCAAATAAAATACACAAATAATTTCTAAAACATTTAATAAGCCAGGAGACATATACATTTTGTCTCTTCTTTATCCTATGAATAATTCTATGATATAGGTGACATCTATGTCCATGTTATCAATATGAAACTGGAGGTTCTAATAAGTCATGTGGTTGGTCCAAACAGCTCATGAATGGTGGAGAAGAAAGTAACCGTGGACAGTGGTAGAATGGATGGAGACTGTAAGTACCAGTGAGGTTGTGTCCTGGCTCTGGCCACTCATGCTAACCATCCATAGCCAGATCACAACCTCCCTGAACTCTGGTGTCCTCACCCAGGATGCAGAAAGGATCGCTAAAGTGAAAGTCTTTTAGCTCCAACCTTCTGTTTATAAAGCTGACCAAACTAACTCTTCTCTTACATACTCCATAAAAGAATCTTTCACAGGTATCTCAAATTTTGGAAGGGCCAGAGAAAAGTCAACTCTATTTTTAAAATGAAGGCAATGAAACCTACGTAATACCAGGCAGTCTGCTTCCTTACCCCAACTACCTCAGCAACATAATAAAGTTTCAACTCTTACTTAACCCCTTGATAACACCACGGCATGATAAATTCCTTCATACATGGGCAAACTTTCCTGCAGTAATGAATAAATGCAGAAATGAATGAATGAAATATCCTGTTTTTAACTAGATAAAATTAATCCAAAGGGTGTGCCTTTATTCCAAAATATTTAGTTTAAAATGTAATCTCTTTTCGTCTATAAAATGAGGAGGCAATAGCTGCTACTGTTTTTAATTTCTTATTTGGCCCCAGAAGAGAACTTTCTTGGCTCCTCCATCTTTTTGGGGGGGTGAGGGCACACAACTGGTTACAAAATACCAAAGGTCTGGGATTAACTGAAACCCAAAAAAGAATACTGGGGTGGGTTTCTTCAAATAGGGATTCCAGGGCCAATGCGGACACTAACATGGTCCAATTTTTCTGATCTGTAAAATCAGGCTGCACTAAGACTATAGTCCCTAAATATCCCCAAGACCTCTCAGTTTTCAGTCAGTCTGACCTTTAGCATTTAAAAAAAAAAAAAAAAAATCTGTCAACAAATAGAACTACCAAATGGCAACGTCAAGATACAAGGCTTGGGGGAGAAATCGAGGATCCTCAAATCTCATTTAAAAATGAACCACCCCGCCCCTGGGGTCCTTCGCCCTAGACGACCCAGGCTGGAGGACGCCTCGGCCCCTCCCGCACACCCGAGGCACTTTTACTCTTTGACAAACAGCTCCCGGAGACGGTCCCATCCGGATTCCGGGTAATAGCGTTCGGGGACGTAGGAAGGCAGCTTCCGATTCTCTGCCAGGGCTTCCGAATCGGCAGCCACATTCTCAGCCGCAAAGACTCGGGGAAAAGGACCCAGGGCTCGGTAAAGGAAGCTCCGAGGAGCCGGCGGCGGCACCTCCATTGCCCTCTCCCGATCTTGAGGCAGACACACTTGGGCGCTCAAGGCCCCAGGGCCGCCAGCAGGTGACATGCGACGGGCTGAGGATAACTGCACGAGTGAGTGACTCATGCACGAAACCCGGGCTAATCCGCTGCCACAACCGCCGCAACAGTACTGCACATCGTTGTCCTCATGACAGGTTCTCACTTTGGAAGCCCTGGGAAACCAATAGGAAGTCCCGCCTCCAAGAGGGCAAAGGCCACGGGGCGGAGCCCAGCGGTAAACACTTCCGGCTGAGACAGGAAGAACAATGACCTCCGAGGCCCGCTTCCGGAAGTGAGTTGGCAGCCAGTGGCGATGCTCAGTGCCCTCAGGCCACGCCTTCGCTGGGTTTGTGCCGGCTTGAGCCGAAGTGAACGGGTTCTGGGCTAGTTCCAGTTACTTTGAGGTGTTACACGCTGAAGTAATTTAGCATGTTTAAAATGATAGAAACCTCCTGTAAATGAGTAGGTATTCAAGGCAAGCTGTGCTTGGAAAAAGGAAAAGGCGACCGGCGACAAAGGAAGCCCAACCCTCCCTAGCGCGGCTCTGGAAGCCTCCCATCTGGGCGGGTCCGGTGGTAGCCTGTCAGTTCTGGTTTCCGGAGAGAAGCTGGGCGCTGGGATGGGCCTGGGAGCCAAAGACAGCAGGATTTCGAGAATCCGCTTTTGAGGTGCAGTAGCTGGTGATGGCACTCCCTTAGTTACTATGCCTGCTGCTCAAAAGGCAGGAGCGTTCCTGCAATTTCCATGAAGTGTGTTAGACAGTCAGCCAATTATTCCTACAGCCTCTGCTCACTTAAACTTTGCCGTGCAGTTTCCGTTCATTTGCATTCATATAAAATATACTCTGGCTTATGTAATTTCATTTAATCCTTGGTAGTCACCAGACATATGCCCTTATTCCCTTTGCCAGTGTTTTCATACCTTTCTTTTCTAGTTGTAATTTAAAACTGCTACCCTCTTGAGTAAAATACAGTAAACAGAACTCTGGAATTTTGATTCTAGATAAGGCCCACAAGTGTCCTTGACTACAGTGACTATCAGAACGTGCCATGAAGATATCTGTCTTGTCTGGGAGCCACGATTAGATTAAGCGGCCATCAAGGCACTTGCCACGTTGCATCATAGTTCTTTATTTGCTGAGGTGTCTAAGTAGACCAACTTGAAGGTCAGAGACCACGTGCATACAATCATCTCTGCAGCTCCAGCACCTAGCTCAGCATCTAGCACGTGGTAGGTGTTCACTAAAGGTTTTTTTGAAATTAATGCAGATCTCGAGTTCTGGCTGTAGGTTGCTGCTTATCACATACTAGGTAGAGAGTACTAGGTAGACATATGGTCAGAAGACCTGAAAGCTAAAGAAAATGGCTGTGCAACCTAATCTACATGTAGAAAAACCCAAATGTTTAAGAGGACCCCAGATCGGCCGGCGCCGTAGCTCACTAGGCTAATCCTCCGCCTTGCGGCGCCAGCACACCAGGTTCTAGTCCCGGTCGGGGCACCGGATTCTGTCCCGGTTGCCCCTCTTCCAGGCCAGCTCTCTGCTGTGGCCAGGGAGTGCAGTGGAGGATGGCCCAAGTCCTTGGGCCCTGCACTCCACGGGAGACCAGGACAAGTACCTGGCTCCTGCCATCGGATCAGCGCGGTGCGCCGGCCGCGGCGGCCATTGGAGGGTAAACCAACGGCAAAGGAAGACCTTTCTCTCTGTCTCTCTCTCTCTCTCACTGTCCACTCTGCCTGTCAAAAAAAAAAAAAAAAAAAAAAAAGAGGACCCAAGAATCACTCGAGGCTGGGGAGGATTTGGAATGGGGAGGGTGTTGAGGGAATGTTGGACAGATGTCACGAAAACATTATAAATGGCTGCAGGACTCACCAGCCTATGGATACAAGTGAGGTCATCTTAACAGGCAAATCTAAAGCCAACGCTGCCTTCCCCTTTGCGTAACTAGAGATTCACTGTAAGGTTCCCTTTGCCACAGAGCACCACAGGAAAGTGTCCATTGCCGTGGCCACCGCTGACATGGTTGCCCATCTCAGCTCCCACTGTCCTTAGTCACTTCCCACTTTCCCAGGCCCCTGGAGCCCACTTTCTTCTGCCACTAGGGAAATACTCTTCCTCTGTGATCTGCTCTTACCGAAGGTCCAACGGGTGTGGGGTTTAGTGGGACCACTCTGTTTCACATAGTTTTGTTCCCAGGAGGTAGATTTCCCCCTGCAGTAGCTGGGAAGGGTTTCAACAGTCACCACACAGTGCCTGAAATCACCTTCAGCTGTCATTACCAAGTTCTCACAGAACCCAATAGCTTCTTCCCCTACAGGGAATTTTCTTTCTCCGCCAGGTTCACCAGGTACTGACTGCCCTTGCTACATCTATTACATTTTGTTCTATCAGTAGTGAGAATGAATTTTGAGAACTCCAAGGACCACTTCCCATTGACTCTTCCTTCAAGGTCTAACTCAATTGTTACCTCGTTTCCTATCTGCTCTAGATGGAAATTTTATCTTCCTCTGACCTCCAAATCCACATCACCTTTATGAACAGTTGTTGCTTTAATTACCTTCCACCTAAGCCACCTCTCAAGTTACTCACTTTATCATCTTAACTGCAGAGCCCCATGAGGTTAGAAGCTTTTCATCTTCCACTGTTTGGTGAACAGTAGATGCTTAAGAAATACTTGAAAATTCTGAGTAATTTGTAGTCTGGTTCCAGTAAGATTACCCCAAGGGAAGGCATCTCTAGATCTATGTGAAGATAGGCTTTTTCTTTCTTTTTTTTTGGTGAGTATATGTGTGCTCTTATTTATATGGTCAGTCTCAAGGTTCAGTGTAGGGAACTCTTTGGAGTTGATCCAAATGAGGCTACCCACTAAATTATTTTTTCTTGGAAATTTTAATATGAATGAGCCTGGCAGCCTTTAAAACTGCAGTATAGCAGTGCTGTGAAAAAAGTCTGAAATTCTGGCTTTAGGTAACCTCTAAAGTTACCCTTGTTTCTATACTTCCACCCGCTGCAACATTATTCAGATTTCTGTGAGTGCTCTCATATCCTTCTAACAAGTTTTAGAAGCAATTTCTGTTCTTGAAAACTAAGAGAATCTGACCTGATATGGTAGAATAAGGTGGAAACCTGACATCACACAGCTGATAGTCTGAAAACAAAAAAAGAAAGAGCATAACATTTGTCACCCGTGTACCTCACTTCATTCAAATAAACCAAAGTACTCTCTTTGAAGAAGAGCATAGTCTTTAGCTATTAAAGAAGAAAGATAGGTTTGAGACTTAGCTGTTATTAATGACAATAACAAAAGCCTTCAAAAGTTGTGGGGATACAAATTATTTTCAAAAATATACATTGTTACCATTGTATACATTGTTACCATTCTCAGACCATGTACACTGAGGTAAATGGATAAACAAGTGGAAAATCTGAATGTGCTGCAAAGAAAAATGATGCCCTTATAGACTCTTCAAAGGGCAAGTGAGGCTTTGCATTGATATTCAATCGCCCCTGGAACCCACGGCTGGGTGATCTGTAAATAGAGTGTACTTAAACCAACTGTCTCCATCCATCCATCCATCCATCTATCCATCCAACAATTCTTTAGTATTTACTCTTAGAGAGGCACTGTACTAGAAAACAGATATTAAGATGAGTAGGCAGGCACCACGGCTCACTAGGCTAATCCTCCACCTGCAGTGTCAGCACCCGGGTTCTAGTCCTGGTAGGGGCGCTGGATTCTAGTCCCGGTTGCTCCTCTTCCAGTCCAGCTCTCTGCTGTGGCCTGGGAAGGCAGTGGAGGATGGCCCAAGTGCTTGGGCCCTGCACCTGCATGGGAGACCAGGAGGAAGCACCTGGCTCCTGGCTTCAGATTGGCGCAGTGCGCCGGCCATGGTCACCATTGTGGGGAGAACCAACGGAAGGAAGACCTTTCTCTCTGTCTCTCACTGTCTAACTCTGCCATTTGGGGGGTGAACCAACGGAAGGAAGACCTTTCTCTCGGTCTCTCTCTCTAACTGCCTGTCCAAAAAAAAAAAAAAAAAAAAAAGATGAGCAAAACATGATTCCCACCCCCCAGTAAGAACACAAAAGAGTAGGAGAAACAGTTAACTACAGTGCCAAGTGATATCATATAATACAGGCATGAGCAAAATGTTACTGTAGCATTTAAATGCCTAGAAAAATGAAAGAATTCAGAGAGGTGATGTTTGAACTGTAACTTGAAGCAAAATGGGAAGCATTTCCAGGGAAATTAAGCTCTACTAGAAAGGGCAGCAAATTTTCCTATTTAACTGAGAAGAAAATTAAATTACAGAGAGAATTACATCTAACAGGGCCTCACGGGGACAAAGCAACTCAGACATCTGGACTGCCTATTGCTAGACCTACAGCACCCAAGGACCTGTCCTTGGGAATTGTTAGTACTCAAAAACACAAACAAAATGGGTGGATGTTTGACTTAGCAGTAGACTCTGCTTGAAACACCCACATTCTACACTGGAATGTTTGGGTTCAAATCTTTGCTCTGCTTCAGATTCCAGTTTTCTGCTAAAGTGCACTCTGAGAGGTGGCAGATGATGGCTCAAGAACTTTGGTCCCTGCCATTCACAAGGGAGACCAGGATTAAAATCCTGGCTTCAGCTTGACCGCCCCAGTGTGCACACATTGGGGGAGCAAATCAGTAGATGGACAATCTTCCTCTGTATCTCCCTTTCAAATATAATGAAAATAGGAGCCAGCACTGTGGCATAGTAGGGGGGACCTCCTGCAATGGCAGCATCCCATATGGGTGTTGGTTCGAGTCCCAGCTGCTCGCCTTCAGATCCAGCTCTCCGCTATGGCCTGGGAAAGCAGAAGATGGCCCAAGCCCTTGGGCCCCTGTACCCACATGGGAGACCCAAAAGAAGCTCCTGGCTCCTGGCTTCAGATGGGCCCACCTCCAGCCGTTGTGGCTATCTGGGGAGTGAACCAGCAAATGGAAGACCTTTTCCTCTCTCTCTGCATGTCTGCCTCTCTGTAATTCTTTCAAATAAATAAATAAATCTTTAAAAAAATGAAAATTAAAAAAAATTAGAACCTGAGAACAAAATCTTAAACACCTGCATTATTCCATGCAAACATCTTACCAGGATGTTTAAGACCTCTAAGAATGTCCTTAGACTGAAGAATCTGTAGAGTTAAAAAATGACAAATATATTCTGACAAATGAAATAAAATCTGTTTTATGTGGCTGAATCTCACATTTGCTAATTTTGAAATCAGCTAATATCAAGTACTTCTAAAGAGGCAAAGAAAGAGTTGGATTCACCTGTGGAAACACTGGGCTGAAAGGACAAGAGTGGCCCTAGGGCATCAGACTATAGAGTTTAAAATTAAGTTTTTATCATTTTTAAAAAAAAATCAGGGAGAGCACCTTGAGATTTAAACTGTTAACCAAATGTCTCATTCAAAACTGTAAAAAAGGAAAAGGGAGGCACCCCAACATGGACTTGCAGTAAAACAAACACCTCCTATATAAGTTGAATGCTCTAAACTACCGACTTAATGCCATGCTTGCATATGAAGACTTCTTGTGGTCCCTGCACAGCACTTAAAGGTGACCTTTGCTGCTGCTGTTTTATTTCTTTTTTTATTTTTTATTTATTTATTTATTTTTTTGACAGGCAGAGTGGACAGTGAGAGAGAGAGAGACAGAGAGAAAGGTCTTCCTTTGCCGTTGGTTCACCCTCCAACGGCCGCCGCGGCTGGCGCGCTGCGGCCAGCGCACCGTGCTGATCCGATGGCAGGAGCCAGGAGCCAGGTGCTTTTCCTGGTCTCCCATGGGGTGCAGGGCCCAAGCACCTGGGCCATCCTCCACTGCACTCCCTGGCCACAGCAGAGAGCTGGCCTGGAAGAGGCGCAACCGGGACAGAATCCGGCGCCCCGACCGGGACTAGAACCTGGTGTGCCGGCGCCGCTAGGCGGAGGATTAGCCTAGTGAGCCGCGGCGCCGGCCTTGTTTTATTTCTTAAAGGTTTATTTATTTGAATGGCAGAGCAACAGAAGAATGGAAGGAGGGAAGGAGAAGATAGGGAGAGAGAGTGAGAATGAGAGATCATCTATCTGCTGGGTCACTTCCAAGTGGCTGTAACAATCAGGTCTGGGCCAGCCCAAAGTCAGGAACCAGGAACTCCATCCTGATCTCTCACATGGGTGGCATGGGTCATCTGCTGCTGCCTTCCCAGACACGTTATCAGGAAATTGGATTGGAAGTGGGGCAGCTGAGACTCAAACCAGCACCCTGACATGGGATGCCAGGTTGCAAGCAGTGCCTTAACTGACTGCACCACAATGTTGGCCCCTGACACTGCCAATTTAAGAAGGAAAAATATGGGTGTGCAAAGGTTAAGAGGTGGTGTTCTTATCGCAGTTCTTTACAAAGTGAGAACTACTTCCTAAATTTATTAAGAAGTTGTCTCTTCTTTTTCTTTGTAAATAAGAAGGGCATGAAGGCACAAAGAAGAAACTTGAAATCCAATTGCAATTACTCATGCAATCAGTCCCTTTGTATGTGTCATTGTAGAAACCTCCTGAGTACCACGGAGTTTATGCCTTTATAAACAATAACTCCTACATCATTACATGGCACAACAACAGCTTCCTTAGGCCTTTAAGGAAATGATCCCCAAGTATTTTTCACAGTTTCCACTAAAGTAACAGAGGTCAGTTCTAGAATAACTTGAGAACTGTGAAGATGAGTTGCACTAGTTCCAAATGAATCTTCTGCTTCAGATGATGGCACACGAGGCATCTTCATAATGGACAGAGTCAATTTCACAGTGATGAACACACACAAGTAGATGACCTGAGGCACACACTGTGATTGGTTGTAAGACAATGAACGGTAGAATCAGGTTCAAAATACACATCTCATGATTTCTCTTCCTTCAGTGTAAGGGTGGAGCTGCTTCATATCTGTGTATTATACACATTTTGAATCTTTCTTAAGAGTTGCACTGGGTGCAGCATGATAAGGAAAAAGAGATATTTGGCTTGATAAATGGTATTCAAGGTACAGGTGCCACACTCATGGTAAGCTTCTCACCATAGGACATCTGCAATCTGCAGGCATAGAGACGATATGGTACCACAACCACTAGAGTTCAGTTTTCAAAATTCTGGGACTAATCTGATCATAGCCTTTCCTTCTTGTTACATTATAGGACAGGAATTTAGAGTATTCAGTCAAGAGGTTCTCCCAGTAACAGGTGATGTCATCCATCTGCAAGTGGTTCATAATAAACTGGCTTCCCCTAGAGAAGAGAACAACAAGAATATTTTACAGTAAAGAATTTCATCATAGTCTACATTTGCGTAGGCTACCTAGTGCCAAGGACCATTCAGAGTACTTTATGCGAACTAACTCACTTGATCTTCAGGCCCAATCTTGGCAGTCATTCTATCCATATACATGGAGTTAGCAATAGAATATAACATTTTTTTCCTTTAAAAAACAGAAATGCCAATGCTCATAAAAAGAATTTGTTAATTACCTCAAAGATTTTGGTCTATTTCTATAAAGCTTAGGGCATATGTGAATATGTGTGTAGGTTTTTCCCCTCAGGACAGTTTTCACTCTGAGTTATTTCTGTATCATGAGAGGATCAGTATATCATCATGGCAACAATGTATTAAGATATCTTTAGTTAGGGAAGAATGGGGATCATAAAGTATAAAAGGGAAAATGAACAGAACTTACCTTTCAGCAATTTCTTGAGCTATATCATCATTTGCTTTCACAAATTGCAACAGCTCTCTGAAATGAAAAGCATTATTAGACTGCAACATGTAGACTAAGTTCGTAAGTATGATGTCAGAAAGACTACAGACTGAGGTCTAATATTAATCTCTAGATATGAGGATGGAGAATGAGTTCCTTAAAGCAAATACACTGGGGTCCTTGCAGGAATAAAATAACAAATAAAGCTCACTTCCAGGTTAAAAGCAGTCTTTTGTAGATCTGAGACATATTTGAGAAAATAAAACTTCAATGATAAATATCAAAACTCAAAAGCAAAAAAAAATTTCCATCTTGTCTTCAAAATCTCACTTTGGCACCAGAAGAGGGAATGGCTTGTATTTCAGGCCTTTCTCTATTCCTCTTCTAAGATCCTCCCATTACGAGAGCAGACCTTCCCAAACTTCACCCAAATCAATTCTCATGCTGTCTGCAAGTCCCTTTGATAATACGAGATCAAATACCCCTACATTTAATCTTCAAGAGTTGGAAGCTTTGTTACTCCATACTGTCTGTCAGGTTTGGAACTAGCATCAGAGTACTGTTTCAAATTAAATATCTCTTACAGCCTACTTGAATAATAATCTAAGAGTATAGGAAGGGTTAAAAGGTTCATGGAAAAATATAAATGTGTATTATTAAAAAACGATACATGGATTTCAAAATTTTCATGCAATAAAATAACTTATTTGCAGCAGAGAGAAAAAGCCCATCCTTGCGTTCACTCTCCAACTGCCCACAATGGGAAGGGCTGGGCTGGGGCTAAAGGTGGGAGGTAGGAATTCAATCCAAGTCTCCCACATAGACAGAAAGAATCCAATTATTTAAGCCATCACCACTGCCTCCTAGGGTCTATACTGTCAGGAGCCAGAAGCCACAATCAGGAATCAAATCCAGTTACTCCAATATGGGAGACAGGCATTTTAACTGCTAAGCAAGCACTTCCTTCAATAAACTTATCTTTCAGCTCCACTTTTCCATGAACTTTTGGAAGTGTCCTCATAGATGCAATCAATAGAAGAGAAATAAAGCTTTCAATAGAGAAACTCATCTGGACTAAAAGCCTGAAATCACTGGAAAGTGGGGGTGGGTTGCAGGGTCATTAGGAGTTCTTTCTTAGGGATAGCAGCTTACTGGACATTGGAGAGGTCTGTTTTCACTGGGATATAGTGCACCCATGGCTTCAGTTGTGGATAGAAGAATTCGAGCCACTCTTCACCAACATGGAAAACAAGTGAACCACACAGGAAGAGGTGTTTGAATCGAAAACTTGCAGCTACCCCCCGAAAATTAAACAGATACCTGGGGAAAAGAAAGAGCAAAATAAATTTGATATTCTGTGCCTGCTGTCAGAAATATGGCCTTTTTTCATATTCCTTCCTCCCATTCTCTCCTTTTACCATTCCTCTCCCTTCCCTTTCCATTTTCAGTTTTCAAGGACAAGCAGTATGTCCCTGTGGGGCTTCCATAAACCCCTTGCTTTTCTAGGGCTGGGGCTGCAGGTTGTTCTGGGAATGATGGGTGAAGATAAAACAAGGGTACTTTCTGCAAACAGCTCGTTGGGTGGTGGGATACAAGGAGACAAGGGAATATGACGGTCAGAAGGAATGACAGATTTGGGACATATTTGAGAAAATATAGCAATGTTCAGTGATATACATCAAAATCAAGAGCGAATAAAATTCCAAAAGCTTCTCTAGGCCAAATGTCTGCAACCAGTCATAGCCCCCAAAGCCTGGTTTCCCTCTAGTGTACTCCATGTGCTCAGAGGTGCCCCTGGTTTCCTGGACATTACCCTCTTCTACAGTCTGTAGAGAATGAGCTGATCTGGTCAATCATCAAAGAAATGCCCCATGGAAAAAGCTATCTTCAGAAACAACATTTTCTTTGCAGCATTACTCAAGCATGTTCCGCTGTCTCCCACCAGCGTTGCTTTTATCCTATAGTTCCCACTGGGTGTGCCATTGGCATTCATACCTCTGAACCTCCTCGCTACCCTCCTCCAGACCTGGCTTAACCTCTTCATCCAAAATTTTCAGTCTTGGCATTTAATTATAATATTTATTAATCTGAGATAGGACTTCAACTACCAGTTGGTAGGACGTGGGGAGAAGTAATCCCATCACTTTAATGACTGGAAGGCTTCTAGAAGCAGAGACCAACCACGTTTCATTCCTCTCAGTCCCTACAGTACTCAGGTCGGTGCACAGTAGGCCTTCAATAAAAGGCAACTAAATAGAGCACCAGCGCTGTGGCATAGTGGGTAAAGCTGCTCCCTGCAGTGCCGACATCCCATATAGGTGCCGGTTTGAGTCTCAGCTGCTCCACTTCTGATCCGGCTCCCCGCTAATGAGCCTGGAAAAGCAGCAGAAAATGGACAAAGTATTTGGGTCCCTGCACCCATATGAGAGACTCAGAAGAAGCTCCTGCCTCCTGGCTTCCACCTGGCCCAGCCCTGGCCATTGAGGCCAGTTGGGGAGTGAACCAGTGGATGGAAGCTAGATCGCTCTCTCTCTGTCTCTCTGCCTTTGCCTCTCTCTAACTTTGCCTTTCAAATAAAAATAAATAAGTCTTTTAAAAAAGCCAGCTAAATAAATTAATACAACTTTCATATACCCCAAATAGGCCTTGATATGAAAATCTTCCCCCAAAGTGAAGCTATTTCAAAGGCAATACAGAAACTAGAAGTCTTACTTGTATTTGCAGTGATCTACAAGATGAACATCCTTAGCAGCTGGCTTCCCCAAGGTATCCTGTAATAGAAAATAAATACTTAATATTGATATTTACTGGCAATCACTGGGCAGCAAGCACTGAGGAACACTTCATCTAAGTACCTCACTCAGCCTCATAGTAAACACACTCGGGACGCATTATTATACCCATTATATAAACGAAGAACCCAAAACTTCAAGAAGTTGAGAGGGTTGCTTAAGGTCATATGGCCCTAAGCAGAAGAAGCAGAGATTTTAACCTAGGTCTATTTGGTTCTAGAGTTTAAGTTCACCTGACGCCATGCTGCCCTCCTTTGAACTAAGAGGTCACAGCCTGTAGCACATTTCACTCTAAATCACACCCAGAAGGGCACGAGTCTGGCTGGTGGGTTGAGAAGAGGCCACGCACAAATTTTGCTGGGCATGCAAAGTAGTTAAAAATTATTCAGACCATTACTAACATTTATAGGTGGCAAGCTATTTCTTGCAAAAATTCACATTTCCAACTTTTCCTGGATGAAAAAAGCCAAGAAAGGTCTGGCAAACGGGGCTCCTACTCCCACCCAGCAGCAAGCGCCTGGAGTTGTTTGTGCTGTCTCCTGCTCATACCTTTCTTTTCTTTTCTTTTTTTTTTTAAAGATAATTTATTTCAAAGTCAGAAGTACAGACAGAAAGGGAGAGACAGAGAGCTTCCATCTGCTGGTTACTTCACAGCAGCAGGGGCCAGGGCTGGGCCAGGCTGAAGCCGGGAATGTTTCCAGGTCTCCTATGTGGATAGCAGGGATCCAAGAAACTAGGGCCATCTTCCGCTGCTTTTCTCAGGCTTTTTAGCAGGGAGCTGGATTGGAAGTAGGGCAGCTGGGACACGAACCAGTGCCCATGTGGGGCACCAGCTTTACCTGCTATGCCACAATGGTGGCCCCTCGCTCATATTTTTCTATCACCTGCTGCCCTAGAGTATTTGAATGTGAGACCCCCAGGTACATTCCATCCACTTTAGCAGGGGAGGAAGTCTGGTTGCTTCTGGTAGATGCTAACAACTTGTGTGCGGAATGAATACATCTTTTTGGGGGGAGCCGGCGCCTCCAGTGCCAGCATCCCATATGGGCGCCGGTTCGAGTCCCAGCTGCTCCACTTCTGATCCAGCTCTCTGCTATGGCCTGGGAAAGCAGTGGAGAATGGCCCAAGCCCTTGGGCCTCTGTACCCATGTGGGAGACCCAGAGGAAGCTCCTGGCTCCTGGCTTCGGATCGACGCAGCTCTGGCCGTTGTGGCCAACTGGGGAGTGAACCATCGGATGGAAGACCTTTCTTTCTTTGCCTCTCCTTCTCTGTGTAACTCTGATTTTCAAATAAACAAATTAATAAAAAAATACTTTTTTTACTTGTATTATTCAATAAAGTTTCTTAAATTCATTTGCTCCAGTTTGATTAAAGCCATACCAAATAATAACATACCTCCAGTTTTCCCCCAGGAAATTTAGAGCTTTTTTTCAAAGCCTACTCATATGGTGGATGGAAATTCCAGATGAGGAAATTTAGGGCTTTAAGGGTTTTTTTTCCTCTTAAAGTTTTATTTATTTGAAAGGCGGGGCAACAAAGGAGGAGGGAAGAAGAGAGGGAAGCAGGGGCAGAGGACAGGGATGGACAGAAGGAACAGAGGGGCACAGAGGAAGAGGGAGACACAGAGAGATGTTCCATCCACTGGTTAACTCCCTAAATGGCCACAAAAGCAGAGGTAAGGCCAGGCTGAAGCCAGAAGCCAGGAACTCCATACAATTCTCCTGCATGGGTGGCAGGAACCCAAGTACTTTGGCCATCATCTGCTGCCTCCCAGGCACATTAGCAGGAAGCTGGATCAGCAGAACTGGGACTCAATCCTAGGCACTCTAAGACAGGATACCAGTGTCCCAAGCAGTGGCTTAAACCTCTGCACCACAAGCCCACTAATAGGGTTTCAGGTTTTCTGATTAAGAAGTCAGAGTCCAGAGGACAGACATACTAGACCTAAGGTCCCAGTTTCTGGCTTTAACTTAGAATCATTTTTTAAAGATTTATTTACTTATTGGCAATGCAGAGTGACAAAGAGAATTTCCATTCACTGGTTCACTCCCACCATACGCCTATGACACCTGGGGGTAGGCCAGACCGAAACAAGTACCCAGGAATTCCATTCAGTCTCCACTGGGCAGGAACCCAAGAATGCTTGGGCCACCATCTGCTGCCTTCCAAGCATATTAGATGGAACCAGGCACTCCAAAATGGGAAGTAGAAGTCCTAAGCAGCGGCTTAAGCAACTGTGCCATAATGCCCACCCCAATTTGGGGAATTTTAAACAAATGAAGTGGCCTTGGCTCTATCCCCAGAGATTCTGACTCTTTTTTTTTTTAAGATTTATTTTATTTATTTGAAAGGCAGAGTTACAGAGAAAGGTAGAGACAAAGAGAGAGAGAGGTCTTCAAACTGCTGGTTCACTCCCAAATTGGTACAACAACCAGGGCTGGGCCAGGCTGAAGCCAGGAGCCAGGAGCCTCCTCTGGATCTCCTACAAGGGTGCAGGGGCCCCAAGGGCTTGGGTCATCTTCTGCTGCTTTCCCAGGTGCATTAGCTAGGAGGTGGACTGGAAGAGGAGCAGCCAGACTCAAACCAGCACCCATATGGGATGCTAGCACTGCAGGCTGGAGATTTAACCCACTGTGCCACAGCATCGGCCCCTGATTCCTTGTTTAAGCTCTCTGGTTGTACTTTTAGCCAAGGTAGAGAACCACTGGATGAAACCATGGGTTGGAGTCCATTGGCCAAATCAAACCCACTGCTTGTTTTGTATAATCAATAGATGAATAAGGATATTATTTTCAAGTGGTTGGAAAAAAGCAAAAGACTATTTTACAACATGTGAAAATCACATGAATTTCAAATTTCCACAGCAATAAGCAAAGTTTTTATTAGAATATACCACGTTGGGGCCAGTGTTATGGTGCAGTGGCTTAAGTTCCTCCCTGTGATGCTGGCATCCCATATGAGTGCCGGTTTGAGTCTGGATGCTCCACTTACCATCCAGCTCCTTGCTAATGTGCCTGGGAAAGCAGTGGAAGATGGCACAGGTGATTGGCCCCTGCCACCCTTGTGGGAGACCTGAATGGAGCTCTAGCCTTCTGACTTCTGCTGCCTGGCCCAGCCCCAGCCATTGTGGCCATTTGGGCAATGAACCGTAGTTGGAAAATTTCTCTTTTGTATCTCTCTCCCTCTCTCTATAACTCTGCTTTTCAGATAAATAAGTTTAAAAGAAAAAAAAAAAAAAACCATACAACCACCCATATCAAGTATACAGCCAAATTCATTTGGTCACAGATTGCTGCTTTGATACTTAAACGGCAGAGTTGAATAATTACAACAGAGACCAGATTCTAAATTTACTATCTGGCCTTTACAGAAAAAGTTGGGACCTCTGGTCGAAAGCATCAGAGCATAATATATTAGTCATAACATGATGAGAAAAAGCAATGTGAGTTTAAAAGAGAATTTACATATACGCTAACACTGGTTCATGGAACTTTCTCTCTACTCATCTCACCACTGAGACGAAACCTAGTCTCAAATTCTACCCAGGTGGCAATGTCCTTTGAGTGAGAATGTTCACTGTTGTAGTTCTATTCAGATGATTGTTGATTACTTTCATAGATTTCCAGGCCTGGTTTTTGGTATACTCTGCATCAACAAGTTTTGGATTTTTCCGAGACAGAAGAATGAGAGGATCTCGTTCTGGACTTGTCCTATAAGAGAAACACATGACAAAACTATGTGGCTTATGCCGTAACACGGTTCCCAACCTTGGAAAGGTAAGCAATCCTAGGACCCAACCCACTGCAGTGGCTGCCTGTGTAGAAGGCCATTCACTGGTTACTGTGACAGCAGAGGAGCAGCAAGTGGTGCAGCAGCACTGAGGGGATCCGAGAGTGTTCCCCACTTTACCCTTCAGGAGTGGGAGGGTTTCACCCTTTGTTTGCACTTGAGCTTTAAGAGTATGCTGTTCTCGATCCAAAATGGGAATGAGGCCACACAGCAGACTCACAGAGTGACAAATGCCCTAAACAGCACTCTGCCCTCAGAATCAGCCCTTAAAAGCATTCAGATCTGGCTAAAAAGCCCATGAGAGCATTTCAGGCATGGAAAGCCAAGACACTGTGGCAAAAAATAACATATAGGAAAGATCTCTGTGAATGAGATCCTCGTGGAAAGAAGGGACCATCAAAGAATGAAGTATCTTTCTCTGAAGGGAGGAGAGAACCTCCACTTTGATTATGGCCTTGTCTAAATATTGTCAGAGTTTGTGAACTCAAGAGGCTTCCATAGCCTTGGCAGCTCATGACAAGAGCCTCGGGTGATCACTGACGTCATAAATAAAAGTGTCAATTGTTAAATCAACAACAGGAGTCACTGTGCACTTACTCCCCATGTAGGACCTCTGTCCTTAATGTGTTGTACTACAAGAATTAACAGTACAACTAATCTTCAAACAGTACTTTATACTTTGTGTGTCCATGTGGGTGCAAACTGTTGAAATCTTTACTTAGTATATAAAGATAATTAAAAATGAATCTTAATGAAGAATGGGATGGGAGAGAGAGTAGGAGGTGGGATGGTTTGGGCAAAGGAGGATGGGTATGGGGGGGAAGAACCGCTGTAATCCAAAAGTTGTACTTATAAAATTTATATTTATTAAATAAAAGCTTTCTATTAAAAAAAAGGAGTATGCTGTTCTGGTCACTGTAGCCATTTCCCAAGGAATGACTTCCTTTTTAGGAAGGTTCATGTCACCTCTGTAATCACTGGCACTCACAGCTGCAACACTAGGCAGTCAGCACTTACTGAAATAAGCTATATGACCTCTGTGGCAAATGCTCCATGAAATGCAGAATAATATTTAAATTTAAAAACAAAGCAAAAAAACTAACCGGCTTAAAAACCTAAAGACTATATAGGGGCGAAAAACCTAGCAATGGTCCAAGTAATGGAGGGTCTTGACACGTGAGGGCTCCAAGACCCCCAGAGAATCCCTTAAGAACTGTGAATGCATGCCCTTCCCACATCCTGAGAAGAAAGCACATATTCTCACGTAGTTTCAAGGAGGTCCTAAGACTCTTAAAGTCAGACACGGGCCCCAAGTGAACGATCTATGAGCTCAAGAGAAGAACCACAGAAGTCGGTAAGGAACAGTAGTGATTCAGCAGCCATTTGCACCCTGAACTCCACTGGCCATGCGAGGAGGATGGGAGACAGAGGTATGATCCCTGACCACGACTCGCCACAAAACTTCAAAAGCCTTCTTTTCTCCTGGTCTTTCTCTATTCATCTGTTCCCAATACAAGGATACTTCAAAGAATTCTGGGGAAAACGGAACTAAAAGATAAATTCATTTTGGTGCAAAATAGTTTGAAATCCACAGACAGCTTTTTCATAACAGACATTTTGCATAAACTTTTTGAAGGTCCCTCTTAGACATGATGATCTCAAATATTTTTCTGGCAAAACAAACTTATCTGTTAATTTCATTTTTCATGAACTTCTTGAAGTACCCTAAATTTGTAGCCTGTCTACATGCCACGTCCTGCTCCTGGCATTGGGGATGCACGGCTGAACAACGCAGACAGGGTCCTTCTGCTACTTTCCTATTTCTCTCTCTCTTCCCTGCTTCCCTGTCCATTTCCATCAGCCTCGGTCTGTGCTCTTAGTCACTGTTTTGCAGCAATAGGGCCTGATGAAAACCTCAGAAGCTCTGGTGAGGCTGACCATGGCAGGATCACCAGCTGCCGGAGGACTCCGTAAACAAGCAGGAGCTCACTTGTTCTGTTCAGCGTCATGTGATCAACGTCCACTACTCTCGTGGCACTCTGCAAACATCTAGATGGATGAACTTCACCTCTTTTAATTTCAGTTAAGAGTGAAGTGGGAAAATAATCTGAATTCTTCTCTAGTCTGATTCTGTCATTCTACATTTATTTCTTAGTCTTAGCTTTCTGTCTGAGCTACAGTTCTTCATACACTCAAGATTATATATATTTTACACATTATTTGGAAGAGAATCTTTGTAAAATGTCAAAATAATATAATCACCTTGATCCTCGGAAATATGCTGTAGAATTTTTCTTTTTCCATGGCCACTGTTCTGCTGACCTAAAAAAGACAGATTTTCATTTTTTATTTTTATTTATTTGAAAGTCAGAGTTACAGAGAGAGGTAGAGACAACGCCCATGTGGGATGCCGGCGCTTTAGGTCAGGGCTTTAACCCGCTGTGCTACAGTGCCGGCCCCAAAAGACAGATTTTCTTTAGTTTTCTTTTTCTTCTTAACTATATAAGGAGTGTTTTAACTGGTCTAAAGATTAGTTTGGGGCTTTGTATGTTCAAATAAGCCTGATCGCAGCTACTGAAAGAAGATGCCTGCCCAGAATGGGCATTGCACAGTGACTGGCATGCTGCTTAGGAGGCTCGCATCCCATACTGGAGTTCCTGGTTTGAATCCCAGCTCCTCCACTTCCAATCTAGCTTCCTGATAATGTGCACCCTGGGAGGCAGCAAGTGATGGCTCAAGTTCTGGGCCTTTAGAAAAGCCAGGAGCTTCTTCCAGGTCTCCCGTGTGGGTGTAGGGGCCCAAGCTCTTGGGCCATCTTCTATTCCTTTCCTAGGGCAATTACCAGGGAGCTGGATCAGAAGTGGAGAAGCTCAGACTCAGACCAGAACCCATATAGGAAGCTGGTATTGCATGTGGTAGCTTAATCTGCTATGCCACAATGCCAGCACCTCTCTATCACTTTTGTCTTTTTTTTCTTTCTTTCTTTCTTTTTTTTTTTTTTGACAGGCAGAGTGGATAGTGAGAGAGAGACAGAAAGGTCTTCCCTTTGCCGTTGGTTCACCCTCCAATAGCTGCCATGGCTGGCGCACTGCGGCCAGCGCACCGCGCTGATCTGAGGGCAGGAGCCAGGTGCTTCTCCTGGTCTCCCATGGGGTGCAGGGCCCAAGCACCTGGGCCATCCTCCACTGCACTCCCGGCCACAGCAGAGAGCTGGCCTGGAAGAGGGGTAACCGGGAAAGAATCCGGTGCCCCGACCAAGACTAGAACCCAGTGTGCCGGCGCTGCTAGGTGGAGGATTAGCCTATTGAGCCGCGGCGCCAGCCACTTTTGTCTTTCAAATATAAAAGTAGGGACTAGAATTGTGGCATAGAGGGTAAAGCCACTGGCTGTGACGCTGGCATGCCATATGGGCATAGGTTCAAGTCCCAGCAGCTCCACTTCTGATCCAGTTCCTTGCTAATATGCCTGGGAAAGCATGACCCAGGTGCTTGGACCCCTGCATCCACGTGAGACCGAGATGAAGCTCCTGGCTCCTGGCTTTGGTCTGGCCCTATCCTGGCCATTGTGGCCATCTGGGGAGTGAAAGAGTAGATGGAAGACCCCTCTCTGTGACTCTTCCTCTCTCTCTAACTCTGCCTTTCAAATAAACAAACCTTAAAAAAAAATTCATTGATGCTGGCACTGAGGCAGAGAAGGTTAAGTCTCTGTCTGCCATGCTGGCATTCTGTATGGGTGCCAGTCTGAGTTCCAGAAGCTCCACTTCAGATCCAGATCCCTGCTAATGCACCTAGGAAAACAGTGGAAAATGGCCCAAATTCTTGGGCCTCTGCACCCACATGGGAACCTGGAAGAAGTTCCTGGCTTCTGGCTTCAGCTGGCCCAGCTCCGGCAGTTGTGGCCATTTGGGGAATGAACCAGCAGATAGAAGATATCTCTTTTCTCTCTCTCTCCTTCTCTCTCTATTTTTGCCTTTCAAATAAATAAAATAAATCTAAAAAAAAAAAAAAGAATTCCAAATATAAAAGTAAAACAAAAAGAAAAGATAAACAAAATTGATAAGCCTTAAGCTAGAATAAGAAAAAAGAAAACAAAACAAAACAAAGAGAGGACTCAAATATAATAATAAAAAAATATTACAACTGATACCACAGAAACAGGATCATTAGTGATTGTCTAATGATCACTTTATTTTGTTCAGGGTTTTTGAAATCATGAATAGATGCTGAATTTTATCAAATGCATCTATTTCTGTATCTGTTGAGATGATCATTTTTATTCTTTATTCTATTAATATGATATATTTATTGATTGAAATATCCCTGCATCCCTGGAATAAATCCTGAATCCATACATACCAATACACTGGCACACAGAATAAATTGATGAATTTCTGGATTACATATGATTTACCAGAATTGAACCATGAAAACAGAAAATGCAAACAGAACAACGGTGAATGAGATTGAATCAATAAAAGAAAAGGCCAGGATGAAACAGCTTCACTGTTGAATTCTACCGAACTTTTAAGGAAGAACTAACACCAATTATTCTCAAGCTATTTCAAAAAACTGAAAGTGAGGAAAATCTTTCAAATTCATTTTAAGAGGCCAGACTTACCTTGATACCAAAATCAGATAAAGACATGAAAGAAAAAGAAAACTATAGACCAATATTCCTGATGAACACAGATAAATATTTCTCAACAAATTACTTGCAAATCAAATCCAACAATACATCACAAAGTCCATTCATCAAGATCAAGCGGGATTTATTCTAGGGATGCAGGGATATTTCAATCAATAAATATACCATGTTAATAGAATGAAGAATAAAAATGATCATCTCAACAGATACAGAAATAGATGCATTTGATAAAATTCAGCATCTATTCATGATTTCAAAAACCCTGAACAAATTAGGTATAGAAGAAACATACCTCAATATAATAAACATCATATACAACAAATCCACAGTTAACATCATAATGAATGGAGGTAAAGATGAAATTATTTTCTCCAAGATCTGGAACCAGGCAAGGAGTCTACTTTCACTGCTCTTATTCAATATAGCACTGGAAGTTTTAGTGAAAGCCATTAGGCAAGAGAAGATATAAAAGGCATACAATGAAGAAAGGAAGAAGTTAAATTATCCCTCTTTGCAGACAACATGATTCCATATGTACAGAAATCTAAAGACTAACCAAGAGATTATTACAACTGACAAAAAGTTTTTAAAATTGCAGGAATAAAAACCAACTCATGGGCCAGCATTATGGCATATTGGGTAAAGCTGCCACCTGTCCCATATGGGCACTGGTTCAGGTCCTGGCTGCTTCATTTCTGATCCAGCTCTCTGCTGTGGCCTGGGAAAGCAGAGGAAGCCAAATCCTTGGGCCCCTGCACCTGCATAGGAAGACGGAGGAAGCTCCTGGCTCTTGGCTCCTGGATTCAGATCGGCACAGCTCCAGCTGTTGTGGCCAACTGGGGAGTGAACCAGCAGATGGAAGACCTCTCTCTCTCTCTGCCTATCCTTCTCTCTTGTGTAACTCTGACTTTCCAATAAATGAATAAATCTTAAAAAAAAAAAAATCAACTCACATGGGGCTGGCACTGTGGCTTAGTGGGCTTAGCCTCTGCCTGCAGTGTTTGCATCTCACATGGGCGCCAGTTCAATTTCTGGCTTCTCCTCTTGCAAGCAAGCTCTCTGCTATGGCCTGGAAAAGCAGTAGAAGATGGCCCAAATGCTTGGGCCCCTGCACCCACGTGGGAGACCCAGAAGAAGTTCCTGGTCCTGGCTTCAGATCAGCCCAGCTCTGGCCATTGGGGCCATTTGGGGAGTGAACCAGCGCATGGAAGACCTTTCTTTCGTCTCTCCCTCTGTCTGTATATAACTCTACCTCTCAAATAAATAAATAAATTTTTAAAAATCAACTCACAGAAGTCAGTAACATTTTTATATTCACTAGGAAAGAAATTTTAAGAGCAACTGCCTTCCCACTAGCTGTAAAAGAGACATTTGGAATCAACATAACCAAGGATATGCAAACTTATCCAAGGATGTGAAAAAAAAAATAATAACAATTATAACACTGATCAAAGAAATTAAGACCTGGAAAAAGCTCCTGGCTCCCAGTTTCATCTGGCATGGTCATGGCCATTGTGGCCATCTGAGGTGTGAACCAGCAGATAGCAGACTTCTCTCCCATATTTATGAATTGGAATAATTAACATTACTAAAATGTCCATATTACCCAAAAGTAATTAATCGATTCAACACAATTCCTGTCAAAATACCAATGACATTCTTTATAGAACTAGAAAGAAACAACTCTAGAATTCATATGGGAACATAAATGACTCTGAATAGGCAAAACAATCTTGAACAAAAAGTGGAAAACATCACAATACCAGATTTCAAGTCAGACTACAGAGCTACCGTAACCAATACTGCATATTACTGGCATAAAAACAGATATGGGCCATGTAATCAATGTACCGAAGACCCTAAAACAAATCCAGCCACCCATTTATAGCCAGCTGGATCTTTTTTTTTCTTTTTTTTAAGATTTATTTATTTATTTTAAAGTCAGAGTTACACAGAGAGAGGAGAGGCAGAGAGAGAGAGAGAGAGAGAGAGAGAGAGAGAGGTCTTCCATCTGATAATTCACTCCCCAATTGGCCGCAACGACCGGAGCTGCGCCGATCCGAAGCCAGGAGCCAGGAGCCAGGAGCTTCTTCCGGGTCTCCCACTCAGGTACAGGGGCCCAAGGACTTGGGCCATTTTCTACTGCTTTTCCAGGCCATAGCAGAGAGCTGGATCGGAAGAGGAGCAACTAGGACTAGAACCAGCGCCCATATGGGATGCCGGCACTTCAGGCCAGAGTGTTAACCCGCTGCGCCACAGCGCTGGCCCCCAGCTGGATCTTTAACAAAGCAATCAAAAAAGATACAACGGAGAAAGGACAGACTCTTCAATAAATGGTACTGGGAAAACTGGATATCATATGCACAAGATTGAAAGTTGATCTCTACACCTCATCCTATACCCAAACCAATTCAAAATCAATCTGAGTTCTAAATGTAACACCTGAAGTCATGAAAATACTAAAAGAAAACGTAAGGGAAACACTTCAAGACTTTGGCATGGGCAAAGATTTTTGGACAGGACCCCAAAAGCATAGGCAAAGCAAGCAAAAATAGACAAATGGGATTATACCCAAGTATGGAGCTTCTGCAGGCAAAAGAAGCCATCAATAGAGCAAAGAGACAACCAACAGAATGCAAGAAAACATTTAAAAACTATTCACCTGACAAAAGACTAATGCCCAGAATATATAAGAAACTCAGAAAACAAAGAATCCAGTTAAGAAACAGGCAAAGGATTCGAATAGGCAAAGGATTTCTCAGAAGAAATACAGGGGCCAGCGCCATGTCATAGTAGGCTAGGCATCCGCCTGGGACACTGGCACCCCGAATGGGTGTTTGTTCAAGTTCCAGCTGCCCCACTTCTGATCTAGCTCCCTGCTGATGGCCTGGGAAGGCAGTACAAGATGGCCCTGAACCTGTGTTGGCAACCTGGAAGAGGTTCCTGGCTCCTGGCTTTGGCCTGGCTCAGCTCCAGCCGTTGAGGCCATTTGGGGAGTGAACCAGTGGATGGAAGACTTCTCTCTCTGTCTCTCCCCCTATCTCTGTCTGTAACTATGCCTCTCAAGTAAATGAATAAATCTTTAAAAGAAAAAAAAAGCAGAAGAAATAAAAATGCTCAACACAGGAAAAAACACCCAGTTTCAGTAGCCATCAAGGAAATGTAAATCAAAAGCAAAATGAGGTGTCTCTCCCACTCCAGCAGAATAGATATTATAAAAAATACAAATTATGAAAAAAAAAAAAACAGTAGCAAGGATTTGGAGAAAAGAGAACCATTATAAGGTATTAGTGGGGATGCAAATTAGTGCAGCTATTATGAACAACAGTATGGAGGTTCCTCAAAAAAACCCAAATAGATCTACCATTATTACTCAGCTATCCCACTTCTGAGTATGTATCTGAAGGAAATGAAATCAGTATTTCAAAAGAGATAGCTGCACTTTCATGTTTACTGCAGCATTATCCACAATAGCCATGATATGGAATCAACCTAGATATCCGTTAATAGAGGAACAGATAAAGAAAATGAGGGTATATATACAAAATGGAATATTATTCAGCCATAAAGATGAATGAAATTCTGACATCTGCAGCAAAATCGATAGGATCAGAGATCATTAAGTGAAACTGGCCAATCATTAAGTGAAGTTGGCCAGACACAGAAAGACAAACACTGTATGTTCTCTTTCATTTGTGGAAGTTAAAAAAGAAATAGTTGCTATGAATTTAGAATAGTGAGTATTAAGAAGCGGGAAGAGTTAAGGGGCAGGGCGGGGAGTCAGGGAAAAGAGGGTTAGACAACAAGTACCAAAATACAGTCAGATAGTGTCTAGTTCCAGGAGTGGGTGTTTGGCGCAGCGTAAGACACTGCTTGGGAAGCCTGAATCCCATTTTGGAGTGCTTGGGTTCAAGCTCCAGCTCTGCTTCCAATTCCAGCTTCCTGCTAATCTGCATGCTAGGAGGCAACAGATGATATACAGCTCAAGTACTTGGGTCCCCGCCACCCATTTGGGAGAGTCCAGGCTCCTAGCTTCAAGAGGCCTAGCCCCGGCTATTGCAGGCACTTGGAGAATGAACCAGTGGTTGGAAGATCTTGCTCTAGATCTCTGTCTGTCTCTTTGTCTTTCAAATTAAAAAAAAAAAAGTAAGTCCTAGTGATCATAGCAACATGGGATGACTATAGTTCACAGTAATTGTATTATATGTATATAAAGAACATAAACAACTGGAAGAAAGGAGCTGGTAGGCCCTAAACACAAAGAAAAGATAAGCAAATAGACAGCCTAATTGCCTGGTTTGATTGGTTCACACTGCATGTTTGTAGAAACACTGCACTGTGCTATATAAAAATATACAAGTATTACATGTTAATCAAAAATTAAAAAAATATATTTTAAGGAAAAATAATTATTGCTTCCCTAAAAGCTAAGAAAAGACCTTTGAAGATTGTGTTTCTAGAAGTTCCCTAATTAAGCACCAAAACTGTTTAACTCATTAATGTAGTATGTAGCTAAGATAAACAAAACCTACAGCATGGCTGACCCAGACTATCTAAATTCTGAAATGGCAATATGGAGTCAACAAGCCAAGGTATGTCTCAGCCACGAATCAGAGAGGACCTGGAATAAGCTTAAACTTGAGATACCTCAGGAGAGTTACACCCCCTCACCACTGTCTATAGGACACAGCTCTAAATTATCAAGTACAAATAGGTTCTTCCAAGGGATTTCCTCTCCTTCACAATATGGTCATTCATTTTTATTCTTATTTTGAAAGTAATTTACCCTTATTTAAAGAATATTAAGGAAAAGTTGAATGAAGAAAACAAAAGGCCAACACATTCCCTCCCACAGAGACACTGCTGATAGTTTTAGGTTCTTTGCCCTTTTCTATGGATATGTAAACATTTTCACACAGTCACAAAATTGCTTATGATATAAACAGTTTTATTTTTAATTTAAAAGCTAGCCATCTTAAAGAAAATAATTGGTTACATCCTACTGCTTATTTCAAAAAAACACACAAAGAGGGGGAAAAGAAAATCTCTCCAAAGGACTTACTTTACCAGCTCTTCTCTGAAGAGGTCCCACCGTCCAAGACCTGTGGGATAAATTGGCCAAACAGCAGGTCCCCCTTCCCAGAATGTCCAAGCAGGGTACATGATATCATAGTACTCTGATGTCTTCAACAGAAACAGAAAGGTCGTTCTAAATCAGTCTCGGAACAGAGTGAGGAACAAACAGCATTTATTTCACAGGATCTGGACAAAGGCCTTGTTCTACTGTCACACTGCCAGAGACACATTTTCCCTGGTCCACAGTCTGGACTCTAATAGACATGAAAAGGCAAGAGAGATCATGGGTTAAAATTCAGAGGATCACTGTGTCTCAGAATTTAGAATCATATTAAAGGTCAACTTTTTCAGTTCCCCAAAACTCTGTTTTGACCAAAGGATACACCTGTTAATGCTTCTGGTTTAAGGAAATACACCCATTTGTGAATAATCCCATAGCACTGTCATATTTTACTGTCATTCCATTTGGAGTGTACACTGTCTCATCAGGTCCTGGTGATTTCCCAGAGGGTCTTTTGAGAGCAAGGACCAGGAAACACAGTGCAGTGGTTAAGGGCCTGGGCTCCTGAGACAGATCCCGTGAGTCTGAATGTGAATCTATCTCTTACAACTCTAGGTACATGATTCTCTCTTTCCATGCCTCAGTTTCCTTATCATTTTCATGAAGGAAGTAATAACAGTATCAGTAATGCTGTGTATCTAACAGGTTTATTTTGAATATTAAATTAGTTAATACATGTGAAAAGCTTAGAACAGTGTCTGGGACATAGCAAGAATTCATTTCATGTTAGCCTATGTCACCTAATGCTGTGGCACTGTCAGGCTCATACTGGTTGGTCAATAAATTCTTGGTTATTCATTGACCAGGGTTAGAAGTGCCGAAGGGCAAAATGGGGAAACCGCTATTATCACACATCGTTTGAGGAAAGTTTGAACCCAATTATTTCCCTTTTATGGCTACTTCTATTAAACATATGGCCACTGACATGCCTCCGGCTTTACTATTTCTTCCACTGAAATTACATGTGCAATATACTCTTTGTCTTCTCTCAAATACTTGAAGAACATGTACGATTCATCAGCACCTCTAACACAACAGCTGTTCAACATAAGCTGTACAGTTAACTGACAGACTAAATCCCTTGCTTGGTTACAAGCAGTTGCTGATTTAACAAAAACCTGAGGGAAGTAAAGATGAAAGGAAAACTAGTGTACTGGTGGTCATATTTTATTACTCACAGAAATGACAGGTAAATAACAAACACAAAGTCCTTACTGTTGATGTGGGTGCTTATCTGCTCTCCTGGGAGAGCTTCAGGACAAACAACCAGACCAAGCACCTCTGAGAAATGAGGGCAATGCAACACCAATGTGGCCTCAGCCCACTTGCAACACAGGAAATAACTAAGTCTAGAGAGAAAGCAAACTGCCAACGAGAAAAAGTGGAGGCTAAAAAGTCCCTCTGCCTTGGAAAAACCAGTTCACGCATGCTGTTCCTTTTCTCAAAGTCCACGGGGTTTTCTTAAATCCACTCTGCTCCACAGAGTCTTCCATCCACAGTGTTCTGGCCTCCTCACCCTGCTCCCAAATGCTGTCCTATCTGGTCTCTAGGGAACCGAGGCCTGTTTCTGTCAATACACTCTCTGTGCAAAGCTGATTGCTGACAAGATCTGTACTGTCCCATATTCTCCCAACCACAAGTGTGTGCTTCACAGTGACAACCAGAGATCACCCCCTGACACGTCTCTCTTGGCCATCCCAGGGCTTTCTCCTAGATGCAGTGCTTGAACCCAAACCATGTGGAGCTTGCTGGCACCTTCCTGGTCACTTTTAGTCACACTGGCCCCTGGGACACAGTGACAGACCTGGAAGATGATACCCGGCGCTATGACTGACACATACACTGCAGGAGCTCAACAAGCAGTTTTGAATGAAGGTGTTTCCTAACTCCAAGACCAGGAGCTCTGTAAGATCCTGGAGCCCCACCTCCAGGGTCTTGTAGGTTCCTCAGGCCTCTCACTTCCCAGCTTCCGCCCCTGTCCCTACAGACACATCACTTATGGGTCTTCCCCTCTGTATCTTCATTCTTACTGCTCAAACATTATGAAGGTAAGCAGGACACAGGACCCATTCTGAACCTTACCTGTCTGCCCATCAGATTTTCATGGGACAATGACCTCCTGCTCACAGCAGAGGTGGGGAGCTGTGGCCGGCAAAATCATTTTGTCTGGTCCCACCAAGGCAACCACAGTTGGCACTCAAAATTCAATGTATCTATAGCAGACTAACTTTTAAGTTGATGATTTTGTATGGACTGCAAATGATGTTATAAATATCCAAATGGCCCTTGTCAGAAAAAAGGCTCCCCACCCCTGCCCTCCATTCTTCTATGTGGTTCTTCTTCTACTCACCTTACTGAAGGAGAAGACTGGAATAGCAGGCTCCATCCATTTAGGAACCTGAGGATAATCTCGTACATTGATCACCATCTCCATGTCAGGGAGGCGCCCAATAACTTCCAAAATAAAGTGTTCAACACCACTACACCTGCCAATCAGAAAGACCACAAATTTACCAGCACAGTGCCGGCAGGCTCCAGGACAAGGCGGGGTCCCATTCACACTTTAAAGTAAAACAAGGCAGTATTTACATTATCGGCCTAATGGAAAACCTCCTGAAAGTAATGCTTCTAAAAGGACTGTTTCACTTTTTTATTTTGTGCGAGTTATTATTCCTAGCTAAACTGCTCCAGCCTACAACATTTAACAAAGTCTTCTAAATAAATCCTCATAGCTTTGGCAGGAATACTATTGCTACTCCTACCATCTATCTTTTATTCAATTCCCATTTTTTTCTTTATTTCCCTAATGTGGAATAGTTTAATTAGTAGGCAAGATACTAATTTTGATAGGAATTGGAAAAGCTAATTTGCTAATGGTACTCCTTTGGCTTTGCCTCTCACAAAGGCATTTTGTTTCTATTATAATTCTCAATTTTTTTTCATTTTAAATTTATTTGAGAGGCAAGGAGACAGACAGAGAAAGAGAATTCTCATCTGTTGGTTTATTTCCCAAATATTCATAATGGCTGAGACAGGGTCAGGCTGAAGCTAGGAGCCAGGAACTCAATGAAGATCTCCCACATGGGTGGTAATAACCTAATTACTTGAGCCATCACTGCTGCTTCCCAGGGTTTGCATTAGCAGGAGGCTGGAGTCACAAGCCAAAGCCAAGAAGCGGACCCAGTTATTCCAATATGGGATATGGGTATCTTAAATGCTTGCCCTAACTAAATTTCAGATTTGAAGAGGAAAGACAAAAACCTTTCATTACCTTCGACCTGAACACAGAACACTATTAAAATCAGTTCCACAAACCACAGAAAGTACTGTGCACACGATTACGAAGATTATGAACACAACTTTCTGAACAGACTCCCTAGGAATCCTGAGATTTCTTGAAAGAAACATAAGATGCAAGAGTTTACCTTGTTTCTGCCTCACTCCTCAAGTCCTGACCAGCACTGACAGTAGAGGCAGCATTCCACGGCTTAATCAAAAACTTCGGGCAGCACAGAAATGATGGATTTTAAATATTGTTTTAGATGGGGAGATAACTGCAAAAAGTATCAATGGTTCAGAAATGTAGGAAAAGATGCTCAACTGTATTATTAATAATGAAACGTCAAGGAAGCTTGATGCCAATTTTACCACTTGGATGGGCAAAGACTGAAGAGTCCGATTATACACAGGATTGATTAGGGTGTGAGGTATACTTAGGGCATCTGATACAAGGAGGGCAGAAGTATAAATACTGCACAATTTAAAGGACAATTTGCTCCTATTTTAGAAGGAATTAATTGACCTAGTTATTCCACTTCTGGGAATTTAGCCTTCATATTTAGATACGTAAAGTGCTCAAAGGTATATGTAGAAGGCTATTCACTGCAGCATGGTTTGTACAGGCCAAAAATCAGAGACATGGTGAGGTGGTGAGGAATAATTTACAAGTCCATGGATGGATCTGAATAAAGAAATCTATCCAGTGGGTTATGATGCAGCCATGAAAGAGTGAGCTGCTCTCCTAGTACTCGTAGGAAACAAGATCAAATTCTACTGTTATATAGAAAAGAAAAGTAGCAGTAGAGTGTATTTGAATTTCTTGATGAGCCTAGATTCCTATAATGCATAGAGTATTTCAAGGATATAGAAGAAATTTGCAATACTTGTTGTCTTCTGAGAAGAGATCTCAGGGACTATGATTAGGAATCTAAGGCAGAAGAGAAGCTTCTTTTCCATTGACCATCTTTTTGCATTATCCAAATATTTTACTATGTCCATGCAATAGTATTTTGACACCTTGAAAAGTGCTAAAAATTTAACAATGTTGCTGCATATAATTTATACATTAAAGCCAAAAGATGTATTTTCTGGGGCAGGTGCTGTAGTGTAATGGGTTCAGCTGATGCCTGCAACACCAGCATCACACAGGGATACTGGTTCAGGTGCCGGCTGCTCCACTTCCAATCCAGCTCCCTGCTAATGTGCCTGGGAAAGCAGCAGAAAATGGCCCAAGTGCTTGGGCTCCTGCCACCCATGTGGCAGACACAGAAAAAGCTCCTGACTCCTGGCTTCCATTTGGCCCAGCCCTGACCATGGCAACCATTTGGGGAGTGAACCAGAGGATGGAAGCTCTCTTTCTTTCTCTGTCTCTCACTCTCCCCATCCCTTGTAACTGCCTTTCAAATAAATACATCTTTGAAAACATTTTTATTTTCTTTCACATTCAGCCTTTAAAACAGCACTCTCACATGCTGTGAGTCCATTTATATAAACTCTAGAAAATAATCTCTAATTAAAGAAAGTACATCATTGGATGCCTGAGAGAACAGAGTTGGGGAGAAGTCACAACAGGCAGGGGCAGCAGAGAGGGACTGTAAGAGGCACAAGGAAATATCTGGTTGTTATGGGTATGTCCAATATCTGTGTACACGCACAAAGTTATCAGAGTCCACTTTATTGTTTTTGCATTGACAAACCGTAGTTGTACCATTTATTGGGTACATTGTGATGTTTTGTTACATGTTTACATCACAGAATGATTAAATCAAGCTAAGTAACATATCCTTCACCTCACATGCTTACCATTATTTTTGTTGTAAGAACTTTTAAATTATATACTTTAAATACATGCAGTTTATGCCAACATACCTTACTAAAGCTATTATTAAAAATATATCACTTAGGTCACCACACCTCAACAAAGCTGTTATTAAAAAAGAATCACTACTCTTCATCTTTGAAATGACTCATCTCTAGTATTAATCAGTCCTCTGGTTACTCAGCAAAATCTTTCAGCTTACTCTTTTTAAAAATGTGAAATAAACCAGACACAGAAAGAAAAATACCACATGTTCTCCCTCACACATGAGAGCTAAATTAAAAAAAAAAGAAAAAACAAGACAGACCTGGGTATATCAGCTTTGCTACAAATACATGTTTTGCCAAACTTTATTTTATATCTTTGTGAAACAATTTGATAGGAATGATATACTAGTATATGTGTGTATATATATATATATTTATATATTTTTTTTTTTACAGGCAGAGTGGACAGTGAGAGAGACAGAGAGACAGAGAGAAAGGTCTTCCTTTGCCAGTTGGTTCACCCTCCAACGGCCGCCGTGGCCGGCGCGCTGTGGCTGGCGCACCGCGCTGATCCGATGGCAGGAGCCAGGTACTTATCCTGGTCTCCCATGGGGTGCAGGGCCCAAGCACTCGGGCCATCCTCCACTGCACTCCCTGGCCACAGCAGAGAGCTGGCCTGGAAGAGGGGCAACTGGGACAGAATCCGGCGCCCTGACCGGGACTAGAACCCGGTGTGCCTGTGCCGCAAGGTGGAGGATTAGCCTAGTGAGCCACGGCGCCAGCTTACTAGTATAATTTTTTAAAAAATTATTTATTTTTGTTTATTTGAAAGGTACAGAATAGGAAAGATAGACAAAGAGCTTTTCTGGCTGCTGGTTCACTTCCCAAACACCCACAACAGCTGGGGCTGGGCCATTCTGAACACAGAAGCCAGGAACTCAATCATGTGGGTGGCAGGGATGTAACTACTTTAGTCATCACTTGCTACTTCCCAGGGCCCACA
Source organism: Oryctolagus cuniculus (assembly GCF_051225735.1). Classification (NCBI taxonomy): domain Eukaryota; kingdom Metazoa; phylum Chordata; class Mammalia; order Lagomorpha; family Leporidae; genus Oryctolagus; species Oryctolagus cuniculus. The sequence goes on along the minus strand of NC_142870.1, from coordinate 75,864,247 downwards.
TTAGCAGGAAGCTGGAATCAGAAGCAGAGTTGGAACTTGAATCCAGGTACTCCAATATGGGATGCTAGCATCACAAGAGGAATCTTAACCATTGTGCCAAATGTTTATACCTCAGCTTATTCTTGGAATGCTGAGTCGACAATTTATTTTGTTCAAAACTGAGTTTTTAAATGTCATACAGGTTTCCGAAATTGGATGAATTTAAAATATCTAGGCCTCAGAAGTTCGCGTTTGTAGTTAGAACTCTGAGATATTTTACAACTGTGTTCATTTCATAAGGACAGTGGTTTGGAATATTTCTATTTGTGTTTTGTCTATCTTTGCTTTCCCTAGTTGAGTATGTAGCTGGGACAGGGACTTTCAGCGTCATTGGAAATGCAGACTATTTTATTGCCAAGGAAAATTCCATGCTTCCTTAAGAACATTTCTAAGAGCTCTTGATTCTGACTAAAATGTTCTGAGAATAAAAGTAAGAAATTTATGCTGCCTTTCAGAAATTTGAAAGTATATAATTTTGGGGCTGGTGCTATGGCATAGTACATTAAGCCTCTGCCTATGGTGTTGGCATCCCGTTTGGGTGCCAGTTCAATTCCCAGCTGCTTCTCTTCCGATCCAGCTCCCTGCTCATGGCCTGGGAAAGCAGTGGACGATGGCCCACGTCTTTGGGTCCCTGTACCTATACATGGGAGACCCAGAAGAAGCTCCTGGCTCCTGGCTTCAGATCCACCCAGCTCTGGCCTTTGCGGCCATTTGGGGAATAAACCAGCGGATGGAAGACCTTGCTCTCTGTCTCTCCCTCTCTCTGTAACTCTGCCTGTTAAATAAATTAATTAAAATAAATAAATAAAAATAAAAAAGAAAGTATATAATTTCACCTGGAATTGTTCAGCACACTATTAAACACTAGATAAGCTTTCACAGTCCAACAATGTCTAGATTCATATCTTCTTATTTGTAGAAATTAAAAATTCTCCTATGCTCATATTTTATATTTAAAGTCCCTATTATTATCCCAAATAATAAAGCAAATACTTGTTTAAAATTCCTCAATGATTTTCTCCAACACAACTTATTTCCCCTTGAGAGATGATAACCAAAATATAACTGGTTTTCTTAGGGTTGTTTAATATTAAGTGATTTTCATGTTATTTTCACATATTTTGATGGTAATTATGAATTATTTTGAAGTAAAATGGTCATTAAAGACAAATAGGGCCAGTGTTGCAGCACAGTGGGTCAAGCTACAACTTGCAACACTGGCATCCCACATCAGAGTGCTGGTTCAAGTCCTGGCTGCTCCATTTCTGATCTAGCTTCCTTCTACCCATATGGGAGACCCAGATGAAGTCCTGGCCATTGCAGGTATTTGGAGAATGAACCAGTAGATGGAAGACCTTTCTCTCTCTGTCTCTCTCTCTCTCTCTATCATTCTGCCTTTCAAATAAATAAATCTTGTGAATAAATAAATAAAGACAAATAATAGGGGTACATGACTTATTAGCTTAGTGATTAAGATACCAGTTAGGATACTCATGTCCCACATTAGAATACCTGGCTTTAATACCTGGCTCTGGCTCCAAATTCCAGCTTCCTGCTCATGAAGACCCTGGGAGGTAGCAGTGATGGCTCAAGTCATTGACTGGATTCCTACCAGTCACTCTACTTCCAGGATATCTCGCTTGAGTTCTTGGCTCCTGGCTTTGGCCCCAGTCCAGCCCCAGCCTTTGCAGGCATTTGGGGGTTGGGGCAGGTTTGAGAGCTTTCTTTTATTTCTCTCTCTTTTCCTTTCAAACAAAAACAATATTAAAAATTATAGAAATAACAACACGGGGTAAGAATTGTGATACAGTGGGTTAAGCTGCCACTCGGGATGTCCGCATCCCATATCTGAGTACTGGTCGAAGACTGGCTAACCCATGCTTCTGATTCAGCTTCCAAATAATGTGCCTGGGAGGCCGCAGATAAAGGCTCAAGTACTTGGATTCTGGTTATTCACGTGGGAGACCCAGATGGAGTTCCGTCTGGGGAATAAACCAGTGGATAGAAGATCTCTCTCTCTCTCTCTGTCACTCTGCCTTTCACATAAATAAATATTAAAAAAAAAAAAAAGACAACATAGATCTTTATGGCAAATGGATGCTCTCCACTCACCCCCATACTTCACATTTATTTCACTTTTAATGACAGAATGTGGAATGTTTAGCAGCAGGATCTTAGATAAGGGGATACCAGGCCTTCTGGATTTTATGCCTTCTAATTTTACAAAGATTTGAGATTTCAGAAAAAAGACTCTAAAAAGAGAGCTGATCATTTGTGTATGTAATGCTGCCTAAATCCAATCTCCAGTTCAGTCTATGATTCTTCTGCTCCCCCTGGCATCCCATCCACTGGTGGGGGACCTCAATTCTCATACCTGAAGTTCTTGCTAGTGTAATCTACAGTTCCAATGATGCCTTGTAAGGGTTCTGGCCCAGTGGATCCAGCTGCTTCTCAGGATATCCAAGATCACAGTGCCTGGTTCAAGTCCCAGCTACCTGGCTTCCAATTCAACCTCCTGCTGAGGTGCTTCCTGGAAGGCAGCAGGTTATAGCACAGGTACCTAGATCCCTGCCACCCAAGTGAGAGCCCTGTACTGAGTTCCAAGCCCAGGATTTGGGCTGGCCCAGCCGTGGTTTTTGGGGTCATTTGAGGATTGAACTAATAGATGTAAAAATATTTTTTCTCACTCTCTTTTTCTCTGTTGCTTTGCCTTTCAAATAAAAAATAAATAAGCATTAAAAAAAATGCCTAGCCTGTGACAGACACTCAAACAATACTCACATTTCTCATCCTCCTTCCGCTCAGCTCAGTCTGACTCGGTCTCACCTGCCTGTGCCTGCAGCTACCATATCCAGAGAAAGACAGGAAGGGGCAGAGCCACAGCCTATACAGCCAGTGATGTGCCCCAGCCTCACAGAGAAGGAAGTGACAGGCTTTGATAGAGCACCTGGAAGAGAAACCCCTAGGCTACTCTTCTGTAGCGCCCTGAGACATGAGGAAGGCTTCCCTTTTCGGTTCTCTGAAGTCCTCTGTCTGAGCCTGTGTGAGCACGCAATAAGGTCCGATCTATCCACCTCGTAACTCTTACCTGGAGGGGAACATGCAGTCATTTTCCCGGTATAACCTGTTCTTAATGATCTGATAGTGGGTCCCGAGCTTCCGCTGGACTACCTCTGCCATCATTTTCCTGGAAATACCTCCTCGGAAAGGAGTCAGGTCCTCTTCTATGATGCTGGGAAAGAATGGGAATCACCAAGGAGGGCTCAGTATTGGTGAACATGGTAAGCTGAGAGAACGAGTACAGGCTAGGGATGAGCACCCTGGGTTTCTAAAACTTCAAAGACAGGAAGTCCACAAAAAATCGGAGTTGATGTCTTGCCTTCCTCCCTCGCTCTGATGCCTGTTCCTGTTCTGATTCCTATGCGTCCTTGCTACTCAGCCAGTTTCCACGGTCCTGCTGCCATCCCCTTCTCGGCACCCGACACAGGGAATGGCGGATGCCTTACAGTCCAACACTGTCTGATCACCTTGTTCTTGTCTACCTGGTACACCCTCCCACCCCCGCCCCAGGCTCCAGCAGCCTGACGACATCAATCAGAGATGATACTACTTTGTAGCCCTTTTAAAGTCTAGTACATAGTAAGATTTCAGTTAAGTATCATAGTATCAGATGGAGTTAGGACATTGTTAGGAGCTACTAAAAGCCTGTTACTTCGCTGATGAGGAGTCTGTGGGAGAACCCAAGTCTGCTTTCAAAGTTATCTCTACCAGATCACCACCCATACCTAATTTGCATCCTTTAAAGATAACCAATAAGAAAACTATGATTAGATTCATTGATCAATATGTTCATTCAATATTAAGAATACTCACTGAGGACCAGCACCAGGGATATCATCACAAAGAAGACACAGACCCTGACCTCAAGAACCTTTGGTTTAAGTTTAAGTGCATGAGCTAAATCCCACTGGAGTTTCATGCTGGGCCTCCCCTATCCTGGGGGCACTTGTTTTTCCTAGAAGTAGGGAAACCACCTCAGGCACCTTTCTGCTCTTACAACAGGAGTGCTTGGCCCCTCCGACCACTGCAGCCAAGGGCTCCTGCGGGTCTTAGGCTACCTCCTGGCGATGAGAATTAAACTCTCAGAGACACATCAGAGAACTCACCCATGGTAGCAGCTGCAGTTTTCGCTTGAACATGGTTCATAATTCTCCAAAGACCTGTTAATTTGATCAATAAATACTTTCCATTTCGAACCTTCAAAAAGAGAAGTAAAATGAGAGTTATCAAAACATCCTTGGGCATTGTTACTGGCCGGTTGCAGGCAGCACCAACAGAAAGCTAAAACTTTCAAAAATTCCCTTTGCATCCCTTTGGTGGAAACGAAAGGCTAAGAAGGCTTCTCCGCGTAATTCCCTAACACGGGGTCTCACCTTCTACTACTGAGCCCCATCAAGGCTTTCAGGAAAAAGCCATAGACGTTACCCCTCGGCTCACGTCGTCCTCCAGCATCACACGCACGATAAATGCACAGGCACGTTCCGCCCCCTCCCGCCGTGTATTTCACGGAGGCGCAGGTAGCCACGGGCGGTCAACAGAGGGATCCCTCTCCTCCCTCTTTTTCCAAATTCAGGAGGCTGGGCTACTCTGCAGGGCAGGAGCTGAGACCCACACACCCACAGAGCTCTGTACTGCAGAGGCCACAGCATCTTCCAGGGCACCGGCGGCGCCCCGCAGCGCCTCGGGACCGCGGCTAGACCCCGAGCCCCAGCGGCAGCCTCGGCCCTGCCGGGAGCCCACCTGACTCCTTTTGGCGGCCCTGCACCGGGGACAGGAGTAGCAACAGCAGCCACAGGCGAAGGCGCTCCATCGCCAGCGGCCCGACTGCGGATTCCCCGCGGCGCCGCGGGCGGAAGCGCCCCGCACAAGGATGGCCGTGGGCACGGGGCGCACGCGGGCGCCGGCCGCCCCGCACAAAGATGGCCGTCGCGCTCTCCGGCGGTCTGAGGCGGGCTTGCCCCGGGGAGTGCGGCGCCGGGAAGCTGGGCGGAATGGAGTCGTCTGGGGGCCGGCTCACGAGCCTCCCTGCCGGCATTCCCCGGGAAAACACGGCCCACAGTGGTATTTCCTTCCATTCCGTGGTATACTGAAAACATCTTTTTCTTCACCTTAAGAAAGCTGAAGGTTGAGAGGAGATAGGCACAACCAAGGCTTGTCATGGAGCCTAGACGCTTCTTTCTGCATCAAGCTATTTCTTATCGAATAGCACACATTTGTTGAGCAAGTCAATGTGTACAGTACTGTTGGACGTGCAAGGGGTTAGAAATGATATATAGCACGGGCCCCTTTCTAATACGAATTTATGACAGTGGGGGTGACTTAGTTATGGGACATACACACAAAAATCGGTGGTGTGAAATAAAACTTACAGGAGTCCATTGTTTAGGACTGAGTTCTTGCACTAGGCCCCAACAGACCACACCAGTGTGGAGTCACTGGTCCTAGGTGCCCTGTAACCAAACTTTAAGAGGAGACTGACAGCGACCTATCAGAAAGGCTCAGTCTGAGACAGCACGATAAAAAGTCCCCTATTTTAACCCTCGAAAGTGACTTCGGTACGACTAATCCACTTTTTGTTCCTTATTTCTGCTCTCTCTATCCCTTTTCTGCCTGTGTAGCCAACTCCTCTGCTCAGTTCATGAGAATGCCTTTCTGTTTCACAGATAGGATGTTGTCCAACTCATGAACTGCTAATAAACTTGTCAACGTTTTGGCTTCTGTCAGTGGTGATGTAATATTGGACAGTATGGGTACATATAATATAGTTATATAAAAGTAAAGAAGTATCTATGTATATACACAGTCACCTAAGAGTGTAGAAGTGTAGGTATAAATTCATATAGTGATCATACAAGTATTTACCCATCGTTTAAATGTGGAAAGTAGCAGCCTAGGTTTTGTGTAAATACACGGGAGTACAGGTTCAAAGCTGTGTCTCCAAGGAGTTTAGATTTAGTATGGAAAACAAATATGCTTCTCTAGAGATAACTTACAATTTAAGGTAAGTGCTACTGGTTTCAGTGGAGAAAAAATCTATATGAAATCAAATATGGAGAAAGGGATAGGTGTTGTGTATTCCAGGCTGAAGAAAAGGGAATGTTACTTAAGGAATATTGTACAAGACACTAAAAATCTTGGGAGCCACAGGTGCAGAAGCTGGGGGTTGGACTCTAGATTGACAGTAATGGAAGGTTTAGGATGTGTGTTGAGGAATGGTGGAAGATAAAATCATGTTGATTAGGGAGGAATTGGCCTCATCTCAGTCAGAAGGACTATATTCCATGAGGATAGAAGCACTGTTTTGGTCAGTGAGGCTCACTTTAGGTGATTAGGAGGAGGGGAAAAAAGGACTACCAACATATATGATTTCTTTGGGAATCCAAATGAAACTTTTTTAAAAAGATTTATTTGTTTATTTGAAAGAGTTACACAAAGAGGGAAGGAGAGGCAGATCCAAAGCCAGGGGTCAGGCGCTTCTTCTGGGTCTCCCACACAGGTACAGGGGCCCAAGGACTTGGGCCATCTTCTACTGTTTTCCCAGGCCATAGCAGAGAGCTGGATCGGAAGTGGAGCAGCCGGGACTTGAACTGGCGCCCATATGGGATGCCAGCACTACAGGCAGCAGCTTTATCTGTAGGCAACAACGCTGGCCCAAACAAAACTTTTTTAAAGAATATTTATTTATTTATATGAATGAGAGAGAGAGAGAGAGAGCGAGCTTCCAGCCTCTGGTTCACTCCCCAGATGGTCCCAAGGGCCATCGCTGGGCCAGGCCAAAGCCAGGAGCCAGGAGCCAGGAGCCAAGAGTTTCCTCTGGGTCCCCCATATGGATGGGGCAGGGGCCCAAACACTTGGACCATCTTCCACTGCTTTTCTCAGCACATTAGCAGGGAGTTGGATCCAAAGTGGAGCAGCAGGGACAGGAACCGGCATCCCTGGTGTTACAGGCAGCAGCTTTACCTGCTCTACCACAACGCGCCAGCCCCCCACATGAAACTTGAGTCAAACTTTCCTCCGCTTCTAGGACATGTGCTGTAGGTCAGGATGAATGGCTTATCAAAACACATAACTAAGAGAGTATACTCGTAGTTGAACATCTCAATAATCTTTACTTTTTTATTTTTAAATTTTTATGTATTTGAAAGGTGGAGAATTTTTAAAACTTTAATGAAAAGTTCTACTTCTATAATCATAACTTTCTGTGATCAGAAGAAACTAGAAATCTTGTGTTATAATATTTTCAACATGAAAATAGTGTCTTTTGCAATTTTACAATATTTATGTAGAAGAAAAGCAGACCCCATACACGGAAAGAATAAGCTGCATCTGAATCCAAATGGAAATTGTTTCAATTCCTTATTTGGTGAGGCAGTGTTTGCTGTATCTGAATAAGCACCAGAATCCTCCTGGAGTTATGAAGGCCATGGACTTCTGGGTCCTAAATTAGCCACTAATTTTAAAAGAAAGCTGGAGTAAAATGGGCTCTTCTCTTTAAAAGAGTAAGCAATGCAAATCTCCTGGGATTGTTGGTAAAGTGGTTTTATTAAATTAAAATTACCTTGAATAAAGTACAATTTCTACTTTTATAAATAACATCAAGGCGTGAAATTACTGAATCTCCCAGTGCCATTCCCTACCCTAGTCTTCCACACCTCCAGAAAATGGCACCATGGTCCCTGCAATTACTCACTCTTCTGTTTCCTTCCTCTCCGATCAGTGAGTAAAATCTTAAATTTGTCCTCTTATCTTCATCTCCACTACTGCCATCTCATTGGTCTCCCTGAATGTTCCCACTTCAATGGGTTCAAATGTTGGCTCTGTCAATTACTGGCTGAGTCACTTTGGCCAAGTACTTAACCTGGTGTCAGTTTTGCTGTGTAAAAACAGGGATGATAATAACCATATTTCCATGGACGTATTATGAGGATTAAATGACTTAATATTTGGAAAGCATTTAGAACAGAACCTGGCAGAGTACAGGTCCTCATTAAATAAAAATACTATCTTCTCCCCCAAACACATCAATACAAAGCAGTAAGATGATAAAACTTAAATTGTGTCATTTCCTTTAAGTCCTCATTTTCCCACTGCAGGTAAAAATGTATACATCAAGGTTTAACAGGCCATCATGGGGCAGGCAATGCGGTGCAGCCCATTAGGTCAGTCACATGGGACACCTGCTTCCCCTATCAAAATTTCTGGGATGGAGGCCATTTTTGCTTCCCACCCAGCTTCCTGCTAATGTACCTAGGAGGCAGCAGATGATGGCTCAAGTACTTGGGCTCCTGCCACCATGTGAGAGACCTGGATGGAAGTCCAGGCTCCTGCCTTCAGCCTGGCCCAGCCCCAGCTATTGCGGGCATTTGGGGCATGAAAGAGTGATTAGAAGCTCTCGATCTCTCTCCTTCTGCCTTTTGAATACATAAATAAATAAAACTTAAAAGACCCTCCACATTCAAGCTCCTGCCTAAGTCTTTCAGTTTATTGCATGCCACATTTCCTGTGCTCACCATGATCATTATATAGGTTTCCGTTAAGTTTCTCACACATGGCAAAGTCCAAACTATGTTTTAATTTCTGGGTAAATTTTTTTTCTCTCTGGGCTGCTTTTCTCTCTCATCTTTGCATCACTGGTTCCTTCTTGACCTTGAGGTTTCTGCTGAAATGCCATTGCTTCAGAGATATCACCCCAAAATAGTACCCTCCTCTTCTATCCCAGTCACTGGCCTCTCTGCAAAATACCTGTAGGTTGTATTGATTTACATATCAAATGTTTCCCTCACTGCAGTGCAAGCTCTACAGGCAGGATAAATTTGTCTTATTCATTCAGAGTGCCCCAGAAAAAGCAACAAAGATGTTTCAATGTAGCAAACCGCTAGCTGAGTAAATATGAAAATGAATGTGCAAAATTCCTTACCCCAAGATGAACACATTTGAAAATATGTAATTATGTAGGTTGAACTTTATATATTTATGCATGAAATCTCCAGTAATACATTAGAATGCTAGGAATATTTGGGAATATTCCTAACTAGTGGTTTTGGTTATCAGTCATTAAACTGTGGCACTTCATAGCAGGGTTATTTTCAACAAGTTACTTCCTTAACCTCGGCTACTTTTATGAAATACAAACCATACACTGTGAGATTTACATGTAATCTAGTCCAGTATCTGCACAATAATAAAATACTCAATAAATGTTAACATATAATTAATACAAAAATCTTTCTTTTAAGGGGCTTAAACTCTCTGGAGTGAAAGATCTCAGACAAATGCTCTTTTTGACACTTCTCTCTTAATATGAAACTAAATTCACCATGAGGTTACCCACACTTCCTTGTCTTTTATTTGCCACAAGGCGCAAAGCCGTGCTGCGAACAACTAGCTATTCACTCCTGGAATCCTGCCTTGAACCCCAAGCTCTCTTGTGAAGCTTTTCTTGGTATTGCCACCACCATCCTACAGAGTTCATGCCACTGCCTTGCAGGCTATCTCTGGACCTTGGCTAAACACATTTTTAATGCTGCATTGATCGTAATGAATTGCGATTACTGTGTTTTCCTCGTGCCTTGTCTCTTCCTCTGGATTCTGAACTTGTGTGGTTTCCACTTTCGAGCTCCAGCATTTGGCAAGTCTTTTATGTACTTAACATACAGGGAGCACAGGGCTGGATGCTGAAGGCTTGGGCTTCCTTACCTAGTAATGACCTTAGGTGATGTCTCCCATGTGTAAAATGTGGGCGATGACTTGGACATATTTGTCACACGGAGTCCACCAGACAAGACGACTGCTGGCATGGGGCTTGCACCCCGGAGGCGTAGGCTGACTGAGGAGGCCCGGGGAGGAAGCACGTTAGCCAGAGCTGGCTGGGAAGGCTGGGAAGGCCGGGAAGGCCGAGAAGGCAGGCTGGATCGCGAGCCGCAGGACCAGGCGTGTCCCATTGCGCAGGTGCGCTAGAGAGGGGTTGGCGGGCCAGTTCCAGCCGCTGGCTCCTTTCGGAAGGCCGGCTGGAGGCGGAGGCGGCCGTCGCCGAGCTGACGTCATCGCCGTGCGCTGCCACGTCTCCCCAGCTCCGCGGTAATGGAGGCTGAGGATGGGTGCTGACGGGGCTGGCCTCTAGTTGTAGCTTTTGCTTTGGCTCTGGTATTGACTCGGGGTCTCAGTCTGGCATCCTGAATCCTGGACACCTTTCTTGACTTTCCAGGAAGGGACAGCCTGCAGACAAGCAGCTCGTTTGGGGCACTCAACGCGGGGTGTGAGTTTTATTACTTGGGGTCCAGCCTGTAAAGCCGCCGCCTCCTCCCAGGGATCCCGCCCCACTGGCCGGGACCTCCTCCATGCGTGAGTATTACCGAGCTGCCGCGCTGTCCGACTGTCGCGGGCCTACTTGGGCCTTCCGCGGACGCGGCGGGGACCGCTTTGTCGTCCTCTCTTAGGGGCCAGTTTGTGGTCCCTCGCCATCCGCCTCCCCCTACCCCATCCTCTCGCCTCTTCCGTTCCCTCACTTTTCTTTGCCTGTGCTCGTTAGTTGAGCAAGCACCGGCAGCCCCGAACCCACTGGCTTGACTGCTTTGTCTCACCTGGCATTTGTTAGTCTGCAGCTGAAAGCTGTTAGGAATAGGGAATATCGGATCAGTCTACAGGAACGTTTTCAAAACCAAAGTTTGGCTAGCCCGTCATTCCTAAGTTTTCACTTGTATTGTTTAGGAAACACTTGGTATCCATATTGTCGGAGCCATACTTTTTTGCCATAGATTCATGAACACACAGCTTCTTTTCAGTGAGGGACTTTATCTCTACTTGCCTCTTAATCTTGCAGTTTTAGTAATTTCTTAATAATATGACGTCATTCTTTGGACTGAGCCACTTGAGTTCCTTTTGGTATTTTCAGCCTCCCACATAGAGATGCCCCTTGAACAGTTTTAAAGAGCTGCAAGGCCTACCGTTGCCCTCTCATCCATCCTCGTTAGTTCTGAGAGGGACTTTTATAGAAGACAGTGGTTTCTTGGTTTGTTTGTTTTCTGGTGAAGAAACAAGCTCAAACTCAGTTTAAATGACTCAGTCAAGGTCAGATAATATTTGACACATCTGATCTTAGAACCCAGATCCCTTGGTAACAAAACCTGACATTTTGGAGAGTGCTGATTGTCCTGTATTTCAAGTGCCGTAAGTGTGAAATACTTAATTGGAAATGTACGAATATAAGCTGTGTTTCTCAGAAACTTCATCTGATTGTACTATCTTTCCTGAGATACAAATCAGCTGATAAAAAGTGCAAATTGTGTTTTGCCTAATGCTGAACAGAGGACTTCTGTCGGAACTTAGGCTTCTGACCCATTAGAACTTGAACAGTCCATTCCTTAGAATGAAGTAGGTAACAGACACGGGAAGCATTTGTTTGAAAATCTGGTTTTACAAGTCCCGCTCTTTAAGTTTTTCTGGTTGTTTTGTTACATTGCTTGTTTTAAAAAATAGTCAACTGATATTTAAATGTGTTATTTTTGTTTTTGTTTTGGTTCAGAGTTGAAAGATTGACAACCATTAACTTGGGTTGCAACCACAGGTGACACTGGAAGCACACTGGTTCCCGGACATGCCCGGTGGAAGGAGGGGCCCCAGTCGGCAGCAGCTAAGACGTTCAGCTTTGCCATCTTTACAGACGTTGGTTGGTGGAGGCTGTGGCAATGGAACAGGCTTGAGAAACAGGTAAAGAACGAATAAAGCTATGCACGATCTGTAATGTCCTATGATCAGTAAAACTCACCTAAAAGTCATGCTACTCAGGTATTTGCTCATCAGAATTTTTGACCGTGAGAAGGAAATCCAGCCCCTGAAGACTGAAAACTCAGAATTTCAGAATACTTTAGAGGTAGAAAGATGTAATGTGAGGCTCACAAAGTGAAAGCAGTTTTTCTACTTATGGCTGATAATCCAAGTTCTAGTCATCACCTTTTTAGCAGTTTAAAAGGGAAAAGTAAATGAAAGTACCAGGCAAATGTGATAGTTTATTGACTTACTGACATTCTGTGTTTTTTGGAGGCAAATTAAAACTGATAGCCAACACGAGTTTCCAAAATTATGTCAGATTCCATCAAGTGTTTTAAATACTGTTTTTTACCAAAATTTATTTGATATATAGCTGTAGCCTAAACATCTTAAGGTTTTTGTCTTATATGAGAATAAAGATCTTGGTCTTTTTAATAGAAATTTCTCTCTGTTCCAAAGTTTTGAAAGTTAGAGTGAGATATTTCTAATCTTATCTAGGGTAACTTAAGTCATCAGGAACTTGATCATGTACCAGTGCAAAGAGATACTTTTTCCGGATCAGATGTTTGATCAAGACAATATTTGCCAGCTCATTTCTGCTTCTTTCCTGAATAGAGCTCTTCTTGTGCCTTCATTTTAATTTTCAAAACTAGCAGTCATTACCATTCGTTTCAGGCTCACCTGATGGTATTTGTGCATGTCTTTCTTTTTACCCTACTTCCCACTCTCTGATTTTCCAAGCCAAGTTCCATCTTATTTTCAAAGTTAGTTCTGATTTTGTTATTTCAGTGGGGACTCTCCCTGAAATTCCAGTTTGAAGGGATTTTTCTGATCTCTAACTCTCATTGTACTAATTTTCAATCAGGGTTTTTTGTTTGTGTATGTAAATAGGATAACTATAGTTTACAGTATTTTTTATTTTGCTATTCTTTGGGTTTTCTCATTTTAAAAATGGTGATAATCTTTGCTTCATGGCAGGATTTGAAATCAGTGAAGTAGTACATTTTAGTAACTTTTAAAAAACTTTGCTAAATTTTCCAAAATTCCTACAAATAATGTGTTATTTTACATATAGAAAAATAAGATTGCTGGCATTGTGGCACAGTGGGTTAAATTGCTGTTATTCCAGCATCTGATACTGGAGTACCAGTATCCTGGCTGCTCTGCTTCCGATTCAGCTGCCTGTTACATGCTTGGGAAGTCAGCAGATGAAGGCCAAAGTCTTTGGATCCCTGCTGCTCACATGGGAGACCTTGATGGAATTCCTAGCTCCTGGGTTCGGTCTGACCAGCCCTGATCGTTGTGGCCATTTTTAATCCTTACATGTGCTTTGTAAACTGAATATGTTCAGATGGCCATTGTTTTGTTTGTGTTTTCTAATTTCTCCCTTTGAATCATCTGTACTTTATTTTCTTACTTAAATTCTGCCTACTGGCTCTTTCCTGAACCCAAGCTTTATATGCAAGGGCACAACCCTTGTTTGGCATCAACCACATTGTTTATGCACTTTAGGCACAGTGAATTAGTCTTATGTTTTAGGGAAGGTTTTCTGTTAGTGGAGGGCATTGTGTACCAGTCAAGTTCCCAGATGTGGGGCTTGTAAGCATGCCTTTATAAGGATAACTGTGCTGCACACCTGCTTTGCTTTTGGGAATCTAGAATTTTGGTATTGCTAGGAAGAGGCACTTTGATAGAAATCTTGGGCATTGAGTCTAATGAGCTTTCTTGCTGGACAGCAGTTCACAGGTAATGGTACAACTCATTGCTGAAGAAATTTAATGTGTCCTGAATTGATTCTTGAATCTATTTTTATATCCTGTTAGAGAAATATTTATTTTTCCTAAAAACACCTCTGTGACTAATTTTTTGAGATATATTGACCAAGTCTATTTATTTTAATTATATATATATTTGGTTTTAAGAACTTCAATCATATCTTCTCTTAAGCTTTCAACTTTATAGATTAAACAAAAATCAACTCTCATAGATTATATAGGAATGCTTTGCTTTTTTCCTTGCTGATGCTCTGGATCAATTTATTTGACTTTTTTTGTTTTTTTTTTTGCTTAAAGTTTAATAGCCAACCCTGTGAGGAGTATTACAAATGTAGGTTTTGGTTTTTGTTTTTTAAGATTTATTTCTTTTGAAAGGTAGAGTTACAGAGAGAGAGAGAGAGAGATCTTCCATCTGCTGGTTCATTCCCCAGGTGGCCACAGTGGTTGGAGCTGGGCTGATCCAAAGCCAGGAGCCAGAAGCTTCTGGGTCTCCCATGTGGGTACAGAGGCCCATGCACTTGGGCCATCCTCTGCTACTTTCCCAGGTACATTAGCATGGATCTTGATTGGAAGTGGAGCAGCCAGGACTTGAACCAGCACCCATATAAGATGCTGGCACTGCAGGTGGCGGCTTTACCCGCTATGCCACAGTGCCAGCCCCAAGTGTAGGTCTTTTGTACTTTGTTTTGAATGTTTTTTTCGAAGTCTAGCATTTTATTGACCTTGTTAATAGCAAAAGTGTATTGGTCTGTTGTACTTGGGACAACTTCTGTAGGAACCTTTTTAACCTTTAAACTACAACAAATAGTTTAGTATGCTTTCCCCCTGGTGTGTTATTTGACTGCCAGAGTTTGTTCTAAAAGAGAAGCTCCTGGTCTTGTAATTTATCATTAGAATTTTTAATTTAAATATATTATGATCAATTGGAGTAAGGGAATAGATTTGCTGCTGGTATTTTTTTTTTTTTTTTTTTTTTTGACAGGCAGAGTTAGACAGAGAGAGAGACAGAGAGAGAGAAAGGTCTTCCTTCTTTTGGTTCACCCGCCAAATGGCTGCCACGGCCGGCGCGCTGCGCCGATCCAAAGCCAGGAGCCAGGTGCTTCCTCCTGGTCTCCCATGTGGGTGCAGGGCCCAAGCACTTGGGCCATCTTCCATTGTCTTCCCGGGCCACAGCAGAGAGCTGGACTGGAAGAGGAGCAACCGGGACAGAACCGGCGCCCCAGCCAGGACTAGTACCGGGATGCCAGCGCCGCAGGCGGAGGATTAGTCAAGTGAGCCGTGGTGCCGGCCTGCTGCTGGTATTAATCCTCTCCATTCAGCTTACCAACTCGTACAACTCCAAATGCCATCGTTCCATGGTATATTCTATGGAATGATGCTTCCTAGACTTGTATAGCACTATGGCCCACCTCCCAAAACAGAATAGAAGGCTGAAGTGTTTTAAGGGTCAGTTTATGATTGAGGAGGTACAGTTCTGAGACCTATTGGTAGATCACTTTCTACTGCTTAGTAAGCTTGCTGTATTGGATGGAATATGTTCTGGGAATGAGAGGAAAAAAATTTTGATAGTTTTCTCCAACTCTTCCCTTTTCCACATCCTCTTTTTCCCTTCTAGCTCTTCTGAGTTTCTGCAACAATATTCTTAAATGTTCAGAATGCAGAGTTCATGTTCCCATGAGTCACTTAAAGTTCTGTAAATGCCACATACCAGTGCTAGAATTCTATATTTGGAAATTTTAGAATAGAATGGTAACACTAATACTGTTCCTTCTCTAGTCGTCTTTGAAAGTATCCAAACCAAGCCTTTTTTCCTAGTTTTGTAAACAATAATAGACTCTTAGAGCTCTGTAACTATTCCCAAGAATATAAACAATAGGAAGTTTTATTCCCTACCTGTATCTTACCATTTTAGATATCCTAGCTATTTCTGACCTTTAAGAAGTACATGGAAGAAATAGCATTAAGAAGATAGAGATTAAAAATCTATGTTAGTTTGTATTTAAGAGATATCTCTGTGACACTGTTGATTTGCTGCCTTTTTAACCTAAAGTGTGTATTTGCAGTGAACTAAAAAAAAGTACATTCTCTGACCTTGAAGTTACAGGCTGATAGGACATAGTTGTATTAAAAAATTTATGTAGTAATATGAAAAGTACAATAATAAAAGCATAGTTTAGGTATAATGGTGGCACGGGGAAAGATGCATCAATTTTGATTGAGTTAAACAGAATAAGCTTCACTAAGCATCTTTAAAGACTTGACGACTGAGTAAAAATGTCTTAAAAGATTTTGTCAGTAAATGTTATGTGAGAAGTTAAGGAAGGTGATGGTGGGGGTCATTATATTTGCTGTAGATAGAGATAACATAGGTGGCATACAGGGTCCATGTGGAAGAGTGATGAGAGGTGAGGCTAGTCTGCAGAGGGCCTCATAAGGCCTAAAAATTTTTAGATATTATCCCATAGGCAGTGGAAAGCCATTAAAAGATTTTAGGTAAGAGAGTAACACTATCAGAGTTTGCTATAGAACAATCTCTGAGGGAGCTTGTAGGGTTTGGTGAAAGTTAGTCAAATTTAGAAGGATTACTGTAATAATTTAGGGGAAAGAAATGAATTAAAGCAATGGATTTAGAAGGGAAGGTACAGTTTGGAAAAAGCTTTGCAAAGTGAGAGCTACCAAATTTAGAGAGGGATTGGATATGGAGAAGCAGAAGAAAAGTTCTGGTGTGACTCAGGTGTTTGATTGGAACAGCTAACTGGATGTTACCAGGAACTAGGGTCAGAACTAGAAGGTAGCCATGTCAACAACTGTGTCCTGACTACCAGCCTGTAACTTCAAGGACAGAGAATGTCCTTTTTTAGTTCACTGCAAATACATACTTTAGGTTAAAAAGGCAGCAAATCAACAGAGTCACAGAGATATCTCTTAAATACAAACTAACATAGATTTTTAATCTCTATCTTCTTAATGCTGTTTCTTCTCTTCCATGTACTTCTTAAAGGTCAGAAATAGCTAGTTGGAGGAACACAGGGATTTCTGTAAGCGGTTGGATAACATAGGTCTAAAACTTAGCAGTGAGCTCTGTGGAAGGAAATTTTAGTCTTCAGGACATGGGAGATAATAGAAGCCATGGCTACTTTGTAGATCACTAAGAGAGTATGTAGAGGAAAAAGAGAAGAGAAGCCCAGGTTGGAGTCTTGAGGAAGGCCAACAGTTAAGGGGTAGGTGAAGGAAGCAGCAGGCGCTTTTTATGCCCTGTGAAACTGAAGGATATCATCATTTGATTAACCATAGTTTTTTCTTTCAGGAATGGTAGTGCAGTTGGCCTTCCGGTCCCACCTATCACAGCATCAATCACACCAGGTCCTGTTCGTCATTGCCAAATTCCCGACTTGCCTGTCGATGGGAGTCTGCTCTTTGAATTTCTTTTTTTTATCTACCTGTTGGTTGCTCTGTTCATTCAGTACATCAACATTTATAAAACGGTGTGGTGGTATCCTTACAACCATCCTGCTTCTTGTACTTCACTGGTAAGTCCTAAAAGGCCTTTACATTCTTTCTAGCTAGCCAAGAAACTAGCTGGAAAGTCTTGCTGAAGAAATTATCTTCCTCAAAAATCTTTCTTTTAATGAAATGTTTTTCTATTAAGCCATAGATTACTTCCAGAAACAAAATTACATAACATTATTAAAATATAAATACCACCAGAAGAAGTAAAAATATAGGTGAAAATACAAAAAATAAATTATTATAATATCACAGGAAGGTTTTTGATCCTTAGCTTTCTCCATACCATGTTCAACTTTTAAGTGTAAGATGTCAGTATAATTAAATTCCATTAAACTCTTTTTCATGGCTAAATTAGGATAATGGTAACGTCTACAACAAAAAAGCCTAAAATTGCATGTTGCTTCAAACACGTAACAGTTTGAGGCAGTTGCTTGGGTGGTAGTTTCCTCATATGGTCAATGAAAGGACCCAGCTTTGTGGACACTGCCTTATTCCAAGTTGACTGTGGTCCATCGTTGTCAGCCAGAAAGGGAAATGAGCGTAGGGAAATACAAAGGGGAATTTGTAATGGGCAAGGCTCATATCATTTCCGCACATGTCCACTCCTAACTGTAAGGGAGGGTAGAAAATGTAGTCCTTTATCTGGGGACATTGTTTACCTGAGTAAAATTGGGTTCTATTACAAAGATTAAATTGAGTCAGAAATTAACTGTCTCTGCTGGAGTACATACAAATATATTGTAGATTTTTGCTACTCTTTCCAGTTATTTAGGAGTACCATAATAATGTTGATGCAGAGAAGGTTCTCCATAGATAGGTATATAAAATAATGATGGGCTGGTCATGTGGCTTGACAGGCATGTGGTTGGCAGTGGTATACTTCTATGAGTGATAGAGATATGCTGTAGGGAAAGGAAAACTGATCCTGTGTCATTGTGTGTGGGCTTGTTTCTTGTTTTCGTTTTTGTTGTGAGCCATATTTTTTAGTTGTTTTTTCTTGGCTTTGAAGTACTCTTCCATGACTTTTTGGCCTGAGATTCTTTACCATGGTCTTTAACTAGTACACAACTACAACCAACAACTCTACAGGATTTTCCCTTTTGTTCACTTTTACAGAGGCCTACCTATTCCCCTAGTTTCTTGACATCAACCTTTGTTAGGTTGATGGTGTTTGGCACAAAAGAACCCCACCAGCTTGAAATAGTGTAGGCTTATCACAATTGTATGCAGGCACACAAGCTGGGCCTAAGACTTTGTCAGCTTCACAAATTCCACGTGCTAGATCACTGTGGATGAAGATGGTTCAGCACCTCTTGTAGAGCAGTATTGTCCTATACCTCCCAGTATTAGTGCCTGCCTTGGTCACGGTGGTAGATTATAGGGGAAACAGAATCTTGAATGTACCTGGACCTCTGCCTCCATGTGACTTGGTAGCAGCAAGGAAGGATTGCCCTGTGTAGTTGTGTAGTTTATATATGTGTCTGGGACTTGCAGAAGATTAGAAAACCTCCCTAGCCTGGTGAACATAGAAAGAAAATAAGATTTTGCCAAATTCCTCAAGATAGTATGGGAAGGGACTAAAAAAAAATTGTTTAAATATTTGTATCACTTGATTGTTCCTGGAATTATTTTCCATCCTACGTGCATACTTACTGTCATGTGATAAGAATTTCAGTGTAAGAATCATGATGTAGGTTGTCAGTTCTTTCCTGAGATGCCTACCTGATCTGTCAGGTATATCCTCTTCATTAAACTTGGCTAGCATGCCTACTGCTAAAACAAACAAACAAACAAACAAACAAAAAAGATTTGGTGCCAAATTGTGTGCTTTTTATCTCCCAAAAGTTATTTTTTCCCACCTGGATTATGAGTTTATTGTTTGTTAGAACTATATACTTTATCCATCCTTCCATGGTTGTGTTGTAAAATGAAGAAATTGGATTAGATGATCTTTAAGCTTTCAACCAATCTATGCCTTACTTCCTATATTTATTTTATATTTAATTTGTAAGAGCTTGTTGTGTAGTCCACTGTGGAGTTTCTGCTTTGTTTGACATCCCGCTGGAAACTTCTCATTTGTTGAATTTTCAGATTAATCAAAGTGCTATTCTCTCAGTCTACCATTTCTGACGAAAGCTATTTAAGAAGTTGTCTACAGATGCTGCCTTGAAGCAAAGGGAGCCAGCTCTAGCTGTACTTGATCTTCTGAATCTGGAATTATGTTTCCTTTGCTCTAATCCATATTACCAAAAACAGGTGCCTTTACTGCACATCATCCCCCACACTCAGTCCTGAATTTTAAAGTTTTATATGATGGCTATGGTTGGCAGAAGCTAAATCATATCTAGAACCATAGTTTCAAGAAAATCTAAAAATGTGTGTTTAGCTTCCCAGTCTACAGTAAGGAAGGACTACTTGAAGGATGCTATAGAGTAAACTGGCTCACTGAAGTGATGCACATGTTTTTGGCTAACACAGGCTTACAATTGACTTGTGAAGCCAGCAGTAATATGCATAAAATAGTAAGTTAAGTAAGATTTTAGCTTCTGGATCTGAAAGGGGACTGAGTGAACTGTTAAGGAATGGACTGCCAGAGACATAGCTACTTCCCATCCCTGAGAGTATTGAAGCATGCAAGATAATTCCTTGACTGGGACTGTCCAGATGGGCCCCAGGATCCAGATAGGTGGTCTTTTCCTTATCTTCTGTTGTGAAAATCTAACCCAGGAATTTGTCATATTAAGGCTTTTTTTTCCATTTCCAGATCTGAATGATTGTCACAAAAAAAATGTGAGCACCTAAATGTGTGAAGCATCATTCTGGCTGTCAGATAAAGAGCCAAATGAATCTTAACTCTGAGAAGCGTAAAAACTAGGAGTGGAGGGTTCTGGGTCATTAAATATTCTGGTTTATAAAAAGATAGTTATAAGCAGATGAACTGTTTTCAGTTGATTTAGAATATCATGAAATTTTCTTAATAAGATAGATTAGACACAAAATTTTTTTATTTAAAAAATGTCCTAAGTGGACTGCTGATGCATTATTAATAAGATCCAGAGTCTCCAGTTAATCTACATGCAGTATTTTGGAAGAGTGGGATAAGCAAGGAAGAATATCAAAACTAAGGGAGATAAATATTGTTAGAATTGAAAATATGTAGAGAAGAGGAAATGATCTGCAGAGTGATAAGCCAGTCTCTTGGCAGTCTGGCTACTGCATCTCTAATAATATTTTTTTGAAAATTGCCGCTTCATTCATCTCCATTGCTACTGACCTTTTCAATCCATCATCATTACTCACCTGAATTAAAAGCAATAGCTTCTTAACTGATCTTGCCCCACTACAGTATGTGCAGCAGCGAGAGCGATCTTTTAAACATACAAGCAGAACTGTGACACTCTTTGCCTAAAATGCTCCTGTGATTTCCCAGTAGGGAAAAAAAAATCAATAAATTCATTTATCACTATCACCTCATCACCTCATGCCAGTATTCTTGTTACCTTTTTTTTTTTTTTTTTTTAAGATTTTTTTGTAAGACAGGGTGACAGAGAGTGAAATCTTCTAACTGCTAATTTACTCCC
Source organism: Oryctolagus cuniculus (assembly GCF_051225735.1). Lineage (NCBI taxonomy): Eukaryota > Metazoa > Chordata > Mammalia > Lagomorpha > Leporidae > Oryctolagus > Oryctolagus cuniculus. The sequence continues at coordinate 75,843,516 of NC_142870.1, read as the reverse complement.
CAAATGCCTGCAACAACAAGCAATCCTTTTTGGGATACATAGCATCTCATTTCTTTAGAAATTCTTTTTTTGAGGATTTGTTTTATTTATTTGAAATAGTTACAGAGAGAGAAAAAGATATCTTCCATCTGTTGGTTCACTCCCCAAATGGCCACAATGGCTGGGGCTGGGTCTTCATCCAGGTCTCCTATGTGAGTCTCAGGGGCCTAACTTGGGCTGTTCCATGTTAACTCCCAGGCACATTAGAAGGAAGCTGGATCAGAACTGGAGTGGGACTTGATCCAGAATTCTGAAATGGGATGCTTATCATCATATACCTGCCCTTTTGTTGCTTTTAAATTTTAAAAATTTTAAATGAATCTTTATTTATTTGAGAGGTGGTGTGACAGAAAGAAGAGACAGAGAGGGAGGTAACTTCCATCTGCTGGTTTATTCCCCAAATGACCACAACAGCAAGGTCTGGGCCAGGATAAAACCAGAACCAGGAACTCGACCTTGGTCTCTCACATGTGTGACCCTTCAAAAGATCTTTTTTTTTTTTTTTTTTTTTTTTTTTTTTGACAGGCAGAGTGGACAGTGAGAGAGAGAGACAGAGAGAAAGGTCTTCCTTTTGCTGTTGGTTCACCCTCCAATGGCCGCCGCGGCTGGCGCGCTATAGCCGGTGCATCGCGCTGATCCGAAGCCAGGAGCTAGGTGCTTCTCCTGGTCTCCCATGGGGTGCAGGGCCCAAGCACTTGGGCCATCCTCCACTGCACTCCCGGGCCATAGCAGAGAGCTGGCCTGGAAGAGGGGCAACCGGGACAGAATCCGGCGCCCTGACCGGGACTAGAACCAGGTGTGCCGGTGCCGCAAGGTGGAGGATTAGCCTATTGAGCCGCGGCGCCAGCCTCAAAAGATCTTCAAAAGGGCCCACACATTTTGGACTATCACCTGCCTTCTTCCCAGGTGCATTAACACAAAGCTGGATTGGAAACAGAGAAGCCATGTTCCAATTGGAAATCCTGTGTGGGATGCCAGCAGGCTAAGCAGTGTTCAACTCTTTTTGTTGGCCCTTTCTGCTGCATTTTAGACATACCAGGCATATATTTTCTTATCTTAGAGCCTTTTTGATTGCTATTTCCTCTGCTTGGGGCCCACTGCTCCCAAAGCTTGTCATGCTAGGTGCCTTTTTGTCATTCATCTTTCAGCTCAAAAATCACCCCCTCAGAAATATCCTCCCTAGCCATTGATTTAAATTGGCTCTGCACCTCCTTTCGTTATTTATTGCTTTTATTACTTACAAGGAGATCCAACTATTTGAAATGTTTTTCTCGTTAGCTAATTTATTTTCATTGCCTACTTATTATCACAGTTATATATAACTGGCAACATCTAGGCAATGCTATTATTACTTTACAAAAGAAATCAAATATAGGACATACTTCTAAACCAAGTTAGAAAAATTTAATGAGTATAATTAAGGTACCAACTAGTAGAGAGTTTAGTAGATATCCAGTTAATAAGCTGAATAAAGGAACCAAAACAGTAACCTAAAAACTGAGAATCCCAACTGATCCATTAAATTTGACACATTGTAAATGTGGCATTTTAGATGAATTATTCTTGCCCTAATTCCCTAGGTTATTACTTATTAACTCAAAGCTATAATCTTTTCCTTTTAATACAGTAAACTTTCCGTAAAGGAGAGGAATACATTCCAGATAGTTTTAAATCGTGTTTGGAAAGTGAAAGCAATTTGTCATGAAAGGAGAAGTAGAAGGTAGGTAGTCTCTCAAGATCTCTCAAATTCCCATCATCTGTAAGGGTAAGGTGATCTAAGGAAGATCTTTTGAAGGGGCAAACTTCTGTAGTTCCAGCTGAATACAACATCATATTTCTTTCTAATGCAGTTGTTTCTCTTATAGAACTTCCATCTCATTGATTATCACCTGGCTGCATTCATCACAGTGATGCTTGCAAGGAGGCTTGTATGGGCCCTTATCTCAGAGGTAATACCTCATTCACTGTATTTTATCACATGTAGCTAGAGTTACTAGAATGGATTGAGACCGAAAACATGAAATGTCCAAGTAGAATTTGAATACAAGTATAAATTTCTCTACTCCAACATGAGTTACAGTTATACTTTTAAAAAAATTTTCTGCAATATATTTAAAGCGTCAGAACCCTTGGGAATTAATTTGTTGAATATGATATTCCTTTTGACTTCTGAGTTTTTCAGTACGATCTTTTTAATAGTGCAGGTGCAAATAGGATAAATTTTAGGTAACTATTAATATGAAGAATTATCTATATGCCTATAGTTGCATCTAAAACAGTAAGCTTCAGGTAACATTCACTCCAAATTAATGATATACCATTTGTGGAGTTTGCTGACAAGAGACATTTGTGTGGGTATATTGAAACTTAGAGTTTTTAAAATAAAATGTCAAAAGTTACCGATTATTCTAAAGATTAAAATCTAATTGGTAGAGGTGGAAAGAATTAGAACATGAAAATGATCTTTTTAAAATAAAATCTGTTGACAGAGTTCGCATGATTTTCTCTCTTTTTTTTTTTTTTTTTTTTAAAGGATGTATTTATTTATTTGAGAGCCAGAGTTACAGAGAAAGAGAGGGGTCTTCCAACTGCTGGTTCACTCCCCAAATGGCTATTAATGGCCAGAGCTGGGCCCATCCAAAGCCAGGAGGCAGGAACTTCTGGGTCTCCCACACATGGGTGCAGAGATCCAAGCACCCATCTTCCACTGCTTTCTCAGGCCATAACACAGAGCAGGATCAGAAGTGGAGCAGCCAGGACTCAAACCAGTGCTCATATGGGATGCTGGTGCCGCCAGTGGAGGCTTAACCTACTATGCCACAATGCTGGCCTCATAATTTTCATGTATTTGTAATCACTAGTGAGGGAGGGAAATGTTTTTTCTTAATATTATGTTGTTTTCTGCCATGTGAATGACGACAAAACCAAAAAATTTTAGTTTAGCTCAAATGACTAATAATTTTAATCTTGGAATGTCTATTTTATTATTTATGTGGTTAGTTATAAACATAGGTAATGAGAGTCAATTTTTTTCTTTCAAAATGTACATGGACAGTCTTTGTATGTGTAAACTCTAATTTTCATGAACCTTTTTCTATGAACACAATGTAATCGGAGACTAAGTTATGATCTGAAAGCCATTTGAAGTTAACTGGAAAACATTGGTGATAGGATTGTCTATTTCTTCAAGTGGGAAAGGCTGTAACCTTTTCTCCAGGTTCCCTATTGAGGTGATGAAAATAAATGCTTAATTTTGCATATATTGAAAACATGTTCTTTGTATAGAGGAACTCAGTGGCACTTTTAGTTTACATCTGCAGAAACAGGCAATGGGTGATTTTGTTTCATCCCTTCAGTTGCTTAGGAATAGTACTTGTGCATATCACATAAATATGTCCAGTGAGTATGTAAAGGCTGTAACTTGGCATGCTTGTTTCTTTCACTGCTGGCCTAAAAATAGCTTAGCAGCTTTGGCACACAGCCTTAGAGAATATATTAGTTGTTTTGTAAATAAGTTTGCAAAGCTTACTGGAAACAGAATACTTAAGCTAAACCTCAGTGAATTTTTAATCAGTCCCTTAATGTGCATCAGTAAAGGGATGTTTAAATAATTATAGTATAACTATATAATGAAATAGCATACAGCCATTAAAAAGATGAAAACAGTGACACTGTGGCTCAGAGTAAAGGCACTGCTTGGGATGTTCACATTCCGTATCAGAGTGCTTGTTTGAGATTTGGCTCCTCTGCTTCCTATCCAGCTTCCTGCTAATGCATCCTGGGAGGCAGTGTGTAGTGGCTCATGTGCTTGGCCATTGTAACTCATGTGGGATACCCTGATGATAAGAGTTATGGGTTCCTGGTTTTGGCCTTGGCCCAGTGCTAGTTGTTGGAGGCATTCTGGGAGTGAACAAGTGGATGCAAGATCTCTCTCTCTATTCCCTTCTACCTTTCAAGTAGATGAAAATAAATTAAAAGAATAAATGTTAAAAAGTTGAAGAAGTGTTTATGTATTGACCTCTAAGATGTTCAGTAAGAAAAACAAAGTGCAAGTCAGTTTTTAAGGCAGATGGAAGGAACAAAATATATTGGCTTATATATGAATAAATTGTGTCTAGATTGATGTACAGACTAATAGTCAGCTGCTTTGCTGGTAGGGGATCCAGAACCAATGGGAGAGAAGCTTTCACTACAAACATTGTTACATGTTTTATTTTGAGTAATATAAATATATTTGTTCAAAAATTTAAAATAAGAACTGTATAATTATTCTCTTCCTAAAATAATCTAAGTCATAAATCATCTTTCCCTCCTATTAAAATATGTTGACCTTTTTTTGCTTATGGGACAGAATGGACCCTTATCCTGAGAAAGACCAGGTAATTCAGAAAGCTAAATACCATTTAGAGAGAATTACCTCTCTACCCAGATAGACTTTTTTTTTTTTTTTTTAAAGATTCATTCAGTTATTTGAAAGATAGAGTTACAGAAAGGCAAAAGCAAAGGCAAAGAGAGAGAGGTCTTCCATGCCCTGGTCTATTCCCCAGAGATGGGCCAATCCGGAGCCAGGAGTTTCCTCCGGATCTCCTACATGGGCTCAGGGGCCCAAGGACATGGGCCATCTTCCACTGCTTTCCCAGACCACAGCAAAGAGCTGGTTCAGAAGTGGAGCAGCTGAGACTTGAACTGATGCCCATATGGGACACTGGCACTGCAGATGGCGGCTTTGCCCGCTACACCACAGCTCCAGGCCCCAGATAGGCTTTTTATTCACCTCCCAGCCAACTCTGCTTCTGTATTTGCTCCACCAGACCAAAAGTAAATTTCAGCCATTTTTTCATCAACCTGAAGCAACTCTAAGAGAGAGAGACAGAGAGAAAGGTCTTCCTTTGGTTAGTTCACCCCCCAAATGGCCACCACGGCCGGAACTACACCGATCCGAAGCCAGGAGCCAGGTGCTTCCTCTTGGTCTCCCATGCGAGTGCAGGGGCCCAAGCACTTGGGCCATCCTCCGCTGCCTTCCCAGGCCACAGCAGAGAGCTGGATTTGAAGACAAGCAACTGGGACTAGAACCTGGCACCCATGTGGGATGCCGGCACCACAGGCGGAGAATTAACCAAGTGAGCCACAGCGCTGGCCTGCAACTCTTTTAAAAATTGTTTTTTCAAATAGAAAGTAGTACGTTTTATTGGAAAACACTATAAAGCAGAAAATTTAAGAATTATAGAGCCATTTTGGTATATTTCCTTCTAATCTTCATGTGGACATAAAAATTTTATAGCCATATATTCAAGAACATTATCCATATACTATTTTATAGCATTTTCACTTAACAGTGTTATTATTGTTATGTTCCTCCCCTGGCTAACTGGTGCTTATCCTTTATGTCTCAACTTAAATATCACTTCTCAAAGGAAGCTTCTCCTAGGTTAGGGTCTCCTGTTACTTGTTTTCCATAACAGCCTACACTTTCCCTGTAACGTTCATCATAATTGTGAACATAGTTGTCTAAAATTAAAATTAATAATTCTTTTTCTGGGCTGGATAGCTTCTTAAAGAAGGGTTCTGTTTGTCTTGGTTACCACTTTGTCTGCAGGATCTGGTTTAGGGACTGTCACATACAAACAGGTTAAGAGCTTTGGCTCTGGAGTTAGGATAATGAACACTTTCAAAGTCTGCTGTTCTGGTGACATTGAGTAAAACAATCTTTTTTATGTTTAACCCTGAACTTCTGAGAATGGAGGTAACAGAGTAACTCTAGTGGTTTAAAAAACTTTCCTTGGTTTTGAATATGAGGTACATTGGCATGAGGCATGCATCAGGAGTAATATGGAACTATTTACTCTGCTATAGCTGAGGACAAATTGAGCCTTACCTACAGTTTGAGACATAAGCAGTTCATTATGGTCTTTCTTAATTTAATTTTTTTCAACTTTATCTGTTTGAAAGACAGAAAGTAAGTGAGAAGGTGAGATCTTCCATCTCCTGGTACATTCCCCAAATATCATCAATGTCTAGGGCTGGGCCAGGCTGAAACCAGGAGTCCAGAACTCCATCTGGGTTTCCCATGGAGGTGTCAGGGACCCAAGTACTTGAGTCATCATCTGCTGCCTCCCAGTGTGCATGTTAGCAGGAAGCTGGATTGGAAGCTCAGGTGGGATTAGAATCCAGGCACTCCAATATGGCATGTGGGTATTTCAAGTGATGGCTTAACCTATCGTGTCACAATGCGCACCCTCTTCAAATTTCTAAGAAAACATACATATATATATATATACACACACACACACACTATATACATATAGTTATGGGTCAGTTAACAGTAGGAATACATTTTGAGAAGTGAATCGTCAGGCAGTTTGTGCAAACATCATGTGGTATGCTTACACAAACCTGGGTATAAGCCAATCACTTGACACAGTCTCTGATGTAGTCAAAAGATGTGATAAATGTGAGATGTATAAGGCTTAACCAGGCCTACAGATTTATGGTAAACTTTTTAAGAAAGGTTTATTTATTTGAAAGGCAGAGTTACAGAGACAGTGAAATCTTACATCCACTAGTTCATTCCGCAAATGGCTGCAATGGCTGAGGCTAGGCCAGGCAGAAGCTAGGACCCTGGAACTTCTTCTGGGTCTCTCATGTGGCACTTGGGCCATCTTCCGCTGCTTTCCCAGGGACAGTAACAGGAAGCTGAATTGGAAGTGGAGCAGCCAGGTTTCAAACTGGCATTCGTATGGGATGCTGGCGTCACAGGTGGAGGCTTAACCTGCTGCACCGCAACACCAGCCCCTAAACTTTTTTTTTTAGTAAGCAGAAAGTGTACACTATAAAATAATGACAAAAAATATAGTACGGTAGATATATAAGCCAGTAATAGACATTTATTATCAATAAATACAATGTATAGTACATAATTGTAAGTATTATTCTTTTAGACGACTGGCAGTGCAATAGTTTTACTTACACCAGTATCATTATAAGCATGTAATACATTGAGCTGTGATGTTAGGACAACTGTGACATAACTAAGTGATAGAAAATTTTAAGCTCCATTACAGCCTTAATGGCCCCACTGTCATAAATGTGATCCATTGTTGCCTGACATGTCATTATGTAGTACATGATTATGGTGTGATCTGTAAACAGAAGCAGTTACATAGGAGGGATCAGAAAAGCTCCAGATGATTTGTTCTCCCTTGTCATTTCTGACTCTGCAGCTTTTTAGAGGTTAGAGAGATCTACCATTTTCTCCTGCCTTTTTGTTCATTCTCTTTCCTATTTCATTTTGAAAGAAAATGGTATTACAAAGCTTCATGTTTTGACAAGTGCATTTTCTTAGAATAGTCAGTTTTAAGATTTGGGATCAAAGAATAATATTTGAACAGCTGTGATGTAAGACTTGGAAGTGATTTTGCATTATATCTTTCTAAAAGTTAAAAAAACTTGTTTATATAGGAATCTGATAAAGAAGATCTGATTATCTTTTGGAAATTCAGTGATTTATTAAACATTCAGCAGATTTTGGGTGAGGGTTCAAAGAAAAGCAAATACTGTTGGTGCTGTTGAGGCCCTTTCAGTATAATGGGAAGTAAGACAGATAAGCTGGTAGCTCTCCACTTTTGTATGTAAAGATCACCTGCTTCTTGGAGGCAGGCATTTGGCACAGCAGTTGAGATGCCATTTGGGAAACTCATGTCCTGCATTGGAATGCCTGGGATCAAGTTCCTGCTCTGTTTCTGAGTCTATCTTCCTGCTAATGTGCACCCTAGGAGGCAGCAGGTAATGGCTCAAGTACTTGGGTCCCTGCCATCCATGTAAGAGACTTGAATTGAGTTCCAGCCTCATGGCTTCAGCTTGGTCCAGCAACAGCTGTTGCAAGCATTTGGGGAGTAAGCTAGCAGATGCTCTCTCTCTTTTTCTGTCTCTCACTGATGACAGTTCCATGGACCTTTTTTTCAGAAACCTCAGTGTTAACAAATTAGATAATATTGTAAGAACTTAAAGGAAGTCTGTATGAAGGGACTCATGGGGTTACAAGGAGGAGATAACTGGCTGCCTGGAGAAGTCTGAATTTTCAAGAATTAGGAAGAAGAGGTGGGATGGAACAGTTTTGTAAAAAAATTTTTAGGCACAGTTTAACTTCCACTAAACTTGCTAAGTCCTTACTTGAGTCACATTGCTTTTGAGTAAAAAAAAAAATAATAATAATAAAACATTTGAATTTATAAAATGTTCCTTTTGGTGCTTTCCAACTTTTAGGCCACTAAGGTGGGTGCAGCATCTATGATTCACTACATGGTCCTGATATCAGCTCGCTTGGTGCTACTCACATTGTGTGGATGGGTGCTCTGTTGGACCCTTGTCAGTCTCTTTCGCAGCCATTCAGTCCTCAATCTCCTTTTCCTTGGCTACCCGTGAGTACTTCCGTTTTACCATTTTCTTAGTAAATCTTTAGACATTATCTGAGTCATTCAAACAATACTGTAAAAGACTAGGAAATGAAATTCTTCAAATATAAATCAAGAATTCAGGGAGTTGGAAAGTCAGTGGGGTATGGTGACCATATAGTTTGTTTTCTATTCTGGGGTATAGTTGAGACAAGAAGCATGAGCCAGGAGGACTGTTCCAGGGGACCTACCAATGACAAACATTTTAATTAGCTTTGTTCTATCAAGTAGAGGCTTCTGTTACTACCTATGTTGGGGCAAATGGTAGTCAGTTTTAGTTGAATGAACTGATTCAGCCAGTCTTACCCTTGGTTTGTAATTTGGTTGATCAGATTATTTTCACCTTTGGGTGATGTAACAGTTATACCATACTCAGGTCCGTCAAAGTGTTTATGAAAATAAAAATTATTTATTTATTTTTTAAAAGGTTTACTTTATTTAGTTGAAAGTCAGAATTACACAGAGAGAGAAAGAGAGGAGAGGCAGAGAGAGGTCTTCCATCTACTGGTTCACTCCCCAATTGGCCACAATAGCTGGAGCTGTGCCAATCCAAAGCCAGGAGGAGCCAGGAGGTTCTTCCAGGTCTTCCATGCGGGTGCAGGGGTCCAAGGACTTGGGCCATCTTCTACTGCTTTCCCAGGCTATAGCAGAGAGCTGGATTGAAAGAGGAGCAGCTGAGACTAGAACCAGCAACCATATGAGATGCCGGCGCTTCAGGCCAGGGCGTTAACCTGCTGCACCGCAGTGCTGGCCCCGGAAAATAAAATTTAAAATATGAATTTGTTTTTGTGCAAAAAATTTTTGAGAACCATGCATATGAAGAAGTCTTCAAAAGTTCATGAAAAATGGAGTAGGTGTCGTGGTACAGCAGATGTAGCAGCTGCTCATGTTACCAGCATCCTATATCATGCCAGTGTGAGTCCTGGTTGATGCATTTCTGTTGCAGCTCCCTGCTAATATGCCTGGAAAGGCAACAGAAGATGGCCCTAGTCATTCTGGGAGAATAGAATAGAATGGAGTTTCTGACTGTTTGGTTTGTTTGGCGCAGACCTGGCTGTTGCAGGCATTTGGAGAGAGAGAGTGAACAAGCAGATGTAAGGTTTCTCTGTGTCTCTGTCTCTCCCTCTCTTCTGTTTCTCTTACAAGCAAATAAATAAATAAATTTTTTAAAAAGTTCATGAAAAATGCATATTATGAATAAACTATGTATGGGCGTCATGTCTTTTTTTTTTTTTTACCAAAATAAGCATATTTTAATTCCATTTTTCCCCATGAACTTTTTGAAGTACTTTATATGTGGATATATGTATCAATACTTTATTATAGAAACTAAATAACATTCAACAAGATTGAAAGAGTTTTATTATGAATACCAGTGTAATCCCTACCTATAATCTGCCTATTAATATTTTACTAGATTGAATAGTACATATTCTATTCATCCATATCTTTATCCATCAATTCATGTTATTTTTGGTGTATTTTGAATTTAAATTTTAGACCTTAATTCCCTTCCCCTGAAATATTTCATCATTTACGTATCACTAGCTAGATTTCAACATTTGCTTACAGTTTTTTCTTTTGAGGTTAAATCTGTATACAATAGGGGCCAGCGCTGTGGTGCAGTAGGCTAAAGTCTTGGCCTGAAGTGCCGGCATCCCATATGGGCGCTGGTTCTAGTCCCGGCTGCTCCTCTTCCGATTCAGCTCTCTGCTATGGCCTGGGAAAGCAGTAGAAGATGGCCCAAGTCCTTGGACCCCTGTACCCATGTGGGAGATCTGGAATAAGCTCCTGGCTCCTGGCTTTGGATCGGCACAGCTCCGGCTGTTGCAGCCATCTGGGGAGTGAACCAGCGGTTAGAAGAACTTTCTTTCTGTCTCTACCTCTCTCTGTAACTCTGTCTTAAAAAAACAAAACTGTATACAATAATATTCACAAATCTTGTGTACATCTTGCTGAGATTTTCTGTCTGATTCTTCCTCTATCCCTCTATCCACTTCCAAGACATATTCACAGTGGATCCTGGAACTAGGCTAACTATCCTTTTTTTTTTTAAGATTATTTATTTATTTGCAAGCCAGAAATAGAGAGAGAGATCTTCCATCTGCTGGTTCACTCCCCAAATGGCTGCAATGGCCAGGGTTGGGCCAAGCTGAAGCCAGGAGCCAGCAACTTCTTCAAGGTCTCCCACATGGGTACAGGGGCCCAAGGACTTGGGCATATTCCACTGTTTTCCCACACACATTAGCAGAGAGCTGGATTGGAAGTGGAGCAGCTAGGACTTGAACCAGTGCCTGTATACAGTGCCTGCACTGCAGGCAGAGACTTAATCACCTACATCACAGTGCCAGCCCTAACCATCCTCTTAAACTAATACATGTTCATCCTTTCTCCCTTTGTAGAAAACTATGAACACATGTCTGTTTTTAATTTTTTATAAAATGCATAGCTAAGTAAGATCTTTTTATTTCCCATTCTTCATATCTGAATTTATGTCAGTGAAATAACTTTTATTTATAATACCTAGGTTACAGTTTGGAAATTAGTTAATGAGAACTCAGGGAATTATTTAAAAAAAATTTTTAAGGGATGGTTGGAGTAACTATAGAAGCTATTAAAAGTCTCAGAAATACTCAGTTCTTTAAGTAATTCTACTTCTAGAAATTTATTTATTGTACTTCTAGAATTGTTTCATTAATTCATCAAATATTTATTGAGTGCATATTATGTTTTTTTATTTTTTATTTATTTATTTTTTTTTATTTTTTGACAGGCAGAGTGGACAGTGAGAGAGAGAGACAGAGAGAAAGGTCTTCCTTTGCCGTTGGTTCACCCTCCAATGGCCGCCGCGGCTGGCACGCTGCAGCCGGCGCACCGCGCTGATCTGATGGCAGGAGCCAGGTGGTTCTCCTGGTCTCCCATGGGGTGCAGGGCCCAAGCACTTGGGCCATCCTCCACTGCACTCCCTGGCCACAGCAGAGGGCTGGCCTGGAAGAGGGGCAACCGGAACAGAATCCGGCACCCCGACCGGGACTAGAACCAGGTGTGCCGGCGCCGCAAGGCGGAGGATTAGCCTAGTGAGCCGCGGCGCCGGCCCTGTTTTTTTAAAGATTTATTTATTTACCTGAAAAGCAGAGTTACACAGACGCAGAGGCACAGAGAGAGAGAGAGAGAGAGAGAGAGAATGAATCTTCCACCCACTGTTCATTCTTCCATCCGCTAGTGCACTCCCCACATGTCTGCAACAGCTGGAGCTAGGCCAATTCGAAGCCAGGAGCCAGTAGCTTATTCCAGGTCTCCCATGTGGGTGCAGGGGCACAAGCATTTGGGCCATCTACTGCTTTCCCAGGCCATAGCAGAGAGCTGGATCGGAAATGGAGTGGCCAGGACTTGAACTGCCGTTCATATGGTATGCTGGCACTGCAGGAGGCAGTTTTATCTGCTATGCCATAGTTCCAGCCCCATGTATTCTGTGTTTCAACCAGTATTCAAGTTACAGCATTGAATTAAGCAAAATGAAATCTCTGCTTTATAGAGCTTCAGGTGTGGGGAGCCTTTATCCTACCAAAGGATATTTGGATATTTATATAATAATTTTTGAGCTATACAAGATTATCAATTTAAAAATTGGCCTGCTATAGGCATATTGAATTTTGAGTCCCGCATTTGTGTTGCCTTGGCAGGGCCAGACCAAATGATTTTGCAGGCCTTTATGACCCATGGGCTAGACATTCCCCACTGTTGGCTTAAATTGTAGTGAGGGAAAAAATAGATCAAGAAATTAAAAAAAACCCAAAGTCAAAAACCCAATAAGTATGTAAACTATATGGAGGGGCAAATCTGTGGAGAAAAATAACTTGGAAAGAGGAACTAGGAGTACTTGTGCAGTGGGGTGAATGGTATAATAGCAGGCAGCGGAGCCCCTCAGTAGAGGGAATGTTTAAGGTAAAGGGCAGGCAATATGAAATTATCAGATGTACATAAAGATGTGATTAGGAAAAATCCTTGTCTCATGTATGGTGGGGGAAAATAAACAGCCTACATTTCTAAAAAGAGAAATGGGTAAATGATGGTACAATATATGAGAATCATCTAGTATCTTGAAAGTTTGTGCAGAAGGATATTCAGACATAAGGAAATACTGTGCATGCACACATCACCCAGCTAACAGTGGGATTTAAAACAGCTTCTACCAGATGGGGCCAAACATAAAACTGTATATAAAGTGTATACATTGGGGAAATGTATGCCCAATTATAAGCACGATTATTTCTGGGTAATTTATATTTTGTCATTGTGACTTTTCTGTAGTTTCCTATGATTCCAGAAAGAAATGAGAAGTCTTCCCAAACAGGGCAGGGAATTTTACCACCAGCAAAGCCCCCCATGTATACTGTGTGCTCTGGTAGATTTTGACTGTTTTAGTGCCATCGTTATAAGACTCTGTGGTCTCATGTTCATATTCACCTTGTTTTACAGGTTTGGTGTTTATGTTCCTCTTTGCTGTTTCCACCAAGATAGTAGAGCTCATCTTCTTCTCACGGACTATAACTATGTGGTTCAGCACCAGGCGGTAGAGGAAAGTGCCTCGACTGTGGGTGGCTTACCGAAATCCAAAGACTTCCTCCTCTTACTGCTGGAGACCCTAAAAGAACAATTTAATAATGCCACGCCCATCCCCACCCACAGCTGTCCGCTCTCTCCAGACCTCATTCGCAATGAAGTAGAATGTCTGAAAGCAGATTTCAATCACAGAATCAAGGAAGTTCTCTTCAACTCTCTCTTCAGTGCCTACTATGTTGCGTTTCTTCCCCTGTGTTTCGTGAAGGTAAGTGGGTATCTTGCTTTCATGTGCTTCCTGGATTTGTGTGTGAATTGGGTAAACTGGCTATTTCTTGTTTAATCCCCCTTTTCTCTGTCTCCCCTTTGGCAGCCTGGATGGTGGAGTTCGGCTGCATCTGAAGTGCACTAATACCGCTCCTGGTTGGCGGATAGGTATTTCCGTATATGTGATGCACCCCGTGGTGGTCCTTTCTTTTTTTCCGTTCTTTCCTTCTTTCTTTCTCGTTATTTTTAGTTCCTGGGGAGAGTAAACTGTACCTAAAATAGAATCAGTATGTTGTAGCTTCAGAGAACCAGAGTGGCTGTAAAATCCAGCCTGCCGTGTACTTGATCCTAACGTGGTCACCAGGAATTTCCTTGACTCTAATCTTTATTTAATAAACTTCAGTTTACTTCAATAGAAAAGAAAAATGGTCTGGATTTCACCTGGGCCCAGAATCTTTTGGGACATTTTAGCGCCCTTCCTTCACCCATTTAGAAGCACTTCTGCAGCCGGAGTGGTCCTTCAGAAACACTCAGTTCTTCTAGGAAGAAAGCACTTGAAATATAATTGCCTCTCCTCCCAGCCCTACTCATACAGCCAGAAAGTCAGGTTGGAGGAACTTGGAGGACTCTGCTCTTGAACTTCCTGCACGGACAGCAGGACAACCAGTGCATGTGTGACCCAGTGTGGCATTTATCTGCAGGGCATGTGTCCATGCACCCATCCCTGCCTCAGTTTGCCAGTGCGTGGATCATTTCTCTCTTATGATCTTTTCCAGAGTACCCAGTACTACGACATGCGCTGGTCATGTGAGCACCTCATTATGGTGTGGATCAATGCCTTCGTGATGCTTACCACACAGCTGCTGCCATCCAAATACTGTGATTTGCTGCATAAATCAGCTGCTCACCTGGGCAAGTGGCAGAAGCTCAAACATGGGTCCTACAGCAATGCTCCACAGCACATGTGAGTAGGCCAGAGGGTAAGACCATGGAACACTTTTTCTACATGTTGCTGGTCATGTTTTTTCGCTCTGTATGTCATTCTTGTTTTTGGCTTTGAACATTATAGTTTTTGTTTACATAGATGCTTGTCATCACGCTGAACTGATCACGGGGTACATTAACTCATTTCCACCACCATCTTCAGCCCCTCCTTAAATGCACCTTAACTTTGAGCTGCCCAGTTACTGTAGAGTGTGTAATTTGTCTCGCAAGCTGTACTCACAGAATTCTCTTTCAGTTTTAACCCTTTGCCCAAATTCAGTCATGATGTATTTTTAATTCTTTTTAGAGTTTTAAGGCTTCATTTTCTCATTTTAATTGCCACAGCTGAGTAGATGCTGGCTACTCATTTCACAGCTGGAGTTTGCTTCTCTTCCTTCTAATACATGCAGATTTGTTGTAGCTGTTTACTGTGCCTGTACTTTTTATGTTTTTTTCTTTTCTTCCTAAACTCTGTCCTCAGTGTTTCTTTCCCTGCTTCTCTCGTATATACTGAAAGCTGCCTCTGTGAGTTCTCTTTAAATATTCCTCATTGTGTCCCCTGGCCATTCATTTTCTGCATGGCCCCCTGACCCAAAATGGCTTATTTTAGAACCTTCTGTTCTGTCACTTATGAGCCCATCATCAGACGTTTCTCAGACTAGGACCATCTGCATCTTCCTTTCTTTTATGATTTGAACATTTCACAATTCCATGCCCTAGAATTTTTTTCCTAATTCAGTGGGACAGATTGAGGTGACCCTCCTTTCCCTCTGCCCCCCGGTTCTCCCCTCAATTATCTGCCTTGATGTCTGATACAGATTAGCGCAGGCCTTCAAGCCCAGGAACTGAAAGAGATTGGGCCAGGCTGAAAAGACACCCGACTGTGGGCAAAGGACAGATTTCAATAAAAATTGAAAATACAGTCCACAGTGCTAGTACTGTGCATCTTCAGGCTCCTGATGGCACATGGCCATGAGGTGTATCATCACGTTAATGCTGGTAAGTGTGAGCAAGCCGGCGGAGCGTTCTGTCAACGGGAAAGCTTCAGGCTGCTAGATTTTTTTTTTTAACATATCTAAACTGCTGCCCCAGTTCTTATCTTAGGAAACTAACCCTTCCAAAATCAGGAAGAGATTAATTAACTTAATTAAAAAAAAAAAAAAGCTTAACCAAAAGATCCTCATCGCCATCCCCACCCCAACTCCATTACATAGATGCTAGAAAGAATGAAACTGCTTCTTCCCTAACTTCCTTTCCCTCGAGAAACTTCTATAAAAATAAACCAAGAAAGCTGAAAAAGTCAGTGTGTCAGTACCGTGTGTATGTCTGTGTCCTACTGTATAGCTTCTATCTGTGAAGTATTTGGATTTGTGATAGGTAAATTATTTTGCTAGCTTTGGGGATATACTTCTGCAGTAAATGTCCTCCTAGGTTGACAGGGTGTTGATTTTCCCAGTGCTGTTATTGCCATCAGCTCTCTCTTTGTTCCCTCTGGCATTCCTACCAGTAGACTGCTTACTTGGGCTGGAGATGATAGTCCACCTGCTTACACTGTTTTCTGACTCATAGATACCTTACTTATACAATTATATCTCCTCATTCTCAACCTCTTCAGTCCTTTGACAGAGTTAACTGTATAATTTTGTAACCTCTGTACTGTATAGAAATGAACTAAGTAACAAATCCTAACTCCTTCCAGTTTGACCATGGATGGAATTACTGTATTTTCAGAATTCAGACAGATGAAGCCTTTTTAAATCCCTTCCATAGAACTCTAGCTGGCTTTGCCAGACACTGTCATGTCTGTAATTGCCAGTATCCTAACATTTGCATTTCTTTCTCCCTTAGTTGGTCAGAAAATACAATATGGCCTCAGGGGGTGTTGGTGCGGCACAGCAGATGTTTATACAGAGCCATGGGACCTTACAACGTGGCAGTGCCTTCAGATGTCTCCCATGCCCGTTTTTATGTAAGTACCACTTATTTATTTTTTAAAAAGATTTATTTATTTATTTGAAAGGCGGGGGGGGGAGTCTTCCATCCACTGGTTCACTCCCTAGATGGCCGCAACAGCCTGAGCTGCACTGATCTAAAGTCAGGAGACAGGAACTTCCTCCAGGTCTCCCATGTCGGGGCCGGGGCCCAAGCACTTGGGCCATCTTCTGCTGCTTTCCCAGACCATAGCAGAGAGCTGGATCAGAAGTGGAGCAGCCAGGACTTGAACTGGTGCCCATTTGGGATGCTGGCACTGCAGGTGGCGGCTTTACCTGTTAACGCCACACCGCTGGTGCCACTTACTTATTTTTAAAGGAGACAGAGGATAGGTGCTGCTGCAGCAGCTGCTGCTGCTTTTTTAAGGTTTATTTATTTGATAGGCAAAGAGACAAAAAAGGGAGAGACTGAGAGAGATCATCTTCTGTTGGTTTATTTCCCAAATGGCAGCGACAACCAGATGTGGGCCAGGCCAAAGCCAGGGCCAGGAACTCTATCCTGGTCTCCCCTGTGGGTGATGAGGTCCCATTACTTAGGCCATCATCCATTGCCTACCCAGGACCATTAGCAGGAAGCTGGTCAGCAGCAGGGTAACCAATACTTAAACTAGTACTCTGATAAGGGCTGTACGCATCACAAGTAATAGCTTAACCTGCACCACAACACTGGCCCCATAAGTGCTGCTTATTTATTTATTGTTTTTAGAATTATTTTATTTATTTGAAAGACAGTTACAGAGAGAGGTAGAGCCAGAGAGAGAGAGAGAGGTCTTCCATTCCAAAATGACCACAACGGCCAGAGCTGAGCTGATCCAAAGCCAGGAGCCAGGAGCTTCTTCTGGGTCTCCCATGCAGGTGCAGGGGTCCAAGGACTTGGGCCATCTTCTGCTTTCCCAGGCCATAGCAGAGAGCTGGATTGAAAGAGGAGCAGCTGGGACTCGAACCGACGCCCAAAGGGGATGCCAGCACCTCAGGCTGCGGCTTTAACCCTCTGTGCCACAGCGCCAGCCCCTGGTTCTCCTTATTTAGTTTCACACATAGGCTTAGGGGTGTTAGGAGACTGTTCTATGTGTTAGCACCTAGCACAGTGTAGAGCACGTACTAAGAAATTAATACATGGTAATGACTGCTATTACTATAACAGTAGCCCCTGTCCTTTGAAAATGTCTTCTGAAATGCAATTTAAAGGTCATACACTGTTATTCTAGTTTCAGTACCTGGGCTGTTAGAATAGAATTTGTTGAATCTAGTATTATTTGAAATAAGTAGGCAATCATCTAAGACTTTTTCATTAAAATTTTTTTTTGCAATAGTTTGGTTTGATGGTATCCTTAAGTGATACTGAGTATAGTAATAATATGATTTTCATGTTTTTGGTTTTTTTTTTTTTTTGTCATATAGATTGTCTCCTTGAGTTACTTTAACTTCCCCTTTGAAAGTCAGACAACTGCTAAGACTGGTGACCTATTTTGCCTTTACCTGGACTAGAAGAAAAAAAATATAAAAGAAGGAAGTAACAAGCAATAGACACCCACTAAATCCAACCTCTGTCCTGTTTGAATGTATGCTTTGTTTCATATTCTTTTTGATCTTTCGGTTTTCCGGAAATAATGGCTTTAGGAGGCAGAAGTATTTTCTTATCAAGAGCCAGCCTGCCAATGAGAGTGGGGAGAAGAGATGAATGTGGAGAACTGTTCTTAGTAACGGTGTCCATAGTGCAGTACATTGCCTTTGAACGGAGATCATCTTAAAACTAACTGAAGTGCCAGGAGCTTCTTCCAGGTCTCCCATGCAGGTCAGGGGCCCAAGCACTTGGGCCATCTTCCACGGCTTTCCCAGGCCATAGCAGAGAGCTGGATCGGAAGTAGAGCAGCTGGGACTCGAACTGGCACCCATGTGTGATACCAGCACTGCAGCGAGCAGCTTTACCCACTACGCCACAGCCTGGCTTACTCTTCTATAATAAAATTTTTAAAATAATATTTGTTTATTTGAAATGCAGAGAGAGAGAAAGGTATCTTCTGTCTGCTGATTTACTCTCCCAGTTGCCCACAACAGCCAGGGGTCAGCCAGGCCAAAGCCAGGAGCCCAGAAAGCAATCTGAGTCCCCACATGGGTGGCATGGACCCAGCTCCTTGAGTCATCACCTGCTGCCTCACAGAGTGCTCGTTAGCAGAAAACTGGATCAGAAGTGGAGCCAGCACTCAACTTCAGGCGCTCTAATATGGGGTGCGGGGGCCCCAGGCAGCATGTTAACTGCTGCACAAAGCACCCGCCCCTGGTCCACTCTTTAGGTGGAAACCTGTCCCATGCATCTGAATCAGGGTCTCTGGAGGATTCCAGGAATTTGTGTATTTGGAAATGATTCTTAAGCACACTAAGGTTTGATAGCATTCATTTAAAATGTGTCTGTCTATAGCTCTTAGCCTTTAAAGCCTGCCCTCACCTTGCTGCTCCTTCTGTTTGTAGCTTACTGGCACAGTTAATTGTAGATTCAGCATGGCATCTGAATGTTCAGATTCTCAATACTGATAGAAAATTAATTCTGGCCCAATTTTATCCGTATCACTGGGTCTCCTGTAGTAACTGAGGTTAAACCTCCTTTTCCTCCTCCTCCTGGGGACCTTGAGGACTTGTGTGTCTTTCAGAGCTGCCAGGAGTATTTGTCATCATTCTCAGGTTTAAGCTCTGAAGTCTACATTCCATCTAAACTTCTTTCAGATCTACTATACTACCATTATTACAGTCTATCTTTCATATAAATTTAGCACCAGATTCAGCAGAATTGTTAGGTAACATTCCTTTGCAACCTGTGAACTGTGTCTTTCTAGTCATAACACCTTTTCATTGGTAAACTAAAAGTTAGTGCCTTGGAGAGAAAGATTTGGTCTGAGTGTCCAACTCTAATTCTCTTTTCCTTCTTGGCCTGTCACCTGCACCCTTCCTTTCACTATCTATAATAAATAAATAAATGAACAGCAGAATTTTACAGTGTAGAGGATTTTAGTGAGTGACCCTAGTAGGTGAAGAGTTTTGCCAGCAGGGTGGCATAGCAGGTTAAGCCACTGCCTGCAACGCCTGCCTCCTATATGGGCACAGATTTGAATCCTGGCTGCTGCTCTTCCAGTCCAGCTCCCTGCTAATGGCCTGGGAAAGCAGCAGAAAATGGCTTAAGTGCTTGGGCCCTGGCACCCACATGGGAGACCCAGAAGAAGCTCCTGGCTCTAGTCATTGTGGCCATTTGGGGAGTGAACCAGCACACGGAAGATTTCTCTCTCTTTCTCTGCCTTTTTTGTCTCCCTCTCTCTGTAACTTTGACTTTCAAATAAATAAATATATTTTAAAAAGTAAAATTGAGAAACTATTTTATTGATATTTCAACTTGTAATACTTTCCCTCTATCTCCAATTGACTACTGATGATGTTTATGTCTTAAATCAGCCCTAAGCTAAGGATTTTTTTTTTTTAACTTTTATTTATTCTTTTGAGGGCCAGAGTTTCAGAGAGAGGGAGAGACAGAGAGAGAGGTCTTCAATCCACTGGTTCACTCCCCATATGGCTGCAATGGCTGGAATTAGGCCAATCTGAAGTCAGGAGCCTCTTCCGGGTCTCTCATGCAGGTGCAGGGACCCAAGGACTTGGGCCATCTCCTGCTGCTTTCCCAGGCCATCAGCAGGGAGCTGAATCTGAAGTGGAGCAGCCAGGATTTGAACTGGCACATAAATGGGATGCTGGTGCAGCAGGCGGAGGTTTAATCTGCTATGCCACAGCACCGGCCCCAGCTAAGATGCTTTTATTGTTTTCAGATTGTTATGGTTTAAATAATTATGTAATATCCTCAATTAGGTAATATCCTCAATTTTTACCTCTTGAATTATAAAACCTAAATTATTTCCCATCTAGTACTTTTTCAAGCCTTTATATTAAATGTATTTTTGGTAATTTTAAATAAAAATTTAAAAATATAAGAAAAATGTCTATAGGTAGTATTCTTTGGGGTATATTACCTTTTCATTTCTCAGGAACATTGAAATTAAATTTGTTCCATTGTTCCTGGAACAAAAAGGGAAAAGTTTGGTTCTGCACACCAAGAAATAGCCTGATTACAAATTTAACAAGCAGATCTATTTGTTACTGTATATGGAAACTCGTAAATAAGAAGTTAGTTGTGAACAGTAACTGAATAATTATAGCCTTCACTCATCTGTGAAATAACATTTTGTTTTTAACTTCCTTACAGTTTCTCTTTCATCGTCCATTAAGGCTGTTAAACCTGCTTATCCTTATTGAGGGCAGTGTTGTCTTCTACCAGCTGTATTCCTTGTTGCGGTCGGAGAAGTGGAACCACACCCTGTCCATGGCTCTCATCCTCTTCTGCAACTACTATGTTTTATTTAAGCTCCTCCGGGACAGAATAGTGTTAGGCAGAGCATACTCCTACCCACTCAACAATTATGAACTGAAGGCAAACTAAGCTGCCTCTCAACAATGAGGGAAAACCCAGATAAAAATATTTTCGTACGTTCTATTTTTTTCTTGCAATTTTTATAAATATTTAAGATATTTTATATTTTGTATACTATTATGTTTTGAAAGTTGGGAAGGGTAAAGGATATTAAATGTATCCATAAACAAGGTGATGTGATCTTTCATGTGTTAGTATATTTGAATGATACACATATGAGATGAATGCCTCTCCAGTAAAGAGATTGATTTGTTGTCTGGCTCTGAAATAGTTCATTCATCTGTGAACACACCTCGTGTATCATTTGACAGTCCGTTGGTGTGTCTGCTTTTCTTTCCGTCCTCGCTGATTATCTTTAGTCTTCAGCTGGCCGGTATCTCTGGTGGGAGACCAACGAGTTGCCTGCCTGCCCCCCTTGCTTCTCTCCATTCAGGCGGCTAGCAGTGCTGGAGTCCACGGGGGAAAGAGTGAGTCAGAGTCCTGTGGGGTTCTCTGTCTTCTGCTGTAAGTATTGCTGAGATGGGGCTTTGCTGGGCTACTACTACGTGACATATAAAGATGCTTTTGAACGCACTACGGCCTTGTGGCTCAGGGCTTTGTTGTCACATATCCTGTTCTTTCACTTTTCTTATTTCCAGAGGTTTTCCTTTTACTCTGCATTGTTTGAAATAGTACTTTTCAAGGTAGTAGGTCTGCCACATTTAGGAAAGAAAGTGACCTATGCCTGGCCAGTGGGAGATGTGTGTGCCATGTGGGCTCGTGGAGGAACAGATTGAAAATACCAAGAAACCAGAAGAGTGAGGAATCCTCAGCTACACCATGCAGCCAAGCATCGGGAGTTATGAGGGAATGTGAAATTCAAAGTTAATGCTTTATCCTCAGAGAATTTCATATATATCCATTTTCCAGAATCTCCACGCTTGCGAGCATTGATCCTTTGAGTTATCACCTCCCCTGTTCTTGGAAGGTGATATATTTATTTCCATTCATGTTGCCACTAGGCACCCAAACTTCTGAGGCCTGTTGTAGACCCCCTAAAATATGTTGTTTTCTGTATAGGATTTGGTTTTTTACACCATGAAGCTTTTGGTGAAACAAAATATGACTTAGAAAGTAAAAAGATCAATCGTTCAGTTCATAAACTGCTATGAAAACAATTTTTGTAACAGGGTTCCATAGGATTTTTAGCAAAAGAAGCATTGTGAAGTGTAGGCGTGTATGTAGATGCCCAAGTAACTACTTTTACATTTATAGTAACTATTTCCTTAACTATTTTGATGTGTAAACATTTTTTAAAAAATTAAATCATTTGGCATTCCATCAGACTGTTCAGCCATGCAACAAATGTCTAATGACCAGCAGGGGCTGTGTCGGACCTGGTGGATGCAGCAGGGAGTGAGAAGTCTGAAGGCCCCGTCCTACAGAGCTCACAGTGTGAGGGCACCGGTGGTGCGTTACACACAGCAAAGGATTTATACATAAAAGGTTTTCTGGTGGGAGAGGAAAGTGCAGTAAGAGAAAGTAGATCAGGCCAAGGAACTAGTGGCAGGAATGGCACTGCCAGAAGGCATTTTTGAGACGATGATTGAACAGAGACGAGACAAAGCGAGACTGAGCCATATAAATAGCTTTGGGGATAATTCAGTGCCCAATGTGGGAACAAGTTGGTATAGTGAAAGAACAGGAAAACCAGTGTATTAGTTGATGGCTTTTTAAAGTGGTTGAGCTTAAATATGGCCGTTCTTGGGGTGGAGAAAAGACAAGGAAGTTGCCATCTCATTATTCCTTGGAATCTTGGAAGATACACTTAAAAAGATTTATGTATTTATTTGAAAGGCAGAGTTATAGAGAGGCAGAGACAGAGTCAGAGAGATTCGCTGGTTCATTCCCTAAATGGTCGCAATGGCTGGATCTGGGCCAATCTGAATCCCGGAGCCAAAAGCTTCCTCCGGCTCCCTGACACAGGTGCAGGGCCCCAAGGACTTGGGGCATCTTCTACTGTTTTCCCAGGCCATAGCAAAGAGCTGGATTGGAAGTGGAGCAGCCAGGACTCAAACTGGTGCCCATATGGGCAGGAGGTGGCTTTTACCTGATACGCCATAGCGTACACTTTTCTTGGCTGGTAAATGTTTTGATAAAATTTCTTGATGGCTAGGAACAAAATCATTGGCATGGGCACAGAATGTCTCATCAAAGTGGTCCCAACTTAGCTGTAGCATTGAAAGGTAACTAGAATAACCTTGTTGAGAAATGATGCAGTTTTGTAAACAGACCCAATTCCTCTTTCTGGCTTGCCTTGTTTTGGCTGTGTCCTAAAAGAGGAGCACAGCAGGCTAGCTAAACGTAAGTGGATATGAGGAATAACAATTAATTTTGGCTAGTGAAATTGCAAAGTCCCCCTGCTCCTGCCTCCAGAATCAGCAGCATTCCTGGGGTAAAACCCTCCAGTTCAACTTGCTGCTGCTCAATCCACCTGTTCTTTGTAGATGCCACATTCATGGGGAAGGGGAAACGTCATGGATCTCTGGATATTGTTATGGGTCAGGTGGGAGAAGGGACACAATCTTTGCTTGTGAAAGTAGGAAATGCATACCTGTTAAAAGAAGGGCCTTTTCTGTAATTTTTTTAATGTTTCGAATTAAAGGTATGTGGAAAGGATGGTTAGCAAAAGATCAGGTAGGTGAACTTGGGATCTGGGGAAGGAATGAAGATGCTCAGTCAGTTGTCTGGGTGGCCTGCAGCGGGTGACTGTTTCAGGAGGATGGTTCACAGAAACGAGCATGGTGGGAATGTTCAGAATCCTGTTCATTCAGATTCCACGTTTCTATTCCGCGAGCCTTCTTTCCTTCCATTGCCTATTATCCCCTCCACCACTGCTGCCCCCCCCCCCCCATTTCTATTTACTGGGCAATTATGTCTCTGGCCAGACACTGCTTGGGTGCCAGAGATAGTGACGTCCAGAGTTCATTAACTAATGGGAGGCAGGCAATTGAATCAGGTGTCACACGAGAGCTCGTTGAAGTCTATATGAGATAGAGTGCTGATACAGAGAAGGGGGTGATCAGCTTCGCCTCATGGGAATGGGGGCTGTTCGCGTCAGGGGAGGCTTCACTGTGGAAGGAGTGCCGGGACTTAACCGAAACAGGGAGGGCACCTGTGGGTCATGTGTATGGTACTTTCTAATTTGGGAGGATCCTGTGATCCAGCGTGGCTTTGGGCACAGGATACACAAAGATCAAGGTATTCATATAACCAGTTCAATAATGCTAGAGAGCTAAGCACAGAGTAGATCACAGAAGGACTTAAATTCTACATTAAGGAGTTTGGATTTGTATTACCTGGTAGGCCACATGTTCTCAAAGTGGTGATCCCTGGACACTCAGATATACTAAGCTAGAATTCTGAGAGTGCAGCCCAGTAACATACACTTTTAAATACACTTTTATTTTTTTAAAAGATTTATTTATCTGAAAGAGAGAGGAAGAGACGGGGGGAGGGGGGTGGTGGTCTTCCATCTGCTGGTTCACTCCCCTAGATGGCTGCAACACCTGGAGCTAAGCTTATCTGAAGCCAGGAGGCCCCTCTGGGTCTCCCATGTGGGTGTAGGGGCCCAAGCATTTGGGCTGTCCTCCATTGCTTTTCAAGCACATAGTAGAGAAGCTGAATCAGAAGTGGAGCAGCCGGGACTTCAACTGGCGTCCATATAGGATGCCAGCACTGCAGGCCAGAGCTTTAACCTGCTGTGCCACAGTGCCAGTCCCAGCTCAATGAATTCTTAAGGACAGAAGTCTGGAATTGTTTAGACACAAGACATCTAATGAAAAACTTAAAAGTCCATGCTTGAGTAAACAGGGATGGGGTGGATCTCCAGTGTGTGGGTGGTGGAAGCAGCCATGTACATAAATGAGGTAGGATGTGAAAAGAAGGAAGGGAAAATTTAGTGAATAACTAAAGGGCAAAGAAGAGGAAACACTGAAGTGATTGAGATCAAGAAAATGGATGACCAAGAAAGGGGAAATAGGGCTTCAAAAAAAAAAAAAAAAAATTGACCATATCAAACATAATAGGTAGTCAAGAGACTGAAAAGTATCAGTTTGGCAATCAGGTCATTTGTGACTTTAGCCAGAGATTTTAGCAGAGCACTGAGGATGGAGGTCAGGTTGCAGTTGGTCCAGAATAGTGAACTGAAATGAAGAAGTAGGAACAGTGATGATGACTCTTCCAAGACTGGTCACGATAACGTGGTACAGGTGGACAGAGTTGAGGAAGCCTTTTGTTTAAGGAAGGAGAGACCTTGGTATATTATATGCGGAGGGAAAGAAGCCCAAAGCCGGAAAGGCTGAAATATAGGGGAGAATAAAGGATGGGAGGAGACTGGAAACACAGGAGCACTGAAAAGAAGGAAAATAATTCCTCTAAACTAGGAGGGAGGCTAGGAAGACACATGCGGATAAGAGGAAGTGATGGCGGGAGGCTGATCATAAACTTGTGCTGGGAGAGACGGTTTTCCTTATTGTGTGTATGGGGACCGGGGGTGGAGTGGATTGCCCAGGACAGGGTTGAAAAGAGCGGAGTGGCCATTGTGGGCTTTGTGAATGAGGCCTCTACTGAGGTGAAGGACCCAAACTGTGTAAAGGCGCTAATACCATAGTTTATGATTTTCTCAGATCCATGCCATAGGCACAGAAAAGGGTAGAGAAGATGGGCAGCAAGAATCCTGGCCCCTTGAGCGAGACTTGCCAAGGAAGTGTGGCTGAAGGACGAGAGGTCCTGGGGAGAACAGTGGAGGAGATGCACCTTGGGGTCTGGAGAGGCGAGGAAAAGAAAGAAGTTGCCGGAGGGGCTGCCTGACAGAGTAGGGGTGGACCAGGCAATGGTAATCTTGCACAAATAGAATGAATAAAGTAGCAAGGATAAGAGAAGTTTCTGAGAAAGGAAAATGAGAATTTAATCACAAAGTCCTGGATTGTGAAACAGTGTGATACATAACAAACTCAAGAAGCAAACGGCCAAAACTGAGTAGAAGCAAAAAACTGTGAGCAATTATGGCAAGGTGTTGGTTTTCCTCCAGAACATTGAAGCCATCTGGGATGATGGTGGGATACAAAGGAGAAGGAAACAGGAAGTTTGGTACCAAACACTAGGAAATTTGAGACATTGACTACATCATGACCACAAAGAACGGTAGAAGTGAAATTGCTGGATCCATAAATTTCAGTAATGATTGTATATGAAATGGAAAGAAGCAATCGTGTAGAAGTGAGAAGAATGTTTTCCGACTCTGTTGAAAGTCTGTGTGTCGTGGGAGAGTGCAGCCTTCTGCAAAAAAAGAGTGTCCTTCCAGGAGTTGTGTTCAAGTCCAGGAAATGACAAGGACAGTGAAGAGACCAAGGTGTGTGTGTGTTCAAGGGGGTGTGATAAAGATAGAATGCCTCCAAAGAAACTAGGAAAGGCTGGGAGTCAGGGGAATGAATGGTATATGTGTGTTATGGGGGGCAGGGTCAGGGGAGTTGGGAGACAAACAGGCATATGACAATCTGGGAGTGTAGGAGAAAAAAGGCCTTCGGGGCACTACTGAAGGAAGATGGGCGCATGGCTGAGTGGTGAGTGTAAGGTTTTAAATAGACTAACATGCTAGCATTGCTGTCTCCTTAGCAAGGGTGTTTTGTACTGCAAGGATCACTTGAGTGGGAACCTGGCTCATACAGGTCTTCCCACGGCCTCCCCCTCTGTATGATCATATGTTCCCGACTAACACAGTTTGTTTTTCCTCCCCCGGAGCATCATTGACATGATCACCAAAATAAAACAGTCCCCCTCACTGGTTCAAATAGTAGGAAAGCTGAGTTCACATCTCTGAGCGTGGCCCCTCGTGACTCCCTAAGCCATGGAGTGCTGAGAAGTAATGAGCCTTTTGCTTTTCATTTTTCATATATATATATATGTACTGGGCAGCTTTGGCACCCTGTGTGAGTGCAATAGTAAGGGTGAAATTGCAAACATATGACAATTATTAATATGTAAAATAACAAGTTTACTAAAGCAGATTTTGCTGTGAGACCAAACGAAGTAACAACAACAGCAACACAAAAATGACATCAAACAGAACTAGAACGATGAGTCTGAAGCATAAAATCTACTTTCCTGATAGGACATGTCCTCCTCTAGCTCAGAGGTCCAGCATAAGCACTGCATTTTACATCATTTATTAGAGTACATTTTTAAAGCATAACAATCTTTTAATTACATTTAAATGTCTCTATGGATAGGCTTAATATTTATTTATACTTTTATAATCAATAGAAAAAACATTTTGATTACATCTTTGGAAACATGTAGAGCTCAAAAAAAAAAAAAAAAAACAGCTGAAATCATGTGGCTTTCTAACAGACTCCTTTGAAAAGTGCTTTACTTGGCAGAATTATAAGCCTGAAAATATTATGGCATTAACTTATTGCAAAGCATTGTTACTCATCCGCAAAACACATGGCTGTGGACTTTTCCTTCACTCTCTTAGAGAATTCTTGCATTTCTCATGCACCTCCAGGTTACTAACGACCTACTCTGTACCCATCCATGTGTGTGGCCCCCAATTTTGCCCTATCTGGACTGGCACCGATCTCCCCCTTCTCTCCGTGCTTGGGAAGGTGTTTGCGCCCTCTTGTGGCCTTATTTTGCTAGGGAAGGTGTTGGTAAAGGAAGATGCGTTCTTTGTCATGCCATACTTTGAGCTGATCTTCCTGTTGGAAGTGTCTAAAATCATACTCCTGGCAACATTTTACTCCAATATTCATGTCAGCAGATAGGGCCCACTTTGGTAGAATGTGACTCTAATCAATCCTGGTGAGAATTAGATCGACCTTAAACTTCTACTCTGATTCCAGACAAAGGAATCAGGTTCCCCAGTCCGTCACACAGGACCCTGCACAAATGATTCTGCCACCCAGTTTCAGTGAAATGTAATTATTATATGCTAAACCTCATCCATGAAGTAAATAGTTTATTGGACCTATGACTTCGTCATCAACAGGAATGAACACGTTTTGTGATAACAGAAGTCTCTTGAATCCCCTCTCAAGTAGTATGGAATGCCAATCCTACCTGGCTCATTGGCAAAGATCCAACAGGACTTCACTGCAAAATCCACTTGGGCCACACAAAATCTCAGAACTACTTACTCTAGCTTCATTGTGGCTCTCTAATTCTTTAGATCTCAACACCTGAGTGTCTCACTGGTCCCCTCTCTTAGATTTCCACTTGTGTTTAAATGGATTAAAGTCAGTAGTCGCTTGCATACCATTAGCAATCCTATTAAAAGATGTTACTTGCTGTTTTTCCCCTCTGCCTTGGTTTGTTAACAATTCTAAAGCTTGTTCTCTCTTGGTTATGGGCTCTCCCATTTATTACCATCCCTCTCCTTTTTACTGGACTAGTCAAGGACTGAGGAATAAGTACCAAGGTACCCAATGCATTGTTACTAAGCTCTTAATAAATATTTGAGGATGATGATGTTTATGTTTTGAATGTCCCCCAAATCTAGAATTCTAACTTGCAGTATATTTTTAGTTTTTAGGACTTATATTAGGCTTACAGTATGTTAATAGGGTTTGCTTCTATTCCAAGTGAAGCGGAGAGTAAAGACCGAATACCCTCTATCTGGTCCACTTTCAAGGAAAAAAAAAAATTGACCCAAGAGGGTTGTTTTGCTAATAAATATAGGATACTATCTTCTTAAGCAGCCATTAACACTAGAGGAAAACACCGGTATATGTACGCATTTCACTTCAGATTCAACATTTAAATCCAGCCCCCCTATTTTGAGGACTGATAGTTGGAAGTTGGATTCTGCAGCCCCTTCTAGAACCTTAGGTAGACCTTGGAATTGGCAGCACCTGTTCTGGTCCTTCCATGGGTGGAAGCAGGCCCTCTGATTCCATCCAGCCATTCTCCGGAGGGTCAGTCTCAAAATGGTGACCAAATTGGTAATTCCAAGGTATCTTGGGAAACACTTGGGGTGGGGGAGATAGGAGTTTTTTTTATGATGGAATGGAATTTTATCAGCGCCAGACTAGCCCCGCCCATAGGAAGTTTATAAATAGGTTTGTGACACTGACCCTCTGGAAGACAGTAAAAGGAATGACAGCCGCCAAGACACTGCTGAGTCAGCTTCCAAGGCTTTCTGGACCTGACCAGCTAGGAAAGTCCAGAGTAGGGGATAGCTCCAGAAGGTGTTGGTGTGTCTCCTCGTGTCATCCGCAGCCCTACACTCCTGAAGGTGAGGCTGTAAATGAAAGGTGTCAGTCTCAAGGAACATGGCAGCCATTTTATAAACCTAATGGGTGCTTCTACCCTTAGAATTATAACCACCTGTTGACCTGTAAATGGTGGCTTCTCAGTCTATCCCCAGATAAAAATATATTCTATAAGTGTTATAAACAAAAATTTAAAATAATTATAAACTAGCTTAAATATCTCATTATTTGGCTCAGAGTTCTGATAGTGAAGCAAAGTGCAGTCTTTCCCTCTCACATTCTAGCTGGGACATGGTCCTTATCAGAGTATAGACACCTCGAGAGCAAGAGCACTGAGACCAACATAAAGTTTATCTGCACATTTTCTGATAAGGCAGGAATGTACTTCTCGAATCTGTGGAGCATGGCCTTTCTCGTCTGTCACCACTACATTTCTTCGCCTTGCTTGCCTTGGGAAAATGCTGTGTTCTAGGACTTTCCTTAGGGATTGACATCTCATTGGCTGTTGGTCCAATGTCTTGCTTACCCAATGAGAATGCAAAACCACTGACCAGAGACCTATTAACAGCTCCTCTTGCTCACACAGTTCTCTATCTGAAGGCAGAAAGCATCAGCTGACTGGCCAGTTACCCTTGTCACAGAAACTGGCTTAAAAGGTATAGAACAAGATTTCAGAACTGGCTATATGCTTAGTAGGAAGACAGGAGGCAATCTGTATCTGATGCAGGACATCAGTTTCCAATTTCTCATTGAAGGAGGAAAGTTCAGCCCAGCCCCACCAGTATTGGCTGTGAGGTTTGCCCAGGGGTACTGCTAGCCCTAAGAGAACTCTCTGCAATGATTGGGCCTCTGGATAGAATTCAACTGAACTTGAACTTGAGAAGGGGTACCTCGTGAAGTCTTCAGTGGGAGCACTGAAATCTACCAGCAGATGTATTAGTTCTTCATCTCTCCAGCTAGAAAGGGAAGAACCATTGAAAGTTCCAAATAACTGCAAGACAATGAAATTGGCTTACTGTTTTTCTGAGAGTACAAACAGGAGAGGGGCAGGTTTGAATGCCTGGGGTGGGTGGGGAGAGAAGATGAGTCACGGAGGAGAGAGGGATGCCTCAAATCTGCTCTTGAGCAATGGAGGGAGAGAGAGCAAGGAAGGGACCCACTGGCTAACATGAAATACATTCTTGAGAAGGGCAGCTCTCACGGAGTGGCAGTGACAGCCACTGTGCCAGGGCTCCTCCCCTCATTCTCTCCTGGCAAGCTGGGCCCAGCCTTGGGTGGAAGAAAAGTGAAGCTGAGCCAGAAACGTTTTCTGCTAATGCCCCACCAATTTCAACTCCAACTTCAGTTCTGCATCTGTGTGAGGCTTTGTCCTGTGACATCCTGTTCTTGGACTCTGATCTAAAGAAAGCAGATGCTCTCACTTCGCTACTGCACACCCCACTGCAGATGCACCTCACCCAGGTAATCCTCAGCTCAGCTTCCACTCTGCCCAGCAGTGGGTTTACAAATCAGAGTTCTGTACAGTGGCGGTTGGAGTCCCAAATTAATAAGCTAGAGCCAGAAGGTCATCTTGGATTGTTCCTGTCTTGAGTTGACACTTGAGGATAGATTCCGATGTTTTGTGCTGATGGATGGAGTCATCCTGGACAGGACTGAAGGGATTTCAAGGAAAGAGCATGATGGGTAATTTCACCCATGGGGGCATCTAGACGCGCCTTTGTTTGCATCTCCAAATCTGCTTCTGTTTGGGATGGTACAAGTATACATGATTTAAACAGCATTAAAGGCCTTCAAACCTCAGTAGCTGACACAGACAGGATTTTTCTGTCTCTCAAAGGACATTAAGACAGCCAGCTCTCAACAGTAATACACAATGGCAATAGGGGAGCAAGCATTCCATCTTCTTCCCTCTCCTAACCTTTCCCATTTGCTCATACAGACTTAGCTACATTTCATCTCTTGGTCCTTTCCTTGACCACTTTTGTGGAAAATGGACTACTTAATAAATGGTCTAAAGGAAGAAAAAAAAAAAAAAAAAAGAGAAGCCAGAGCACAAAATAATCCCCAAACTTGGATAACCTGCACCTAGAAAAGGCAGGTTGGCTTCCAGGTGATTGATGATTTGTGTCCACAAACCAGCAGGTGAACTGATGTCATTCTATCTGCCTGCTACTTCTTCCGTCCAGGATCACGGATCTCCGCTGCGGCTGGTAAAAACAGCTGGTTGAGGTCTCCAGTCTCTGGCCATTCTTAGGGATGGTCATTTTATTCCTAAGTGTAACCCCTTCTGGTGTCACCCACGTGTTTTCTGCCAACTCCCCACAAAGAAGGCCAGGGGAGACTGTCTGGGTAGGACTCCGGATGGGGGACAGCAGGACTTTGGAATCTGTCACTGCGGATGCCGGGGGCAGGTGGTCCATAATGGGGAAAGGTGGGCTGAATAGGATTAGGCTCTGAGGTCTTCCTGGCCTTGACCTGTGGAAAGGCTTAGAACTGCCAGAGGGTCGCTCTATTTTTGATGAAAGAAGGTTGTCCCCAGATGGCTCAGTCTCTGATGTGCGCTTCCTGCATTGCACTGTGGCATCGTGGGTGGAGAGCAGGTTAGGCACGCCTGGGTCTGGCGAAAGCGTGGGTCCCTCGCATATGCAAGACACACTGGCGTCTGCGGGTGTGGACTTGACAGCGCCCAGATCCTGCTTTGGTTTCTCTTCCTTCGGGCTTTCCAGGGAGGAGGGGGGTTCACCTTTGGCAGGGTTGTGAGACAGGCCACGGGGGGAGCTGGGTTCCTCTCGGCTCTTCTCCAGAGGCTGAGCCGCACCCTCTCCGGAGCTCTGGGAGGGCAGCGGCTGTGGGATCTGTGTGTACTGAATCTTGGGTGGGATGACTGGGACTGCCCTGGCCTGGCACATTTTGACCATGAAGGAGGTTCTCACGGCTGACACACTCACAGGAGCTGAGTTACGGCGACCTGTCAGGGCATGGGCGACAAGGTTGAGGTCCTGGGGGTCCTGGGAAGAAATCTTCCAGGGGTCTGCTTTACAGTGAGGTGAGGCCATCCACACGGCCTTTGGCTCTCCCCGCTCCAAGAGCTGCATCCCCGGTGAACTGAAGGAGGCGGCATTCTCAAGCCGGAAGAGGTCAGCTATGGGAAGGGCGGAGTCCAAGTTGAGGGAAGAAGGCCTATTTTTCCCTTTCGGGGGTCCACACTCGGGGCTCTTCAGCTGTAACTTTGGGGAGTGTTCTGCAGGCGGGCTGCTGTCCTGCCCGCTGGGGGAGCTCTCCTTGCTGCTCTCTGGCCTAGAACCACCGCCCTGCTTAGTCTGAGCGTCACTGGGCTCCACCTGTGTTCGCAGCTCCTGGCCCTCTGCTAGGCTGGCGGGGC
This sequence comes from Oryctolagus cuniculus, assembly GCF_051225735.1. Lineage (NCBI taxonomy): Eukaryota > Metazoa > Chordata > Mammalia > Lagomorpha > Leporidae > Oryctolagus > Oryctolagus cuniculus. The sequence continues at coordinate 75,811,126 of NC_142870.1, read as the reverse complement.
CGGCTGCTGCCAGTGCAGGTTGAACACTACCACCTCCTGGTCCCTTTTGACTGGGAACAGCCTCTGTCCCTTTCTGGCTAGAAAACTCTCTGAAGGACTTTAGGGCTTTCTCATCCCACCGCAAAATCTCACTCCTGGGTGCCAGGGGCTGCAGAGGGTCAGAATTCCTCTGTGTCTCCAGATTGGCACAACTACTGGAAGAGGGAACCTTGGGAGTCCACTGGCTCTTCCCCGTGCTCTTGCTGTCTAGGGAATGGCTCTGGCGAAGGCTGGGCCTGTGGGAAAGCCTCTTCTCCAGCCGGGGGCCCTGGGGGCCCTGCACCTGCGCCTCCTGCACATCCTTCAGGGTGGGAGAGTGAAGGGGACTTGTCACCCACTGGGGCTCCTCCCAGGGCTCCACCATCTCCAGGCCATGCTGCGCAGAATCGGACATGGTGTCATCTTCATCACAGTCCGAAGGCTCCTGCAGGGAGTGGGCTCCGTCGCCTTCCCCTTGGGTGGCCATCTCAGCCTCCTTTGTCGGGCTTGGCAAAGCAGAGCCCGTTCCCTCGGCGGCGGCAGCAGCATCCTTTGAATGTTGCTGTTCGCTTTGTCTTGGAGCAGCCTCACGTGCTTGGCAGAGGCGAGGGAGCCCAGGGCTGTCTTTGCACTCCAGCTGACCTCGAGAGGGCTTTGTCCCCAGATCCCTGGACGAGGCTTCTCTCTCGGGGCCATCCTTTGCCAGCAGGCCTCCGGGTGCCTCCTCCAGAGGAGTCGGAGGGGGAGGAGCAGGTGGGAGTGGAGGGGACAGGTTCCCTGGGCCTCTCACCTCCGCCTTTGCTTGTGGAGGCGCCATCTCAAATGTCATTATTTCCAGAGGAGCTAGCCTGGCGGGATCTAGACGCACGCCTTGTTCTGGTTTGGATCTCTGGAGGCCACTGGTAGGCTCTGGCGTCTCCCCACTGGCTGCCGTGGAAGCCCCCTGTGTGCTCTCACTGCGTGGGTCCCTTGTCCACTCCTCAGGAGGGGCAGAGGCTGGATCAGAAGTGGGCCCACAAGACAACCCCCGAGGAGGTTCCAAGGAAGCAAAAGGGCCTGCCTTTGATTCAAAACTTGGCTGCGTTGGGCTGATCCTCAGAGCAGGGGCTGGCAACGAGGAGAGCTCCTCCTCCGATTCAATGATTTTCAGCTCCTGTTGAATCTCGGGCCAGATCAGGGCGTGGGCGAGATCGTCTTCATCCTGAGAAACATCAGCAGAGTGACTGCCTTAGCACCAAGGATTTAGGGCAGTAACATCCCTCCCTGTTGACAAGAGGGAGTGAGGGGACCGGGACACTGCCAGCCTGCACGACCTGGGCCAGTGAAAGACCCAACATCAATGATAATCGTGGATGTCTAGGGCTTAGCATATGCCATCAAATACTATCTTCATGTTTAATTTTCCCAACGCCCTCGGAAGAAAATACTACTGTAATTACTCCCATTTTTATAGCTGGAGAGGCCTAAGTGCAAATAGATTAAACAATCTTGCTAACAGGCCGGCGCCGCGGCTCACTAGGCTAATCCTCTGCCTTGCGGCGCCGGCACACCGGGTTCTAGTCCCGGTCAGGGCGCCGGATTCTGTCTCGGTTGCCCCTCTTCCAGGCCAGCTCTCTGCTGTGGCCAGGGAGTGCAGTGGAGGATGGCCCAGGTGCTTGGGCCCTGCACCCCATGGGAGACCAGGAGAAGTACCTGGCTCCTGCCATCGGATCAGCGCGGTGCGCCGGCCACAGCGCGCTGGCCGCGGCGGCCATTGGAGGGTGAACCAACGGCAAAGGAAGACCTTTCTCTCTGTCTCTCTCTCTCACTATCCACTCTGCCTGCCAAAAAAAAAAAAAAAAAAAAAAAAAGAAACAAAAAAACAAAACAAACAAAAAAAACAATCTTGCTAACATGTATAGCAGCAGAGTAGGATTGAGATCCAAGTCCCATCTACACTGGAGCATAAGTGCTTAATGCCTGTGTTCTATGCCTTATAAAACAAACAGAAACCCTGGCCTCATTTAACCTCAGGTTTACCAGAAGGCTCCCAAAAATCAGATTCTCTCAGGAGAACGAAAATGTTAACTCTTATCTGACACTGGCTTTCCAAATAAACAAATGTAGTTTGCTTTCTTATTACCAAAGACATACATGTTCCGCGTGGAAAAACTTTTTGAATACACACTGAAATAAAGGCAGATACAAAGCCTGGTGGTCCTCCCACCCACAAGGAGGCACTGAAAGTGAGACACGTGTTCTTTCCTGGGGTTGTTGAACAGCCTCCTCCTAACCTCCTGCTTGCTGCCTGTGTTTCCCTTCAAGTCCTTCTCGGCTCCTCCCCTTCTCTCCACAAAGGCCAAAGCTGCAGACAGAAAAGGCATGGAGGGAGGCCCGGCTGTTCCTCTCATTTCTTGTCTCAAAGGTCTAACTCTGTCCCAAGGAGCAGCAGTTCAGGGGAGCGCCTCCATCCTGTGGGGGTGCCAGTTTCCGAGAAGACTGCTCTGCTGCTCATGTCCCGTGTCTTCCCACCTGGCTCTAGTCACGTGTTACTTCATGCTGAATTTATATATAAATGTAGGCCCTCTTATTGGCAGTGGACTGTGAGCCCCTTGAGGTCCGGGACTGTGTTTACACAGCTTTGATTCCTCAAGGCCCAAGGGTGCCTGGTACACTGTGAGCTCAACAAAAGGTCTGTTGAGTTGTAATGGATTCTTGGCTTTCTATTGAGTTACTTTAGACAACCCTCAGGACTATGTGGTCAAAAGTAATCTAACTGCATTTATTTGTGTGCATTTCTATTTTCTCTACTATGCTGTGCCCTCCTTCGGAGGAAGGGACAGCCTTTTACTCATTCTTTTTTTATAATTTTTTTAAGGATTTGTTTTTATTTATTTGAAAGGCAGAGTTACAGAGAGAGAGAGGTGGAGACAGGGAGAGAATCTTCCATCTGCTGGTTCACTTCCCAAATGGCTACAACAGCCAGAGCTGGGCCAGGCTGAAACCAGGAGCCAGGAGCTTCTTTGGGGTCTCCCACATGGGTGAAGGGGCCCAAGTACTTGGGCTATCCTCTGTTGCTTTCTCAGGCACATTAGCAGGGAGCTGGATTGGAAGTGGAGCAGCCGGGACTTGAACCGTCACTGGTGTTACAGGGTGTTACTGGTGTTATATGGGACACTGGTGTTATAGGCAGTGGCTATATCCTGCTGTACCATCACACTGGCCCCTTACTCATTCTTTTAAAAAAAGATTTATGTATTTGATGTGAAAGGCAGAGTTACAGGGAGAGAGGGAGAGACAGAAAGAGACCTTCCACTGGTTCACTCCCCAGATGGCCTCATCCAGCCCTGGCTAAAGCCAGGAGCCTGAAACTCCATGCACCCAGGTCTCCCATGTGGGCCATCTGCTGCCTTCCTAGGTGCATTAGCGAGAAGCTGGACCTCAGGTGGGAGCAGCAGTCTCTTGGACCAGCGCTCCGGGATGGGACTGGGCGTCGCGGGAGGTGGCTTAACCGGCTGCACCACAAAGCCGGCCCCACCTTGTACTCATGGTTGACTCTCAGCACAGACACTAATCAAGGAACTGATAAATGTAGATGCCTACATGAACACCTAAACTGCCCCGCCCTCTGCTCTCCTCCGTCTCAGGAAGAGGACTGCAGCGCTCCTCTGTGCTCAGGCCATAAATGCACGTGACGTCTCTGCCTCCTGTGTCTTCCTCACACCACGCCCAGTCCTTCGCCAAGCCCCGTCCTAAACAGCCCTGGAGTCCTTCCACTTCTATTCACATGGCCCCATCTTCCACGTGCTTCACCACGTGCTAGCCTCCTCCTAACGCACCCTTGCCCTGGCTCCTGCCCTCCCCTCACAGAAGAGCCTTATCCTTTAAAGGTAAAATCCCAAACACATCACATGTTGTTCCAGTACCCTTGGTTAGTTAGTCCTCTTCCACGCAGTTCCGGTTGAAGTGGCTCCTGCTTCCCTCTGAACCTCACGTTCTTCAGCCCAGCTACCCCAGCCTTGCTCCCATCGAATGTTCCAGTCTTTCCCACCTCACACTAATGGTACATCATATTCTTTCTGCCTGAGGTCTCTCCTTTCCTGTGCTACTCCTGCTTGTTTCTTCTAGTTAAGATCTCCATCTAAATATCTATTCTTCAGAGAAGCCTTCCCTGAGCCTTGATGCAAACGCCTCCTCCCTCTGACTAGGTTAGGTCCTCCTGCTGTTTTCTCACACAGCACTGCATGCTTCCATGTCACCCTAGGAATTACTCCTCCATTGGCCTTTCCCTACCAGGCTGTCCACTTCCAGAAGGCAGGGACGGTGACGGACTGCTCCCCACAGTGACCCCAATGCTTGGCATACTGCCTCACACAAAGCAGGTTCACAGAATACATTTTTAAAAAAGATTTATTTATTTATTTGAAAGTCAGAGTTACACATAGAGAGGAGAGGCAGAGAGAGAGAGAGAGAGAGAGAGAGAGAGGCCTTCCATCCGCTGGTTCACTCCTCAATTGACCACAACGGCCGGAGTTGTGTCGATCTGAAGCCAGGAGCCAGAGTCTCTTCCGCATCTCCCACATGAGTACAGGGGCCCAAGGACTTGGGCCATAGCAGAGAGCTGGATTGCAAGTAGAGCAGCCTGGACTCGAACTGGTACCCATATGGGATGCCCGTGCTTCAGGCCAAGGCGTTAACCCACGGCGCCACAGCGCTGGCTTCACAGAATACATTTTTAAAATAAGTGTTCCCAAACGAGTGAAGGGAGGCCTGTGTTGTGACACTGCAGGTCAAGCACCACTTCCAACGCCAGCATCCCAAAGCTGAGTGCTAGCTCAGGTCCCTGCTACTCCGCCTCAGCTCCAGCTTCCTGCTCATGTGCCTGAGAAGGCAGCAGGAGATGGCACAAGTGCTGCGCCCCTGCCACTCATGCAGGAGACCAGGATGGAGTTAATTCAGCCTGGCCCAGATTGGGCTGTTGCAGACATTTGGGGAGTAAACCAGCAGATGGAAATTCTCAGTCTCTCTCTCCCTCTCTTTATTGCTTTGCCTTTCAAATAAATAAATCTTTTAAAAATAAACCAATTAGGGGCTGGCGCTGTGGCGCAGTAGGTGAATACTCTGTCTGGCGTGCCAGCGTCCCATATGGGTGCTGGTTCTAGTACCAGCTGCTCCCCTTCCATTCCAGCTCTCAGATGGCCTGGGAAAGCAGAAGATGGCCCAAGTCCTTGGGCCCCTCTACCCACATGGGAGACCCAGAAGAAGCTCCTGGCTTTGGATTGGTGCAACTCCGGCCATTGCGGCCATTTTGGGAGTGAACCAACCGATGAAAGGCCTTTCTCTCTGTCTCTCTTCTCACTGTCTGTAACTCTACTTCTCAAACAAACAAATAAAATCTTAAACAAATAAACAAATGAATTAACTGATGTCTTTACTTGTTCCTTTGACTCCATCTTGGCACTTCTGCCAGCACTAACTTTATCTTCCATCTGACTTGTCAAAGCAACACCATTCATACTTGGGCCCTCCTCATGAGAACCTCTGCACCCTTCTCCTTCAACAAATGGAAAAACATCTCATAGGAACCCTGGCTCAGCCCACCTGGGGCCACCAGTGGCACCCCAGCTCTGCCCTAACTCGCAGCACCTGGAGCTTTGTGCATCCAGGAAAGCAATTCCCTGGAAACAAGTTTAAAAGACAGTGAGTTTCCTTTTTGCTATGTGGCATACTCCTCTGGCCACAGAGCTGCCTCCCAAATTCAAGGCTTTTTCCTAGGGGTCCCTGGGAGATCTTTCCACACTTTCTCTAAGGACATTCATCAAAACCTTCTTGGGAAATTCAATCTCTTTAAAAAAAAAAAAAAAAAGCAGGCAAAATTCAATCAGTTCTGCAATCAATCATCTCTAGCTTTTCCAGAATCTGCAAAGGGACAGAATGGAGCCTGGAAATATCTAGAGTTTTAGAAACTAGCAAGGACAGCTGCCCATCAAGCATGCCTGGAAGAAGAGAGCCAGCCCCCATGTGTGATCACTGTATTTGGGACTGGGATATGGCATCAGGTTGGGTCCTGTTTCTGGGAGGGAAGTCCTTACATCCCAAGGACATGTTTATGGTGACCTCAGGTCAGAAGTACTGAGATGTGTCTGTCCTAGGGAATCTGGCCTGGATGGCTCCTTCCCATCACTGCAGAACCTCCATCAAGTCCACTGCCAAGAAATCCCAGGCCAGACTCAAAGCTTGTCTCTTCAATTATTTGGGGCAGAAATTCTTCAAAACAATTTAAAAAACAAAATTTTTACGTTACACCAGGAGCCCTTGGGAAGAAAAGAACTCTACCTGGCTGGAGCAGGCACAGCATTCCCCTTACCATCTCGTGGAGAAACACGGCTTCAGCCCTGGCTCTGGGGCTCTCCGGCCGAGCGCTCGGCTCCCTCCAGCCAGCCTCCTGGGTGTCCTCCACCACCTTCTCTGCATTTGGTCCCTTCTCTGGTTCCCTTGAATGTTGAGAGCCCAGCAAGATTTCCAAGGTCTTCTCCTCCAGCTGGGGGCTTAGCTCCAGGGAAGGGCCTTGGCCGCACTCCAGTGTCGCTGCAGCTTCAGCCACTGCCTTGGCATCCTCGAGAGCCGCCTTCTTGGGGACGGCTGCTGCAATGAGGGTGTTACCAGTTAGAGAGGCTTCGTGCCAGCATAGTGGCTGTCCTGCCCCAGGTCCTGCCTCACAGGGTAGAGGGAGCTCTCCAACTCCCTGCCTCCTGCATTCTTCACCCTTCTCACCCGGGGTTAGATCCCACAGTCAGACCATCAGATCCGGAGGGACCTGGAAGATCCCTCCAAGTGGTTCTCACCTAGGGGGCTATTTTGTTCCTTCTTCTCCCTTCCCCAGGGGACGCTGGCAGTGTCTGGAGACATTTGAGGTTGTTATAACAAGGGGGCTGGGAGTGCTGGCAGAAGCACCACCCCACAATGCCCAGGGTGCCTTCCCCCCACCCCCAAGACAAAGGATTACCCAGGCCGAAGTCTCAACAGTGCTGGAGTTGAGAAACCCAGCTCCAGCCCAGCCTTTCATTTCATAAAGAGGTAGGCCCTGAGGACTCAAACTTAGGCCAAGCGTCACAAAAATACGTTATTCACACCAGTCTCGTGAATGACTTGTTCTTGTGTGACTCTTCCAAGGGTTATCTCTAGTCCACGTGCATATACCTTCCCAAAGTGAGTCAGCTGGTCTGAAACACCTACTGAGCTCAGGGAGAGAGAGGCAGGCCTCAGGCAGGGCCTCTAAAGCCTCACAGGCAGGAAGGCCTCACGTCACTGCATAATGTTGTTTTCCACATGTGTAATAAAGACCTAGTAAAGTACCTAGAACACTGAATGGCACACAGCAGAACCTCAATCAATATTATTTACAGCGGGATTAAAAGAAACTGCATCGCATTAGAATTTCTCAATGAATCCTGTGGTCTTGGCTCAATAATAAATGCTTTTGGGGGGACCAATGTGAGGATAAGGTAAATAATGGTGGCAAAGCACACAGCACAGTACAAACTCAGAAGAGCTTGTTGGTTAAGGACAAACTCTGTGTTCACCGCACTGATCTCACTCCTCAGCATCTCACCGCAAAGCCGCCCTTGGAACAATCAGTCCTACTGACAGCATCCTGATGTCTGAACTAACAGTGATCAGAATTGGCAAAAGTACTCTTTTGTTCTGCCTATAGCCCAGTAACTTGAGTTCCTGAAATTTAAATTTTACCTTTTAATATGTAAAACATTTTCAGAGTTCAAAAGCTAAAACTATATAAAAAGGGATCCTTGGAGTTTTGCTTTCATTCATGTCACATCTACCCTGCCCCACACTCCCACTGTCCCCTCTAGTGTCCCCTTTTATTCATCTCTGATTTATCCTGCCATAGTTTATTTTTTGCATATTTAAACAATACTTGCACATGTATATTTTTATTTCCTATACTTATTATATAAAATATAGCACAGGAAATACATGGTATCTGTTGTTCTTTACTGTGACTTGTGACTTGTTACACTTCACACAGGTATCTTGAAGACCATGCCATAATAATATTCAGGGAGACTGAGTGTTCTTTAGGATGTGGCCTAGTTTAGGTTGTCTTCAGAACAGAGCCTGAAACAAGGTCCTGGCAGAAGGTAGCTTATTTGGAAGATGGTTCCAGGAAAGAAGAGAGAAGGTGAGACAAGGCGGGAGGAAAAGTCAGCGGAGTATGCCACTGAGCCGGTTAGCACTCTGAGCAACTGGGACTCAATCCTGCTGACCACAGTGCTGTACTCCACTGTGGTCCCGCCAAAGGGAGGGAGGCCAGGTCATTTATCCACTGACCCCTTGCTCATAGTAGTTGAGGGATGCCCCCGGTAATTCTCCATCCTTCTGGGTTGTCCCAAGCAAAGGGTGAGCAAGATCCTCCCTTCAAAAAAAAAAACAAAAAAAAAACCAAACAACCCTGAGGCAGAAAGCCAGAAACACAAGGCAAGCAAGACACAGGACACCTTCCCAACAAGAAACAGTCAGCTCCCCAGAGGCATAAGGGATGGCAGAACGTGACGCAGTGCCCACCCCGCCATGAATTCTCCAGGACTCGGTTGTGTGCATGTGTCCCAGTTATTGCACCAGTGTCCTAAAGATGGGCGTTGGGGTGGCTTCCAGTCACTTGGTATTCCAAATGGTGCTGTCATAGGCATGTATCATTTTCGAATTGTACAGCTATTTATTTAGAATGAACTCTTGAAAATGAAACTTCTGAGTGAAAAAATAAATACATAAGTCACTTTTTAAAAGATACTTTCAGTTACCACAAATCAGGGAAAACATATGGTATTTGTCTTTTTTGAGACTGGCTTTTTTAGCTAAATATAATGGTCTTCAGTTGCATCCATTTTGTTGTGAAAGACAGGATTAGGATTTCATTCTTTTTTTTTTTTTTTTTTACTTTTTATGGCTGAGGAGTAGTCTATCATGTACATATATCATAATTTCTTTATCTGGTCATCATATGTTTTCCTTGTTTTGTGGTAACTAATATACAGAGTACAAAAAAGTAATGTATATGAATAAAAAAAGATTTTAAAGGAACTTGAGAAAAGAGTTTTAAAAGAACTTAAAATTTATCATTGAAGTTGAGGAGTATGTATATTTTGTACAGTCTGACTGAATATCTCTTTTAAGCTAATAATTTTGGCAGAGATATCAGCTATGATAATTAACTTTAAATAGATGCTACTTATTCTAAGCCATGGCATATATTTTCAAAGTTGTTTTATCTTATAAGTGAATTTAATCGGCTAGGAACCGGTCAGAGATCCACATAAGAAAACTTGGTGGGTGATTATTGTCAATGGCGAGAGCTTATTTTCTATGTGTGTGTGTAAACAATGAACAGATTCCAACTTTATTCTTTACACTTGTTTTAAAAATAAATTCAAATGTATTTGCTGGAAGTTTTTTGTTTGTATTAAAGCTTACTTTGAAAGTTCCAAAAAAAAAGAGATACTTTTAAATAATCTACTAAAGATCTATTCCTTGAATGAATTTTCCAGCCTCTCTTTTGTAGAGCTCAGGATATTTTGTCCATTGTAACCATTAAAGTGGACTTATGAGAAGAGGGGAGAAAGGGTCTGCACTAAACATGAGCTTGTTCCTGTCACACTATTGCTGGAAGCCCTCAGTGGCTCCCTACTGCCTCCATTACGGTATGCAAGGCCTCTGCACTCTGCACCAGCCACATGTCTGCTCATTCCTACCCCACCCCCATGGACTTGAACTCCTCTGCTCTGGTCCTCTCTGGGATTCCACTGGTCCACTTTTCAAGACATAAATCTAACAACACCTCTTTAGAGCCTTTCTAAGCGATCTCTCCCTCTCCTACCTCCTGCAGCAGTGTTATTACCCATGAAAGGCAAAGTCACACACACACACACTCACACACACAGAGAGGGAGAGAGAGAGAGAGAGAGAGAGAGAGGTCTTCCAATCCTCAAATGCCAGATGCTGCAACAGCCAGGGCTGGGCCAGCCTAAAGGCAGGAGCCCGGAATTCCATCTGGTTCTCCACTTGGGAGGCAGAAGCAGCATCTGCTGCCTTCCCAGGAGCATCAGCAGGAGGCTGGATCAGAAGCAGAGGAGCCAGGACTTGAACTGGTGCTCCAGTATGGGAGGTGAGCATGCCAAGCGGCCACTTAGCCTGCTGCACTGTGACGCCTGGCCCAGCTCACCATTATCTTTACATGTGTTCATGGCTTCCATTCCCGGGAAAGTTCTTCAGGGTTAAGGCAGTATCTCTTCCTAGAAATTACCTGCCAAGGGCCTATGAGCCCAAGAAATCTTTGTTAATTGACAGATTTGACAGATACGTCTAAGCTCTAAGTCTCTAGGGATGGGCGCTGTGTTAAGCTGCCACTGCCTGCAGTGCTGCCATCCCATATGGGTCCTGGTTCAAGTCCCGGCTGCTCCACTTCTAATACAGCTACCTGCTAATGTGCCTGAGAAAGCAGTGGAAGACGGCCTAAGTCCTTGGGCCCCTGCATCCATGTGGGAGACCTGGAAGTAGCTCCTGGCTCCTGGATTCGGATTGGCTCAGCACTAGCTGTTGCAGCCATTTGGGGAGTGAACCAGCAGATGGAAAATCTCTCTCTCTGACTCTCCCTCTCCCTCTCTCTTTCTGTAACTCTGCCTTTCAAATAAATAAATTAATTAAATACACACACACACAATATCTATAGCTCAACAGGGAAGGGCCTTGTCAGGTTCCTATTTGGGAACACATTATTTACAAAGTACATGAACAAAGAGGCAGAGATCGCTGCTAATTGCCCCCCAAGATCCACTCCCTTTATTAAGAACTGGAATTTCTCCCACTCCCCAAGTTTTAGCTGCATGTGTGGCTGTCCAGTTAGTGACAATTCTCGCCCTCTTGGAGGCACGTGTGGCTTCATGAAATGAGTTTTGGCAGATGGAATGGAGAAGTGATGTGCACAACTCCAGGGCTGCACCCTTGAGTGGAATTTGTGTGACTTCCTCCTCTTCTGACCTTCCCATAGGCGGGAATGCGGATACTGGGGTGTAGGGCTCACGTTGACCATGCAGACAAGGACAACACCTCTGGAGATACGGAAAGAGCCTGTGACCCCCGATGATCACTTACCTCTGGGCCTGTACCTTCTACATAAGGTAGAAATAAACTTCTATTTCACTTGAGCCACTGTGCTTTGGGTTTTCAGTGTTACAGCAGCTTAGCCTACACTTCATTTAATAGAACCATGGGTTTATGAGATGGGCTTGCTCTTGGTTAAAAAAAAAAAAAAGGCCCAAACAAGTTTTTGTAGAATAATTTTTCTTTTCTTTCTTTCTTTCTTTTTTTTTTTTTTTTTTTTTTTGACAGGCAGAGTGGACAGTGAGAGAGAGACAGAGAGAAAGGTCTTCCTTTTGCCATTGGTTCACCCTCCAACGGCCGCCTTTTGCCATTGGTTCACCCTCCAACGGCCGCCCCGGGTGGTGCGCTGCAGCCTGCGCACTGCGCTGATCCGAAGGCAGGAGCCAGGTGCTTCTCCTGGTCTCCCATGGGGTGCAGGGCCCAAGCACTTGGGCCATCCTCCACTGCACTCCCTGGCCACAGCAGAGAGCTGGCCTGGAAGAGAGGCAACCGGGACAGAATCCGGTGCCCCGACCGGGACTAGAACCCGGTGTGCCGGCGCCACAAGGCGGAGGATTAGCCTAGTGAGCCACGGCACCAGCCCTGTAGAATAATTTTTCATATGCACCAAAAGATAACTATTTAAGATAACTGTATTATAAATTATTCAGCCAAAAAAAAAGGCAACTCCTAACACCTCTAGGGAAATTCTGGATTTTTGTTTCTCAGGTTTCCTTAAAGCTGAATGGTTACACTGATCTTCCTCTAATAAACATTTCTAGAAGGGATTCAGAAAGCTGTGCTTTTAACCCATAATCTCTTCCTTCACTTTCCGAAGAATCAAGTCCCCCTCCTCATCCCCTGAAGATGAGGTCAGCAGATCATAGCCTTGGGTAAGGTAAGTCAGATAATCAGTTATTATGATTACCTTGATTACTTTTTTTTCATTTGGAGCAATCAGTGATCTATTATCAGCACTTTTATTAAAGTGTAATATTTACTTGATATCTCTGACCCCTTGGGTCATATTGGAATTTCACCTAAATTGGCCAAAGTGGGAGAATTGGTTTGAGCAGAGTAAGTAAAAAATTTTAATTAGGTAACTTGGAAAATTGCCTCTTGTTTTACTCATTGTTATGGCACAAAAGAAAGAAAAATATCCTGTCTCTGAAGGTGAAGTTCTCCATTTGGAGTACTCATGGAAGGAGATAAGAAGTTTAAGTTAACATAACCCCAGAGAGAGGGGTGAGGGACTCTATTGTCCCTGAGCTGCTGAGGTCTCCCTTTTGCCCTGGTCCTAGATCTACTTGGCTGCCTCTCATGAGGTCCCTCATTCTGCACCCACCATCCACTAATCACAGGCAGAAGAGCAGGCTGGAGTTTCCATTAGTGTCTTTTCCAGACCAATTTAAAACAGCTTGGGTAATCCAATTTACAGAGAGAAAGAATGAGGAAGAAAAGATAATAGACCAGGGCTGGTGGCACAGTGGGTTAAGCCACCACTTGCAATACTGGCATCCCATAACAAAGTGCTGGCTCAGGTCTGGCTGCTCTGCTTCTGATCCAGCTCCCTGCTAATGTGCCTTGAAAGGCAGTGGAGGATGGCCCAAGTGCTGGGGCACCTGCCACCCATGTGGGAGACCTGGATAGAATTTCCTCTCTGGCTCCTGGCTTCAGCCTGGCCCAGCCCTGGTTGTCGTGGCTATTTGGGGAATGAACCAGCAGATGAAAGATCTCTGTCTCTCTGTGTATCACTCTGCCTTTCAAATAAACAAACAAAATAAATCTTTAAAAATAGAGAGAGAGCTAACAGACCCTCACTGAAATAGCCCTTAGGGCCCAGGTGCCTTCCCTTTGGAGAGGGTAACCAATGCCACAAAAGCTTTAACACTTTGATCCTTGAAGATCTCCCTTCCTCCCCTATCACTCATCCTGTTCCACTCACAGCAGCCCATGGATCATCCTCCAGACAAAGCACCAACTGACGCTCTGACCTGTTTTTCTCATCTTCCCCCATCCTGAGAAGAAGAGGGCTAACAATTACTGAGCACTGCCCTGAGCCAGGTCATGGGCAGGTACTTTATGAAGCCTCCTATTCAGATCCCACACAGCCCCTGGGGCGAGTTTCCCAGAAGGTCTCAACCAATCATCCTCTGTCACACAGCCACAATGCTATAAACCTGGGATCTGAATTAGCATGGCTGGGGTCCAGACTCGACAGACTTCCCACAATATTCAGCTGCCTCTCAGCCCAGAGGCCCTTTCTCAAATCTTCTGCATGAGGAATGCTGCTCATTAATGAGGGCCCAGCCTGAATGTCCCCTCTTCTGAGAAGTCTTCCCGGAATCCTCCTGAGAGGACTGCCTCTCCTTCGAACCCTTCTACTCCTTTCTGAACACCTCTTTCAGGACACTGCGTACCAGAGTCTTCCCTCGTTCCACAAAGAGGGGGAAGGGTCTTATGCTCTTTCCACGGTTTCTCCTTCTAGTTTGGAGCTCCCTGGTGGGAAAGGATTATGTCTTAATCTTCGTAACTCCACAGCCCACAGTAAATACATGAGGGAGCATGGTTACCAGCATGGACTGTTTAGCCTGGATTCAATCCTAGCTTTTCCACTTTCTTGCTGTGAGTCATTGGGAAAATTCCTTATTTCTCTCTAAGCAAATGAAGATAACAGTAACTATCCATATCTCACAGGGTGGTGTGAGGAGAAATGAGATGTTATACGTAGAACACTTGCTGGTATGCCTGACAACATTATAGGTGTAGGAAGAAGACAGCTAATATTAATTGAAACAGAAGCATTCCTAAACCACAGTGAGCATTTGTGGGTTTGACTGCCAACTATCCTTTCCTCGGGGTTTTCTGTGGCTCACATGGGGCTGTTGATCAAAGAAACCCTGCTCACTTCAGAGGTAGCCCAGACACTCAAGCCTGGCCCGTGTTAGAACTCTGTTAGGTCAGCAACAGTGATTGGTTCAAAGCTGGTCATCTGATCCAAAAAGGGCCAATCAGAGTCCTACCTGCATCCTGCTATAAGGACACTGGGAGAAAGGTGCTCGTTCTCATTGCTGGTGTTGCTAGCTAGCCCTGTGCTCTGCAGATTTAAGATAGAAACAAAGGATGGATAGATGAACAGAATATTAGTCTGGATGAGCTGCAGCTCCTCATTGCCTTCTGTGAGCTTTTCCTCCTGCCTTCTTATGATGTGAATACAACAGTAAGCAATACTTTATTGGATATTTATTTTTATTAGATACTGCCCTGAAAGTTTTACATGTGCTAACTAATTTTTTTTTTTTTAGAAATTTTATTTATCTGAAAGAGAGAAAGAGAGTGAGAGCATGAACTTCCACCTGCTGATTCACTCCTCAAATGCCCCCAACAGTCAGGGCTGGCCAAGTGGAGACCAGAAGCCTGAAAGTCAATCTGGGTCTTCCACGTGGGCAGCAGGGAGCCAAGCACCTGCACCATCACCCACTGCTTCCCACGCACATTAACAGGAAGCTGGAATCAGAAGCAGAGCCATAACTCAAACTCAGGCATTTCAACATGGAATGCGGGCATCCTAAGCAGTGTCTTATCCACTGCACCAAATGCCCTCCCTAACCAATTTAATATTTACAACCTTAATGAAGGAGGCACAGTTATTAACATCACTGTTTGCATGTTGCAGGTTAAGAAGCTAAGGTGCAGAGTAGTCTCATTACCTGCTGAGGTTCACACAGTGGGAAAACTGAGCCTAGGTTTGCACCCAGGCAGTCTGGACTTAGAGCCCACAGTCTTAACCACTTCACTATACTGCCCTGAGAACCCTATTTAAGGAGGTTTAAGTCTGATCTGTATCATTCGCCATGGAAAAAGCTCCCCTACTTTACCTGGAGAAGACTCAGCTCCCAGAGGCTTCTCCTCTTCGGGCCAGCCTCCTCCCTCTGACCCCTGGAAAGAAAACTCCTCCAGGCTGGAAAGGGACTGCAGCTCCTTTGGGGGTGTCCTGCAGGGGGTGCTGTTGGTGCTGATGACAGCTGACACGCGGAGTGGCACGGACACGGCGAAGGGCTCGGAGATGTTCAGCGCCTTGCGCTGGTGGCGTGGTGAGGGCTCCATCTGGAAGAGGCTGCTGGTGAAAACGGACTTGCTGGGGCTGTCGTTTGAGGTGTAGAACATACCCAGCATCTTTGGGGCCGTTTGCTCGCTCTCAGGATCCTCGGCAGGCCGGAACACCTTCAGCTGCTCCGGCGGGGGCCGGGCCTGCGCACCCTGGAGTTGGCTTCGGTCACTGCCCACGTCAACGCCTCCCTCTGCCCCTGCCAGCATCCCCTCGTGGCCCCATTCGCCCTCCTGCTTGCTGAGGTCGCATGAACTACCAGTGCTGGTCCCATGCATTTTCGTTGCTGGAATGAAAAATCCACCCGTGGTGACTGTTCGATTGAAATTTCCTTTGGTTTCTTTTCCTAGGGAGAGAGAACAAACACATGATCGATCAGCAGCCTGGGTACACACACAACTGTGCAGCCTTCCAGGAAGGGCAGGCACGTGAGAACTTAACGCTGGAAAGGTATAGCATTGGCATAAGGCCATTGCTGTCCTGGTACAGAAACATACACGCCATTTGAATGACAAGGGAGAAAGCACTTTCTCATATGCACAAAACACTGGCGTCAGTCCTTTGATAGGCCCAAGTTGCCGCAGGCCTAAAATTCTTAAGACTACCCTATCGGTGGCTGGCGCCGCGGCTCACTAGGCTAATCCTCCGCCTTGCGGCGCCGGCACACCGGGTTCTAGTCCCGGTCGAGGCGCCGGATTCTGTCCCGGTTGCCCCTCTTCCAGGCCAGCTCTCTGCTGTGGCCAGGGAGTGCAGTGGAGGATGGCCCAAGTGCTTGGGCCCTGCACCCCATGGGAGACCAGGATAAGTACCTGGCTCCTGCCATCGGATCAGCGCGGTGCGCCGCCCGCATTGTGCCAGTCGCATTGCGCCAGCCGTGGAGACCAAAGTCTCTCTCTCTCTCTCGCTCTCACTGTCCAGATAATGCCCATGAAAACACCTAAATTCAAGCCACATATCCATCTAAGCTTAAAATTAAGAGGCATAGACCAATACTGGGCTTTTCTTTCTGACCAAGGAGGAAGCATCTTCTGTCTTAGTTTTCAGGTGTTGACTTTTTATCACGTTCACGTTTGAATGAAATGTTGCTATGCTCTATAGCTGTGGCTAGAGAAAGGCTGTGTTAGAGCTATGTGAACCCCTTGAGTTTGGGAAGGCTCAAGGAGAGATGGGGTGATCGTGTGGGATCATGTCTACAGACGAGCAACCATGGGAGCTTACAAAGGCAAGTCTGGTGTGAGCTCCAGTCTCCCAGTTGCAATCCCCAGCTCAGAAACCAACTGTAAATCTCACCTTCAACAGGCACCGAACACAGGGAGTCCATGCTTTTAGCTGGTCGGATAGTAGCCTTTTCCACTAGAGACAAAAGAAAGCATATGAAGAGGAAGATTCAGAACAATAGACCAGGCTGTAAGGACACAAGAGAAATTTCTTTAGGAAAATTTTTCAAGTATTTATAATCTGTGTTCTTAGAAAACACTTCCCCACTTCACTCTGAGCGCTCATACTTTCTCAACGAGACTAAGCTGACAAAAACAGGGCACTGCTAAGTCAATGTTTTATTAATTTTACACATGAGAGTAAATTGCAATTTTTGTCAAAAAGTTATTGGAAAATGAGGAGTCCTGAACCCAATTTTCTTGCAGGAAGAGTGTTCAAAGCTGAATCCATGGGGCTCCAGGCGGCCTCTCCTGTCTGACCAGTGAGAGACTGAAAGAGCAGGATTCTTGGCTGCAGCCCTACGTATCTCTCATCTCCCAGGAATTTGATACAAAAGGTGAGAGGGCCCGAGGGAACTGGAGTCACCTTTTTCCACAGGTGCAGCTCTGTCCCTTGAAGTCTGTGGACTGGCTGCTCCCCCAGTGACCTCACTCAGTGACTTACCCTGAAACGGATCCCAACCACATCTTTTGTTTTTGAGCACCTGATATGTGCCTGGTGCCACCTTAGCAGGTTTTTGGAGTCTAAACAAGTAAAAACTGATACCAGGCACAGTATTAGACACTGTTATGGTTTAAGTGTGTATCCCAACAGGCCTGTGTTAGAAACATACTTCCTCAGTGCAGCACTGTTTGAAGATGGGGCCCCATGGGAGGTGTTTTGGGCATGAGGAACACACCTCATTAACGGATTAATGTCTTACAGGAACTGATTTCCCTTTTCTCTCTCCTGCATGCACTCACTCTGTGCCGTAAACTAAAGCAGCACAAGACCCTTACCAGAAGCCGAGCGGATGCTATGCTCCTGGCCAGAAGCCTCCAAAATCATGAGTGAAAATAGACCTCTGTTCTTTATGAACTATACAGCCTCAAGTATTCAGTTCTAGTAACAGAAAATGAACCAAGGCAGACAGATCCACAAACATCATGTCTTCAAGGGGCTGAACTGGCTAGAAGGGATTTCCCTCCAGCACAAACTTGCTAGCAGGGAAAAAGGGGCAACTGGAAGCTGGTACAGGTAAATGAATTCAGACAGATCTGGATTTGAGTCCAAACTGCAGTGCTTTTTGGCTGTGTGACTTCAGATGAGCAGCTTGCCTTCTCTAAATTCAGTTTCCTTGTGTGTAAAATGAGGAAAATGACAGCTGTTGTGAGGATTCAATGAGTAAGGGTTATAAAATAATTAGGCTGTACTAAGCTAAAATAAAATAAATAAAAATAATGATACTGCTTACTGTTACTGTTGGTGCTACTCAGGATCACCCAGGGCTCGGCTCTGAAGGGAGAGATAGGAATTCTACAAGAAGCAGTCAGGGTTGGCCCTGACCCAGAGTGGGCCTTAACTTCTGCTTATTTTGGTCCCTCTTTTAAAGCTCTCCCCCTTTTCCTCCTAGCTCCAAGCCTTGCTCCTCCTGGGAGGTTCTGAGTTAGCCCCCTGGTCCGCAGCTCCAGGTTTCTCTCTGACTAGAGTGCCTGCTGTGGGAGGGCACAGCCTTCCCCTCTCAAATTCTCCGCAAGGGCAGACATTGCCTTCAACTGCCTTACTTTGAGTACTGTGCCAGAATCCTTGTCCTTTGACGATCTGCTATTTCCACAAGCTCATGAGCTGATTTAGTATCCTAAGGTACCATGACCAGCATCCCTTCCTTCAGGTATTCTGGACACACTTTGCCTTCGCTTTCAGGAAACTACATTTATGGACTTTTTCGGTTTCCATGTGTTGACCTGGCAGGGCAATGACTAAGTGTCCCTGAGTGTCACAGAGGGTGGGCAGTTCTGCCTTCAGGGCCACCAGTGTCCAGTTTTGGTGGTTGGATTCTCTTTCCCATGCTGCAGTTCTGTGTGGCTGTGGCTGTAAGTGAGATTTCCTAAGGATTCCTTGACTTCTTTCCTCGATAGTAACTAAGAGCTCAGGACCCCTGGCCAATGCCTATATTTAGATTATATTTTTGTGTCTGCATCTTGGTCTGGCCTCATGGAAGTGCTTCCCCTAGTTTGCTGGCAGCTTTTGTGTCCCTGAATCCCCTCCCTCTGAGACTTTGCTCAGAGGTAAAGCTACTACAGCAGTACAGCCTTGGGATTTTCTACTCAGAAGGGGTCTTTTGAAGATTTCTTGAACTTTTCCTATTTGATATTATAAAGAAAAATATTAATTGATTCGAATGGCAGTATCCCAAGTTTCTGCATCTTCATTCATTCAGTACTCCATTTTTTTCTGATCCTGTGTATTTTTAAATCTCTGTTCAATTTTGTAAATATGGTTAAATACACTTCATCTGCCCCCCTCCCCCAAGGAAAAACCCCAAAAGTGTTCGTGGTGAATTAATTTTTTAAAATGCTCTTAATTATGGAATTTTAAAACATTATTTACATATGTTAACCCCTGGTTTTCCCCTTTCTTTTCTTTTCTTTTTACATTTATTTATTTGTTTGAAAGTCAGAGTTACAGAGAGAGGGAGAGACACAGAGAAATCATCTATCAGTTGGTTCACTCCCCAGGTGGCCAAAATGGCCAGGGCTGTGCAAGGCTTAAGCTAGGAGCCAGGAGCTTCATCCAGGTCTCCCACATGAGTGGCAGGGGCCCAGGGACTTGGATCATCTGCTACTGCTTTCCCAGGTCATTAGCAGGGAGCTGGACCAGAAGTGGAGCATCCAGGACTTGAACTAGTGCCCATATGGGATGTCAGCATTGCAGGTGGTGGTTTAACCCACTAGGCCACAATGCTGGCCCCTGATTTCCCTCTTTCGCATGCACATTTCAACACATAGTGAACTTATGGAGGCCACACTGGTGGATTCTGTTGCAAGACTACCTTTAAGTACAGATTCCAGTACAGTTACGACCATAAGGCCCTCTGGGCCTCAGCTTCTAGGACTCTGGTGCAAAGCAGTCAGGCAATAGTCAGATCCAGAGAGCCCTTGGAACAGACATGGATGGCTGTTTAATTTCACCCCCACATCCCATCAAAGTTAGCTAGTTTGGTGCTCTGTCTCTGATTAGCTTGTTCATAAGATGTTAAACTAGTGGCTTTCAGCCATGGATGCATAACAGGATCACCTGGAGGATTTTTGAAAATTTTTCCAATACTCTGATCTCATCACAGACTTTCGGAGGCAAAATCGCAGAGTGTGAACCACTTTGTAGGCAACCACGCTAAGAAGCCCTGGCAGGGACACCTTGTCTCTTCTGTGAATCTACCACCATTTAGTTCATTCAGCACCTTGGGTGTGTTCCTTTCGAAATTCACATTGGGGGGCCGGTGCTGTGGCCAGCGGGTTAATGCCCTGGCCTGAAGTGCCAGCATCCCATATGGGCGTTGGTTCTAGTCTCGGCTGCTTTTCTACTGATCCAGCTCTCTGCTATGGCCTGGGAAAGCAGTAGAGGATGGCCCAGGTGCTTGGGCCCCTGAACCCACGTGGGAGACCCAAAGGAAGCTTCTGGCTCCTGGCTTCGGATCGGCTCAGATCCAGCCATTCATTGTGGCCATCTTGGGGGTGAACCAGCAGATGGAAGACCTCTCTCTCTGTCTCTACCTCCCTCTGTAACTCTGTCTTTCAAATAAATAAAATAAATCTTTAAAAATACAACTAAATACAAATTTTTTAAAAGATACATTTATTTTGATGCAAAAAATTTAAAATCATACATAGTTTTAAAATAATACATATTTCCTCAAACTTTTTGAAGAGCCCTCATATGCATGGATTTCAAAAAATTTTCACACCCAGATAAACATCTTTCAATTCCATTTTTCCATGAACTTTCTGAAGAATGATGGTATCCTTTGTTTTTTCGTGTATATACCTAAGGTAAAGTTTAATTAATAAATTAGGCACAGTGAGGCACTATTAGAAATAATGTAAAAATGGAATAAGTATATTGTAATAAAAGTTATGTGAATGTGGTGTCTTTCTGAAAATGTTTTTGTATGAAACTCATTCTTCCTGTGATGATGTGCAATGAAATGATGCCTCTGTAATGAGATGAAATGAAGCAAATGATGTAGGCGTTGTGATGTAGCATTAGGCTACCACGTAAGGGTTACTTGAAACAGGCACTGTGATATCTCAACAGTTGATCTGATAACTGAGACATCTCCCAGTGACTAATGGGCAGGTAGCACACACAGCGTGCACATGCTAGACAAAGGGATGATTCACGTCTAGGGTGGGACAGAGCAGCATAGCGTGAGATTTCATCACACTACTCAGAGTGGTGTGCAGTTTAAAACTGATGATTTGCTTATTCCTATAATTTTTCACTTAGTATTTTGGAGCTAGGATAACTAAGGGTAACTGAATCCACAGAAAACAAAATCACAGATAAGGGGGAACTACCATATTCATTTTTGGCCTCGATAGCTATATTATGGTTATGTAAGATGTTAGCACGAGGGGAAGCTGCATGAAGGGTGCACAGATTTCCCGTGTACTCTTTCTGTAACTTTTTTGGAAGCCAAAATTGTCTTTTTAAAAAAGAACCCCTAGTTAATTAATATGTTTGTCTCTAGTAGGTTTAGTGTGATGAAATCATCTTAGAAGAAGATGAGCTAGCACACAGTCCATGTGTCACAAAACCCCACCGCCGTTGAATCTTACCTGAGAGCCGCTGCCCTCTCACAAACACGCTCCCATTTCTACTCAGCTTTGATTTGGAGTCTGATCCAGAACGTCCCAGGTTAAAAATCGATTTCCACTTCTTTGATTTACTGGAAAGCTTTCTCCTAATAGAGCCAAGGCATAAGGGATTAGTTTGTTAACTAGTTATGTCAAGGGTACTTTTAAATCAAGAAAAAAAAAGTATTTCAATAATGTTTGCAGTTACAGATGGCTCTAATATCTCAGAAAAAAATCCTCTCTAAAATCCAACATGATCCTCATTCTCACCTTGTCTGAGGATACATTAGCAAGAACTAAGACCATATTCCTGAGGGCAAGAGGCAGAGGCGTGTACCAAAGGTAGGGATGATGGCTAACAGAGGCAGAGATCACGGCGAGCCTCAGCCTCCAGCAACACAGTTCTGGGAACTCTTGTAAGCATTCTAGTCCTGAGTTTTCAAAGGTACCAGTCTCTCAGGGGCCAGTGTTGTGGCATAGTGGGTAAAACCGCCTGCAATGCCTCCACCTTATATGGACGCTGGTTAGGGTCCCAGCTGTTCTACTTTTGATCCAGTTCCCTGCCAATGGCCTGGGAAAGCAGCAAAAGATGGCCCAGGTGCTTGGGGCCCTGTACCATGTGGGAGAGCTGGAAGAAGCTCCTGGCTTTTGGCTTAGGCCTGGCCCAGCCCTGGCCATAGTTTTCATCTGGGAGATGAACCAGCAGATGGAAGACTCTCTCTCTCTCTCTCTCTCTCTGTACTCTGACTTTGAAATAAAATCAAATCTTTAAAAAAAAAAAAAAAAAAAGAAGATCCTAGGCTTTCAGAGGAGTAAGCCCAAAAGATGGTAGACTTCAGTCTGGATAGGCTCCCTGCACTGTGGGACAGCCACAGGAGAAGGCTTCGGACTTCCATGAACTGAAAAGGGTTGGTTGAGAAAGCAGACCTGGAACAGAGTCTGGCCCGCTGCTATTGGGAGAGATGCAGCCTGCTGCGTGTGGTCAGTGGTTACTTCAGGGAAAGGCAGAGGGCAGGACCTCGCTGGCTTTGCCTCACTACCAGGCAGCTTCCGTGGGTGGAGACAGGGACAGCACTAGACTGGGTCGGGAGAGCCTGATACCACCAGGGGTCACCACAGAGGCCTTGCCCTGCTGTGGCTCAGCCCAGCCAGCGGACTTCATGGAGTTCCAGGGTGAAACCCTGCAACCTGGGGGTCCCACAGAGAACCTTTCTCTGCAGGCTTCTCAAAGAACATCCAGTTTCAAGCCCATCACGTGTTTATGATCAATCTGAGACAGCTCTGCAGTGTCCAGCAGTTTCTTTGGGACTTGGCTTGTTCTTTCTGAAGTACTTAGTCTTAGGGTGCACATCATAGGGTGGCATAACTTGGGGTATGGTGGACTCCAAGGGTAGTTAAGAGCACAGAAAAAATGCACTGGATGGTCACTTCAAGGTATCTTCTTCCTGATCCCTGAAGGCAAATCTCACCCCGCAGAGATTTGGGAAGAGGAGCAGTGAGGTCAGTCTCAAGAGGACATGACACACAGTCCAGGAAAGAGAGATTTCAAACCAGGTGAGTTTCAGCCGTGCCATTCCAGTTGTGCAGGGTTCTGCCCTCTCCCTCCATGGAAGATGCTGATAAAGGTGCTGCTTTCAGGTTTCTTTTCACTGACCAGTGAAGATCACACCCTCAGATGAAAAGCCTGCTTTCAGCCCTTTTACCTACTGTATGTCTAAAATTTAGGACTACTGCTTCAGTCACTGCCTCCTACAGTGGGATGTGAGAGAAGGGGTGAGATCAGGGTTGCAATGGAAGAACTGAGAGGGAGAAATAAGGAAAGACAGTCTCGCACCAATGAAAAGGAGGTCTGATTGGTTTTGGAGGGTAAGGGGATTCTGACAGGTCTCAGGGGGGCAAGGAAGCCAAGGATGTGTCCCCAAGAGATGCTTGCCTGCAGTTCTTGGCCTAGGGTGGCGCCATTTGTCAACTTGTCCTCTGTCTTGAGATTTGCGTCTATGCCTCTTGTAATGTGATATAGGAGTGTGGGTTTGTTCTGAGTAAACTTCCTTTTGTAAACACCAAGCCTCTTTTGTCTAAACTAAGGAGTAGGGATTTTAGTCATGACTTGTGATATGACCCCTATGACTCCCACCCCCATCCTGGTACTTGGGGTCTCTATAACTTGGAGCAGTGAGTGACATTATCAAACGCTGGTGAGAGAGTTGTGGAGCCAGCTCCCTTCTCTTCTGGAATGTTTCCTTCTGCCCCTACCTGGACTACACCCCTACCCACAAGGCCATCACAGCCCTGAGACAGTATACCTCTTCCTCTCTGTCCCGCTCCATTCAAGCATCTCCCAAAATTCAAATGAATCCCACTTACTTGTTGTCTGGTAACTCAAGGACAGTGTGGAAGAGGGTGCCCATGGGGGGAACAATCTCAGGCAAGCTGTTCTCCCTCCTTTCCTTCCGAGCAGGATGGTTGGTAGCCAGGCTGCGGGCCTGAGCTTCCTCCAGGCTCACCAACTTCATGGGCAGGGAAAGGGCTGGCAGGGTCAGGCTCTTCATGATGGGTCGGTTTTCTGGAATGGAACGAGAAGAGCTCAGTTAGGGAAGAGGTCCGTGAATGGATCCATCCAGATTCCACATCAACAGCACTCCATTTTTGACCTCTTGGCAGGGACTGGCTGCCAACCTTGGCTTCACTAGGGCATGATGGGGCCTGGGGCTGTGGCTGTATGCAGGAAATCGACAGCTCTCCTGGCCAGACTAGCCCAGAGGGCAAACAGGAGGCTAATTGCTTCTGATACTTTTCAGAGAAGGGCCATTCACTCATTAATATGACAAATTTATTTAGCACCTACTGTGGGCTACAGTAACAGCTGTGAGACCTCTGCACCTTGTGTTCTGGGAAGAAGGGAATGTCTGTTCAGCCTCAGAGGTAGTATATGGCAGGGCACTTTCCCTCTGCCCCACAGTTAGAAGCCACCTCCTGCAAGGCAATTTAAAGTTGGAGTCTCTCCTTTCCACAGTTCACCCAGGCATCTATCTCTGCAGTAAGAAGACAGCTTATAGCCTGTACTATTCCTTAAAAGGTAAGTGGCTCTTTATGTACTACTCAATCATCTTCTACTATATGTAAATAACCCCTTCCTACACTCTGGTATTTTTTAAGAATGGGAGTGGTGATAGAAATCAATAGTATACAGGGTTACCAATTTTCTCCAAGTCAGTGGTTCTCAACTTTGGGCAATTTTGTGTACCCACCCCAGCCAGGGACATCTGGCAGCATCTGGAGACAGTTGTTTTGACTGTCACAGATGCATGTGGGAGAGCTACTCCATTTAGTAGGTAGATGCCAGGGATGCCGCTAAACATCCCACCATGCATAGCACAGTGCCCCATATCAGGAATTACTCAGTACTAAATATCAGGAGTGCTGAGGCTAAGAAACACTGATCTAGGTAAAAAGGAAATCTAAGTTTGTTTCTAGTGTGTCTTTGGTGACATTGTATTTTCTGACACTTCCCATGATGTGTAGACATTCACCTTGGACCAAGTCAAACTAAGACTCACTTTAAAAAAAGGAATTGTTTTTTGAAAGACAGTAACACACACACACATACACACACACACACACACACGAGAGAGAGAGAGAGAGAGAGAGAGAGAGAGAAATGAGAATCTTCTGTATGCTGGTTCACTCCCCAAATAAAACCAACAGCTCAGGCTATGCCAGGCTGAATCTGGGAGGCAGGAACTCCATTGGGTCTCCCTGTGGGTGGAAAGAATGCAAGTACTTGGGCCATCATGCTCTGCCTCGCAAGCTCATTGGCAGGCAGCTGGATCATAAGCACAGAATAGTTGGGACTCAAATTGGCACTCCAATATGGGATGTGGACATCTCAAGCTACCTTTCAAATAAATACAAATGAATATTTTCTAGATAATAAAAATTATAAAGTATAAGGAAAAAAATCCATGAAAAGAGAAGTTCTAACAGTTTCTTCCAACAGCCATACTTTTAGTACTTCAGTCTTTGCTATCCTCTAGAGTGTGGAACTCCACTTTGGAGACCATAATGGTCCTAGCCACATGTTCCCTGTGTCATTCAGGTCAAAATTTACCTCTTCAGAGACCATTACCACTCTGTCCCCGAATAACACTCCCAAATCACTAACCACAGATTACTCTTCCGTGTTTCTTCTTGGCATTTGCTGTCTTTGAAGTGATAGTATATGAATTTATAAACTTACATATTGCCTTCCTCTTCCCAACCAGACCATTGCCCTTTGCAGAGCAGGGTCTTAGCCATTTTGTGCACCAGTGTATCTCCAGTGTCTGGGACAGTGCCTGGTATACTGGAGATACTCAACACATGCTTATTTTTATTGAATCTTAGAGATATTACAATTTCTCTGGTCAGTGCTCATATCCATTAAATAAAGGTATTAGAGTCTATGACTTCTGCTATGGTGTGTTTGTGTTCTCCCAAAATTCACATGTTGAAACCTAGTCCTCAATGCCATAGTATTAAGAAGTAGGATCTACAGCAGATGGAAGATCTCTCTCTCTCTCGCTCTCACTCTCTCTCTTTCTCTCTCCCTCCCTCTGCCTTTCAAGTAAACTTTTTCTTAAAAAAAGAATTAGGTCTGGGGCAGGTGTTGTGGTGCAGCAGGTTAAGCTACCATTTTGCATGCTTTCATCACACATTGGGAGTGCCAGTTCGAGTCCCAGCCCTCCACTTCTGTTACAGCTTCCTGCTAATGGGTCCTGGGAGGAGAAGATAGTGGTTCAAGTGCTTGGGCCTCTGCTGCCTACACAGGGGACTGAGATGGAATTCTGGCTCCTGACTTCAGCCTGCCCTGTCTCTGCAATGTTCCACACTAATGTATGTGAATATTCACAGCAGTTATTATATATAATAATAAAAAAAACAAGAAACAACCTGAATGCCCATGGACCCATGAACAAATTGACAAAATGTATTATATGCATTTAGTAGAATATTATGCAGCTGGAAGTACTGATCCACGCAACAGTATGGATGAATCTTGAAAACATGTGTAAGTGAAAGAAGCTAGTCACCAAAGATGACGTATTACATGATTCTATTTATATTAAAGGTTCAGAATAGGCAAGTTCATAGAAACAGAAAGTAGATTACTGGTTTCCAAGACGTGGGGGAAAGGAAAAATGTGGCGTGATTGCTTACTGGGTGTGGGTGTGATGAAAATGTTCTGGAATTAGTGATGGATGATGGCTGTATAGTTCTGTGAGTTAAACTAAAACCACTGAATTTTATTCCTTAAGATGGTTAAAATGTTGAATTTTATGTCAGATTTATCTCAATAAAATTTTTTAAATAAAAGAAAGGGCATAAACCATATAGAGTATTGGGTAGGTAGGGGTAGGAATAATTATAGTAGGAACTGAAATTTGACATTGATTCCAATTGATGGTTCTGATGATTATACTGTTTTTTCCAAATATCTTAGTTGAATAGGAACAGAATACTTTAATAAGTCAACACATATTTTGCATATATACTTCTCCATACACCACTGGTTCTCCAAGTGTGGATCTGACCAGCAGCATCAACATTACCTGGAAACTTTTTAGAAATATAAATTATCAGTTGCACTCAGGACATATTGAACCAGGAACCCTGAGGCTGAGATCCAGTCCTCTGTGGTTTAACAAGCCCGTCAGGTAACTGTTATGCATCCTAATGTGGAAAAACCACTCTCAAGCACAAATGGCTGTTCCCAGGCTTCTAGATTAACTGGATTCTGGTTTTCATAAATTACACCCACAGGAGATTAAGCAGCATAAACTAATTCATTCCTAGGGTTCATTATGTCATTATGGGATGCCCACAAACACACACTCAACTAGTGCCTGGTGCAGGGAGGAATAAGTAAGCATTTGAAAACGCTTGCAGAGAATGTATTCTGACTATGCATGTCAGTATGAACACACTGCCTCTAACTCGTTCTCTTAAGACCTCAAAGTGAAGGTATAAGGGTCTTCTGAAACATTTTAGTGAAAGTAAAGGTGAAATATAATAGGGAGACTAATGTTCCAGATCCCTTCAGTTATATAATAACTGAAGAGTTTAAGAACTCCCTAAATTTAGTAGAATACTACATCAGTTTTCTTCTGCCTCAGTACATTCATGGGACAGGACAGGTATGCAGTTGAACAGAAACATTCAAAAGCCACATACACAACACACTATACCTTGACTTCATATATACAGAAACACATATGCACCATTCCCAGACACTGACACAGAGTTGCTGGCATGCATGCACAGGCAACACTCGGCTAGAAACAAGCCCACTCTCACTTATTTTTGGTCCCCATCATAGGGGCAAGAAAGAAGGCTTGCTAGTGGGGATGAGGTTGGGGGAGGGGGGATGTGATATGTGCCAGGAGGAATCAGTACCATCATTCTCCACAGAACTGGGTGCACCGCTGTTAAAGATTTGATCCACATGATTCAATATGAACTCAATCACCACCTGCTGGACTCGGACTGCAAGGAAGGCTGCATCACCATTGCAACCAGTGGCTTCGATTTCTTTAGACCTGAACCGCAGAAGGAACACAATCAGTGAGTGAGTCTGGCTTGCAACCTGAGGCAGTAAGGTGAACCAGTAGGCCTTTTGCACAAGTTTCATTTCCAAAATTTATACAGTTTTTTAAAATTTGTTGAATACTTTAACTACTTGAGACCAATTAAAGGGACTGTCCAAGAGGCTGTGAAACCCAACACAATTTAAAAGTTACCTGGTATCTAAAATTTAAAACAGTTTACCAAGTATTAGAAATTGCAGGGCTACAAATGCTCTCCTATGAATGTATAGAAATGGATTTCTTAAACTTTTATAGAATCACTCCCATCCAATTATTCTATCGGGAAGGTCAATATTTATGATGTAATATGAAGCAGATGGTTTAGGTTGTAGCCAGCTATGGCTCCTACCAAAGCCAAGAAATGCTAATAAGTCCCAAAGATAAGAAAGTCCTTTTCAATAAATTGTAACCATTGCATCAGCCACATCCTGGTTATTGCCAGAAAACACCTTAGGAAACCAGTGTTTCCAAGTAAGCAGGGAGCGAGCTTAGGATATTGAAATCACCTTTAATTCCTATGTGCTACAAATGACCACTTAGCTGCAGGCTTGTCTTCAAGGGGCTTAATCTTCATTTCAATGGTGGGCTCAGCCCTGGGGGGTGGTGAGAAGATGAAGGTGTGGTGGTTACCTGAGGAGGTTTGGAGCCCACACCAGAGCCAGGTTCCTGGCATGCATGTTGGTCTGGCTGCTGAAGGAGGCGATGTGCGCCAGGTGTCGGATCAGGTATTCCAGGGTCCTGTAATGGTTCAGTGTTTTGACAAAGTAAGTAACTTCAGTGCCTGTGTGATGCCTGACATCTGGAGATCATTCTAAGTTTGGTTATGAGAGACTCTAAATATTTCTAGCTTATGAATTTTGAAGGAACATTGGGAAGATGTCAAGATTGATGGAAGTAATTTTCTTGGCCATAGGCATGCTGGTTGGGGGTGAGGAAGGGGATGGTCTTGTGAGATATTTTAAATATTAAATATCTTAATATTGTGAGGAACTTCTTTTTATATCACATCAAAATCTGTGCCCTGTGGGCAGACACAGGGAACTGGGGAAAGGTGGTAAAATTAGGGACGAACCCAGGAGAATAAAATAAAAGAATGGGATGATAGGAGACGGTACTGGTGAGCAAGTAGTGGTTCAGTCAGCCAAGTGCTCAAGAGCTGCAGTCAACTGATGTCTAAAAACTACATTGGTTTTCATACATTTGTTGATCCTATGAATCTCTGTAAGAACCACGGATGTGACTGTGAGGCTGACTTGCTTCATCAGAGACACCCTTTCGGGGAGCTCTGTGGCCACCAGCATTGCTGCTCAGACACCAGCTGTTCACCAACCTCAAGTTGCCCCCGGGAAATTGTCCACTGAATTTGCTCCCTCTTAGGATGTCAGCACGCCTCTTTGGTATTACACCACATTGACAGGCTGCACGCTTCTTTTCCCCAGGATTCTTACCTATAATGGGATGGGGGAAGTTCCTGGATAACATTTTGGATTCGGGCCAGTCGGCCTTCTTCCGGGCAATGTGACACAGCCTCCTGTGGAGAAGAACATGAAGCAGGCCCGTGAGGATGAGCGTGGACACTCACCTGTGTAGGCTGACATTATTCAGGCTCCTGGTTCTCCAGCCTCGCTACTGTGCCCAGAGGTCAAGTTTCCGTGAGACACATGTTTCCATGGAAACAACCAACCAACTACAATTTCTGGGTGTTCATTTTGTGAAATATCTCATAGCATGTGCACGCAGAGATGGGAGCATCTTGTTTATCCTTTGATGGATGTCTAATAAGGAATATGTAGGGTTGTAGAATGTTGCACATGGCAGGGAGAGTCATGGAGACTCACTCTTGGAGGGAGACAGAGACAGAGGCGAGATGTGAGAGAGATGACAGAGTGGTACTGCTATACTCACATCTGTCTTTGTGGATATAAATAGCCACCCCTCACCTTGCCTGTGACTATCCTGATTATCTTGAGTACTCAGCTGCTGCCTGTCCTAGATGCTAGGAAGCAGGGAAGACATGCCTCCCATGGTGGGGATAAGAATTTTGTTCTTGAGACACAGTGGTCTTGCCCAGACTTGCTCTCTGGCTATTTCCTGTGTGGGTATTTTGTTCTCCTATCAGCCCAAGAGCCTTCAAAGAGAGCAGGAATGGCATGCAGGCAGTGTGATCACGGGCTGGCCCACGTCATCTCTTACAATGTAAGAGTCCCTGGGCAGATTCCTCTGCTCCTGGTTCTGCCCCCTGTCCAGAGAATCTGAAAGGCTCAGGGGCTACTCCCAGTGCAGTCAGGGAGTCCTCATGACTGCCAGCATGGCAGTGGGAATCCCATTTTTCTTTCTTTACTGAGATGTAGTATGCATGCATAGGCAGGTCTCTAAAAAGTTCATGCAAAATGCATGCCTTTTTTTTTTTTTTTTTTTTTTTTTGACAGGCAGAGTGGACAGTGAGAGAGACAGAGAGAAAGGTCTTCCTTTTGCCGTTGGTTCACCCTCCAATGGCCGCCAGCGCACCGTGCTGATCCGATGGCAGGAGCCAGGAGCCAGGTGCTTTTCCTGGTCTCCCATGGGGTGCAGGGCCCAAGCACCTGGGCCATCCTCCACTGCACTCCCTGGCCACAGCAAAGGGCTGGCCTGGAAGAGGGACAACCGGGACAGAATCCGGCGCCCCAACCGGGACTAGAACCCGGTGTGCCGGCGCCGCTAGGCGGAGGATTAGCCTAGTGAGCCGCGGCGCCGGCGCAAAATTCATGCTTTAAAAACTGCATGTAGGGCCAGCGTTGTAGTATAGTAGGATAAGCCTCAGCCTGCAGCCCCTGCATCCCATATGGCCACCGGTTCGTATCCCGCCTGCTCCTCTTCCGATTCAGCTCTCTGCTACGGCCTGGGAAACAGTGGAAGATGGCCCAACTCCTTGGGCCCCTGCACCCATGTGGGAGATCTGGAAGAGACTCCTGGCTCCTGGCTTCAGATCAGCTCAGCTCTGGCCACTGTGGTCATTTGGAGAGTGAACCAATGGAATGGAAGACCTCTCTCTCACTCCCTGGATCTACCTCTCTCTGTAACTCTGTCTATTAAATAAATAAAATAAATCTTTAAAAAAAAACCCTATGTATAAACTTCAAAATTCTCTTGTACCAAAATAAACTTATCTTTTAATCCTTTTCTATGAACGTTTTGAGTACTCTTGTATTTCCTTCCAGTGCTGGAAACTTGCTTTACATTTGTATACAGTGAATGGGATAATTATAAAATATATCCTTGAGTTTGATAAACACAGTCCCTGCCCCTGTAATAAAATAATAAGATCCTAGCTGGGATGACAGCTTTCTTAATATATACCGTTCACCCCTATTTGTCTTTACCTATCATTTGCTTGTATGTAAATGCTGAAGTTGACACTCTCAAAAATGAAAAAGTTTCCTGAATCTATATATATGAAATACATGAAATTTGTAGACAATTAAAATAAAAAATAAATAAATAAAAAAGAATGAAAGAGTTTTGAGGCACAGAAAAATGGGGGGAATTAACTTTTGGGGGCACCTTCTATTTCCCAGGTCTTTTTCTAGCCCCTCTCTGCTGTGTATGTCCTGGTCTACCTCAGAAGAGAACTCCTTGGTCCTGCCCAGCATGGCCATCCTGATCCCTCTCACTTGTCCCCTTTGGCAGTCTCCACCATTGTGTAGGTGCAGAATGTTGTCTCTTCAGGGTATTGCTGGTTGTCAGTCTCCCTCGCTAGAGTATGAACGCTGACAGCACAGAGAGATGTGAAGAGTCCCTGTGTCCAGACACTGCCTAGAACACAGTAGGTGCTCCTTACTTTGGCCAGCTGTGTCCATCAAGTTTTTTTTTTTTTCTCTGTCTTTTTAAAATTTAATTGAAGTAAAACACACATACAGAAGTTCACCATTTAAAAAAGCAATTAAAATCATCTACACGGAAAACTTGTAGGGAAACTCATTTCCCAGGCAGAAGTGGGGGCAGAGGTGGGCCTGGGCCTGTCAGTCGCAGGTGCCCCAATCTCCTGGTGGGTTTGCCAGCCAGAGAATAGACCCAGTGCAAACAAGCATTCTGCTGCAGCCCAGCTTTCTGAGCTCTGCAGGACATAGGGGCAGGGGCAAGAATGGAGCCTTTAGGAAGCAAGCCAGCATCTCCCTTCTCCAGAGCTGTTGTTATTGGAAAACAGCATTGGGTGGTGAAGCGGACCCTGGCTCTGCCAAGCGAGGAGAACCTCACAAGGGGGGCAAAGGCAGAGAAGCTCCAGGGGTGGGGGCTGCTGCTGCTTGTGGGCTCTGGGGCCTCCCACGTTCTGTCATGCACAGAGCACCGGCGGGGAAGCCTCTCTTCATCTCTGCAAAACCAGGGTCAAGCTTTGCAAAACTTTGTACCACACCCCCTTTAAAAAAACTGTTTTGGGGAAAAAAGGTTGTCGGCTCTCATGGAAAGTTCCTTTAACATTTTAGGAAGCTGTTACTCATCTTTGTTCTCTGAACAGGGGCAGGCTTACCCCGATGCCTGCAGTCCCATTAGGAATTGGCCTTTATTTCCTCCCTGACAGTGTCTCCTATCCTGCCCCAATTCCATCCAGAAGCTCTCTAGATTTGAGTTTTTCTCCCAGTGGAGTATGGGGGAGGGGTGTCTCTACAAACTTGTTTTTAGCTTTTTTATGTTCTCTTCTTAGGATGATGGAACCCATCTTTGGGCAACTGAGGGAAGGGAGTTGAAATTTTTGCCCATGTCAACTTTTTATCAGAGAATTTCACTCAACACTAGTGGGGCCAGTCTGGCTAATAGCTAAAACTTGAAAGATCCAGGATAAAATCTGGCCCCTGATTCTCGTCAAATCAGTAAGACAAGCTTCCGGCTCTATGGTTTTTGGTGAAGGCCGGGCTCTCGTCCCTGCAGTAGGGTCCTCACTCGGGGTTTCCCTGTTTACCACAGCCATCTCCGCTCCTGCCTCTCAAGTCCTGCTTCCAGGCAGCCCTGTCACCAGGTGGCCCAACACAAACAACCATGGCTGTCCCAACTGCACCCCAGTGGCGACATCAATTTTTTGTTAAGTACTTAACAATAATTATAAAATCATTTTATGTCTTGAATCATTTTAAGCTATTGACTAGATGTTTAAAAAGTAATCATGTTGGCCAGCGGCGTGGCTCACTAGGTTAATCCTCTGCCTTGCGGCACCAGCACACCGGGTTCTAGTCCGGTTGGGGCGCCAGATTCTGTCCCGGTTGCCCCTCTTCCAGGCCAGCTCTCTGCTGTGGCCAGGGAGTACAGTGGAGGATGGCCCAAGTGCTTGGGCCCTGCACCCCAGGAGACCAGGGGAAGTACCTGGCTCCTGCCATCGGATCAGCGCGGTGCGCTGGCCGCAGCGCGCCAGCCGCGGCAGCCATTGGAGGGTGGACCAACGGCAAAGGAAGACCTTTCTCTCTGTCTCTCTCTCACTGTCCACTCTGCCTGTCAAAAATAAAAAATAAAAAAAAAATATAAGTTTCACAAGAGCAAGTATTTTTATTTCTATTTTGTTCATGGCTAAATCTCTAGCAGCCAGAATTATGCCTACAAGGTACCCAAAACATATTTGTGGAATGGAGTAAATGAATGAGTCAATATTTTGCTTTGTGCTTCATGATGCCAAACAACCGCATTCAGGCCATGCTTTCAAAAACAGTACCTCCTAGGCCGGCGCCGCGGCTCACTAGGCTAATCCTCCGCCTTGCGGCGCCGGCACACCAGGTTCTAGTCCCGGTTGGGGCGCCGGATTCTGTCCCGGTTGCCCCTCTTCCAGGCCAGCTCTCTGCTGTGGCCAGGAAGTGCAGTGGAGGATGGCCCAAGTGCTTGGGCCCTGCACCCCATGGGAGAGCAGGAAAAGCACCTGGCTCCTGGCTCCTGCCATCGGATCAGTGCGGTGCGCCGGCCGCAGCGGCCATTGGAGGGTGAACCAACGGCAAAAGGAAGACCTTTCTCTTTCTCTCTGTCTCTCTCTCTCACTGTCCACTCTGCCTGTCAAAAAAAAAAAAACAAAAAAACAAAAAAACAAAAAAAAAACAACAACACACACAAAAAAAACAGTACCTCCTGAGGACCTTTCCCCTTGGTGATGAGAACCAGCATGGCAGGCGCAAGCATTGTGGCACCGTGGATTAAACCACCTGTGACAATGGAATCCCTTATGAGCTCCACTTCCAATCTAGCTTCCTGATAATGGACCTTGGAAAGCAGAGGATGACCCAAGTCATTGGGCCCCTGCTGACTATGTGCGAGACCTGGATGGAATTTCAGGTTCTCGGCTTTGGCCTGCCCCCTCCTCAGCTATTGTGGCTATCTGGGGGAATGAACCAGTAGATAGAAGATCTCTCTCTCTCGCTCTCTCTGTAGTTCCCTCTCTTTCCCATCCAAGTACTAACCAGGCCCAACTCTGCTTAGCTATCAAGATCAGACAAGAACAGGCATGTTCGGGGTGGTATGGCGAGGGGGAGGGGGAGGGGGAGGGACAGGGGGAGGGCGAGGAGGAGGAGAACTAGAAACCAGCATGGCTGAGGCAGCTCCTGGCAGGGTGACCAATCTTCCTGTTTTGCCTGAGATGGAAGGGTGTCTGGTGAGATGGGACTTCAGGTGTTAAGATGGGGAGTCCCTGGCAAACCAAATCAGGCACTGCGAGCTCACATTCAGTCTGCCTTTGCCTGTAGCCAAGCACTAGTTGTCTGCCCCAAGTGACATTTCAGATGTGTGCAAGGTCAACCACCCTGTCCGCAAGTATCTACTAAGTAACAGTTGCAACATTTTTCAGTAGCTGGAGAGCAGAGAAAGAAACCACAGTTAACAAAGTAAATCAAGCACAGTTCATGTCCTCAAGGAAACTTACAATTTAATGAGGGAGACTGATATATAAAGAAATGATTTCAATATACATCCAATATGTAACATGTTTCCAAACGGTCTTTCCCTAAAATTTCAATTCTGCAACTTTGCCCTATTTTGGGTGTAATCATTTTTAGCTGGATCATTCTGAACAAAGTTCAATTTTTTCTAAAGTGAATTTTTTGTGATCAAAAATAAAATCTAATTCAATAGGTTGAATAATTGCTCCAGAAGGTATCAGATCACAATTCCTGCAACCTGAAAATGCAACTGTATTTGAAAAGAGAGTCTTTGTAGATGTGATTAAAAGGGGAGGGGGAGGAGGAGGGAGAGGGGGAGGGGGAGAGGGGAGAGAAGGAGAGGGGGAGAGGGGGAGGGAGAGGGTGAAGGTGAGGGAGAGGGGGAGAGGGAGAGGGGGAGAGGGGGAGGGAGAGGGTGAAGGTGAGGGAGAGGGGGAGGGGGAAGGAGGGAAAGGGAAGGGGGAGAGGGAGAGGGAAGGGGAGAGGGAGAGGAGGGAGGGAGAGGGAGAGAGGGGGAGGAGAGGGGGAGGGGGAGGGGGAAGGAGGGAGAGGGTGTGGGAGGGGGGAGGGGGAGGAGAGGGGAAGAAGGGGAGGAGAGGGGGAGGGGAGGGGGAGGGGGAGGGAGAGAGTAGGAGAGGGAGAGGGGGAGGGGGAGGGAGAGGGGGAGGGGGAGGGGGAGGGAGAGAGAGGGGGAGGGAGAGAGAGGGGGAGGAATAGGAGGAGAGGGAGAGAGAGGGGGAGGGGGAAGGAGAGGGGGAAGGGGAGGGGGAGGGTAAGAGAGGGTGAGGGTAAGAGAGAGGGTGAGGGAGAGGGTGAGGGGAGGGGGAGGGAAAGGGGGAGGGGAGGGGGAGGGAAAGGGGGAGGGGGAGGGATTGGGAGAAGGTGTGGGAGAGGGGAGGGGGAGGGAGAGGAAGAGGGAGGGGGAGGGGGAGGGAGAGGGGGAGGGGAGGGATTGGGAGAGGGTAAGGGAGAGGGGGAGGGAGAGGGGGAGGGGAGGGATTGAGAGAGGGTGAGGGAGAGGGGGAGGGGGACGGGGAGGGGGACGGGGAGGGAGAGGGAGAGGGGTAAAGAAAGAATACAAACACTTTAGGACCCATACAGGTAATTTGAAATGATTTTCTGAGATATCCAATTTATACCTTCAGTAGAAAACTATAGTCAGTCTTATGACAGGCTTGCCAGCATGAAATGGCAACATTAAAAATTGCTTAAATATACAACTATATGATCTAGTAATTGATAATTTTAAAATAATTATGTTTCTTTTTCTATGAATTATTCTTTGTTCATTTGTTTAGTGGGAAGTTATTTTTTCTTTGTATTGGTAAGCAAGTGTTCTATATCATTAAAGAATTTTAATTCCCTGTCATTTTATTATAGCTTTTATAATTGTTCATTATCTTTATTTTTATTAACATACTTTAAAATAGGTAAATAATTTATCCATTATTCACTTTGTTAGGTTTCCCTTTTGTGATCTTTCCCATTGCTTTCATTGTTGGAAAACCTTTCTCTACCCTGAAATCTACTGAAAGGTAAGGCTGTAACTTGATTTCCCCCTTATCTTATCTAATAGTTAACCAGTTCTTCCTACATTGTCTCAAGAACTGTACCTGTTTAGTTTTTCACGTTAAGTTTTTTAACTTTTCATCAGTTTTTCATGTTTAAGTTTTTTAACTGTTCAGTTACTTAATACATGATCCTATTTAAGTGCTATCTCTATTTTTAAGTAGTGTGGGAGTCATGAGACAGAATTTTAAATCTTTATCTGCACTTACTAACTGTATCATCCCAAGCAGGACTCTCTTTGAGTCTGAATTTACTCATTTGTACAAGAGACAAACAAAATTACTTCATAGGGTTATTTTAATGAGTAAGCGAAATAATATTTATAATGTGCTTATCACATAGAAATCACTCAATGAGGTATCTATTAAAATCACTATTATTTCATTAATATTTCCTTACTGTTATTCCATTGAGATATAATTCTATTCTTGCTGCACAAGTAGGTTTCAATAAATTATTGTGATAATGTAACAGAGCTATTCCCATGTCCCTGAAGAAAGTTTGCTTATGTTATCATATTTATTATTGTGCTTAAAGAAACCTATTAAATAATGAGTTCTTCAACATAGTTAACCTCATTAGGTTCTACCCATGAGAAGTTAGCCAGCACAATGAAACATTCCTATTTTTTTTTAGTCCAAATATGCCACCTAAATATGATGACAGATTTCCTTCGTATCTGATGATAAGTTGACAAAATGTTGCTATGGTATTTTTAAGTTGGTGTAAGAGAACAGAATGGTTAGCAATATCTGGAAACAGGAATGGGGAAAGATAAATATGGACCTTGTTTGGAGTCTGTATGTAAGATCTACAGAGAAATTCTTATTTCTAAGGTTTCTAAGTAAGAATCCCTATCTACCCCAAAAATAGAATGAGATACTATTAAAAGAAATTTGTCTCATCCAGTTCACTAACATGATGATATTCTAATTTATCATATTTGAAGATGACACTGTTGTACTGACAACATATGCAGAAAACAAACAATAAAGCCTTAAGCACAATTAAAACAAAAATAAGATAATACTTTTGGCAGATTCAGATTGGCAAATAGCTTAACAAATTGAAAATACACGGTGTTGGCCAGGCTGCAGGGAAAAGAGCATTACTGTCTCTCTGGAGGACAGTTTGGCAATATGTAACAAAATTTTTAAATAAGGACTCTTTGCTCAGCAGATCTGCTTCAGTGATTCTCCCTTAAGGATATTCAGTGTGAAGATACATATGCAAAAATGCTTGTTATATTGCTGTTTATTAAAGCAAAGTATTGAGAAACAAAAAGATCTAAATGTCTATCAGCAGGATACTGGTTTCATAGGAGGGAATATTCTGTAAAAAGTGTCTCTGTATCTATTAACATGGAAAGATATTCACATTTTTTAGTCAAAATAGTTCCAGGGCTGGCTCTGTGGCGTAGCAGGTTAAGACACCACTTGCAGTGCTGGCATCCCTTATGGGCGCTGGTTCAAGTCCCAGCTGCTCCACTTCCAATCCAGCTCTCTGCTATAGCCTGGGAAAGCAGTAGAAGACGGCCCAAGTCCTTGGGCCCCTGCACCCGCTTGGGAGACCTGGAAGAAGCTCCTGGCTCCTGGCTTAGGATCGGCTCAGCTCCTGCCATTGCAGCCAGTTGGGGAGTGAACCAGTGAATGGAAGACCTCTTTCTCTCTCTGCCTCTCCTTCTCTCTGTGTGTAACTCTGACTTTCAAATAAATAAATTAATTAAAAGTTCCAAAGTAGAAATATATAGTATAATAATAAAAACTGAGAGTGTATATATGGGAGAGGACATTAAGGAAGAGAGAGAGAGAGACAGACAACTATGTGTGTGTGTGTGACAGAGAGAAAGAGAGAGAGATTATAAATGTTAGTAGAAGATGTGGTTGGTGTATGCTATTTCAGGTGCTTTAATTTTCTTATTGCTTTAATTTTACAATAAAATCCTGTTTTCATTTGAGAAAACAAATCACAACAAAAACACCATGCAAAGAATGAAAGACTGAAGGAAATACCTATGGGAGAGACAGAGAAATCCCCAAATGGCTACAACAGCTGGATGAAGCCAGGAGCCTGAAATTCTATCAGGGTCTCCCACGTGAGTGGCAGGGGCTCAAGAACTTGGGCCATCTCCTGCTGCCTTACCAGGCATATTAGCAGAGAGCTGAGCAGCCAGGAGTTAAACTGGAATTCTGGTATGGGATGCCAGTGTTGTAGATGGTGGTTTAACTCACTGTACTACAATGTTGGATCCCTTAATCTTTCTTAGTTTCTTTCTTTCTTTCTTTCTTTCTTTCTTTCTTTCTTTCTTTCTTGACAGACAGAGTGGACAGTGAGAGAGAGAGAGACAGAGACAAAGGTCTTCCTTTGCCGTTGGTTCACCCTCCAATAGCTGCCGCGGCTGGAGTACCGCGCTGATCCAATGGCAGGAGCCAGGTGCTTCTCCTGGTCTCCCATGGGGTGCAGGGCCCAAGTACTCGGGCCATCCTCCACTGCACTCCCTGGCCATAGCAGAGAGCTGGCCTGGAAGAGGGGCAACCGGGACAGAATCCGGCGCCCCGACCAGGACTAGAACCCGGTGTGCCGGCGCCGCAAGGTGGAGGATTAGCCTAGTGAGCCGCGGCGCCAGCCCCCTCAATCCTTTCTTAATATACAGTTTGTATTTTAGATTTGTATTGAAATATTATTATAAATGTTTCCCTGTTATTATACAATTGTGTATTCTGGATTTTTTTCAAACATTATCATGAGTATTTCCTAGTACCACTGAAAACTCTTAAATATATTTTTAATGCCCATATCCAACTTTTAAGTAGCATTCATTTATTCTTATATTAAACACTCAAAATAAGTTGATTACAATAACCATTGTTCTATGGAACAACCTGAATCGTTCCTATTGTTTGAACTTTGATCTGGCTCTAACAACTGCAAATCCTCCATAATCTCAATTTCCAGTATTCCCCGTCCTACTCCAACACTCCACTGCACTCGCTGGAATGCATAATCTACTTTTCCCTCCTTATTCATCATTATTACGCCCTCATTTCCTTTCTTATCCAGACTGAATTCCCTGATCGATTATTTCAACCACGTCCTGGCATCTACCCTCATCTCCTTCATCCCTCTTTTGCTAGCTGAACCTTAGCCTTGGTTAATCCCAGCTCTGCCTCCTCTACACCTCTATTCATGCAGCCCAACATCCAAGCCCTATTTTTAAAGCTATTGATATTGACACACATCAAGAACTGAGTCTCATTTCTACTTCCCTGTGGGTGCCCTAAATGGGGACCGCACAGTTGCCACTGTAGTGTTCTGCTCCCGCCCAGCGTCCTTCCCTCCAACCCAACTCACCAGCCCTGCTGCATTCCTTCTTTACTGCTTTCCTCAGATTCTATCTCTTCAGTTTCCTAACCTTTCTGCTGACTTTTGCTTGTTTTCTCTCTCCTGCCTATCTGCACACCCCACCTTTCCCAAAAAGAAACACAGAAGGAATTGCCTGATAAACATGAACTAGCGGCTCAAGTCTCACGTTCCTGTCCTGCCTCTACTGTGTGACCTTGGGCAAGGCACCTTGCATCTCTGTTTCTCAGTTTCCTCCCTGTACAATGAGACACATTCAATC
This sequence comes from Oryctolagus cuniculus, assembly GCF_051225735.1. Classification (NCBI taxonomy): domain Eukaryota; kingdom Metazoa; phylum Chordata; class Mammalia; order Lagomorpha; family Leporidae; genus Oryctolagus; species Oryctolagus cuniculus. Next base: position 75,771,119 of record NC_142870.1, on the reverse strand, counting down.
AAAGAAAACGAGGAGATAATTTAACCCAGCTCTTAAAACAAACAACACAATTCTGAGAACTCAAGAAAGAAAACTCAGCGAGCAGTTCCATACCCTGTTTTTCTCACCATACCATCCTACTGCCATCACCATGCTGAGATAATATCAACCATCTGCTGAACACAATTGTTGCTAGTTTAGTGCTGAAGCTCTCCTTGTCCCATTCATGCATCCCACCCATAACCATAGCGGAAATCCAAAGACTCACCGTGAATTTCTCATAGAGCTCGTAAGTCAGGAGGGGGTTGGGCAGCTCCCTAAAGTAGAGTTTGCAGAGTGAGCCCACACAGTGGATGTCCTGGAGGTACACTTCCCTTGTCAGGTCTGGACATTGATCTGAGCCAAACTCTTGCCTGAAACAACACAGACGGAGACATAACAATCCCAGGGAGCATGTGTTCCATGTCAGCAGCTGCTTGGCTGCTTAGGGGTAAAAGACCCTAAATGGCTGATCTGACCACGTTTTTAACCTTGATTCTCCTCCAGGCTCGATGAAGCCATAGGAAGATTTCCACTGGGGGTCTGGCTCTTCCTTGCAAAATCTGATGTGAATAGGAAGACATAATGCTCAACTATGAATGGATGTCCCATGGCATTATACCTGTAGCATCAGTTATGAATACTAGGGAAATGTGCAAAAAAAAAAGTCGCCAATAAGGCCTACTGAGATTGCAGTTTTTCAAAAATGTTGTTCACAACAAACTTCTCTTTCTTCCAGAAGAGATGCAAACCAGGGTGTGTCAGATTGTTATCAATTGCCTCCATATATTCATGTCAACAAACTTGTTTTATCTGGAAACTCAAACCCAGGGTTGGAGAACTTTAATCAACTATCTCTGATGTTCAATGGAACCTCTAGGCTGCCTGATGGGGACTCCTGCAGGATAGATGAGATTGTAAATATCTTTTCAAACAATCTATGCTGGGAAATCCGGCAATATCAGCTGATTCTCAACACGGTTTCTAATTAGAAAAAAAATCTGCTCAATGAACATACTGCCTCAAATAATGTATACTTACAAGTTAAAATATGTTTATGACAACTATGAGCTTTGATATAGAAAATAAGTTAGATTTTTCATGAGTGTTCAGTTGGCCAATCAAGTGGCGACAAACTCAACAGGACACTCAGAACCAGCATTTTCAAAATGGCTTGCAATGCCCACTCTCCTGTACTCCGGTCCTGCCGCTTTAATGAAGAATAGGGAATCCCTAATGCTGTCAGAACATCAAAGGAGATGAGCAGTGTCTTGAAAAAAGAGAACCATGGCATGGCGTCATGAATTCATAGGCATATGTTTTTTTTTTTTTTTTTTTCAGAGAGCAGAAGGAGAACCATTTAGAGCTTATTAATTTATTTAGTCAAAAGTTCCCCTTGTCAAACTAAAGTTAGTCCTTACATAAAATAATTGCCGGCGCTGTGGCTCAATAGGCTAATCCTCCGCCTGCGGCGCCGGCACACCAGGTTCTAGTCCTGGTTGGGGCGCCGGATTTTGTCCCGGTTGCTCCTCTTCCAGTCCAGCTCTCTGCTCTGGCCCGGGAGTGCAGTGGAGGATGGCCCAAGTGCTTGGGCCCTGCCCCCGAATGGGAGACCAAGAGGAAGCACCTGGCTCCTGGTGGATCAGCACAGTGTGCCGGCTGCAGCGGCCATTGGGGGGTGAACCAACGGAAAAAGGAAGGTCTTTCTCTCTGTCTCTCTGTCTCTCTCTCTCACTGTCCACTCTGCCTGTCAAAAAAAATTTTTAAAAAAATTGATCACCATTCAAATATCTTTCTAGGATACCAGCTACCACATAGTATACTTCAGAGCAAAGAGTACTGCATTAAAAAGTATTTGCTGCTGAAATTCTAAAAAGTGGTACACTTATAATTTGTGAATTATATAAATATATGGCTGTAATAAGCCAATTTTTAAAAAAATAACCTTCAGTCTCCAGGTATAAGGAGACTTCTTTTGGCATAACTAAATTACAATTGAGATTTGTGGCAGAAACCAAATAGGATAGGGGAAAAAGATGAAAGCTGAATTACTTTGCACGATCTATTAAATTTTACATATTTATTTTGTAATAAAATCTACTTTATTTTACATATTTATCTTGTAATAAAAATGTTTTATTGCTTTAAAAGTCAATATATAACTACACATTATACATAACATAGTATATATATACTATATATATATATATATCTTCCATTAAAGAATAATATGTGAGGGCCAGCACTGTGGCACAGTGGGTTAAGGTGCATCGGGTTAAGCTGCCGCCTGCAACACCAACATTCCACATGGGTGCCGGTTTGAGTCCTGGCTGCTCTGCTTCCTATCTAGCTCCCTACTAATGGTCTAGAAAAGTAGCAGAAGATGGTCCAAGTGCTTGAAACCCTGCATCCTGGATGAAGCTCCTGGCTCCTAGCTTTGGCCAGACCCAGCTGTGGTCATTTAAGGAGTGAACCAGTAGATGGAAGATCTTTCTTTCTGCCTCTTCCTCTCTCTATAAATCTGTCTTTCAAATAAATAAATTAATCTTTTTTAAAAAGAATAATATACAAAATACCTATGCCTATTATTTTAGTCATAGTAAATTATGGATATTATATACATATATATTATGTATACTTTAAATGTAGTCTATCATATATCTATATTATATATAATATATATCTATCTATATTATATATATCTATATATATTAGTTATATAAAACATATAGCTGTGTTTTGGGTAAAAGTTTTTGCTCTCTCTCTTTTTTTTTTTTTTAAGATTCATTCATTTGGAAGGCAATTACAGAGAGAAAAGGAGAGACAGACAGGGATTTTTCATCCTTGGTTCATTCCCCAAATGGCCACAATGGCCAGGGCTGGGAGGGGCTAAAGCCAGAAGCTAAATTCCAGTCCCCCATGTGGGTACAGGGGCCCAAGTACTTGGGCCACCCTTCATACTTTCCCAGGCACATTAGCAGGGAGCTAGATCAGAAGTGGAGCAGCGGGGAATCAAACTGGCACTCATATGCAATGCTGGCATCACAGGCAGTGGCCCTAACCTACTACACCACAATGCTGGCTCCATGTCTGGCCTATTAATGTAATAGAATTTCTTTCAAATTTTTAGGATAAATCTGTAGAATTGGAAATAATTCATCCAGTAATGTTTTAAATAATATCAATTAGGTATTAGTCAATATCCATTAGAGAAATACACAGTTATGCACACTTCTGATTTTTCAACCACATGGAACATCAAATGTGACAAGAACCTTTAAGTTCTGAACATTATGGAACCAAGAGCCAATCCAACTAAGTTTTGGGTAGGCAAGCAGATGGTTATAAATCACGTGTTTCTAACTCATAACTTAAATCATTGGAGTTAAGTCCACTTAAGAAGGGTAGATCTGGTTCAAGACAAACAAGCAGATTAAAGGCCCTCAGGAGCTTTTTATTGGAAAGAATTACATCAGGCTGGGTAGCTTCCTGATTAGAATAAGAACAGTCAGGCATCTGAAAACAGAGGCATCTGATCTCAGCCTGGCCACCTTTCCTTTTATCTCTTTGGGTTTTTAATACTCCCAACACCTGCAGGCAGAGCGCTGGCCAGAGGAAGGATCATGGGAGAATTCCTGTGGGGGCTATTCTTTGAGCTTACCTTAGCCGTTGAATGTTTGAGGTGACTCCAGAAAGCCGATAGATTCCATCCACAATCCCATGAGTCTCTATAAATTCTGCACAGCTCTTCAATACATATGGAACTGTGTAACAGAAAAGAAAAAAACAATAAAGTATCAGATGTAAATCTGACTGTCTTTTTAAACATATCCTTTAAAAGTCCAGGTAACTTCAAAGAGAAACAAGGCTCCTCATTTGAGATACAAGTGGAAATGATTATTTACAAGTGATGGGTGATGTTCCTTTTTATTTTTCAAAAACCATACGGTTTTGTTAAAGTTTTTAAAAACTAATATATTTGAATTTTTTAAGGTTTATTTACTTGAAAGGCAGAGAGAGAAGGATAGACACACAAAGAGTTATCTTGCATCCTCTGGTTCACCCTGACAATGACCACAACAGCTCCCTGTGGCTGGGCCAGGCTGAAGCCAGGAGTCTAGAACTCCATCTGGGTCTCCCACATGGGTGGCAAGGGTCCAAGTACTTGGGCTCTCTTCTGCAGTCTTCCCAGGCACATTAGCAGGGAGATGGATTAGAAGCAGAGCTGCCAGGACTCAAACTGGTGCTCTAATATGGGATGCCAGTGTCACAATAATTTTTTTTTTTTTATTTTTTGACAGGCAGAGTGGACAGTGAGAGAGAGAGAGACAGAGAGAAAGGTCTTCCTTTGCTGTTGGTTCACCCTCCAACGGCCGCCGCGGCCGGCGTGCTGCGGCCGGCGCACCGCGCTGATCCGATGGCAGGAGCCAGGAGCCAGGTGCTTTTCCTGGTCTCCCATGGGGTGCAGGGCCCAAGCACTTGGGCCATCCTCCACTGCACTCCCTGGCCACAGCAGAGGGCTGGCCTGGAAGAGGGGCAACCGGGACAGAATCCGGCGCCCCAACCGGGACTAGAACCCGGTGTGCCGGCGCCGCAAGGTGGAGGATTAGCCTAGTGAGCCGCGGCGCCGGCCCACAAGTAATAATTTAACTCATTGAGTCACAACACCAGCTTGTGTATTTTAGAGTTGCTTTAAGATTTGAAAAATATGCAAAAGTTTATATTTAAAAAAATTTTTTATGATTCATTTATTTATTTGAAAGGTAGAGTTACAGAGACATAGAAGCAGAGAGAAAGGTCTTCCATCCACTCTCCAAATGGCTGCAATGGCCAGAGCTGGGCTGATTCAAAGCCAGGACCAGGAGCTTCTTCTGGGTTTGCCATGCAGGTGCAGGGATCCAAGGACTTTGGCCATCTTCCACTGCTTTCCCAGGCCATAGCAAAGAGTTGGATCAGAAGTGAAGCATCCGGTACTAGAACCGGCGCCCATATGGGAGGCTTTACCCAATACACCACAGCACCAGCCCCTAAAAGCTTAGATTTTTGAGACCATCTGTGACCTTGGAACTCTCCAACTGAATCTCATCTTGTTACTGGTTCTCCAGGTGTGTCTTTCTGATCTTGGCATCAGTATAACCTGAGAACTTGGAAAGGCAAACTCCCAGGCCTTACTTTGAACTGACTGACTCAGAAATTCCGAGGATGGGGCCCAGCAATCTGTTTTTTTTTGTTTGTTTGTTTGTTTGTTTTTGACAGGCAGAGTGGACAGTAAGAGAGAGAGAGAGACAGAGAGAAAGGTCTTCCTTTTCCATTGGTTCACCCCCCAATGGCCATGTGGCTGGCGCGCTGCAGCCAGCGCACCACGCTGATCTGAAGGCAGGAGCCAGGTGCTTCCTCCTGGTCTCCCATGGGGTGCAGGGCCCAAGCACTTGGGCCATCCTCCACTGCACTCCTGGGCCACAGCAGAGAGCTGGACTGGAAGAGGGGCAACCGGGACAGAATCCGGTGCCCCAACCGGGACTAGAACCCCAGGGTGCTGGTGCTGCAGGCGGAGGATTAGCCTATTGAGCCGTGGCGCCAGCCAGCAATCTGTATTTTAACAAACCCTCTGGATAATACGGATGCAGACTGAAATTAGAGAACCACCACCTAATTCTATACAGGAAGCAGCCAAGGCTAAGGTAAATTTACTTATAATTGTTGCTTATGCAAAGTAATTAATAATGGGAAAATGCCTACAATACAAATAAGTGAAAGAAAAAGCAAAATAGAATATATGCTGTAAATTCAGTTATGCAAAAGCAGGAAGACCAGAAGAAAACCTGCCAGAACGTAAAAGGTAATTTCAAGGTTGAAGTCTTTTTAATGGTGAGATTGCTCTCCCTCCCCCCATGGGTCAAATTGGTCATTGATTTAATGGACCACATAAAAGGAACCGCCATAGGCTCTTGAATTCTTGCCACTCCAGAGTTCAGAGCCTTGGTGAAGAAGCGCCTAGCTGTATTCTCTCCTTGGAACTGACCTTGAGTGGGCCAGACAGCTCACTGACCCCGAATGACAGTTACAGGCCGCAGGATGGTGCAGATAGAGTGACAAGTCACATGCCACTCGGGTCCCTGGACAGATCTACCTGAGACCACCCCCTGTGAGTGTGCTGTGAATTGTGGGCTGGTGTTGAACAACTGAGACCTCAGATTCTGGTGACTCCAAGTGACTCTGGAGGCATAGAGGTGGTGTGGGCCTTTCATGAACAAATGTTTGGGTTAGCAAATGTGCTCCTGCCCCCAACACAGGCCAACCCATTAGTGACTTAGGTTAGATGAATGCCACTTCATTATTGCTTATTGAATATGCTCACACCTACACAAAACTCCAAGCTGGACTGCACCTTTACATGAGTAAACACCAGGCCTTTGGACTTAACATTCTACCTGAATTCTCTCTCACAATACTTTGCAAACACCTCCTGTCCATGCTGCCTTTAATTAACTACAATTTTAGGTGCTCAATCATATTCATCATATTGACGGTATTTTCCCTGTCTCTGAAAGGCTAGGCATGCCCACAGCCACTCTGCTCCAGGGCATTTCCATGCTTTGTCCCTGCCCTCCATGACTGGAACTGGAAAAAATTTTCAGTTAACCCGGGTAGGAGGAGGTCAAGGAGTGGACTTGGGATTGGAAATATTGAGTTCTGAAAGCATAGAAGTGGAAGCACTTCATTTAAGGGTAGAGAAGAGGCTGTGGGAGTGGGCAGGGTCCAGAGCTCCCACCTGTCTGCAACTAGAAGAGCCACAATGTAGTCCGTTTTATAAAAATAGGGAGCTCAGTAAGACTTTTGTCTTCCATCCACATAGAAATACAGTTCTAGTGCCTAGAGAGATGAGTAGATAGATAGATACATAGATATATAGATATATAAACATGAGGTCTTCAAAAAGTTCTTGGAAAAAGCAGATTATGAAAACTATGGGGTGTAGTGGCCATCTGCAGTGTCGGCATCCCATATGGGTACTGGTTCAAGTCTCAGCTGCTCCACTTCTGATCCAGCTTTCTGCTATGGCTTGGAAAAGCAGCAGAAGATGGCCCAACTCCTTCGGCCCCTGCACTCACATGGGAAACCTGGAAGACACTCCAGGCTCCAGGATTCAGATCAGCCTAGCTCCAGCTGTTGTGGCCATCTGGGGAGTGAACCAGTTGAAGGAAGACCTCTCTCTCTGTCTCTGCCTCTCTGTGACTCTGCCTTGAAAATAATTAATCTTTTATAAAAAGAAAAACTATGCATGGATTTCAAAAAGTTTTTTATGAAATAGATACTTTAATTCTACTTTACCATGAACTTTTTATTATTGTTTATTTGACAGGCAGAGGGACACACACACACACACACACAGATCGTCCACCTTCTAGTTCACTCCCCAAATGGCTGCAATGGTTGGGACTGGACCAGGCTGAAGCTGGAAACCCCATCTGGGTCTCCCATATGGGAGGCATGGACTCAAATACTTGGGCCATCTTCCATTATCTTCCCAGGTACATCAGCAGGAATTTGAATCAGAAGTGGAGCAGTTGGGACTCAAACTGACACTCCAGTATGGGATGCAAATGTCACCAGTGGCAGCTTAACCCACTGTACCACAACATTAGCCCTTCCATGAATTTCCTGCAGTTACTTTGTACCTATCTTAAAATTCCTGTTCGGCACAATAACGTTAGACTCTTTCCCCACCACAGCAAAATGTTTTGCAATGGGCTACATATGGTCTATGGCTGAGAGTGCAGCTCTGGATGCCAAACTGTCTATCAAACTGTGAGAAAAATATGATTCTGTTTCTCATTTTCCACATTTGTAAAATGAGCATGGTAGTGTTTTTTGTATCATAGTTAGGGCTGAAAATGCTGCTTATTTTAGCACATACTCTAGCAGCTAATGAGCACGTCACAATGCCAGTCATTTTTTTTTTTTTATTTGACAGAGTTAAACAGTGAGAGAGAGACAGAGAGAAAGGTCTTCCTTCTGTTGGTTCACCACCCAAATGGCCACTACGGCCGGAGTTACGCCGATCCGAAGCCAGGAGCCAGGTGCTTCTTCCTGGTCTCCCATGTGGGTGCAGGGGCCCAAGAACTTGGGCCATCCTCCACTGCCTTCCCGGGCCACAGCAGAGAGCTGGACTGGAAGAAGAGCAACCAGGACTAGAATCCGGTGCCCATATGGGTTAATGCCTCCGCTGCAGGCGGAGATTAACCAAGTGAGCCACGGCACTGGCCCCCAGTCATTGTTTCTATTTGTATCTATCTATGATGTGAATTTATAATTTGATTTTCTTGGTGAAAACAGTGCTTGCCCCTTTCCATGCAGTGGGCACTTGGGGTGGAGAACCAGCCTCATACCAGTCAAAATTCACCTCTACTCTTTGGAATGGCTGTTGTGTTCTTCTTGGTAAATGTTTCTCTCTGAAAGCAATTTTGCTCCCATAGAGTCTCTCTGCTGTGCTTTAAATTGTTATCTTTGTTGCACAAGGACAGTAGGATCCAACAGCGAAAGGACTGGGAGTCAGGAGTCTGGGGTGATTGAGTTTGTACCCCAGGTGCATGCCTGTTGAGCTGGGCAGGGCACAAGGGTACTTGAACTTTGAGAACTCCAAGGTAAAACTTCAGACTTCAAGTGCTGCACAAAACACTTCACAAAAGAGGCAATACAAGGTCAGCAAGCTGTCCCAGTCCAGTCGAGGAGAGGACCTCCCCGGACTGCAGCTCTCAGCTGCAGCATTTCAGGCTGCCTTTGTTTTAGAGGTGGAGAAAACACATTCCATTTATTCTGGCCTTGTTACAAAGGCCCTAGAACCTCTCGTTCATGGCTCTGTTTGAGCAGGTGGCAATATTAAAACGGCCCAAGAAAAAAGGCCCTGGTCCCAGTCCTTGATTCTCCACCTGGGCTGAGTTGGAAGGTGTAGGAATTCTCCATCATCCTTAGGATGGAAAGGGATTCACAGAATCTCTGTGCAACCACCTGGCTCTAGACATTGGAGCAGTGGTTCTCAGACTCTGGTACCAGGGCTGAGTCCTGCAGCAGCTGCAGGATCCTCCAGGTGATTCTGGTGCCCATGAAAGTGGAAGAAGCACCAGTCTAGACCAGAGTTGCTTATACCTCAGTGAGCATAAAAATAACCTGAGACTCTTGTTATCTATTCCAGTTCAGTAGGGAGGTGGATGGAGGGAGTGTTGGGAATTTTTACTTCTAACAAATTCTCAGGTGGTGGGGTGCTGCCAATCTTCAGCCACACTTGAGGTAGCAAGGAGCTAAGGATGATACTGGAGGGTGGTGGTGCTAAGATTTTACTTTCAAAATCTCAAAATTCTTTAGACTGTTGTCCCTGGGGTCCAACCAGGGGACACTCTAGGTTTCCGGACAGGCTAGAAGCTTGACACAAAATAGCTGAGTAGTTAAGAGATGGAAAGAAAGCTTCCATTGTCAATTTGGCATGGGAAGGATTGACGTTGGAGGTTGGAGCCACAGAGCTAGTTCTGTGGGATTAAACTTGGGTCCAAAGAACTTTAAGTCTCCTCCTACAAAGGAACACACAGTTGCTGATTATGACATAATATTATAACTTGGTTGAATTGTTTCACTGATGGTCCTCTGACTCCCCCCACTGCTTTTATTTTGGCTTTTCCTGGATCAGAGATCTTAAATGTTAAATTTTAGTCTGAGCAGAAAATACGTTTTCAGGTCATTGCTGATGGAAAAAGAAAATCTTGCTTTATTTTTGCTTTACAGTTTATGAAACATTATAAATTCCTTTGTCTCATTTGTTCTAACCCAGAACAATTAACAGACACTTAGAAATAGAATTGGGGCACTCTTCTCTCATTTCTAAACTCCTTAAGGGTTCAGCACAGAACAAACCAACAGCCAAATCATTTCTCTGTGTTCCCCAGTAGACACAATTCTGCAAGGTGCTTCAGTTGCCTGTGTGCCTAGGACATGAACAGATCTGAAACTGGAAACAGCACAACTTTATCTGCTCATTTATGTGGTTGTAGCAGTCACCTTCTTCTTCTTCCATTGTGCAAACTGCATTGTATTTTAGGGAAATGAGGTGTTTCCCATTCCCACTCTGGATCCTAGTAAGGTCTTGTATTAGATGCCAACCCCTCTCTGGGTCCTTCAGTTCTAACTTCAAAGTCCAGTCCAGTGACCGACAGATACTGTCCAGCACCAAATTCCAAAGAGTATTCCAACAGAATACTGTTCAGCACCAAAAAAGGGAGTGATACAGCATGAGTGCATCTCAAATGCACTAGAATGGGTGATAGAAGCCAGAGTATAAGAGTACATACTATAGAACTCCATTTTTATGGAACTCTAGAAAATGCAAACAATTCACAGTGAGAGAAACAAAGGATTAGCCAGGAGGTAGGGATCAAAAAGGGGGCCCAAGGAACCTTTTGGGTGTGATGGACATGGAAGTGGAAGTGTGAAAGATTGAGTGAGACAAGACACTGCACGGGGAATAAATCCTTTGAGACTCTTGCACTGCATATGGAAGAGAGAGGGGAAAGATTTTAAATAATTTTCCTGTGCTGTGAATGAGCCCCCTCTTCTGTACTTTTCCAAGAAATGCAGTAAAGATTTAAATTACTTCCCCATTATTCTTAGTTGTCATTACAGAACCTTCCACCTGTTTTCCCCAAGAATCTGAGAGCTGTCTCACACTGGCACCTGTAACCTCTCTCTTTCTCTCTCTGTCTCTCTCAATCTGTAGTCGCTGCTCTTCAGTATTTCCCATCCTTTCCTTGTCCCTCCTCAACTCTGTCCCTTCTATCCCATGATCCTCCCTCACCTCTGTGATGCACTCCTTGCCTACAGGTCACTGTCTACCTCAATAATCCCTCTGATTCTCCTTTGCCATCTCTGTCTTAACTTCTTTCTACTCTCCTGTCCTGGCCAATATAGAATTAAAGAAAAGTCTGAAATTTTGTGCTATTTAAAAAATATTTATTTATTTCAAAGGCAGAATTACAGAGAGAGAAGGAGAGGCAGAGAGAGGTTTTTCATCTGCTGGTTCATTCCCCAAATGACTGCAATGGTTGGGCTAGGCTGAAGCCAGGAGCTAGAAGCTTCTTCCTGGTCTCCCACATGGGTACAGGAGCCCAGGGACTATCCTCTGCTGCTTTCCCAGGCACATTAGCAGAGAGCTGGATCAGAAGTGAAGCAGCTGGTTTTTGAATAGGTGCCCATATGGGATGCTGGTGCTGCAGGCTGTGGCTTTAATCTGCTGCACTACAGTAATGGCCCGAAATTTTGTGCTATTTCACAAGAGGTAATGTTTTTTATTCTTCAAAAGGGAGATGTGATGGGACAGCAAGTGAGGCCACTGCTTGAGATGCCTGCATCCCATATTGGCATGCCTGGTTCAAATTCTACCTCTACTTTCAATCCAGCTTCCTGCTAATGTGCCTGAGAGGTATTTGGGTTCCTGTCATCACCATGAGAGATGTGGATGGAGCTCTTGGCTTCTGGCTTTGGGCTGGCCCAGCCCTGGCTGTTGCAGACATTTGGGGATAGTGCCAGCAGATGAACAGATCTTTGTGTCTGTAGCTCTGCCTTTCAAATAAATAATAAAGAAATAAACTTTAAAAATTAAGTGCTGTCTAATTTTTAAAGAAAAAAAAAGTTTAAATATGTTGGCACTTTAGCCTGCCCTTGGAGAAAAGTTTTCCCTTGTTTTAATTTTTAAACATTGAGATATAATTCAAATACCATAAAATTCACCCCTTTAATGTGTACAATTTATTTGTTTTTAGTAAATTTACAAGTTAAACAATCATCTACCTATCTAATTACAGAACACTTTCATCAACTCAGAAAGCACAGCATTAAGTTAAGCCACAGCCTACAATTTCAGCACCCCATATGGGTGCCAGTTCAAATCCTGGAGCTCCCTGATAAAACCTGAGAAAAGCAGTGGAAGATAGCCCAGGTGCTTGGGCCCCTGCACCCACATGGGAAAACCAGATGGAGTTCCAGGCTCCTGACTTTGGCCCTGGCTGTCACAACCATTTGGGGAGTGAACTGGTAGATGGAAGGACTCTCTCTCTCTCCCTCTCTCTGTCTCTCCCTCTCTGTAACTCTGCCTTTCAAAAAATAAAAAATAAAAAAAAAAAAAAAAAAGGAATCCTATACCCCTGATTAGTTACTTACTTTCCCATCTCTAGAGCCTCTGGTAAACACTAATCAACTCTCTGTTTCTATGTATCTGCCTGTTCTAGATATGTGATATAAACGGAATCATATGCACCAGCCTTCGTGACTGCCTTCTTTCACTTTGCATAACGGTTTCAAGGTCTACCATGCTATAGCATGTATCAGCACTTACTTTTCATTTTTGTGGTCGAATAATATTCTAAATAAATTTCTTATTTTATTTATTCATATATCAGTTAGTGGAAACTTAAGTTATTCCTCTCTTTTTAGCTATACAAATAATGTTGCTAAGAACCTTCAGGCACAGGTTTTGATGTGGACATATGTTTTCAATTGTCTTGGATATATATCCAAGAATAGAATAGCTGGGGTATACAGTGACTCTGTGCTTAACTTTTGAGGAACTGCCAAATTGTTTTTCAAAGCAGCTGTACCATTTTACATTCCTGTCAGCAATGTACTACAGTTCCAATTTTTTAAAATCTTCATCAACACTTGTTATTGTCTACCATTTTTATTATTGTCATCTTAGTGGTGTGAAGTGGTTTTCACTGTGGTTTTGATTTGCATTTCTCTGACTAATGGTTCTAATCATCTTTTCATGTTCATATTGGCCATAACTTCTTTGAGGAAATGTCAGATCCTGTCTATTTTTAATTGGATTGTCTTTTTTCTTTTTACTATTTTTGTGTCAAAATATTTTATTATATATGAGTTCTTTACATAATCTGGGCACTAGACCCTAATCAGTGTATGACTGGCAAATAATTTAGTCCATGCTATGTATTGTGTGTTCACATTCTTGATGGTATTCTTTGAAGCACATAAGTTTTAAATTCTAATGTAATCCAATTTATCTAATTTTTTTTCTTTTGCTGTTTATGCTTTGGCTATCAAGAGAAGAGCTTCTTATTTCTGATTTATATTGACTACATACTTTGGTTCTTTCCTGTTTACATGCATAAGGAATACACTAAGCAATGCAATGTTTTTTGTTGTTACAGGTCAGTAGCTCTCCCTTATCCTTAGGGAAACATTCCAAGACCCCCAGTAAATATCTGAAGTCTTGGCTATTTCCCAAAGGTATACTCTTTATCACACACTGTGTTCATAACTTTTGTGGTTTGAGGTGTGACAGCAAAGCTAGAAGGAATTTTCTTTTTCTTTCTTCACAATTTCGCAGATGGGAGACTCATTCTTATTATAGATCATAGTAACCTCCGCATATGACCTTCTTCCTTTCCTCGTTAAGTCAAGAACTTTCACCTCTTCACTGCAAGAGAATGGTTTCTCTTAGGGACATCCAAATCACTAGCATCACCACTCTTAGGTTTTGGGGTCATCATTTAGTAAAATAAGGGTTTCTTGAACATAAGCACTGAGATTTTTTTTTTCTACAACATCAGGGTTGCTCAGAACATGTTTTATTTCATGGTTAATCCAAAGATTAACCTAAAATAATCCTAAGATTTGTCATCACAGCAAAAGCACTGAGATATTGAGGCAATTGATTTATAACCAAAAGGGCCACTCAATGACTAGCAGGTGAGCAGCATACACAGCATGGATACTTTCAAGTACTAACAGACTAATCACCAAGATACTTGTTAGGCAAAAAGAACAAGTTATATTGTTAACAGACCAGCATACTGGAATGCTAGCATCTGTTTTTTTTTTTTTTTTTTTGAAGAGGCAATAAATGAATATACATGCAATTCATTTGTATATACTGTATATACATTATGCATTTGGTATCTATGGAAGGGTATATATATAATAAATGGATAGCTTTAGTTGCCTACCAGAAAAGAAACTGGAGGATTGGGGCTTGTGCTCCAAGTAAGAGGGAGATGTCTTATACGTTCTTCTGTACTTTTGTTTTTTTTTTTTTTTTTTTTTTTGACAGGCAGAGTGGACAGTAAGAGAGAGAGACAGAGAGAAAGGTCTTCCTTTTGCCAATGGTTCACCCTCCAATGGCCGCCGCGGCCGGTGCGCTGCGGCCGGCGCACCGCGCTGATCCGATGGCAGGAGCCAGGAGCCAGGTGCTTTTCCTGGTCTCCCATGGGGCGTTCTTCTGTACTTTTGAACTATAAGAATACATTACCTTTTCTGAAAGCTAAAAAAATCATAATTATTTCAGTTCCACAATATTTATTACAAGCCTACTCTGTGTCCAGCACCAGGTGTCTGTTTCTACATCATCTCTGTTTTGAAGTTGTGAGCTCCTTGGGGACAATGAGGACAATGAATACAATAAGTACAATGTCTTATTCCATTAGGGTGGCCTTGAAAATATAAGCACTCAACATGTTTTGCTGAATGAACAGGAGATTGCTCATTTTCTTCAGATAGATTTTCTGTGCTCATTCATATATGAGCCCCTTAAAGAGGGAAACACCCACTATTTGTCAGGCATTGCTTTAGGTGGAGTTTATTTGTTTTTATAGCATTCTCAATTCTATGGGGGGGACTTTAAAAAGCTAATAGTATTATGAGAATACTATGCATGGATTTTAAAATTCTTTTGTACCAAAATAACCTTGTCTTTTCATCTGATTTTTTGAAGCACTCTGATATAATAGCCAATCCATGAAACAGGTAAGATTATCTTCATTTGGAAAATGTGAAAGTTGATTCCCTGAAAGCTGATTTTTCAGAGGATCAGAAAAATGATTCTTATTAGGTAAGTTGACCAACATCTCACAACTAGTAAGTGCCAGAGTTGGGACCCAAACCCAGGTTTGCCTGACTCCAAAGTCTACGCTTTTTCTGATACCACAGTGATGAGGAATAGAAAAAGCCCCGAACTACACCTCCCGTGACTCAAGTCCTCCCACGAGTAGGGCCGGTCCTGTGAGTGGGTGACCAACGACGGAGGCATGATTTGAGGAGAGCTGTTTGGTTCTGTGCCCGTGACTGCTAAGAGGACTGGAATTCTACCACTGTAGGTCCCGCCTAGAAGCACTCAATACCTCCTGGTCAACATCTATTTTTTTAAGTTCTTTTTGAAAAAGTTGCAAAAGAATATACATTGATAGAAAATGAAAAAAAGATACACAAAGAGTACAGAGTGACTGCCTCTTCAAAGCCCTTCTCAATATAGTAAATGATTTTTAAAATCACATTAGAATATTAATAGTAAGTAGTACAAAGTAAATTATTTTTGCTTTCCTGTACTTTTAATTTTTCTTTTCTGAATTTTCTGTGATGGAGATATAGTATAAGTATTTTTTTTTAAAAAGTTTTAGGTGCAGCAGTTGACATTACTTGGAGCAGCCAAATGACATGTTGGAGTGCCTGATTCCAGCACCTGCTCAGCTTCTAATCCAGCTTCCTGCTGTTGTGCACCTTGGGAGGCATCAGGTGATGGCCCAAGTACTTGGGCCCCTGCCATTCACATGGGAGAGACATGGATGGAGTTCCAGGCTCCTAGCTTCGGCCTGGGCCAGCACCAGCTCTTATGGGCATTTGGGGAGTGAATCAGCAGGTGGGAAATCAATCTCTCTCTCTCTCTCTCTGACTTTTAAATAAATAAAACTTTTAAAAAACACGTTTTTGAAAAACTGGTTTATTAAAGAACCCAGAGAGGTTTCTGAAACTAGTGAGGCAACTTCTAAATATTTGCTGAAACCCTGTCCAATGACCCTGTTGAGGCAATAACCCCTTGTTAAGCAGAAGTATTCGCTTAATCTGGCCCAGAGTAGCTAAGGACCAGCTCTGCTACACTGCTGAGTGAGGCTGCAGAGGGAGAACCTGGACACTCCTCCCGGACAGTGCTGACACTTCCCAGGAGCTGACAGCTGAAAGTGAGCAGGGGAGGATATCCAGGTGTACCCTGGGCCCAGCTGCCAGGTCAGGTCAGCCCTGTGCTGTGGAAGTGTCCAGGCTCTCCCTCTGGTTCACACTCATGCTCGACACCCACCCCTGAGTTCTCTGCTATCAATTCAGCCACCTCCCTGGTAACAGTGACTCCCCTTCTACAGTGGCAGGTGTACTGAGGGCATGTCAAGCGCAAGCAGCAAAAAGGGGAGTAAGATATTTGCTTTCATGAGGCTGAGATGGTAATGGACAATTATTGAATGTCTACTATGTGCTGGTCCCTGAACTATACTTTTGTTTTTAAAGATTTATTTATTTATTTGTAAGGCAGGGTTACAGAGAGCCAGAGGCTCTCTCTCAGAGAGAAAGAGAGAGAGAGAGAGAAAGGTCTTCCATCTGCTGATTCACTCCCCAGATGGCCACAATGGCTGGAGCTGCACCGAAACGAAGCCAGGAGACAGGAGCTTCTTCTGAGTCTCCCACTCGGGTGCAGGGGCCCAAGGACTTGGGCCATCTTCTGCTTTCCCAGACCATAGCAGAGAGCTGAATCAGAAGTGGAGCAGCCGGGACTCAAATCAGCACCCTTATGGGATGCTGGCACTGCAGGTGGCGGCTTTACCTGCTATGCCACAGCGCCGGCCCCTAGCTATATGTTTTAAGTGCAATCCTCACAACCACTTTACCAGGGAGGTGTTTATTCCTGTTTTATAAATGAGGAAACTGAAGCTCAGAGGTATTAAGTAACTTTGTCGGTATGGAAATATCAAGCAAAATATGTTAAGGGCCCTAGACAGATGAAAAAAATGTAACGCAAGTTGTTTTAAAAAAGATTACACATGGTGAGGAAGTCAGGCAGGGCTTTTAGGTGAACAAGAACAGGAAATTGTGTGCATTTATAGAATGTCGACTGTGGAAGACAGACCCCATTGAAGATATTGAACTTGGACCTCATATTCAAGGGCTCACAATTTTGTGACAAATGGATAAAGCAGAACAGCTCAAGATGCAACAAAACGTAGGGATGCACTAATACACAGGGATGACTTGAGATAATACAATATATCATTCAATATGGTATCATGTGATAAAATTCACACTACAGTACTTGCAGAAAGCTTGGTTAAGGGTCTGGCATGGGGCCGGTGCTGTGGCGTAGTGGGTAAAACTGCCACTTGCAGTGCAGGCATCCCATATGGGCACTGGTTTGAGTCCCAGCTACTCCACCTCCCATCCAACTCTCTGCTATGGTCTGGGAAAGCAGCAGAAGATGGCCCAAGTCCTTGGGCCCCTGCACCTGCATGGAAGACCACAAAGAAGTTCCTGGCTCCTGGCTTTGGATCCTCTCAGCTCCATCCATTGTGGCCATTTGGGGAGTGAACTAGCTGACGGAAGACTCTCTCTCTCTCTCTCTCTCTCTCTCTCTCTCTCTCTCTCTCTCTCTCTTTCTCTCTCTCTGCTTCTCTGTAATTCTGCCTTTCAAATAATAAATTAATAAATCCCCCCCAAAAAAGGGTCTGGCATGTAACAAGCACTAAGTAAATGTCTCCCAATTTCTGTACCTGAAGAATGGTATAAACAAGATGGCAAAACAAGAAATAACAGCTGATTAGGACAGTCTGGTGCAAAAGAAGTATTTAGGAAAATTGGGGGAGTTTTTAATGACTGCCAAGGAAGATTGATCTCCACTGTCAGACAAATCTTTTAAAAAGCACTACCTTGATGATAAACCACCCCCTACTCTACAACATCCAATGGCTTCCCAACTGCGTACAGAATAATGACTTACCAGGCTACTCTGGGGATTAGACCTTCAGCTGCTTCATCAGAGTCTACCCCAAATTCTCCCCTTCAAAGGTACAGGCCTTGGGGCCAGCACTGTGGCACATAGGGCAAATCCTACACCTGTGACACTGGCATCCCACATGCATGCGGGTTTGAGACCCAGCTGCTCCACTTCCAATCGAGTTCCCTGCTAATGTGCCTGGGAAAGCAGCAGCAGATGGCCCAAGTGCTTGGGCCCCTGCACTCATGTGGAAGACCCAGAAGAAGTTTCTGACTCCTGGCTTCAGCTGGGTCAGCCCTGGCCAATGCAGCCACTTGGGGAGTGAACAAGTAGATGGAAGATCTCTTTCTGTTGTTCTCTCTCACTCTCTCTCTCTCTTTCTCCCTCTCTTCTGTGTAACACTGATTAAAAAAAATAAAAAGGTATAGGTCTTTGAGAAGGAGGTTAGGGGAAGGCAATTTGGAGTTTTAGTCACCTGATCAGGATTTATTTACTGGATGAGCAGCTTTCTTGCCACCTGCTCCTTGGGCTACCACCTGGTGGAGGCTCTTAAACTGTAATAGATATAGATACAGAGGCTGCTCACATATGCCTCCAGAACGTGTCCCAGGGTGGGGGTGGGGCAGAGTGGAAGTGTCATGAACTAAGCAGGTTGGTAAGAGATAAACAAGGAGAATAAGCCTGCTAACACCAATCATCTTAAGAATGAAGATAATATATAATTTTTTCTCTTTGTCCAGCCACCTATTTTTTTTTTTGAATGCTTCATGGGTGTTCACAGGAGTAGATTAACCAAATGCTATGTGGAATACTATGCTTAAACATCTTTTTTTTTTTCCTCATTAAATTCCTACAACTCTGAGGTGTAGACACTTCTATTCCTATTTTCTACATGGAAAACAAAGATTAGGTATGTTTACTTGGTTTGTCTTTGGTCAAACAGCTGAATGGCAAAGCTGGGGTGCAATTACAGGTCTGTCTGAATCCCAAGTTCATTTCCTCCCCAGTACATTTCATAGCCATAAGCTTTACATTAGGGGAACCACGGCACAGGTGAAGGATGGAGAAGACCAGAAACCAGCAGGTTATAGAGGTGCCCTTGTGTCTTAGAGCAACTTGATGAGGGAGAGGACTTGGATAAGAAATTTAAAACGCTGGGTTCTCATACTGATCTACAGGTTTGAGATTTTAGGACCGACAGTAATGTTCTTTCCTGAATTCCCCCAGGTTCTCCCAGGTACTGGAGGCTGGGTACAGGTCGGTTACAGCAATGTGAACCAGCTGCGTGTCCTTGAGCCACTCCCAGCCTCAGACTTCCAGGTGCACTAGGATCTAGATGATTGTTAATGTTTCTTCCTGGTCTAACACACCAGGATCTGTCAACTTCCTGTGGGGAGGAGAAGATAGGCTAGAGATAAAGAAGGCACATTTAATTTCTGCCTGTTCAGGCCCTCACCGTTACCTGTTCTGGTTTACATCTAGGTCTTACTGGACAAAACATAAGGGTTATTTCTTGTTTGTTAGTGTTGTTTCTTTTCTCATGTGTACTGTTCATGATTCCCCAACTCACCCCACCCAGAGAACAGAAATTTATACTAAATAATACATAAACTTTAATCTCAGAATGTTTACCTGTATCTCTTACAGTATGGATGGACATCTACTAACCCCAACCTTACTTATTTTTATGGAAGCTGGAGTCCTCCAAGGACTTAGCTCCAAGTGGTGCTTAGTTCATTTGAAGAATCTCCCCGCAGTGCTGTGACCATGCTCTAAGAGTGAGAAACATCTTCTCTTACTTATCATACCTTCTGATTTCCAGGTGGTACAGCTTCCTAATGGCATCCAGACCTATGACACCGTGGGTTCTTCTCATTTCTGTATTTTTCTTAAATCATTTTTTTTTTCTGATCGGAAACCATAGCATTTAGAAAATCCAACTTCATCTTTAGCTAGTTAGGTTTATGTGAAGAGCAGCCAGGTAGTGCTTATCAGCTCCTCCTGTACACCGCCCCCCACCAGCATCCTTTCATTTCCTGCCCAATATTCCTGAGCCACAGGCAGCCATTGTTTCCAGAAGCTTTGCTTGGAAGGCTCGGTACTGGGGCCTCCCAGCACTTCCTGTTGTTACAAGGCCTCTCTTTCCTGCTGAAAACAACAGCACTTCCCTGCACTATGTAACCCTTTTCAGGCAACTCATGTCTTCTATGCTTGCAAATCTGGATGCTCGTTATATTTAAAATGTTTCTTATTATACAAGCACTGTAAGTTCTTTGTTAAAAAGAAAAAACACCCCTTTGGTGGTCATGCTTCAAGACTACACATTCAATATACACAGCAGTTACCATGGGACTCTGAACTTGACTCCCAAAAGCTCAAATAGAGGCGAGGAAGCCTGCCCAGAACCTAGCCTCCTGGAGGGTCTCATACCTATATGAGTGTGCAAGAAGGTCTTCCGGGAGCTTCCTAAAAGTACGAACTTCAGGAGATTCCCCTAAAAATTCTCAGAAATACCCTTGGAAAAGTCATGACGGAGATCCTTTTCAGTTTAAATTTTTATGTGTGTGTGAGGAGCTCACGGGCAACTGAACGGTGAAGTGGCAGGGAGGGGAGAGGCAGTAAGACTGCTGGGACTCTAACAGCGTCCTATTTGTCTCTTGCAGGGCATGCTGAGTTCTTCAGCACAATAAAGCATGAAATGGACAAACATGCAGCTGACCTCACACTGAGCAGGGAGCAGTGGAAAGCCTTTCCTCTGAGATCTGGAACAAGGCAAGGATGCCCCTTCTTATCATTTCCACTCAACATAGGACTGGAAGTTCCAGCCATGGAAACTGGGCGAAACAAAGAAAGAAAAGGCACTCAAACTGGAAAGAAGAAGTTAGAGTGTCCCTGTTTGCATGCGGCATGAAAACCCTAAAGATTCCATTAAAAAAAAAAAGGGAAAAAATCTGTTAGCTCTTATAAATGAACTCAGTAAAGCTGCAGGATACAAAATCAACACTCAAAACCTACTAGCCACATCAAGCTCCTCCCAGTGCCCTGAAAATTACCCCTCTTGCCTTCCTTTGCATTCTCCTTTCCCTGATTGAAACGGCCCCAGGAGATGCTCCTGTGTTCTTTAGAACCTGGCTGAGGGCAGTCTTCCCCAGGACTTTTCCTACAACCTTCTGTTGCCACAAACATGAAACCAAACTGTGGATTTGTTTAGGTTTCTGAGCACCATTTTGCTATGGCACAAATGGAGATATTCTAACTTCTTTTATTTGAAGATATTCTCTTTTCTATGAGTTGCTGTTTTGTGGCCCCAGGGAACACAGTTGAGGAATAAGGTGTGGAGTATTTCGGAGACCAACATTCTATTCTTCCCCAACTTTCTCTTCAGATCTCTGACACATCCCAACTAAAAGACATGCTTCTGGCCAAGAAACTACATCTTTATCTATTAAAACAGCAAGAGATGATGATATTCCGTTTTTATTCCGTAGTTTTGCAATTCAAAAGTTACTTAGTATTCCCTGAAATGCATCTCTGAAGACTGGCCTTCATTCAGAGGCTGGGTACTGTGGTTACCCACGTGTGCTTGCTCCTCTCCTGGGGACTGCACCTCTGCTCTTAGTGCTGTCTTCAGAGTCATTTCAGGAGTAAGGCTCCCTGGTGAGGATAGCACCAAGGATTACTGTCAAGTTTGTGGGCATCTCCTTACGGGAGGAGGTGTTTATAAATTAAATGTAAAGGATGCAGACAACCAGTGAAAGACAATGCTAGTTTACCTTCTGACACTCTTATTTCTGTAGTTAAAGGAGCTGGATATCAAACCTCTCTTTTGCTATTCACTTCTTTTACTCTCCTCACCCTTTAAAACATCAAAATCGAAATTTGTGTCGATTTGCAGTTGAAAATGTCTGCCCTCCATCTGATCCAGGGTAGCTCAGGAATGTGCAGCTTTTACAAGGCAAGACCCAAGTTCTGATCCTTTTTCTTGGGTACACAGAGCAGGTTAGAGATGCCTGCACAGCACTCTGGACACAACGGCAACCTCCTGTCCTGGGGGCAACAGCCTGGAAGAGGCTCCAAGTGAAGACTGATATTCTACCTGGACTTGCACACAAGGAGATCACTGAAAACTTCCATCAAGGAAGTAAGGGCAAGACTCTGGGTTTTAAAATATTGTTCAGGATCATTTAGAAGCAAGAAACCTTCAAAGAAATGATCCAGGCATTGGGTGACTTAGCTCCAGGTCAGCACTGCGAAGCTTTCCTGATATCCTAAGGTAGGAGGAGGAACTTGTAATATGTAGTCTGGCATCCAGTACAGAATTAATACTTGAGTTCTCTTTCCTTTAAGTATGTGCTTTTCTTCTATTTTGTGAACTCCATGAAGAGGTGTGTCCATCTTACTCAACTTTTAAGACATTACCCACAACAGTCTGGTAATTTCCTGTTATTTGAGCAGTGCCTGGAACAAGGCAGAGCACATATAGGGGTGAATAAGTAAAAGGAAAGGCTGGGCTGGGATGCAGGGCCATCAACCAAACACCACATAGGACATGACAGGTGACATGGTCTTAGCCAGGGCACAGCGAGCCTTTGCAGGGACTACCAAATACATCTTTGTCTCCAGTGGTTTGTTCTTCTTCCTAAATCCACATTTATTTTCTCCTTTCTGGCCACCCCAACCCTACCTCCAAGCATTTACTTCATACTCTATCCCTGTTCTCCACTTTTTGGCCCACCAAAAAGAATCCTGTGATGTCAGACTTGGAAGGAAACTTAAAATATCTTATTGAACCTGTTTAATTAAGTGCCAGGAAATTGAGGCTCCTGGATATTCAGAGATCTATCCAAGATCACCCAGCTCCACAACGTCAAAGCCCAAGAGCTGGAGAGAGACCGAGAAGGGACAGTAGTAATTTGAAAAGTGGTTAAGAGTCCTTTTGTTACTAATTCTCAGGATTTGTCACGTTGGTGTCAGAAGTAATTTAGGGTATTTAAACTTAGACACACCCTTAACAGTCAAATTAAATGAATTATGTTCATTGGATTCCAACATACAAAACATGGTACTAGATGAGGATTTAAATAAGTTACTTATACTTAGAATACACTGCCCACGACCTCACCTTATCATCAGTTGAATTACACAGTTAAATTGTGGGTAGAACAGAAATGTCAGAAAGAGTCCTTTTTTTGCTCACTCTACAGATGTCAGGCAGGAGTCACTGGGTTTAATGATCTCTCTCTGGAGAGAGAGGAAAGGGAGTCCGCTGCCAGAGATTGTTTCTTTTATAAATTTGCTTTCTCGTCTTTAAAATTGAGCAGCTGATCCTCATCAGGGAGGAGGAGTTTGTTTATTGTTTTAAATGTCTCATGATTCCTGTTTAAAGAGAGTATATAGGCTTGCAACTGCCTGTCCTAAGCTTAAATCTACAGAAGAGGGATGTTGGTAGCAGACTTTAGGGGTGCCATCAGGGTGGGTGGGAGGGGGTGGCCTTGGGCTGGGGACTCTGGTGGGAACACAGAGTAAAGCAGGCCTGAGCTGGCTGATGAGGTCTAGAGGGACTTCCCTGGGGGATCAGCTCTACCAGGAGAACAGAGCATCCCTGATGCCACGTGACCCAATAGAGAGCAATCGACGGATCAAGACCCATATAACATGACCAATTCTCAATCTATAGGAGCTGGACTGGAGAGGGTGGGCAGTGGCATCTGAGTATCTGTGTGGAATAGTTAGGAAGGGGCTGGCAGGAGCCTTGTATGACTTAGTCTTGAGTTGCTTATGTCCCAGGATTTTGGTTTGCAATAATTTGGACGACTTGGTCTCACTTATCCTGCCTTAACCATCTGGGAGGAGAGACGGGTCAGGTAAGAGAAAGGGGATCCAGCCAAGGCCCTCACCATCATGACAAGCTGTGCATTCCTCCATCCTCTCCATAAGGGCTTCTCAGGTTCATCTGTTCAACTATCCTTCGGCACCTACTCTATACTTGGGAACTGGGTACTAGAAACCAAAGACACAGTAGGGAAAAAAAAAGAGCTTAGTGTCTAATGAGAGGGATTCATGTGACTCCATCTCTTCCTCTGTATTCCTGGTTAAGGGGATGACTTCTGGGGTCATTCAGCCAGGGTTCCAAGCCTCTCACTTTCGCTTCCTACCAGTGAAACCAGCGTGT
This sequence comes from Oryctolagus cuniculus, assembly GCF_051225735.1. Taxonomy (NCBI): domain Eukaryota; kingdom Metazoa; phylum Chordata; class Mammalia; order Lagomorpha; family Leporidae; genus Oryctolagus; species Oryctolagus cuniculus. Next base: position 75,747,120 of record NC_142870.1, on the reverse strand, counting down.
CTCCTGTGAGTACAATACCACAATTCTGGTGAGCCAGGACAGGTCCACTTTACACTGTTGCTCTCTGTAATAATGGAAGTGCTCCCTTTCATGTGAAAAATGTTCTCAGTTTGGGTAAAAATGATATAGTTACCTCACTTACAAGGTTCAGTTTCTGTATTTGTCAACTGGAGTTAATAATAAAATCTAGCTCACAAGGTAGTTGTAAGATTTAAATAAAATAATCTGCAAAATGCTTAGAACAATGTCTCGGTAGGTTCCCAATAAGTACAAACAATTACTGTCAAGATTTTCGTTGTGATCATTGTCCCATTGGACTCTGGTCCTCTGTTAGTGAGTGGATGCCTATGTAAAGGACTGTTTTATACTCTGTATTCTTGTACCCAGAACCATGGTCCACACAGTGGAGATTCTGACTCAACGTCTACTCAGAGGGATTGGGCTACAGACTTCAGCCATACAAAGGAAGACTTGTAGAACAGCAGGTTGATGGACTCTAGAGATGGTGTATCTTCCTTCACATAAGAGAGAAGCACAGGAAAATGGAGGAAATTTTCATTCCTTTTCTGAGTGATTGCCAGATAAAATACGGAACATCCAGTTATCTGTCCCCAGTGTTGTATGGAACACTTGAAGTTACTTTGAAAAGTCTCTGGGAGGGGCCTGCACTGTGGTGCAGCAGGTTAACACCCTGGCCTGAAGCGCCGGCATCCTACATGGGTGCCGGTTTGAGTCCTAGCTGCTCCTCTTCTGATCCAGCTCTCCACTACGGCCTGGGAAAGCAGTACAAGATGGCCCAAGGACTTGCACCCACTTGTGAGACCCGGAGGAAGCTCCTGGCTCCTGGCTTCAGATTGGCACAGCTCCAGCCAGTTGTAGCCAACTGGGGAGTGAATCAACAGATGGAAGACCTCTCTCTCTCTCTCTCTCTCTCTCTCTCTCTGCCTATCCTCTCTCTGTGTAACTCTGACTTTCAAATAAATAAATAAATCTTTAAAAAAAAAGTCTGTGGGAAAATGGAATGAAACAATGTTTATTCTGGTGCAAAAAAAACTTCAAAACCATGCATTGTATTTTCATAATATGCACTTTCCATAAACTTTTTGAAGACTCCTTGGGTATTAAAACATAAATTTTTTCATGATTTGTTGTTTATGTGGAATTCAAATGGAGCTGAATGTCTTGTATTCTTACTTGTTCGATGTGGCCACCCCATTTCTGAGCCTCTCTCTCATTCTTTGCTAGGCCCTGCTCAATGCCCTACAGGCCTATCCGTGGGATGCTTCTCATGATTTAGCTTCCTCCAGAAGTAGGAGGAACTGAGAAAGGCGTGGGCAGCAGTGCGGTGGGTATGCCAGGAAGCCGGACTACTCATAGGATCAGAGACTTCTAGATGTCCAGAAGTGTCAGTGGTTCCCCTCTCTATGGAGAAGCTATTTCCCCACTTGGTTTCTGGAAGAAAAGAGAGAGCAGGGTTGAAGCCAGCCTTGACATCATAGCCAGGCTTCCTCATCTCATGAGTGTGCTGGTCTTCCTAGCCTGTACGTATGCAGCATCCTTCGCTCCATGAGGAGCACTTCTACTTTGCACATCTTTTCTTCTATGAATAAGTGAGAGCAGGGAGCCCTCACAGAAAAGCGAGTGGGAAGATAGCAGGTGATCTCTGAGTTAGGGAGTCTAACTTCTCTTGCTTTTCCCTTTTCTTAGAACATTTATGGTGTGTCAGGCATTGGCCACATGTCTCACATTTATTACTTTGTTCAACATATACAACCCTGCAAGCAACTACAACTATCCTTATTTCAAAGATGAAAAATCAGGGGTGGGGATTGGTGCCCAGCAGGTTAAGCTGCTGCTGGAGATGCCTGTGTCCCACATCAGAGTATGTAGGATTGATCCCTGCTTCCCTCTCCTACTGATCCAGCTTCCCACTAATGTACACTTTAGGAGGCATCAGGTGATAGCTCAAGTGCTTGGGTCTCTGCCACCCATATGGGATACCCGGATGGAGTTCCTAGCTCATAGTTTTAGCCTGGTCCTACCATGGCTGTTGTAGCCATTTGGAAGTGAACCAATGGATGGAAGACCTCCTTCTGTCTCTCCCTCTCCCTCTATCACCCTACCTTTCAAATAAACAAAATTTTAAGAAAAGATGAAAAATAGAAGGCTGAGAGAAATTTTTTTTTCCTTGGTGAACTTTATTCAGTTTGTAAGTGATAGAGCAAATCTTTAAGCTGAGTCTCTCTGATTCCCAATCCCAGCTGAACCAGCCTACTACTTTGCTGGTTTTTCAGACTTCACTCTGGCACCTACTAGTTGCTCAATAAACAAGTGGAAATGAATGGATCTAGACTTGAGGAGCCACGCTTCCATATACTCACCTGCTAATCAGGAGAATAACTTGTTAAGATGTTTCTATGTATTTCTTATACTTTTAAAACTCATCAAAATACAATCTGAAATCAAATATTTCATGGCTGCTGATTTCATTACAATATTTGTGTATTTAAATAAGATGTTTTTGTTACAGATCCTGAGTTCCACAGACCTTGAAACTCCTAGTTGCTTTTGGCGTTTACCACAGTGTTTCAGGAGGACGTATTCTCTGTGTAATTCAGGATTCAGATGTCTTTGGAAAATCTCCCTGTGGAATGCCCCATCTCAGCCTCTGGCTAGTCCCTGCCTTTTTAAGAATTTTCCTGAAACATGCTCTGACTTTCAATTTTATGTGAAGTAGCAGTAACCAACGGTCTGCGCATAGCTCTGAGTAATCCATTGAGAAATTCATTTTTCCTTTTGATCTTGATGTACATTTGGTATTAATTTTTTTCTCAGTGTGTTTCCTCTCACACATAAATGACCTCAGTCTGTTTCTAGCCGAGGACTGTTGGAGCTAAATGAAGATGCAGGACTTTAACTGAAAATCCTGGAAGCCACTGGCCCAGGTTACAACTGTAATTTCAAAGTCCAGCTAGGCATAGCAACGGTTAGACACACTCACTAAGTCACGGGACATCAGGCTGTGAAACCGATCAGGTCTCTACTTGGAGGAATGTGCCAACAAATATGAAAAATATGAAAAAAAAAAAAAACCACCACCATCTTGGGAAAAATGTGGTGGGGCACAGGTTGGGTACAAGCCGTGACATGCGTTCCACTGTGGTTCAGATGAACACTGTAGGAATGCTCAAAACCCCTGAGTATCAGGGCAGAATGTGAGAGAACATCTGGGAGACCCCCGCGAGGGAACAGGAGTGTGCTGCGCACAGATTTCTAGTTGTTACATAATATCAGTGACGGATTTTTCACTCATGCCTCCTATGTCCCTGCCACCGTAAGGTTAGTATAGTAACCCTATGAACATCCAAAACACCTAAGTTTATGGGAATATATTTAAGAACAGTCCTGCTGCTCTCAGAGTAGATGGGACTCCCTGATACTCTTTAGAACCCTATTTCAAGAAAGAACAATGCTAATTTGGGGGAGATTTTCTTCTTACTAGCTGTGTAACTTTGAGCAAAATTTTTTTTAACCTCTTGCTGCCTTTGCTGCTTCATCTATCAAATAGGGAGAATTATGATAGGAACTATGTCACAGAGTTATTGAGCAAATTAAATGACTGAACATATGTATAGCACTCAGAACAGTGCCTGATGTACAAAGCACCGTGCACGGGTTTGCCATTACTTTATCATTTCCAGCACCAGCAACACCAGCTTAAGATAGTCACGAATGCCATCCCCTCCTTGCAGCCTTTGCAGGTTTCCACAATTGGATGCACCTCTTCTCCCCTCCCTTTTCTGGTCACCTGACTTATTTTGCCGAGATCTAAATTCACTTACAGTCTTGCTATTTATGTCCCTTTTACTAAATAACTCCTTACACTATTGTATTGTTCACTGTGCATAGCATATATGAAGTATCTGCCTGGCAAAATTCTTAGTTCCAGTTTCCTCAGATGCCTTTTGGATGTGTCCTGCCTACTAGATTCTCCACTGCCCTTGACCCCAGATAAATTCCTGGCTAATATAACAACTGTGGTCTTCTCATTCTCAATTTCATATGCCTTGAGATCATCAAGACTCGTTTGTTTTTCTGTTCAATAATTTCATAGGCACCTGCTCTACACAGGATCTGCTAAGCATTAATGAGGAAACAACTTCTGTGATATTTCCCAATTCACCCATTGAAGTAAAGCTCATGCAAATGTTTGATCAGTTCTTCTGACCAGTTGAGTAATCCAGGGCAAAAAAGAAAAATGCCATATGTTTTCCCTGATCTGTGGTAACATAGTGAAAACAAAAATGTGATGTACATAAGCAAAACTGACATTTTGAGATTTGATGATTGTTTACAGCCCTTGTCTCTACTGTTGAGGAACAGTGTTTTTTTCTTCCTATTAGTTGAATTTTTTAATTAGTGAAGGGTTAATCTTCTGAATATAAAATAAACTGAAAGTAGATCATTGCAAAAATTAAAAGAAAGAATAAGAAAGGAAGGAGGAGGGAGAGTGAGAGCATGGGCAGGAGGGAGGGTCAGTGGGAAGGATCACTACGCTCCTAAATCTGTTATATGAAATACATAAAATTTGTTCTAATTTTAAAATTAAAAAAGGGAAGAAGTAGGGTACAGTTAAAGTGACCTTGTGTTTTGGAAAAACACACACATACACAAGACATGTGCTCAGATAAGCGCCAGCATACTTACAGGGAGAGAAGGCAGAATAATAACTCTGGGACTGTCTGAGGTGTTCTTGACCATATGGTCAAACAAAATTAAATTGCTTCAGAAAGAAATTCTCTTCAGTTCCTCCAGCAGACTGCAGCCTCTGCTTGTGTGCAGAATCAGCACCCACATGCACACTGAGCGCTTGGCTGGGTGCCTCATAGCCTTTGTATTTGATCTGATCCTCACAGCACCCTGTGAGGTAAGAATTACCATTCTCATTTGAGAGGAGGAGACTTGAATCTCAAGGAAACAGGTTCCATGTCACATCGTAGAGTTGGTAAGTGGCTTAGATTGTGTCTACCCTGTGTATCTGTCATGACTGCTGAGAGGGCCAAATGGTGCTAATTTTCATAAACACTAAAGCGCCGGCGCCGCGGCTCACTAGGCTAATCCTCCGCCTAGCGGCGCCGGCACACCGGGTTCTAGTCCCGGTCGGGGCGCCGGCCGCGGCGGCCATTGGAGGGTGAACCAACGGCAAAAGGAAGACCTTTGTCTCTGTCTCTCTCTCTCACTGTCCACTCTGCCTGTCAAATAAATAAATAAATAAACACTAAAGCTACTCCTACACTGAAGTAGTCACCAAATCCTACTGGAATCAGATGTGGCATTTGGGAGAGCAACCTCTGGAGGCCTTTGTGGGCCTTCAAATTCTTGAATACCACTAAAACCACCACAGCACTTTAAATGATGAAATGAGACAAGAACAAGTCATCTCAAGAGATGGCCACTGGCATCAACTGAGTTTTCTGACCGTGTGAATTATTTATTTCCATACACCAGACCCTCCATGTGCACCCTAAATGTGGCTCAGCCAAATTAGAGCTGCCAACAAGATGTGTATCTATTGTGCTTTCAGTTTGCATTTCCCTGGTGACTAAGGACAGGGCACATCTTTTCAGGCGCTTTCCATCTGCAATACTCTTCAATGAAATGTCTGCTCATGTCTTCTGCTCACTTTCTAATTGAATTGTTTTGGATTTTTTGCTGCTGAGGTTTAAAAGAGGTGAAATCCTTGTTTGTGAGGGTGGGGTGGAGAGATGGAGTGAAGAGCCATTAAAAATAAAATACAGTTAAGTGACTCTTTGGTAGGCTTTTAATTCAGAAATCACTTTTAAAAAACGCCATCAAGGATCTAGGCTCCTTGTGCACCGAGGCAGCTTTGCAGAGTGGCTGCGCTCAGCACAGACAGCCCTGTGCTGATGAACTATGAGCAAGCCGCAGGTATAAATGGCTGCGGCCCTATCCAACCCACAGATCAGTAAAAGCTCGTGATCTCACGGCTGTGGAGATGCTACCTCTGATATAGTCTCCCTCTCCCCCTCAGAGGCCAGTCCCCTCTGCAGCATGGGCGCCACGCACCCATCCTTCTCCTGACTGCGGGGGGAGGCTCTATGTGGTCTCCTCCCCCAAGCCCTTCTAAATCCCTCTTTCCCCAACTTGCAGTGCCACTAGCTCCAACCTAAGGAGGCCACGTTTCCAGGGATGGTCCCACACCTGTCCTACCCAGTCACCCCATCTTTCCACTACACCACCAGTCCTACAGGATTCTTTGTCTCCACTTTGAGGACTGGAGTTAGGATTCTTAGAAACCTGACTCGCTCTCTGGCAATATCCTAAATGTCGATCAGTTCCCACAGAACAGCAAGTGCTATTTTTAAAGCACTTTTATGTATATTATCTTCTGAGATTCCTGCAGTTCTTGGGAGCCAGACATTATCTCAATTTTGATGATAAGACTGAGACTCAGAGAGGTTAAATAACTTGTCCCACGTCACACAGCCAGTAAGCAAAAGAACTATGATGGAAACCTATGTTTTCTGTTTCCCATTCCAGTTCAGTATTACAGAGAGGGGCAGACCACAGTAAAATTACAGTCTGTACAGATTGTGTCCATTGAGGTTAGAGCCTAACCACCATTTGAGACCTTTTTTTTCCATGAGAAAATACATCTCAAATTCCAAGTAATCAATGTGCAAGTGTTCCTCTAGAGCATAACTAATTTTTAATTTTGAGGCTGTTTCTCACCACTGAAGATTTCACATCTACTGGTTCTAAAATCGTATTGGTCAGGGCCTGAAGGGAGGATTGGGAAACAAAGCCTCCAGAGTGAAACTAGGGCTCAGCACTTAATAGATGGAACTGCAGGCACATTGCTCCACTTCTCCAGGCCTCTGTTTCCTCCCCTATACAATAAGGGCAGCGTTAGCCCTGAGAGACTACTGCACGAATGGAATGAGTAATGCATGCTTTTGAAGTGCCTAGAGCAGTCCGTGCAGAGTCAGCCTGCAATAAATGTGGAATTCTGTTGTTGGTTAAAGGAGGAAGTCAGGCTGATTACATTACAGAATATATTCTCTCTGGTCAGGGGAGATCCTTGTTTATTCGCATTGTGTGGGGGAAAATCTTAACAGCATTCCCTTCCATTCCTAAGGGGCCCAAAATGGAAGATGAATGATACGGCCAAACTATGTAGAGAGGGCTGGCTGGCAGGGCCCAGGAGCTGCGACTTCAAGGAAACCACAGAGCCCCGAGGCTGGAGCTCCCTAATCACAGGGAAATCTGACCTTTGTTGTGAGCATCTCACCAGAGAGCAGAGAGCTGCAGCTTCCATGTTTCCAGAAGCAGTGCCTGGGTTCCCGCTGAGGATTTGAAGCCAAGAAGAGAGCTGGCAGGGATGAGGGGTCCCAGCCAAAGAAACCAGCAGTCACACAACTGGTCAGCCAGGAGCCCTGCCAGTGAAGCAGGCCACAGGGCAGGGTGGGGACTGGAAAGAGGGCCACCACCACAAGCCAAACAGGAGGTGAGGGGGAGCCAGGCGATTATGTGTCAGAGAAAGTAAGGGGGGCCAGCAAGGTGCCAGAAGGGCAGTTGGTCTCACTGCTGCTGGGGGTGGTGTGCCTGGGCACCAGTCCCCCCAGGGGAGCCTAGCTCCATCCTTGTCTTCAGAGGGATTGGAGCACTGTCTAGGGCCCACCCGGGTTGCCCCTCCACGATGCATGTTCACATGCTAGAGTTGTGCAGTGAGAAGACCGTGCATGATAATAAAGACCTAACACAAAGCGGGCAGTGCCACTTAAACCTCCCAAGGCACTGCTTTCTCTACTTAGTCCATTTGCTATGTTCAATAAGTGAAACCAGCAGCTGATTTCAGTTTTACCTGAGCACGTAATTTCTCACAAAGTAACTGTTGTAAAACACTTTCATCAACAAAGCATGAAAGCTTTACTAAATAGGAGGTCACGTAGCAAACGCAAAGGAATAATGGGGATGGAGTCAGAACCAGGCTCTCTCATGTTTCTGCTTCTTCCTGCCTCTCTATCTTTGGATGAGTCACTTCACTTCCTGAGTCCATCCCTCACCTCTCAGTGGAGATGACAACTGTTGTGAAGGTCAAGACACAGTAGAGGGTAAGCATTACTAGGACTGTGGAGTGAGCACTGAACACACATAGCTCCAATATAATAATCAAGTAGCACTGGTTTCTAAAATAAGCGTCTATCACTTGTATTTTTTTTTTTTTTTTTTTGACAGGCAGAGTGGACAGTGAGAGAGACAGAGAGAGAAAGGTCTTCCTTTTGCCGTTGGTTCACCCTCCAATGGCCGCCGCTGCAGCCGGCGCACCGCGCTGATCCTGGCAGGAGCCAGGAGCCAGGTGCTTTTTCCTGGTCTCCCATGGGGTGCAGGGCCCAAGCACCTGGGCCATCCTCCACTGCACTCCCTGGCCATAGCAGAGAGCTGGCCTGGAAGAGGGGCAACCGGGACAGAATCCGGCGCCCCAACCGGGACTAGAACCCGGTGTGCCGGCGCCGCAAGGTGGAGGATTAGCCTATTGATATCACTTGTATTAAGAAAAAAGCTCAGAAAATGACCTATTTTAAAAGAGTACATTGGGTAAACATAATGAGCGAGTTCTAGTATGTCAGAGTCAGAACTTGAAACACTAAAGGAATGCTCATATATTAGTGAGAATTGCTAATCTTGCGTCCTGGAAACATGACAGTTGGGAAACATAAACATCTTCACAAAGGTTTGGGGCACAGACGTGGACAATAGGTATGCAGTGGAATATTAATATTATTGAGTCCCCTTTTGAAGGAGGAAGAGCAATGTTTCCTTCCAACAAACACTCCTGGTTTGAAATTGAATTCTGGTTTGGGCTGTTTTGGTTTAGTATTTCCAACATTTGGAACAAACAGTATCTTTCATCAAGGCAGCATGGTTTTATAGGAAAGCGTGGGCTCTGGAATCTGACAAACTGGGCTCCTATCCATGTAAACCCTTACTGCTTCTATATGACTTTGGCAAGTTGTTTAGCTTTACTGAGCCTTGGTACTCTCATCTGCAATATGAAGACAGTACTATCCATCTAATAGGGTTAAATAACACCTGCCATATTTCAAGTATACTGCTTGGCACCGAGATGGGGGCTAGTAAATGGAAATTCTAGTTACCACTATGAAAGTTCCTTGACCTCTGTCTAGCACTGCCAGGAAGTTGGGGGGAAAAAGATCAAGGAGATTGCGTGCTACATGTCAATATGAGTGAGCAGCAGAGAAAGGCTGTCAAACAGGCTAATGCAGCCAGGTTCGATATGAGTACAGGGTCTGGAACTCGTGTCTGTGTGAGACACACAGATAGAGAGACAGAGAGATATCCAGTCAGATTTCTGGTCTGGCTGGATCACATCTGAAGCATTGGGTGCAGTTTTTAGAAGCTCATCTGGCCGGCGCGCTGGCGCCGCTGCTCACTTGGCTAATCCTCCGCCTGCGGCGCCGGCACACCAGGTTCTAGTCCCGGTTGGAGCACCGGGTACTAGTTCTGGTCGCTCCTCTTCCAGTCCAGCTCTCTGCTGTGGCCCGGGAAGGCAGTGGAGGATGGCCCAAGTGCTTGGGTCCCTGCACCCACGTGGGAAACCCAGAAGAAACTACTGGTTCCTAGCTTTGGCCTAGCCTGGCTCTGCCCTGGTCGTTGTGGCCATTTGGGGACTGAACCAATGGATGGAGGATTTCTCTCTCTCTCTCTCTTTGTCTCTCCCTCTCATTGTAACTGTGACTTTCAAATAAATAAATAAATTCACAAATAAATACATAAATAAAATACAAGGAATCCAAGGGCCAGCGCTGTGGCATAGTGGGTTAAGCTGTTACCTGTGACACTGGCATCATCGTGGGTGCTGGTTCATGTCCAGCTGCTCCACCTCCAATCCAGCTCCCTGCTAATATTTTTGGGAAGGCAGCTGAAGATGGCCCAAGTGCTTGGGCCCCTGCACCTATGGACCTGAATGGAGCTCCTTGCTCCTGACTTTGGCCTGACCCAGCCCTGACTGTTGTGGCCATTTGGGGAGTGAACCAGTTCACTCTCTCTCTCTTTGTCTCTTGCTCTCTCTCTGTGACTCTGCCTTTCAAATAAATACATAAAACTTAAAACAAAACAAAACAAAACAAAAATACAATGAATCCAGAGGAGGGTAAAGGACAGGCCTGAGGACTTAAAGCCTACTTCATTTGAACCACGGTTGAAGAAGCTGCAAGATTTAACCTGAGAAAGACAAATCTAAAGGCAAAGTGGTTTAGTTTTCAAATAATTCAAAGGTTTTGAGCAGAAATAGGTAAAGATTTTTTTTTGTGACTCTGGAAAGCAAAACAGGAATGAAGACAGAAATAACAGGTTTTTTAGCTCAACAGTAGAGAGGATTCTGAATTAAGCAGAGCTCTTCACCTCAGGGAATGGGCTGCCTTGTGAGGTGATGAGCATCAAGTCACTGCAGGCAACCAACCAGAAGCTAGGTGGGCCTCTTCCTACACTGGAATAGGAGGGGTGGGGGGAGGATTAGCTGCCCTATGAGGCTCCTTCAGAGCCAATTAACCCTTAACAGAGCCCTGGCTTTCATAATTCTGTTAAAATTATTCTGCCTTTGTTAAGGGATATTTTAGAAACCTCAAGTTCTTCAAAATGGTCGATGAAGCTGACTATGGCTGAAGGCGTTAATGGAACAAATAGTGAATTTAGGGCTGTTAGAGCTGTTTTCTGTAAATTTGGAGTGTTTTTATAATTTTAATTATAGTCAAGAATTAGGGAATAGTCATGAGTTCCCAGTCATTATATACACATCTGCCCTGACTCTTCTTCAAAATATTGACAGAGTTCTATTTATTAGCATTTTGTCCACAATTTAAAGTGCTCATATTTTTTTTTATTTCATTTGAATGGCAGAGAGACAGAGAAAGATCTTTCATGTGTTGTTTCATTCCCCCAATGCCCACAACAGCCAGGGTTGGGCCAAGCCAGAGCCAGGAGCCTGGAACTCAATTTGGACATTCCACAGGGGTGATAGGACCCAAGAGCTTCAGCCACCATTTGCTACCCTCCAATAGTGTGCATTAGCAGGAAGCTGGATCAGAAGTGGAGCCAGGACTCAAATTAGGCACTCCAACATGGGATGGTGTACCAAACACCCACCCAAAGTGCTCATATTTTAAAATTTGAAGTATAAAAATAGGTGTGAGCATTGTGGCATCCCTTTTTGGAGTGCCTGGTTCAAGTCCTGGTCACTCCATTCAGATCTAGCTTCCTGAGAGACAGGAACTGGGAGACAGAAACTGGGAGACAGCAGATGATGGTTCAAGTATTTGAGTCCCTGCCACCCATGTAGGAGACCTGGATAGAGTTGTGGTTCCTGCCACTGGCCTGGCCCACCCCTGGTTGCTGTAAGTACTTGAGGAATGAACCAGCAGATGGAAGATATTTCCTCCCTCCCACCATCTCTCTGCTTTTCAAATAAATATTTAATAAAATCTTTGAAGTCTGGAGCTGGCACTGTGGCATAGCAGGTTAAGTCACCATCTGCAGTGCTGGCATCCCACATGGGTGACAGTTTGAGTCCCAACTGCTCTGCTTCTGTACCAGCTTCCTGCTCATGCACCTGGAAAGCAGTGGAGGATGGCCCAAGTGCTTGGCCCCCTGCACTCACATAGGAGATCCAGAAGAAGCTCCTGGCTCTTGGCTTCAGACCAGTCCAGCTCTGACTGTTGCAGCTGTTTGGGGAGTGAACCAGCAGACGAAAGATCTCTGTCTCTCTGTAACTCTTTAGAGTCTAAAAGTAGATAAATATCACTTAATCTATTTCATATTTATTCTTTTCTTTCAGATAACTCTAAAGTTCAGAACATATTTGTGCAGAAATAACACACATGCACACAAAAGGAAGCTGTTTAAAGAGCCAGTGAAGATTCTCTTTTCTTCCAAATACGATCATGTAAATTACATTAGTTAACTCAGCTCAGGCATGGAGTGCTACAGAAATGTGATTCTGGGCTGAAACAATGTTCAGTTATTCAGCATGGGGATCTTTGGGCTAAAGGTGGATGGATTTGTGGGCCCTATGGTCCCAGGCAAGCACCCCTTGAACTCATTTGATCAAGGGCAGACCATCAGAAGTGGACATTTGAAACATGTCAGCAGTTTCAGAGGAGCACCCAATGACATTTTAATCTGAAAAATTATAAACAACCCCACTCCCACCACTAGCCATGCCACCTCCTGAGGAATGTGCCGGCTGGTGGATCTGAAGGAGCCATTGATAAGGAGAGCAGTTTTAAAGTGCTCTGGTGAGGCAAGAGCTTGACAGCTGAGATTATTTTTAATGCTTCCAAAGGCACACACTTTACAAACATTGCATATGTACAACATAGGTCAGTTTCTATACATAACATGAGTGCCCAACAGTCTACTTAAAAGCATTTCAAAGTCGCTTAATAATGGTTTCTCCTAAGTGCCGTGGGTGAAAGATAAAGAGATAAGAAGACAAGGCCCCTTCCCACAGAATGCTCTTGCAGACAGACATTTCAAGATTACCTGAGAAACCAAGAAGGGAGGTAACCTGCTTAAGAGTCACCAGAAAATTGGGCCCAGACTCCAGGTTTCTAGATTCCAAGACTAGAACTTACTAATTTGATGGTGGGATAAAAACATTAGCACTATAAACCATAAAGCAACTCTAGAAACCGGCACATCCACCGGGGGCCAGGAGTCGTGGTTTTTATTCCAGCAAAGAAGGCATACCCTGCCTCATTTTTTTGGCCACTGCAAAACAGACGGGTGGGTGCACATACTGGGTTATGGGACAGGCATGCTGCTGGCATGAACATCAATGACTGAGAGTGCTTCAAAGTCAGTAGCCTAAGTCACTGACATGGCCCTGCTTGCCAGAAGTGGAACTAGCCCACCATCCTCCACATCTGGTGCTGCCCTGGGAACTCTAGAACTGTTTCAACCAACTAGAGACGCAGAGGGGTACTCAAGGAGATATACAAACCTTACCTTCTACTTCTTCCCAATGGATACCTCTTGCCTTTTCACCTAGCCTGCTCTCTTCCTTGAAGGCTCTCACCATAATCCTAACTGGGTGATCAGCTCAGCTGGAACAATCAGATGACTGAATGGAAATATTTACCAGACCAGTTTGATTCTATAAAGCAACTGGCCAATTCAGGCACAGATGATAGTGGAAAAGCCACTCGGCATTGACACAGCCTCATTCTCATCTCTACTGAGTCCATCAGTGTCTTTTTTTGTTTATCCAGACAGGGTCTTCATTTACCCAGTTTCTCAGCACCAATGAAGACTCACATAATGAGGCTTGGATTGCACTCTGGTGGGGACACTGTGGATGAGTTCCTCTCAGTAACCTCATGGTTCAGACACAGAACAGTTTGTCCTTTCAAGGGCACTGTGGAATGAGTGCAACCTCTGTGAGCGGGCGTGCAGGGCATCCTCTGTCTGAGAGCCAAGTCCTGTTTCAAAGTTCCCCACCGTAACCTTGGATACAGCTGGATGGGGGTGGAAAGGCCCTGTGAGAGGCCTTTGTTTGTCACTGGGGACTCCATGGAAGGAGGGTATGGATAACTGGATTCTGAGCTTGGCAAACGAGAGGAAAGAGCTAGAAAGAGAGACCAGAACTTATGCAGGAACACAAAGAAAGTAACAGGCCATTGCAACAAGCAGTCCTTTTTCCAGTTCCCTTCAACATCTTCTGAATGTTCCCCTTTCATTCACCCAGGCTGCAAGGTTTTGCACAGGAGGCCCAGGAGCCCAAGGTGTTCGTGTGGCAATGCATGTGGTTCTGGCCATGCAACGGCAGCATCAGGCAACCCCAGGTGATTTGATGCAGATTTGTGATTTGATGTTGATTTGTGGTTTAGGAGAGTAAGCAGTGGAAAACGAAGAACTAGGAGAGCATTTGGCACTATGACCTAAAAGGCAGTGAAGTAGAAGGGGCCCCAAAGTCTTTAGTTCAGAGTAGCCTTTGGGGATAGAGCAAGCTGGACTCGCATGTATTCTAAGAAAGACTGCCTTGCCATAGAATTTCTAGGTTCTTTCCGAGGTACAAGAGGTGCCTATACAGGGCCAGTGCTGAGGTGTAGTGGGTAAAGCCGCCACCTGCAGTGCCAGCATCCCATATGGGCGCCGGTTCAAGTCCCGGCTGCTCCGCTTCTGATCCAGTTCTCTGCCTCGGCCTGGGAAAGCAGTACAAGGTGGCCCAAGTGCTTGGGCCCCTGCATCTGCATGGGAAGACCTGGAGGAAGCTCTTGGCTCCTGGTTTCGGACTGGCGTTGTAGCCAATTGGGGAATGAACCAGCAGATGGAAGACATCTCTCTCGCAGCCTCTTCTCTCTCTTTGTAACTCTGACTTTCAAACAAATAAATCTCTTTTTTTTTTTTTTTTTAAGAGGTGGCTATATGATCATGCCATGAGGTCTCAATGGTCGATTTAATTATCCAATGGAGTTTGGAATCATAATAATGATTATTATTTTTCTAGGTGCTAATATATAAGCATTATATGCCAGACATTTACATACAGTTTCACTTCCTTTCCCCAGAACTCCTGGAAAGCAGGTATTATCATATCTTTTAATAAATGAAGACACAGAAGTATAGAAGTTAAGTCTGTATAACTAGCATGAAAGTAGAGACAATTTTCATACCTAGGATTGTCTGATCCCAAAACTTGTATCTTTATAATAATACAGATGAGAAAATAGTGAGCAAACATTGAATGCAGTTTTAAAATAACGTTATATTTTTATTCTCATATTATGTACATTCAATTTCGAGTATCACTTTTTTATCTCTGACAGCACAACTCATTGTCCTAATGGTTACACAGACAGGAAGCACACTGTGTCCGAAGTGTGATGTGGCTGACAAAAACAATGATGTGTGCCAGGCTGTGCTGGCAGAAGTACAGTGTCTAGAAAGAGGGCAGAGAATGCCACTTTCTGCATTCCTCAATGGAGACTTGGGACATTATGTTCCATTTTGGGGGACACAATTTAAGAGGGGCACAGGCAAGCTACACTGTCATCTCAAAAGTTCAGAAAAGTCTGACCTGGAAAGCGAGTGGATCCTAAACTTATGTAGGAAATCCTCCTAAGCAGAAACACTCAGGAATCAAGATTATTTGGCCTCAAGAAAGGCTGGAATTTCTGGTAATGAATGGCAGTCTGAGTGGCAAAGATGAGAAGGGACAGAATAGGTATTTCCAGAGTTCGGAACGCTAGCCAGAAGAATGAAGTTCTCTAGTGTGTGGTGGGTATCAAACAGCCCTAGAACCAGCATCAAGAGAAAGAGGGCTCTCCCATATCTGCAGCTGTTCACAGGTGGAATAGTCTGCTTTGTGAGGTAGTGAGTTTCCCACCACCGGAGATGTTCAGGGAGACAGGACTAAGTGTTCCTATCACAGAGGGAGTGAGGCATATGGCCTTCCACTATCCACCACTTAACTCACCACCACAAGTATCCTTTCAGATTCTCTTTTACTCCCTCCTACTATCTTATTTGCATCCAATCTGCTCGACTTGGTACCTTTTATTCTTTCTCTTCCCCAAGCCATAATTCTGTTTTAAAATATTTCAATATTTAGCTAACCACTGATGGTTTCATGAGGGTTTTTTTTTTTTTGCTTTGTTTTGGATAACTGTTCTTTTTCATCAAACATTTATCCTGCATTTCTTTCTGACTTTTTTTTTTTAAGATTTGTTTATTTTATTTGAAAGGCAGAGTTACAGAAAAAGAGTAGAAACCAGAGAGAGAGAGAGAGAGAGAGAGAGAGATCTTCCATCTGTTGGTTCACCCCCAAAATGGCTGCAATGACCAGAGCTGGGCCAGTCCAAAGCCAGGAGCCAGGACTTCTTCTGGGTCTCCCACATGGGTGCAGGGGCCCAATCATTTGGGCTGTCTTCTGTTGCTTTCCCAAGCACATTAGCAGGGAACTACATCAGAAGTGGAGCAGTCAGGATTCGAACTGGTGCACATATGGGATGCCAGTGTCACAGGTGGCAGCTTTATCCATTACATTATGGCACTGGCCCCTATCCTGGATTTCTAACACAAGACATTTAAAAGCAAATCATGGCGAGGGCAATTTATAAAAATGTTATTCCAAATTTTCCTATCTAATGACCAAATGCTGTTATCATTTCCTCTTCTAAAATGGAAGTGTAGCAAGATGGTCTCTTTCAGCTTCGTCCTCCCCTGAATGTTGAATTCACTTGTGCTGCAACAATAATTGTATATGCATTCAATTCAATATGCATTGTTCATTCACTCATTCAACAAAGTTTTATGGAGTGCCCAGTGTTAGTCCAGGCACTGGGGAAACAGCAGTGAATAACACAACAAACTTCTTTGCTTCTATGGCGCTGCCTTTTAATCGAAAAAACAGATAGTACATAAGATTTTTTTTTTACAAAAAATGAATCTACATACTTATGATATAAAATATATATGAGATGTGACAACTACTAAAGAGAAGAATTAAGCAAAAGGACGTGTGTGGAAGGGTTGTGAAAGACAAAGAGTAGGTTGCAATTTAAATGGGGTGATGTACCTTTAAATTTTATTTAAATAACGGGAGTCCCACTAAGAAAGCAACAGTGGTTTTAAACCTCAAAGGAAATGAACAAAGTGAGCAAGATAATTTTCTATTGAGAGAGCATACCAGGTAGAGGGAAGAGCGATGTAAAGGCAAACACACACACACACATACACACACACACATCACCCCTCCTGGGGTACTGAACACCTGCCAAGTGCTTAGCACTGTGTTCAGCTAAAAGAACTAAAACATGAGTCTCTGAACACTGGGACCTTGAAGACGAAAGAACATATCTGTACCCAGAAACATCAGGCAGGGAACTGCCAAGTACTAAAACTGAGTTAATCAGATCCCTGAAAATCCTTTACCTTTTAGTTTTCCTGAACCAATCATCGTCCTCTGAAACATTCATTGCAAGTCCTTACCTTCAGACCTCTCACTGCAAACCACCAAAGCCAGAACGCTCTTCCCACACTCTGCACTGGACCTTGCACAACCTTGAAAGGCCGCCCTTAAGCAAGGGCTTCCTGACCACCCAATACCCAGTGTTACTGTTTTTGTTGTTGTTGTTGTTGTTGTTTTATATTACAGGCCTCATCCATGACCCACAGAACCAGAACTCAAGTTTTAACAAGATCCACAGGAGGTCAGATGTGCACACTGAAGTCTGAGAAACACTGCCCTAGGTCACTCATCTCCAAGGTGGCTGCCCACTGTAGAACCCAGGGGTGTTTTTCGAACTTCCAGTGCCTAGCTCCACCTTCAGAGATTCTTATGTAATCAGTATAGGTAAGAGTTGGACAACAGAAAATTTTTTAAAACTTTCCAGATGACTCTAATATGCAGCACAGTTTGAAAATTCCCAATAGCTCCTCTCTCATTTCCCTCATTCTTCTCTCCAACTGTTTTGCCCTTGCTATTAAACAGCCTGCCTTCAGGCTTGCCCCTCAACCCCTCAAGTGGACTCTTACACATATACAGGCAAAGAGAAGCCATCTTCCCTCCACCCTTCCTCCTCTTGCTCAATGGTTCTGGGATCAGCCTCACGGAGGCCTTCGTGGAATGAAGAATGGCAGCAGAGACAGAGGGAGGAGGCGGAGTTGAACAGACTCCCCGCCCAGTAGCACAGTCTTGTGGAAAGCCGCCTGGGGCAAGCCGCTTAAATAGCATCTCTGTAAAGGGAGAACAACAGTATCTTTCCAGTCTGCCTTGTGGAGTCATAGGATCTCCGGAAAATCAACAGATCATATGAGAAAGTGATGGGGTATGAATGTGCATGAAAGCTGGGATGGCTTTCTGTCCAGTAATCCTAGGATGGCCATTTCAATCTTGAAAAAAATATTCCTTTCCCCTACTTCCCAAATCCAAGCAAGAATTTTAAGTAAAATCTTATCTTAACATCTAAAAGGGATGAATATGCATCTGTAGTCTTTATGTTGACATTGTAGGTATCATTCCATAATTACAACCAGCTGCATCATAAGTTACCAGAAAATCATGATTAAGTGACTTGAGAACATTTTAATTAGCACCAAACACTCAGAAAGAGTGTTCAATAAGTATCAACCAAGTGAGGCCTAACTTAAGATGGCACCATGGAAACCCACACTATGCATCCAAGTGATAGGACTATGTATTATTTAACCATATGATTCAATTTTCATCTTTTAAGGAAAAGTATAACATCTTCATTTAGCCATTCTACAGCTCTACAAACTGGAAGACCAAGAGACTATGGCTGATTCAAAATAGGTTCTCTGTTTTACTGAAAGTCGTCCATTAAAAGGCATAGTTTTTTTTTTTTTCTTTTAAGATTTATTTATTTATTTGAAAGGCGGTGGGGGGGGGGAGGAGGGGGAGGGAGAGAGAGAGATCTTTGATCTGCTGGTTCACTCCCCAAATGGCCACAATGGAAGACAGCTGGGCCAGGCTGAAGTGAAAAGTGTGGAACTCCATCTGGACCTCCTACATGGGTGGGAGGGGCCCATGCACTTGGGCCATCTGCTGCTGCTTTCCCAGGACATTAGCAGAGAGCTGGATGGGAAGAGGAGCGGCTGGCACATGAACTGGCACCCCTATGGCATGCCAGCATCACAAGTGGCAACCTAACCCACTATACCACAATACTGGCCCCAAACATCACAAAAGTCACATTTTTAATGCTAAATATTGAAGTTAAGAATGAATACAGAGATGTGCTGCTTTATCTGGATCAAGTGCTGAGAGCTGAGAGAGTATACAAAGGCTAATCTGCCTAAATCCTTTTTCCTTCACATCTATCCTTAAAAGCTCTTTGAGGTACTTATCCTGGCAGGTTTCTGTTTTAATAGATACCCTCCGGTGATGACTGTAGTGGCACAGTGGATTAAGTGGCTGCTTGGGACACCCACATCCCATACATAATTGTCTGGTTCTAGTCGAAGTTGCTCCACTTCCAATCCAGCTTCTGTTAATGTATCCTGGTGGCAACAAATGATGGCCCAATAACTGGGTTCCTACCACCCGTGTGAAAACTCAGAGTTCCAGGCTCCTGGCTTCAGCCTGGTCCAATTCTGGACGGTACAGGCATTTGGGGAGTGAATAAGAGGAGGAAAGATCTCTCTCTCCCTCTCTCTGTCACTCTGCCTTTGAAGTAAATGAAAACTTAAAAAATAAACTTTAAAAAGGCTTTTTGAAAGGCAAAAAGAAGGCACTAGCTAGTACCCTGATGTGAACCAGATGTTGAATAGAACAATGGTACGTAAACATTCTGGATTCCACAGATCAAATTTAAAAGATTTGGGGAGATCCATATATGATTGCTAAGTTATTTTTCTGAGAAAGAACATTAAACTACAACAACAGCTATTATTTCATAATAGAATGTACACTTCAAAATAAATGAAGCTATGAGAAAAGTCTCAGAATAACAAAGCATTATCCTTTTCAATAACAGACAATGTAACCTTAAAATTGTGCGGATGCATTTGATAAATACAAAACATGGCCCATCTTTTCCTGTGCTCTACATCTGAGAGTCCCTTTTCTGGGGGATCAGGAGGGTTTGACGTAACCCTGGGGGTGGGGTGGGGGTTAAATACAAACTGATATTCCAAACAGGGGGAGGGAAAGAGAGAGGAAAACGCTACAGCAGCAGTTTTGCCTAGGATTCACACAAATACAGATAACAGAGTCCTAGGATGTTGGGCCTCAAGGCAACTCTACCCCTTGGTTATAAAATAGGGCAGGTAGGAAGGCGCCACCTATGGTACCTGGGGAAAAAAATATTTCACAGTGACAAGGAGTATTTGTGGTAGTTCTTTTTCACTCATGACTGTGCCTTCTCTGTCTCTTTGGGGACCCCATTCCTAGGGGGCAAATGTGGAAATGGTGTCAACAGCCTGAACCTAGAAACATAACTAAGACACAAGGAAGGGAAAAGAGAGATCTCTTACAGTAGAGTTCCAGTAAAAGGAACCCCTCCCTCCCTTTCCAAGGAAGGATGTGGAAGACAAAAGTGACAGAGATATCTCCATCTTTGATGATAACCTAAGGCTCTGATGCTTCCTGCGGCCTCCCACTCAACTCACAGTATGTCTCCTGAGGCAGTTAAGACGGCTTCTGGGGCGGCCCTGCCTCCACCTGCAATGCTAGCATCCCAAATGGGCCTTGAATTGGTGTCTCGGCTGCTCCACTTTTGATCCAGCTCCCTGCTAATGCGCCTGGGAAAGCTGCGGAAGATGGCCCAACTCCTTGGGCCACTGCACCCACGTGGGATATCGAGAAGCAGCTCTGGGCTCCTGGCTTCATCTGGCCCAGTCCTAGCGGCCATTTTGGGGAGTAAACCAGCGGATGGAAGATCTCTGTCTTTCTCCCTCTCTAGCTCTGCTTTAAAATTAAAAAAAAAAAAAAAAAAAAAAAAAAAAAAAAAAAAAAGACTTCCTTAGGTCAGGAGGTACCCTCCCTCTTTCTTCCTTTCCTGACAGATTTCCCTTCTTCCTGGATGTGACTTTTTTTAACCCAAAGGAGGGCGGCCCCTCCTTCCCTCCGGGAGGAGAGGGGCACAGGGAAGCGCGGAGCCCGGTGTGTCCGTGGGCACCAGGCGCTGCGGGGCGCGCGGCCCTCGCAGGAGCCTCGCCCAGGCTCCACGGCGCGGCGGGCGCCGGGTGACTCAGGCGCCCCGGGGCGTTCCGGGAAGCCGCCGGGGCGCGCGGGGGCACGAGGGAGCCAGGGCTTTCCCACCGCCGCGGCGAGTCTGTCCTTAGCGCCGAAAGCGGGACCAGAAAGCCGAGGGCGGAGTGGCGGGAGAGGAAGCGGTGGCGCGGAGCGGAAGGCGGCGTCATTGTTTCTCTGGAGCAGAAGCCGAGGGAGCGTGGCTTGCCCTTTATTAACGCCGAGTTCAGCGTCCCGAGAGGGGAGAGGGGAGAGGGGCAGAGCGCGCGCGGGGGATTGGGCGAGTAGGGGGAGATGGGTGTGCGGGCTCCCCTGGGCCGGATTTGGCCTGGGTCTCTTTAACCCTGCCCCTGGAGCCTGACGCTGGGGCTGACCCTAACTCCTGAGCAAAGAAGACTTTTGAGGGGAAGGAGATAAGTGAGACTTAGCCAAGACTTCCCGCCCTCCTCCCCTTCTCAGCTTGTCCTCCCCAGAACAGCCATTTCTCCAGCAGGGATCCCTTTGTCTTCATTCCCGGCCTCTCACCTCGTTGGTATGAGGTTGGAATGGGAGATGGCTGGGCAGAGCGGCAGGAGTGGGAGCAAGGCTGAAGGCGTGGGTGGAGGCTGGCTGGTGCCGTGCAAGGGAGAGCCACGCAAGGCCCACGCATTGGGAACATAGCTGGCCAGCAGGAGGATCGGTGTCATGAGGAGTCGTGGGGTGAGAAGCTGGCCAGGTAAGGCCAGTGCACAAAATATCAGCCACCCCCCCCCCCCCATCGTCCCAAACATGAAGAAGAAGGTATGGTGCAGCAGTTGTCACTGAGTTTGGCACCTCCATTGCGTTGTCTCTGTTTTCATTTATCCATAAGATAAATGCTGGTGCTCCATTCTAGAGTCAAGGAAAGGTCAGAAAGTCAGAATCCCAGTCTCTGATCTCAGCTTCCTTTTGCCTTTGCCAAGGCTTCTTTGTAAGAAAGCAACACCGATCACCCTCCTTTTTATTGTAGGTTAGTTTGAGTTACAAACCAAGAGAGTCCTGACTAGTGATACATCTTTTAAAAATAATTATTTGGAGTGGTCGCTGTGGCATAGTAGGCTAAGCCCCTGCCTGCATGACCGGCATCCTACGGGTGTCCCAGCTGCGCCTCTTCTGATCCAGCTCTCTGCTAATGGCCTGGGAAAGCGGTGGAGCATGGCCCCTGTGTGGGCGTGGGAGACCTGGAAGAAGCTCCTGGCTCCTGGCTTTGGATCAGCCCAGCTCAGGACTGCGGTTGTGGCCACTTGGGGAATGAACCAGCAGGTGAAAGACCTTTATTTCTGTCTCTCCCTCTCTCTCTCTCTAATTCTGCCTCCCAAATAAATAAAATCTTAACAGTAATTATTATTATTTATCTTAAAGGCAGAGAGAAAGAGACCTTCCATCTATTATTTCACTCCCCAAATGGCACACCAACTGAGGCTGGGCCAGGCTGAATCCTGGAGCCCTGATCTCAATCCAGATCTCCCACCAGAGTGGCAGGGACCCAAGTACTCAAGCCGTCACCTGCCGCCCAGGGTGCACACTAGCAGGAACCTGGAATCAGAAGCAGTGCAGGAGCTCAAACCCAGCCACCAATATGCAATGGGGCTCTCCCACGTGTGGCAAATGCCAACCCTGATGCATCTTTTAATCCAGAAACCTTACTTTTGAGAATATATTCCCAAGAAATATTAAAACGAACCAAAAATACCATATACCACAAAATACTCATTGTGGACTTACTTATACTATTAAAACAATTATAAATATCCAATAATAGAGGGGGAAATAAACTGGGACATTTATGATAAAATAATATGTGGCCTTAAAATGACATATGCAGGATTTGATAACTTGAATGAATAAAGACAAGTTATAAGGTAAATAAGAAAATTAGATACCAAGTTATACATACATGAGTATACAATTTTTATATACAATATAGTCACAATATGTAGAAAATCTACATAGACAAAAACACTGGAAGGAAATCAGTCAAAGTATTATATCTAGGGTCAGCACTGTGGTGCAGCCTGTTAAGCCGTTGTCTGTAGTGCTGACATCCCATATGGACACCAGTTCAAGTCCCAGCTGCTCTGCTTCCAATCCAGCTCTCTACTAACGGCCTGGGAAAGCAGCAGGGAATGACCCGAGTCCTTAGGCCACTGCAGCCACGTGGAAGACCTGGAAGAAGCTGCTGGCTCCTGGCTTCGGACCAGGCCAGCTCCAGCTATTGCAGCCATTTGGGGAGTGAACCAGAGTTTGGAAGATCTGTCTCTCCCTGTGTCTCTCCTCTCTCTCTGTAACTCTTTCAAATAAAATAAATCTCAAAAAAAAAAAGTGTTTAAAAAATATTGTATCTTTTATTGGAAGGAAGGAAAGAAGGAAGGAGAGGGAGGGAGGGAAGAAGAGAGGGAGGAAAAAGGTATCATTATATTATTAGAATTTTATCTATGAAATACATTGAATCTGTTCTCTTTGTATTACCATCACATTAACATGAGAACTGGTGAGAACTGTGTTGTAATTATCATGCATTTGCTGTAACCCTGATAATCTGATGTGTTAATACATTCCTTAAGTAAAAAATACATTTTCAAGGCCGGCACCATGGCTCACTAGGCTAATCCTCCGCCTGCAGTGGCGCCGGCACACCAGGTTCTAGTCCTGGTCGGGGCACCGGATTCTGTCCTGGTTGCCCCTCTTCCAGGCCAGCTCTCTGCTGTGGCCAGGGAGTGCAGTGGAGGATGGCTCAAGTGCTTGGGCTCTGCACCTGCATGGGAGACCAGGAGAAGCACCTGGCTCCTGGCTTCGGATCAGTGCGGTGCGCCGGCCAAAGCGGCCATTGGAGGGTGAACCAACAGCAAAGGAAGACCTTTCTCTCTGTCTGTCTCTCTCACTGTCCACTCTGCCTGTCAAAAAAAAAAAAAATACATTTTCATAAGCATATGCTCCAAAAATGAGTTATCTTGTCAGAAAATTAATTACAATGAGGGCTGCTAATGTTTCAATGACTTACTAGAAATATGTTAGTGTCTTATGAAAATATTCTTTAAAAATTTAGGGGAGATGCTAAAGATAATAAATAGAAGGAAAATAGGTAATGGATTATGGATATTTTTGCAAGGCTTGTTTAAAAAAGCTAATAGAAGGCTGTGCAAACTGTACTGAAGCCAAGACTTGAAATCCTGAGTTGGTTACTGAGAAGCTGATCTACATGAAAAGGATGGAAAAGAGGACTGACAAAACCAGCTTTTGTGGTATTTTCACCTATCTTATGCACTCTGTCTAGAAGTACCTATATCTGTACACTGCAAAAGAATTTTGAAAAACATACAGTATTTTCGTGAATGGTTATTTCCCTCTAACTATACTGCTTAAAAAAGTTTTTAATTGTTCATTTTTTTTCCACTTCAGGAAAGTAATCTAAAAGTATATTGGGACCTAGGGGACAAGAATCAATTGATTCTGCTACAGAAGAATATAAACAATGATACAGTATTAAATCTTTCTTCTACTGAGTGCAGGTGCTGTGTTGTAACATGTGTTGGGAGTACGCTCTCTTGCCTGCGGTCATATCCAGTATACTGGAGATGCTAGTACTCTATAGCAAGAGCCAAGATTTAAATTTTCAGGAATTTTGTCAACTAATTTTTAAACACAGCTACTATTTAAAAAGCACTTATTTGCAGTCAGTCTGACTTTGTCAGATCATAATTGAATTGTTACAGATAGAAAAGAGTAAAGCAAACTAAAGCATTCTTTGAGAATCAACTGATTGCAGCAGGAATTTCAATACTTTTGTGTAGTTTATTATTATTGTTAATTTTGTGTTATGCAGTCTTTTTAGCATTTTTATTATAAACAAAAAATTAAGATTAATATCCAAATATTTGGATAAGATTATATCCAGGGAGCCAGCACTGTGGCTTAGCTGGTAAAGCCACCACCTGCAATGCCGGCATCCCATATGGGCACCAGCTGTTCCACTTCTGATCCAGCTCTCTGCTAAGGCCTGGGGAAACAGTAGAAGACAGCCTAAGTCCTTGGGGCCCTGGACCCAGAGGAGCTCCTGGGTCCTGACTTCGGATAGGCCCAGCTCTGGCTATTGCGGCCATTTGGGAGTGAACCAGCAGATGGAAGGTCTCTCTCCCTATCTCTGCTTATGGCTCTCTGTAACTCTGCCTTTCAAATAAATAAATAAATAAATCTTAAAAAATATTATATCCAAATTTTTTTCTAAAATATTTATATATTTTTCAGTTTCTCAACAATGAGGATAAGTGTATTATTAATTATACATTAAAACTTACATAACAATTTTTAGATATGTAATATATAATTTTATATATACACACATGATGGTACCTCAAAAACTTCATGGAGTGGCAGACATTTGGCACAGTGATTAAATCATACCTCGGGGACAACCGCTTCCCATATTTGAATCCTGGCTCCTCTGCTTCTCATCCAACTTCCTGCTAGTGGGCACCCTGGGAGGCAGCAGGTGATGGCTCAAGTGCTTGAGTCCCTGCCACCCCCATGAGAGACCCAGGAGGAATCCCTGGCTCCTGGCTTTGGCCTGGCCCAGTCCTGGCTATTGCAGGCATTTCAGGAGGAAACTAGTGGATGGAAGATCTCTCTCTAGCTTTCTCTTTGTAGTTTTCTCTGCCTTTCAAACAAAAATGAAAACAAATAAAAAATTACAAAAACAAAAAAATTCATGGAAAATGAAAAAAGATAAGTTTATTTTCATTCCAATTTAAAAAAAAATCCATAAATATTTTTTCATAATAGACATTTTCCATGAACTTTTTGAAGATGACTTGCACTTGTGAAGTTGTTGCTGACTAGGAAGTCAGAGAACCTGGATGAGAGAGGATAAGATATACTGGACTAACTTACATGAATTGAACATTAGCAACATAGAATAACTTTCGCCACTACAGATGCATTTCAATGTTATGTGCCCAAAGGTCAATGTTATGTGCCCAAGACATTACTGAAAGGGAAGGGCATGCCACAGTGGGCCTGCAGACGGGAAAACATCTGAATTTTAAAATACTCAAAAAGGAAATGATGAGATTGGAGCTAATTCCTGATTGGCAAGCATGTGTTGACTCATGAACAGAAGGGAAGAAGATTGGAATGCAACGTTTAATGGCAAAGACCAGAATACGTTCAAAAACATTCCTTAGGAAGCGAGGTAATGTTCAAGTTAATGGCTTCATTGAGGGGGGGAAAAACAAACAGTATCTGGTATCAGAGGAAAATGTTCTAATCCTGAAGATTAGGTATGCAAAAAGAATTTTACATGTTCATATTTGGCCTGAGGTAGTTTTTTTTTTTAAGAGATTTATTTATTTGAAAGAGTTACAGAGAAGGAGAGAGAGAGAGAGAGATCTTCCATCCACTGGTTCACTCCCCAAGTGGCCACAATAGTCGGGGTTGGGCTAGGTTGAAGCCAGGAGCTAGGAGCTTCTTCCAGGTCTCCCATGTGGGTGCAGGGGCCCAAGCACTTGGGCCATTTTCCACTGCTTTTCCAGATGCAGGGAGCTGGATCAGAAGTAGAGCAGCCGGGACTGGAACCAGCACCTCTATGGGATGCCCATGTTGCAGGTAGTGGCTTAACCTGCTATGCCACAGCACCTGCCTCCCGCCCCCCATCACCACCACCGAGGCTGTTGATACCAATATTTTTATCTCAACACAATCAAGATGATGATTATGTTCATTCTTGGGTTAGAAGATGTTTAACAGTCAAGTACCCCCTTATTTGGGGCCTTATTCCTCTTTTAGAAGGAGGAAAGGGGAGAAGAGCAGGAAAGTCTCATGTCTACATGCTGTGAGTCTCTAGAGATCCTTAAATAGCAGCAGAGACTATACACTGATTAATAAAATCAGGTTTCCCTTGTTTGAGAACTGTTCAGTCTTCTGTGAGGATCTGATAGAATGGAGAGTGCAGCATCCTTCAAGTCACCTGACACTATACACCATACTTTGAACAATACTGAGGACCTGTGTTAGGGCAGAAGGTGAAGCTCTTGTTCTGGTAGTAAAACCTAGGATTTTCTGGGTGGTGGTTGTAGAATTTACCAAGACATACACAGAGAGCTGTCCGAGCTTAAGGAAGTCTTTGGGAGTTCGAATTCCACTTCCTTGATTCTTCCTTTCCAGGACAGATCTCTTGTTGATGTCACCTTTTTGCTAATCTGTGTACAGGCTTTTCATTACTTTCCCTCCTCCACCTACTTAAAAAAAAAAAAAAATGGCCGTACACCTTTGATTGGGAATGAAGTAGTGAATGCAGGCCAGACTCTCGACCTTAGATTCACTGCCTTCCCCTAAAAACACTTTATTTCCCCTCAATGTCACCCCAACTTCAGTCTCCCCAACTTTATTACCCCATTTTGCAATGACTGGAATAGATTATGGAGACAGGGGGAGCCACTCATGGTTCTTTTCGGATTTTTAAAATTAAAAAACCTAGTCTCTAGTAAGAGCCAGGAGACGGGCTATTTCAGCACTAGGAAAATGTTATGATTTCTACAAACACTTGCCCGTTAAATGAAGAAATAGGAAGCATGATACTTAGGTTGCATATAACCTTGTGTGGGCCCTGAGATGGAACGTTAGAACTGGCTTGCACAAAATGGAAGAATTTTTGAATTTTCTGACCTTGTCCTTAAAAAAAAAAAAAAAAAAAAAGCAAGCAACCTCCTAGACACTATTTTTTTTTTTTTTAGAAAAAAACTATGTGATGAAATCCAGAAGGGGCTTTTATCTCATAACATCCATACCAGAAGATTAATCTCTGTGGCCAGTGTCTTGTTCTGATTGGGAATGTTTGAGCCAGCTTTGGAATCTACTCTAGCTAACACATCTGTTCCACAGTTGTTAATGTTTGTTTGGCATTGCCCAAAAGAAGGCAGTAGAATGGAAGAATTTTTAACAATGAGTCCCAAGATATACTGGACCAGCAGCATTGCTTATTTTGAAAAGGCATTTTTGGGGAGCAACCTGACCTGTATTTTAAAAAAAAAGGTGTAATGGGGGCAGGTCATTGGACCAAGAAATGGATGTCCATCTAATACTGGAATGTAGTTTAGCTTGTTTCTACTACTCAATTTTTCCCCAGAAATATTTGTCCATTGAATTATTATTACTGCATTCCACACTAGCAGGGTTTAGTTTTTGAATTTTTAGAGATTTGAATGTTTAACTCAAAATAATCATGAGAAGTTGATTTTATGGCATTCAGTTAAAAGTATGCAAGAATAAAAAACATTCTAGCTGTTTTAGAAAGTCTAAATAAAATATGTAGCTATAGTATAACGTTTATAAATTTCTATCTTAGCCAAGAAAAGAGAGAACTATCACTGCTTTAGGGTCTATGACAATGGATTAAATTAGTTGATCAGGAGGTAAAATATCTCCTTATAAGAAAAATCAACCTGACCTGCATTTGCTGAACAGAAAAGTTACATTAAAGCTCACATAATATTTTTAAAGATTATAGAGTATACCTTCCCTATCAAGAATGCTGTCTTTATTCTTATCACACATTCAAGAGTTTCAGTGCAAATAATTTATATAGATTGTGAAATTTACCCAAGAAGAAACCATTGAGACTTAGCATTTGAAAACTTTGTAGAAACAGCTGGGTTTAGTTTGAAAGCTTCAAAATTAAATGGAAAGAGGGAAAGATCCTAATCCCTCAGACCATCTGTTCAAAGAACAGCGAAGTAAAGGATGACAGTCTTCAGCTGGGGGAACAATGCCCTGTTACTGAAATCTACACATCTTTCTATTCCCTGCTTCATCTAGTCCTCACAGTATCCCTGTGAGGTTTTTCAAAGCAAGGATTTGTATCCTCATGTTACAAATAAGGAAACTGAGACTTAGAGAAGACTCTTACTCTGTCACATAGTCAAATAGCAGCAAGGGCAGGACTTCAACCTAGTCGACCTCTTCAAAAATGCTAAAGTTTATTGTACTATTATATACCAGTTTCCATATCCTCTCTTCCTTCCTTTCCTCCTTTTCTTTTCCCTCTCTTCATCTTTCCTCCCATTTCTCCTGCTTTCATTGAGATGCATCCGTAGTGGCGAAAGTTATTCTATGTTGCTAATGTTCATTAAAAAAAAAAATTTCTACCCTGAGTGCAGGAAGAATAAAAAATAGCCATAGAAGTCTAGAGAAGTGACATTAACTCCAGCTCTTTAACTCTGCCTTTTTTCTTTACTGTTTCTATTAAAAATGGAAACTTCAAAAATCACACCAAAAATAAAACAGTAAATTACAGATCAATGCCCCTTTTTTTTCTTTTTCTTTTTCTTTTTTTTTTTTTTTTTTTTTTTTGCCAAAGAATTGACTTTGCCAACAACAGGAGTCACTGTGCACTTACTCCTCATGTAGGACCTCTGTCCTTAATGTGCTCTACATTGAGATTTAATGCTATAACGAGTACTCAAACAATATATTTCACTTTGTGTTGCTATGGGGGTGCAAACTGTTGAAATCTTTACTTAATGCATACTAAACTGATCTTCTAAAAAAAAAAAAAAAGAAATTATCAATTCCCAACTTGACTCTCACTGGGATTAAACATGACAATAGGTCTGATCTGATTTCATCATCATTTAAAAAAATCATCTATTATTTTTTACTTTATGTTTCTGTGTGGGAGCGAACTGTTGAAATCCTTACTTAATGTATACTAAGCTGATCTTCTGTATATTAAGATAATCGAAAATGAATCTTGATGTGAATGGAAGGGGAGAGGGAGTGGGAAAGGGGAGGGTGGTGGGTGGGAGGGACGGTATGGGGGGGAAGCCATTGTAATCCATAAGTCGTACTTTGGAAATTTATATTCATTAAATATAAGTTAAAAAAATGACAACGAAAAAAAAAAAGAATTGACTTTGCATATACACTGTGCAGGCATAGTTCTTTAGGAAGTATCTTATTCAAAAAGAAATCAAGACAAAACACTTGGACTGCCCAGAGGAGAGGTTTAAGGGTAAGCTTAAGGGGAACACATCACAGAAAGGTGACGTTAGTGAGGTTAGGCAGAGCAGACAGAAGGGGCATGGAAGATAAATGATTGGCCGAGTGTTTGATACTCAGACAAAAAGTTTTGTTGGTTTGAAGGTTGAAGCAGTAGTGATTTCCAAACCTATTTTTTAAATGCCTGAACTGTATTTTTCAGATAAATTTTGCTCCAAAGCATAAAACAAATATCACTAAGGAAGTAGGATGCTCAGACTAAAACACGGTGGGTGACTATACAGCCCTCTTCCCAGGCCCCTCTAGGGGCCCCTCCTATGGGAAAAGCATAACACAGATTTAATGTTCTTTGTACTTCAGTATCTTTCAAAATAAACAGGCAAACCAAATTTCTTAGGATTAAAGTATGGGCCCTATAGCAACTGTTTCTCTAGGAGTCCCTAACTCAAAACCACTCCAACTCAGGGTTTCAGAGAGAAGCAGCAGCTGGTGAGAGATTCCTCTTTCCTGGAATCCTGATTACTTATCTTCAAAGCTGAGTCTACCCTAAGCCAGGCAGAGGGTGTGAAAATAGAAGGTCTGGCTTCCTAGGGAATTGGTTGGGGGTTGTTATGTTGTTGTAGGCTGTATTATGTTTACCTAGTCCTAAAATAAACAGTTCGGTTTGAGAGTTATTCTCAAACACATCTCTCAGGACTGAGAAAATGGTCATACTTTATCTTCCTTTAACAATTCAATATTTTCAAAGCACACCATTTTTGTGTCCATTATCTTGTAAGAGTCTCACCTGATAGGGCAAGGTGGTCAGATATCATTATCTCATTTTATAGATGGAGAAGCTGAGGCTTAGAAAGATGAAGACAGTTCCACAAGGTCACATGACAGATACATCCATCTTCTGTTTCCTGGCCAGAACGTCCATGCTTATACATGTTTGCTATATACATAGAACCTACTGCAGCCTAGTGCGGTAGTGAGTAAAGGCCATAGATTTGGTGCTACCAGCTCTGTGTCGCTGGGAAACATCAGTGTCTTCATTATTGGCAGGAGGGATAATTACCCGCCTCATCTACTTCACAGGAAGAACAAACAAGCTGATCTGGTGAAAGTACTTTGTAAAGTGCCATCCAAGGCTTCTTCTCCCTTCCCTACCTCAGTATTTTGACAGGTTTTTCTGTCATTCTCCTAACTTGGGCCTTACTTTTACAAACCAAATAAAATTTGTTTCACACTCTGTTAGTATTGTGCCAGTGACCAGAGAAACCTGCTAGTCTCACTTTTACACCTTTACACTGAGGCACTCTGTCTCTTCACATCAGAGATTTGGAGATAACACTGCCAATGAATTATAAGACTGCTTTTCCCTAAGTTCCAAGCAGTGGCCTTGAGGACTATGGGTCAGGTTGAGGGCTTAAGGAGGGCCTCAGGGGTATGGGCCTCAGGGTATGGGCCTCAGGGTATGGGCTGGGTCTTTGTACAGTCATCACTGGCTGGCTTGTTGGCAAGAATGAGACCTGGAATTGGCAAGTTTCTCTGAGGGCAATCTGTCCTCTGCAGCTAAGTATAGAGGGGACTTCATAAAGTTCAATGGCAATTTAATAGCTTTTGACAGGAGTTCAAAATGGGGGTGAACTAAAGACAAGTTGCAGACGACAGAATTTGTATGATGAAAACAAAATCAAAATAAATTTGGAATAATTTAGTATAAAATAAAATATTTATTTTATTAAATGAAAACAACCTTGTTTTTTCCAAACTATAAAAATTATACATGTTCATTGTTAGAAAAATAAGAAGACCCTCAAAGAACACAAAAGCATTCTTCTGGAGAAAGTCATTGTTTAGATATTTGAGTCTGGGGTGGATGTGTTGCTTAGCAGTTAAGATGCTGCTTACCTACCTAAATTGAACCATGAAGACATAGAAAACCTAAACAGACCCATAACTGAGACAGAAATTTAAACAGTAACAAAGTCCCTCCCAACAAAGAAAAGCCCAGGACCAGATGGATTCACTGCTGAATTCTACCAGACATTTAAAGAAGAACTAACTCCAATTCTTCTCAAACTGTTCACTTCAATTGAAAAAGAAGGAATCCTCCCAAATTCTTTCTATGAAGCCAGCATCACCTTAATTCCTAAGCCTGAAAAAGATGCAGCATTGAAAGAAAATTACAGACCAATATCCCTGATGAACATAGATGCAAAAATCCTGAATAAAATTCTGGCCAATAGAATGCAACAACACATCAGAAAGATCATCCACCCAGACCAAGTGGGATTTATCCCTGGTATGCAGGGATGGTTCAATGTTCACAAATCAATCAATGTGATACACCCCCATTAACAGACTGCAGAACAAAAACCATATGATTATCTCACTAGATGCAGAGAAAGCATTTGATAAAATGCAGCACCCTTTCATGATGAAAACTCTAAGCAAACTGGTATGGAAGGAACACTCTTCAATACAATCAAAGCAATTTATGAAAAACCCATGGCCAGCATCCTATTGAATGCGGAACAGTTAGAAGCATTTCCACCGAGATCTGGCACCAGACAGGGATGCCCACTCTCACCACTGCTATTCAATATAGTTCTGGAAGTTTTAGCCAGAGCCATTAGGCAAGAAAAAGAAATGAAAGGGATACAAATTGAGAAGGAAGAAGTCAAACTATCCCTCTTTGCAGACGATTTGATTCTTTATTTAGGGGATCCAAAGAACTCTACTAAGAGAATATTGGAACTCATAGAAGAGTTTGGAAAGTAGCAGGATATAAAATCAATGCACAAAAATCAACAGCCTTTGTATACACAGGCAATGCCACGGCTGAGAAGGAACTTCTAAGATCAATCCCATTCACAATGGCTACAAAAACAATCAAATACCTTGGAATAAACTTAACCAAGGACGTTAAAGATCTCTATGATGAGAATTACAAAATCTTAAAGAAAGAAACAGAAGAGGATACCAACAAATGGAAAAATCTTCCATGCTCATGGATTGGAAGAATCAATATCATCAAAATGACCATTCTCCCAAAAGCAATTTATAGATTCAATGTGATACCAATTGAAATACCAAAGATATTCTTCTCAGATCTGGAAAAAATGATGCTGAAATTCATATGGAGAAACAGGAGACCTCGAATAGCTAAAGCAATCTTGTACAACAAAAACAAAGCTGGAGGCATCACAATACCAGATTTCAAGACATACTACAGGGCAGTTGTTATCAAAACAGCATGGTACTGGTACAGAAACAGAGGGATAGACAAATGGAACAGAATTGAAACACCAGAAATCAATCCAAACATCTACAGCCAACTTACATTTGATCAAAGATCTAAAACCAGTTCCTGGAGCAAGGACAGTCTCTTCAACAAATAGTGCTGGAAAAACTGGATTTCCACGTGCAGAAGCATGAAGCAAGACCCTTACCTTACACCTTACACAAAAATCCACTCAACATGGATTAAAGATCTAAATCTACGACCCGACACCATCAAACTATTAGAGAACATTGGAGAAACCCTGTAAGATATAGGCACAGGCAAAGACTTTTTGGAAAAGACCGCGGAAGCACAGGCAGTCAAAGCCAAAATTAACAATTGGGATTGTATCAAATTGAGAAGTTTCTGTATTGCAAAAGAAACAGTCAGGAAAGTGAAGAGGCAACCAACAGAATGGGAAAAAATATTTGCAAACTATGCAACCGATAAAGGATTAATAACTAGAATCTACGAAGAGATCAAGAAACTCCACAACAAAAAACCAAACAACCCACTTAAGAGATGGGCCAAGGACCTCAATAGACATTTTTCAAAAGAGGAAATCCAAAGGGCCAACAGACACATGAAAAAATGTTCAAGATCACTAGCAATCAGGGAAATGCAAATCAAAACCACAATGAGGTTTCACCTCACCCCAGTTAGAATGACTCACATACAGAAATCTACCAACAACACATGCTGGCGAGGATGTGGGGAAAAAGGGACACTAACCCACTGTTGGTGGAATGCAAACTGGTAAAGCCACTATGGAAGTCAGTCTGGAGATTCCTCAGAAACCTGAATATAACCCTACCATACAACCCAGCCATCTCACTCCTTGGAATTTACCCAAAGGAAATTAAATTTGCAAATAAAAAAGCGGTCTGAGCCGGCACCAGGGCTCACTAGGCTAATCCTCCGCCTTGCGGTGCTGGCACACCTGGTTCTAGTCCCGGTCGGGGCGCCGCATTCTGTCCTGGTTGCCCCTCTTCCAGGCCAGCTCTCTGATGTGGCCTGGGAGTGCAGTGGAGGATGGCCCAAGTGCTTGGGCCCTGCACCCCATGGGAGACCAGGAGAAGTACCTGGCTCCTGCCATCGGATCAGCGCGGTGCACCGGCCGAAGCGCTCTGGCTGTGGTGGCCATTAGAGGGTGAACCAACAGCAAAGGAAGACCTTTCTTTCTGTCTCTCTCTCTCACTGTCCACTCTGCCTGTCAAAAAAAAAAAAGCAGTCTGCACCTTAATGTTTATTGCAGCTGAATTCACAATAGCTAAGACCTGGAGTCAACCCAAATGCCCATCAACAGTAGACTGGATAAAGAAATTATGGGACATGTACTCTATAGAATACCACACAGCAGTCAAAAACAATGAAACCCGGTCATTTGCAACAAAATGGAGGAATCTGGAAAACATCATGCTGAGTGAAATAAGCCAGTCCCAAAGGCGCAAATATTATATGTTCTCCCTGATCAGTGACAACTAACTGAGCACCTAAAAGGAAACCTGTTGCAGTGAAAAGGACACTATGAGAAACATTGACTTGATCAGCCCTTGTCCTGACTGTTGATGTACAACTTAATACTTTATGCCTTTTAGTATTTTTGTTGTTCTACTTAATACTATTGGTTTAACTCTTTAAGTAACACACAATTATTCTTAGGTGTTTAAATCTAACTGAAAAGTGATCCCTGTTAAATATAAGAGTGGGAATAAGAGAGGGAGGAGATGTACAATTTGGGACATACTCAATGGGACTTGCCCTAAATGGTAGAGTTAGAAACATGCCAGGGGATTCCAATTCAATCCCATCAAAGTGGCATGTACCAATGCCATCCCACTAGTCAAAGTTTTCAGTTTCAGTTCACAATTGATCATAATGATAGGATTAAGAGTCAAAGGGATCACATAAACAAAAGCAGTGTCTGCTAATACTAACTGATCGAATTAAAAAGGAGAGAATGATCCAACATGGGAGGCAGGATACACAACAGACTCATAGAATGGCAGATGTCCTAAACAGCACTCTGGCCTCAATCAGCCCTTAAGGCATTCGGATCTGGCTAAAAAGCCCATGAGGTACTTCAGGCATGGAGAGCCAAGACACTGTGGCAAAAAAAAAAAAAAAAAAAAAAAAAAAAAAAAAAAATCTAAATGAAAGATCTCTGAGTGAGATCCCAGCAGAAAGAACAGGCCATCAAAGAAGGAGGTACCAGCCAGCATCGCGGCTCACTGGACTAATCCTCCATCTGCAGTGCTGGCACCCCAGGTTCTAGGCCCAGTTGGGCCACTGGATTCTGTCCTGGTTGCTCCTCTTCCAGTCCAGCTCTCTGCTATGGCCCAGGAAAGCAGTCGAGGATGGCCTAAGTGCTTGGGCCCTGCACCCGCATGGGAGACCAGGAGGAAGCACCTGGCTCCTGGCTTCAGATCGGTGCAGCACGCCGGCCATAGTGGCCTTTGGGGAGTGAACCAATGGAAGGAAGACCTTTCTCTCACTGTCTAACTCTGCCTGTCCAAAAAAATAAAAAATAAAAAATAAAAAAGGGAAGAAAAAAAAAAAGAAGGAGGTACCTTTCTCTAAAGGGAGGAGAGAACTTCCACTTTGACTATGACCTTGTCTAAATAAGATCGCAATTGGAGAACTCAAGGGGCTTCCATAGCCTTTTCAACTCATGACAAGATCCTTGGGTGATTACTGACATCATAAATAAGAGTGTCAAATGTTAAATCAACATCAGGAGTCACTGTGCACTTACTCCCCATATAGGATCTCTGTCCTTAATGTGTTGTACTATGTGAATTAACAGTATAACTAGTACTCAAATAGTACTTTACACTTTGTGTTTCTGTGTGGGTGCAAACTGTTGAAATCTTTACATAGTATATACTAAATTGATCTTCTGTATATAAAGATGATTGAAAATGAATCTTGATGTGAATGGGCTGGGAGAGGGAGTGGGAGATGGGATGGTTGCAGGTGGGAGGGAGGTTATGGAGGGAAAAAGCCACTGTAATCCAACATCTGTACTTCGGACATTTATATTTATTAAATAAAAGTTAAAAAAAAATGCTGCTTAAGATGCCTGCATCCTTTATAAGATGCCTGAGTTCGAGTCCTAGTTCCAACTCATATTCAAGATTCCTGCTAATATATATCTTGGGAGGCAACAGTGATAGCTTAAGTAGCTGGGCCCTGACACCCAAGTGGGAGACCTAGTTTTGGCCTGGACCAGCCCCAGCTGTTGCAATTGGGTATTGAACCAGTGGATGGGAGATCTCTGTGTCTCTAATATATTAAAAAGCATATTTTTTAGTCTATTCCTCCAGACTTTTTCTTATATGTAGTAGGATTATACCAAACATGTGCTTTGCACATTTTTAAAGTTAATATGTTCTTAGATACCTACGCCATTTAATATGAGCGTATGCCATCCTGCATAACACGTACAGCTGTATAATAAAAGGTATTCTTCTCAAGCTGTGGGGTAGTCTGATGAATCCTCCTTCTCCTCTTCTGGAGGCACCATCATCTAAGTCTCCTCCCTCTCTCTCAGGGATCCTTGATGCTGAACGGTTCTGACAAACACTGACCTGTTATTTCTGGCCAACACTAGCAGGTGGCCAGAAAATACCCTCGGCCAGCTGCATCTTCTCAGGCAAAGTACTTTACTCCCCAGGATCTCAGGCTCTCTGTGTATGAAATGAGAGGTTTGGATAGAGATTTTCTAAGACTTTTTTTTAGCTCTAAAATGACACATTAACTTCTTGTTCATTTATTCCTATGTTTTCTTTGGCACAGGATAGCCTTGCACTTTGTGAAAGGGGTGGGAGAGGCACATGGGAAGCCCAGCTGTTCACCTGGATGCCATAACTGAAGGGTCTGAAGAACCTCTGCAGGTAGCAAGTGATTGAAGCTGGAAGACTAGGGGAGGCACAAGGCTAAGTAAGAGAATTGTGTTAGGAAAAGCAGCTCTGCTAATTTCCTTCCACTATGGCAGTAGTCAGTGTCTAAAAGGAGGCCTCAGTTCATAGCTATCGGCAAACAGACAGTGAGCTCTTCCTGAGCACCGTCTGAAATACAGGATAATTATGATATTCATTTTCTGTTTTAAAAAAATCCTTTTGCATATGCCTTCTAATTCTCATTTGTATCTTTTAGATAAATAAACTGAGATTTAGAGAGTGTGTTGACTTGTGTAAGATCAGATGATGATTATCTGCAGAATGAAGACTCAATCCTAAGCTCCAATGGTGGATTCTTCCTCTACCTCCACGGTCTCCACGTCGGATACACACAGGTACATGGCAGATACACAAGTATGCCCAGCACACTCTTCACTCCCTAGCTCACCACCACACAGACCCAAGACGACATTGCTCTTCCCTCGACCCAGCCACTCATTCAACACATTTCTGAGCATTATTCTAGGCACTGGTGATAGAGCGATGAGCCAAGAGATGTGGTTCCTGACTTCACAGCGTTGACTCAGGGTCACTTGGGTCCAGGATGAGGCTAGGAAGGGTTGGAGTGAGGATATTGCATTCAGTGCAACAAGAGTAATGTTGGGAAGTACAGGGTAAGATGGGAGCACATAGAAAGGGCACCTCACCTCCCTCAGAGGGATCAGGAAGGCAACCTGCAGGAGGAAACATCAGTTGGAGTTGGAGTTGGAGTTGGAGTTGGAGTTGGAGTTGGAGTTGGCAGGGCCGGGTGAAGTTAAAGAGAGAGTGTTCTACACAGAAAAAGAGCAGGTGCATAGTCTTGGAGGCACTCCTGAGGAACTTTGCAAAGTACAGAGTGATCAGAGAGAGAGCTCAGGTGAAGAGGCTGCCAAGGAGGCTGGGGTCTGAATGTGAAGGGCGGGTAAACATTGTTGGGAGTGATGGAGTTGGTGTTTGTCTTGGAGTATTGAGAAGCCACTGAAGGCTACACTGAGTGACACTGGTGACAAATAGTTATCAGAAGACTCTTTTTGCCCACTACAAGAATCTATGCACATGGGGCCAGTGCTGTGGAGTGGGTTAATCCTCTGCCTGCAGTGCTAGCATCCCATAGGGCGCCGGTTCTAGTATCAGCTGCTGCTCTTTGGATCCAGCTCTCTGCTGGAGCCTGGGAAGGCAGTAGAGCACTTGGGCCCCTGCACCCACATGGGAGGCCCAGAGAAAGGTCCTGGCTCCTGGCTTCAGATCAGACCAGCTCTGGCCGCTGTGGCCATTGTGGGGTAAACCACCAGATGGAAGGCCTTTCTCTCTGTCTCTCCTCACTGTCTGTAACTCTACCTCTCAAATAAATACAAATATTTTTTAAAAAAAGAATCTATGCATGTAATTGTTTTCTGTTTTTTTCTTTTTTGACAGGCAGAGTGGACAGTGAGAGAGAGAGACAGAGAGAAAGGTCTTCCTTTGCCGTTGGTTCACCCTCCAATGGCCGCCGCGGCCGGCGCACCGCGCTGATCCGATGGCAGGAGCCAGGTACTTATCCTGGTCTCCCATGGGGTGCAGGGCCCAAGCACTTGGGCCATCCTCCACTGCACTCCCTGGCCACATCAGAGAGCTGGCCTGGAAGAGGGGCAACTGGGACAGAATGCGGCGCCCCGACCGGGACTAGAACCGGGTGTGCCAGCGCCGCAAGGCGGAGGATTAGCCTAGTGAGCCGCGGCACCGGCCAACATGTAATTGTTTTCTAATCCAAACTTAAGACCTATTCTGGCTGTAGGTTTTGAAAAAAAAATGTATGTTCAACTTCAGAACACTTTGCCAGTTTAGTCTGCTGCCTGCTTTTGCCACTTCTCCTGGGTCTCTGTGCCCTGCACCAGGCTGGCTCAGATAACCACAATGATCAAGATGCCATGGATATGCCAGTGTGGGGCTGACCAGCTTCTGCTGTTTCCTACCCTGTCTCAGACTGACAATATCCCTCACAAATACTAGAAAATAAGTTTAAACGATAATTAGAAGTATATGGCAATCAAATTCTACTTTCAATGTAAGCTAAAGGAAGCAGTGTTAATACTTAGGAAGTTATAGGTAATAGAAATTACCAATGAAAAATGATGCATGGCTCATACAACACATTCAATAAGTGCTTAATTAATCAATATTTAGACAATAAGGGAAATTTTATATGAACTTATAAAAGAGAAAGACTTATACATAAATAAGCAGTTAGAAGAGGGCATTTGGTACAGTGGTTAAAATGCCACTTGGGATACCTGCATTCCATACCACAGTGCTTGGTTCAAGTCCTGCCTTTGCTTCTAATCCCACCTTCTTGCTAATGCACACTCTGAGGAGGCAGCAGGTGCTGTCTGAAGTAGATGAGTCCCTGCCACTCACATGATAGTTCTGCATTGAGTTCTCAGCTCCTGGCTCTAACCTGGCCCTTCCCAGGCTGTTGCAGGCATTTGGTGAGTGAAGCAGTAAATGAGAGTGTACTCTTTCTTTTCTCTCAAATAAATAAATAAATAAATAAATTGCATAGTGGTTAAGCCACCACCCGCAAAATCCACTCCAAAATGAGCACACTGGTTTGTGTCCCAGCTGCTCTTCTTCAGAAACAGCTCCCTGATGATGGACCTGGGAAAGCAACAGAGGATGGCCCAAGTGCTTAGACCCCTGCCACCCACATGGGAGACCCAGATGAAGCTCTTGGCTCCTGCCTTCAGCTGGGCTCAGCCCAGTTTGTGGACATTTGGGGAGTGAACCAAGATGGAGTTCCTCTCTCTCTCCCTGTCTCTCCTTCTCCTCTCTGTAATTTCACCTTTCAAATAAATAAATAAATCTTTAAACAAAATGAAATAGAATTATGATTATAAAGTGTATAGTTCTCCAAAGTCTACTGTGACTTGAAAACAGTAAATTTCAGAATACATGTATGTTATGACTTAATGTTTTGGGAGGAAAATCAGAATCATTCAAAATGTGTACTTGTTAGTATAAGAACAGAACGTCTCTGTGTTATCCAATGCAGTAGCCACTAGCCACATGGTGACTATGTACAGTTAATCAAAGGTGAAAGTTTAATTCCCTGGTAGCACCAACCACATTCAAAAGTTCAACAACTTATGTGGCCAGTAGCTGCCATATTGGACAGTGTAGTTAGAGGACATTTCCATCACTGGATAAAGTTCTTGACAGAACTAGTCTAGTTGAATCAGCCCAGACATAACTGATCAGTGAGGTATTAGGGGTATGGGGAGGGACTTTGGACTACATCTGTATATTGTTTGTATCTTAAAAATATTTTTCTATTTTTACAAAAGAAAGGATGGTTTGCAACTGTGGCAAGCATTTATTTCCCATGAAAATGGAGCCCGTTTTTTTTTTTTTTCTTTCTTTTTTTTTTTTTTTTTCCCATGATTCCTGATATCTCACTCAGGAGTCAAGGCGGGGCATGGCAAAGTGTTGCCAGAGGAACTATCCTGGTGAGGGGTTAAAGGAGATGATCTCCATCCAGAATGGACACACATCTGGGATTCATCCCTTAGGCAGTGGCTAACCTTTATACCTGCCTAGCTTCCTGCTGGGCTCTTCAGGACAAAAATGGTTTGAGTGTGTGCTGGCTGGAGAAATAGAGCTTGAATTATTTTGAGTCCTTGGAGCTCTAGAATCTGGTGTGGACAAGGGAGGCACTGGACAGGGTGGTCTACTTCCTAGGGGCACCAAGGTGTTCCAGGGTATAGGGACCTGAGAGAGAGGAGAGGAAACTGCTCTCAGGTGGAGACAGCCATCTCCATGGAATGGAGCATACAGAACCAAGCTCGAAATTTCACCTTGGAGTAGAATTGGCAAGAACAATGGATCTGACATGGGCTCCATGATTTCTTCAGTTGAAAGAATGACAAATTGAAGAGAAAGCAGAAAGACAAAGAGATGGGGTGAAGTAGGAGCAAGACCAGGAAGCAGGTGGGAAGGAACATTACAAAGTTTTTCTCCTCAAATAAAACTTGGATATGAAATGTTAAACATCCTCTGGTTATTATCCACAAGACAGACTGAAATGAAATTTCCTTAGACTATAAATAAAGGGAACAAACTTTGGACTTTTGGTTTATAGTCACTCTGTGCACTTCATTTTCCCTCCACCTGGGAAAAGTTTATTCCTTAACCAGGGTCCAATTTTGTTCTCAACAACAACAAAAACAGCAAAAAAAGGACACAGCTTTATTTGTGGCTCTTTTATGTTTCCTCTTTATAAATTTGGAATTAAAACTTACAAGTTTGTTGTCACCAATTTCTTTTCCCTGAAAGATTTAGAATAGTCACTCAATCAACCATTTGTTCCTAGAAATATAATCCTGGCAGGTAGGTACCTTCCCTCTTGTTCTCATTGGTCTTCCTTTGAGAATGATGATCCTGCTATACTGAGCTGTATCTCCACATCTGCACCCATGCTGGTCCCTCTATCCAAAACAGCTTCTCTGTAGGCACTGATTACTCAGATTCCACATATGATCCAACTCCTCTGAGTCAGAATGGATGTCATCTATTTCCTGTTGTGGTTTCTGTGAGAATTGGTTGAGAATGTGTCCATCTCTTGCATGGGAAGGTGACCTCCCACAGGAACAGACATTGCCTGTTCATCATTGTGTCCCAGCTGACCCAGTGACTGGTGAATGATAAATGCTTAGTTAATGTTGGTGGCATTTGATGTCTACCACCTCCATAATCACCACGCTATTCCCTTCTCTCAAATTAATGGCATCACTGAACCAACCATGTGCTACGATGAAAACAAATTATGGTAGGTTGAGTAATGGCTCCCTAAGAGGTCCACATCCTTATTCCTATAGTCAGTGAATTTTGCCTTAAATGGCAAAAGGGATTTTGCAGATATGACCAAGTTAGAGATCTTGAGATGGGGAGATTATCTCGGATTATCCGACTATCCTGGATATAATCACAGGGTCTTTTAAAGAGAGAGAGGCAGGAGATCAGAGATCAGAGAGAAGGCGATTGGAGCATGGTAGGCAAGGAAGCAAAGGCTTAATAATGGGGGTGGGGAAAGTATGAGTCAAGGCATAAAGACAGCTTCCAGAAGCTGGAGACGGCAAGGAGATGGATTCCCCTTACAGCCTCCAGAAAGGAACAAGCCCTGAAAATATTTAAACACAAACGAACAGAGATTGATTCCGGCTTTTAGGAGCTCGTTCTTTCCACTCAATGGAGGAGACAATTTGGGAAACTATGATAGTGGTTAGAGATGAGAGATAATGAAAGTCTGTCTACCAAGGGCAGAAAGAAATACTGAATAGAGGGGGTGAGTGAGCACCTAGAGAATCGACTGGCATCAATATGGACATGAGCAACAGGGAGCCAGAGACAGAGGGAGGGAACATAAGTTCTTAGATCTGAGTCCTTTCCTTGATGACTTTTTCCCTTGTTTCCTTTCAGCACCCCACCAGCCCACCCACCTCATCTGACTATCTACCCTTTGAAATTATTTTTTCCATTTAAAAGGTCCCCTTTTTTCCTTTTAATTCCAACTGAGAATTGGGAAAAAGGAAGCTGATTAGAGGAACCCCCATGAGATGAAGACAACTGATAGTGCCTTTCATCTTCCCAGGCATGTGAGCGTTTACAAGGTATTACCTGACTGAAAGGTCTCTCACCAGGGCAAGAACTGTGCTGGATGAATCCCTTTGTTAAGAATGTTTTCTGGGGGCCAGTGTTGTGGCACGGCATAGCACCAGTTCAAGTCCTGGTGGCTTGGGTGCCTGCCACCCACATGGGAGACCCAGATGGGGTTCCTGGCTCCTGGCGTCAGCCTGGCCCAGCCCCAGCCATTTAGAAAGTGAATTAGTAGAGCTCTCTTTCTGTCTCTCTCTCCTCTCTCTGTAACTCTGCCTTTCAAATCAAATCAAATCTGTCTTAATAAAAAGAAAGATTTGTTAGTGGTCTGTGCATTCAGTAACCCACTGTTACTGGTTCTCTAGCTGCCTCTCAGGTGCATGCCTCCTCCGCTTGACTAGAGGTAAATTAGGAAGAGACTGTAGGGCAATAGAATGAGGACAAGTCTCAGTTTAAACCCCAGCTTTGCCCAGGACCGGTTGTGCGGTCTTGGACACATCACTTCACTTCTCTGAAACTCTGTTTTCTCATCTGAAAAACAGAGGCATTCATAATGCCTCTTAGGGCTACCATAAGAGACACATGAGGTAACATTTGTATAGCGCCTGCCAAGAGGCAGGTTCTCAACACACGACAGTCATGATTCCGGCACTTCCGTGGCTCGGTGAGTAGCCAACAGGTAGCAGCACTTTACAGTTTGCCATCTACAAACTGTAGAACTCATTTAGTAGAACAGCATGTTCTCCACACATCCAGACATTACAGGGCTTTCTGTTTGTCCATTTTGTGTAAGAGAGTCTGAAATGGAATTTAAGTATATCTCTAGTAGTGTACCAAATTTAATTAAAATAAATAACTACCAAGTCTTGAGATTAAAAAAGACCTCAAGCATCATCAGTTTTGGACAATTCACTCAGCACACACTTTTCTGGAGGGTGGTAAGCAGGATAATGGTTTCCAAAGATGCCCACTCCTTATTTCAGGAACTTTTGAATATGTTACCTTCTCTCTAAAGGGTCTTCACAGATGTGATTAGGGTAAGGACCTTGAGATGGAGCTAGTAGCCTGCACTATACAGTAGGGTCCAATCTAATCACATGGGTCCTTAATAGTGGAGAAACTTTGGAAATTGTAAGAAAAGAGGGCTGTATTTTGGAAGAATGGTCAGAGATGTATTTTTGTTGGAGGAAGAAGAATGTAGGTGGCTTCTAGAAGCCAGAAAAGACAAGGAATGGTTTCT
Organism: Oryctolagus cuniculus; assembly: GCF_051225735.1. Classification (NCBI taxonomy): domain Eukaryota; kingdom Metazoa; phylum Chordata; class Mammalia; order Lagomorpha; family Leporidae; genus Oryctolagus; species Oryctolagus cuniculus. Next base: position 75,703,273 of record NC_142870.1, on the reverse strand, counting down.
CCTAAGCCTCCAAAAGAAATGCAATCCTACTGTCCCCTCAAGTGTAGTGAGACCTGTGTTGCACTTCTCACTTACGGCCCAGTATGATAATAAATGTGGAGACCAGTGCTGTGGCACAACTGGTTAAGCCATGGCCTGCAGAGCCAATATCCCATATAGGTGCAGGTTTGTGACCTGGCTGTTCTACTTCTGATCCAGTTCCATGCTAATGTGCCTGGGAAAGCAGTAGAAGATGGCCCAAGTTCCTGGGCCCCTGCACCCATGTGGGAGACACAGAAGCTTCTGGCTCCTGGCTCCTGACATCGGGCTGGCCTAACCTTGGCCATTGTGGCCATTTGGGAAGGGAACCAACGGATGGAAGATAACTCTCTCTGTATCTCTCTCTCTGTAACTCTGCCTTTCAAATAAACAAATAAATCTTTTTAAAAAGATAATAAATGTGTGCTTTAAGTCACTAAGCTTTTTTTTAATTTACCAATATTTTTTAGCAATTTGCTCAATGGCTCATTTTTTTTTTTAAGATTTATTTATTTGAAAGCCAAAGTTACAGAGACAGAGAGAGGAAGAGAGAGAGAGAGAGAGAGAGAGAGAGATCTTCCATCTGCTGGTTTACTCCCCCCAAATGGCCGCAATGGCCAGAGCTGGGTCTGTCCAAAGTCAGAAGCCAGGAGCTTCCTCCAGGTATCCCATGTGGGAGCAGAGTCCCAAGTACTTGGGCCAATATCTGCTGCTTTCCCAGGCACATGAGCAAGGAGTTGAATCAGATGTGGAGCAGTCAGGACTGGAACTGGTGCCCATACAGGATGCTGGCATTGTAGGCGGTGGCTTTACCTGCTACACCACAGCACTGGCTCCACACAGGTAGTTTTTAAAAAACTTTTTCTAAAATATTTATTTATTTATTTATTTATTTATTTATTTATTTATTTAAAAGGCAGAGAGAAGGAGAGGCAGAGAGATAGAGAGGCAGAGAGATTGTCTATCCATTTGTTCACCCCCCAAATACAACAGCCAGGGCTGGGCCAGGCCAAAGCCAAGAACTAGAAACTCCATCCTGGTTTCCCATGTGGATGACAGGGGCCCAAGTATTTGACCCAACATCCACTGGCTTCCCAGGTGCATTAGCGGAAAGCTGGATCAGACATGTAGTAGCTGGGACTCAAACTTGTACTCTGATATGGGATGCGGCTATTGCAAGTGGCAGCTTAACCTACTGTGCCAAAACACCAGAGCCTGTTTCTTTTTTTAAAAGTTATTTATTTAATTTTATTTAAAAGGCAGAATAACAGACAGAGAGAGAGAGAAAGAGAGAGACAGAGGGATCCTCCATCTGCTGGTTCACTACCCAAATGCTCACAATAGGCAAGGGCTGGGCCAGGCTGAAGCCAGGAGCCAGATCCTTCCAGATCTCCGACATGTGTGGCAGGGACCTATGTATTTGAACCATCACCTGCTGCTTCCCAGAGTGCACCGCAGCAGGAAGCTGGATGGGAAGTAGAAGTGAAACTTGACCCCCGACACTTTGATATGGGGATATGGGTGTCCCCAGGCTTAACCTGCTGAGCCACAATGCCTGCCCCAAACAATTAGGTTTGTTGGTGGCGATCTGTTATGGAATCTGATAGAAATAGGAAACTGATACAAGTGGAACAAACACAAAAGCTCAGGAAGACCAGAATGGGCATGTCAATAATTAAAGCAGCTTTTCAGGTCAAAAAAAAGTATTCTCAGCAACTTCATTTGTCAGCTGTAGCCTTTTATTTTGATCTATGCTAATCTATAGGTATCTATTTTTTTTTTTTAGATTTTGCTTATTTATTTGAGAGGTAGAGTTAGAGTCAGAGAGAAGGAGAAACAGAGAGATCTTCCATCCACTGGTTCACTCCCCAAATGGCCACAATAGCCAGAGCTGCGCCAGACCAAAGCAAGGAGCCAGGAGCTTCTTCAGGGTCTCCCACCTGGGTGCAGGGCCCCAAGCACTTGGGCCATCTTCTACTACTTTCCCAGACCATAGCAGAGAGCTGGATTTGAAGAGGAGCAGCCAAGACTCGAACCAGCGCCCATAAGGGATGATGGCTCTGCATGTGGAGGCTTAGACTACTGCGCCACAGCATTGGCCCCTAAATGTATCTTTCTTAATATACCTCTATGTACACACTTGCACCTTAAAATGGAGCACTGATAATAAGCACAATGCTCCATATATGACTCCACCCCTGAAGTACACAGCAAGGATCCTTGATCCTGACACTCGCCTCTGTCCATAGAGCCCAAGCTTGAGGATTTTTGCAGTTAGTCTGCACTTGGATTCACTCTTAAGTCCCATTTATATCTCGTTCAGTTAATTTTCAAAATGCAACAGTGGGACAATAAGCATATGTGAGATAGTATCACATGGGCCAGCAAAAACCCAGGCCTTAAGTTGTACCACCAACAACGGAAACAGGCTCTTTGTTCAGATTTTAAATCTTCTAAGATACAGATGGAAACTAGACAGCTAGATGACTGTCACTAAGATTACTGCTTTTTACCATGAATCTTATGTTTTTTTCTTTTCAGTTTTCTTTTTAAATTCTTTTCCTGATTACTAATAAAAGTAAAACATAGAAAATCTGTCAAAGTCCCACCCCAGATATATTTATCAACAGATAAGAATCTTAAAATTAGTATTTTTATACATCTAGCCAAAGAAAATCATTGTGTGTATATAAGAGAACTAAACAAGCAAGAAGAGAAAGCCCCTAGGGATAGATGTAGGCCTTGAAACATTGGTTCTCAGATCTCTCAACTTCCACATGTGTAGCAATAACCCAGGAACCACATTCTCACTAAGAAGGTGAAACAGGAGAAAATTTCAGGTCACTAGGAGAATAATAATGATAGTCAACCCAGAAAGATCTACTAAATTCCAGGCTGTACACTAGTCCCTTAAATCTCTATACTAACCCTATGCAGTAGGTATTACTATCATTAAATTCACTTTACAACTGAGAAAACTGGAGCAAAGAGAGGTTTTGTAGCTTGCCCACAGTCACAAATCTACCACGTGGTACAGGTAGGATCAGAACTCAGTCTCTCGGCAGTAAAGTCCCATACTTAACTACCTTGCTATACTGCTTCACAGAGGACAGACTGACTTCACTCTAATAAATCTATTAAGGTAGAATAGCAAATTAACAGACTTTTTTTTTTTTCCAAAAACAAGGATTGAAATAAAGAGACTTTACAGAAAAACTCAATAAATAAAGATACCTTAGTCCCATAATAATTTCAAAAGAATTTTTTTCTGATTTAAAAAGTAAAAATGCATGTTCACTGTTGAAATTTTGGGCAATATAACAATTACAATGAGGAAAATAGACATTGCATGGTTCTAATTAGCCACTCTTTTTTTTTTTCTTCTTCAAGATTTATTTGTTTGAAATACAGAGTGACAGAGAAAGAGCAACAGATCTTTCATCTGCTGGCTTACTCCTCAAAAACTTACAAATTTAATTTTAAAATGAAACAAATATTGATCAAATTTAACATATTCTAGAAATACTTTGCTTTTAAAAAAAAAGGCAGAGTAACAGAGAGAGGGGGAGAGATCTTCTACCCGCTGATTTACTCCCCAAAGGGCCACAATGGCCAGGCTGGGCAAGGCTGAAGCCAGGAGCCAGGAGCTTCTTCCCAGTCTCCCACATGGAGATATGCAGGTGTCCAAGCGCTTGGGCCAATTCTCTCGCTTTCCCAGGCACATTAGCAGGGAGCTGCAGCAGAAGTGGAGCAGCCGGGACTTGAACTGACACCCATTTAGCATGCCGATGTTGCAGGCAGCAGCTTAGCCCACTACACAAAAATGCTAGCCCCTCCAGAAATATTCTTTAAATTCAATTTTGGACTCCTTGGGGAAAAAAAAGGAGTTACAATAGACGTTTCCAAAGGGATATTTGTATAGGCTCTGTAGTATCTGGATATGTGGAGAACATCTGATTCTACCGAATAGGTTCTACAGTTTACAGAACTACAAACTGTAAAGATTCTAAGATCTCAAAGATTCTGCTTTTGTAGTTCTGAGATGAGAATTCCCACTTTTAAGATGTGCTTTCAGCAATTATGACATCCCTGGCTTGCTGATCTCACTTTGAGAAAGAAACATTGTCTTAGCACACAGAAAGGAGCAGTTAATTAGGACCAGTGCTGTGGCACAGTTGCAACATCAGCATCCCATATCCCAGCATCATATATAAGAGTGCTGGTTTGAATCCCAGCATCTCTGCTTCCAATTCAGCTCCCTGCTAATGTGCCCAGGAAAGCAGCAGAATTGGTTCAAGTGCTTGGACCCCTGTACCCATGTGGGAGACTAGGAAGAAGCTCCTGGCTCCTGGCTTCAGCCTTGTCCAGCCCTGGCCATTGTGGCCCTTTGGGGAGTAAATCAGCGGGTAGAAGATCTCTCCCCCTCTCTCTATTATTCTGCCTTAAAAAAATATTTCTAGAGTATATTAAATTTGATCAATATTTGTTTCATTTTAAAATTACATTTTTAAAATAATAACTTCATTTTTAGTCATTCTTATGCTTAGAAAAGTTTGAGAATTGCTGTCCAAGACTTAAAAAGAACAATCCAGGGATGGGCATGTGGCTTAGTGATTAATACACTGCTTGGAATGTCCTCATCCCATATCAGAGTGCCTGGGTTCCAGTCCTGGCTCCACTCACTATTTCAGTTTCCTGCTAATGCACACCCTCAGGGGCAGAAGATGACAGCTCAACTAGCTGGGTCCCTGTCACTCACGTGGGAGACACAGATTGAGTTCCCAGTTTGCAGTGTCAGCTTAGCCCAGCCTCAGGTGTTGCAAGCATTTGGGAAGTAAAACACTGGATAGGAGATCTCTGTCTGTCTGTCTCTGTATCTTTCTGTTTGCCTTTCAAATAGAATAAAAGCTTTAAAAAAGAAGTTCAGAATTCTTGGACCCAGAATTCAAAAACCATATTGTTCCCAAAGAAGTTGCTCCCCTTTCAATTCTGAAATCAAATTTTCTAGAGGAAATAAGGAAGTGGGAATGAGGAAACCATACCATTCTTGGGGGAAATAAGACCTTTGTAGATTACTCCATAGGTATATTTTCCTGACTTTGAGCTAAGGCTCTGGGCCCAGGTCAGCCACAGCCTAAATGTAGCCCCTTGGAGCCCACTAGTAAGGTTTATGTCCTCAGCTCTGAGCCTGAGTCACAGACCTGCATTTAGCTTTGCTTTTCCAAAAAGCAAAGAGCTCCTCTCTGTTGACACCAGGCCCATGTTCTAGCTATTAGCAAATGACAAAGGATTTTCCACATGCAGATTCAAAAAAGCATATGAACTTTGAAGGGCATAATGAAACTTAAATAGCTAAAACTTATTAGAAAGAACTCCAACAATCGATGCCAAAGGCATGAGTTCCTAACAGAATAGCAAGACAAAAGCCAGAAAGAGGAACAAAAATATGCATTGTAGGGGAGGGGCAGGCAGGGAGGTGTAGTTTTATATGGAAGAGTTGACATCATTGTTTCCCAATAATCCTCAGCATGCAGGAAACAGATGGGAAAGAAGTGGTTGAAGGGGCTACTTATGGTAACAGAGCATGCTCTCTGTTCAGAATGCTCCCATTTGAAACCTAAATGTTTTACTTTGAAAAACGGAGGTTGGAAACTCTATTGGCAGTTTTATTCAAGTATAACTAAATCCTACTGAACTTATCACCTTGGCAATGCATGGAAAAATGGAGCTTTGAATGTCAAACCCTGCTTTACTCCAGCATAGTGGCTGTTAGGAACCAGAGCAGATAAATCCATAAAAGTGGAATTGAATGTTGGGCAGACATGGCTTGAGTTCTGCTTCTCTGCCTTCCTTGCTGAGTGACACTGTGCAAGCTAATTAACATCCCTGAATTGTCTCTCATTTATAGAATGGGGAAAACAAGTTTCCACACATGAAGTGGGCAAAGGTTGAGGTTGGACACTTATACCATATAGCTAAATTTAACCAAAAAAGAAAATTAGGATGGTTTTTATCTTTTAACGGAATTCCTCATTCTTTTGTGTTTTGGTAGGGCACAAACAGCCACAACCAGACAAACCAATGGCCACTCTGATTATTATCAGCTACTCTGCCCTCACCTGTGTGTAGATTCACTCCTCTTTTGCTGTAGACAGACTTCTGTCTTCCCATCCAGGGACTTCCCACCCCCAGCCTGGCCACTGTTAAGTCACCCTCGGGTACCCTTCCCAAGGGGCAGGAGGGTATGACCAGTTCCATGTATGGAGCCACATGGTTTCCTTCCTCTAGAAAGCATCCACTCCATCTCCCAGATCTCTGATTTTTTTTATTCTGTTATTGATTCTGCACCCCCCACCCTCACTCCACCACAAACAACCCACTATCTGATGGTTCTCTTTCAAGCGGCTGTCTCACACGCAAGCATTTCCTGCTTCCATTTCCTCTGTAGTCCTTATTTCAGTCTTTCTCTTCTGAATCCTCAAGACTAAGAGCTACTTCAGAATGTCTTTGTAATCCAACAGTATCTAGCATGTTAGAATGCCATTAAATGCTTGTTGAATTGAATTAAAAGCCCCATAAAATATAGTTTCCAATGAAAAACATAAAAAGAGCTAAGAAATAAAATATGCATGATCACACAAATTAGATCAATTGCCTTTCACCGACTATAGATTTATTTATGGTTTGCCAGATTCCTAGCTTATATGTCAAACTATTTTTTATTGTTTATGACAGTAAGAGCTTGTACATCTATGTGTCTATGACAGTAAGTGCTGTTTTACGTTGCTTTGGTGGGGGGCAGGGTGGGTGGGTGGGTGATGGTGATGCTTCTCCCTCCCCCTCCACGGGTGGCTGGGAGGGAACCCACCAAAGGCATTCTGGGCCAGCATCAGGCCATGGGCGTGGCATCAGGACCTGGTATGCATCAGCCAAGCTTGAACTAGAACAAAGAGTGCCTGAGACTGGATCCCAGAAACTCAGTTGGTTCTGGGGTCCCGCCAAGAATGTGGTTCATACCATGTAACTGGTGAGGTAGTAGGAAGAGACAGTGTTCTAAGTAGCTCTGTACAAAGCCTGGGTCGGTTTCTATCCAGGAGTCGTAGCTAGGAACCCCTGTGGGGCCATTACACAATCTTAGATTCCTGATAATATAGCACACGAGCAATGTCCCCAGTCATGAGCTTCCTAGAAGGGCTTTCACACTGGTTTCCTGCAGGAGGAAACAGGGCCAATCAATCAACACCCTGAGAGAGGCACTGTGAGCTACCCAATCTGTGTGAGCTGCCAAATGCCACCCGTCTCCAGTGCAGCTTACTATCTATTTGCATGCACGAAGTCAGCCAGACAACAGAACAACAGGTAGAAGGGAAACCAAATTAGGTGCCTCTGACCCTAAGGGAGTGGATGTTCCCGTGGGGGTGGGAGGAAGAGGATTGTGGCTTCCGTGGACAGGGAGGGATCTGGGAGGAAAAGGTGGGGTCTGGATGGACTTGAAAGCTGGTAAATTTAGGTAGTGTGTTTGAAAGAGTCTTGCAGAGGGCAAAGTGCTATGTGAATGAACATTGTTATTAAAACTATTAATGTTCTGGGCCAGGGGAAGAGCAAAGCAAAGGGCGAATTTTTTTTAATTTTCTTTTTGGACAAAACTGTAAAGTAAATGCCAAATTATGAAATACCTACTCTGGGAAATGTGATCCCCGCCTAAAACTATGACCTTAGGAGTCAGACCCAGAATTAAATCCTGCCCTTCCCATCTTCATAATCTGACAAGTGATTGGACCTTTTGGGCATCAATTTTCTTCTCTGTAAAATGGGGTTAAATGCCAAATTCTTAAAGATGTTGGAAATTTGTATATGTAAAGTGACCATCATATAGTAAGCAATCAACCAGTTAGTAGCTCTTATTACCAATTTAAATAGCAAAAGGTCTGATCCCATATTGGAGTGCCTGGGATTAAGTCCAGGCTCTACTCTCAATTCCAGGTCCCACTAATGTGCACCCTGGAAGGCAGCAGGTGATGGCTCAGGTACTTGAATATCTGCCACTTATGAGGGATATCCAGATTGAGTTCTAAGCTCCTGGGTTGTGCATGGCCCAGTCCAGGTGGGTTGTGGGCAACTGAGGAGTGAACCACTGGATAGAAGGTCTCTTCATTTTTCAAATAAAAATAATCAATAAAAAATTTTAAAAACCAACAGAAACAAGGTCTGCTTTGGAATCAGCCTTCATTTCTGGACTACTTTTCTCCTTCCACAAGATCTCATCTTTTTCCTCCTTCCTTCTACGGTCCAGCAGCTTGATGTTCTCATTTTTCTCTATCAAAATTTGCTCTTAAAAAAAATCTAATACTGGTATTTATTCTCCTCTGAATTGTAGTCAGTATGTTTCCTCCCAGGGGTTCTTTGGGTTTTAGCTAAAATCTTATCCTGGCGGAGGGATCAGAATATGCAGCAGGGGGAGTGGGGGGAGTTCTACTCAGACTCCTGAAGTTCCAGTAAGTTGTGGCAATCCTTTCAATCTGTACTCGAGGCCACTTCAATGTAAACATAGCATCTGTGCTGGCACATAGAGAGAAACAACTCAGAGAATGGGGTGAGACTTGCACCCGTAAGAGAAAGGAAAATTCAAAGGTGGGATAAGTAGGAAAATGCCTCATTGGCTTAAACACAAGGCAAGGAATGGGGGGAGGGGGCTAGCTCCATGTGGTGGAATGAGAAGGCCATGCCAAGATGGCTGCTGGCAAGCAAGTATCAGTTACTCAGGAATGGCTTTGAAACCCACCTGGCAATGGAGCCTGCCTGGCAACAGGCTGTGACTGGATGGCTTTGGCTACTGCCTGGTAACAGGTTGTGATTGGTTAGGGCATAAACTGCCCCTTGACCAGACTGGCTGCCTTGGCTATATAAGCTGCTATACTAACTGAAATAAATGAGTCTGCGGGCTACTCGCCTCTGGCCTGTTTTCACCCAACTCCCAGGGTCTGAGTGGTGACTCCGCGCCTCTTGCCCCCACCACGCTCCTCCTCTCAGAACGAATCCACCGCAACAGCTCCATGTTCCTGAACCTCAAGACCGGGTCTGAAGGGACCACTAGAAGGAAGTGGGGTCCTGAGAACCAGAGGCCAGGGTAGGCAGGCAGCTCAGTGGAGCAGTCTGTTCTAGAGGGAACAAGCAAGAGGTAGCCCCAACTGGAAGTCTATCACGGCTTTCTTCCAGGAAGATTTAACTATAGCATCTCATGGCAATGAGGCTGTTGTGGTACCGAAACTTCTTATCCCCAGACTGAGCCCTGGAATGTTCAGCTCCAGTCCACCCACAGCTTCACAGCCACACACACAGCCATGAAATCCAGGCAACCTTTCTGCAGTGAGGTGACTCCTGGAAATCAAGAGTCTCCAGCAAAAGCTTCAGAAATGCCTTGGTCAATGGACTTCTGGAATTCAGGCTGTCTGTACCCCCTGTGCCTACAGAAAAGATTCTCAGGTTATCCCACAGTTGCCTAAGAGATTAGGGGGAGATATAAAAGGAGTGTGTCAAAAACTACAGCTCTAATACATTGGAGGGTTTATCAGCCACTTAGATAGCATCATCTATGGGAAACTGTGTTCACAGTTCCATCTATTTCTTTCTGCATCTGCATAAAAGCAGCCCCTCCGCCCCTGCCCCGCAGATGGTTCTCTGGGCTCTGGGACCAGGCTGGACCAACAGGGGAGTCGGTTTCCTGAGCAGCCCCCATGCCTGGGCCTCTTGAGGCTGGAAGGCACCTGGGTGGCTGCCAGTGGGGGTGGACAGTGGAGAAGGAAGGGTGAGGCTGTCCTTGTGGTGAGGGGGCTCTTGGCAGAGGCCTAAAGAGTGGGCAGGAGTAGGTGGAAGTAGTTTCTATTCCCTGAGTGGGTTGTCATATTCAGACTACCCAGAGTAAGTTACAGCTCAGCTTCAAGTTATCCTGGCAGTTTGCTCCAGATTCAAAGCCCTGATTCTCCTTTCAGTTCTTCTGTTTCATTCTGGGAGCTCAGAGATAGGAATGCCCCTCTAAACTGAAGCCCACGAAGATGCGGTTTTCCGCAAGTTCCCCGTCCAAGAGCTCGTTTCTCTTTCAGTTCCCCGTGGGCCAGCAGTGGCTGCCTGTGTCTTTTTCAGGTTTTTTTTTTTTTTTTTTTTTTTTTTTTTTGAGGGCCCTTTAATTTCAGGTTGACATTTGGCTTCTCTATCGCTGGGCACTCATGGCCCAGCTCTGGAAAAGCTCTGCATGAATTGGCCTCCATTCAACGGGGCAAGCAGTCCGCTTCCTGTCCCCCCTGGTGAATGATTAATGCCCATTTAACCATTTCATTGGTGCCTCATTCAGCAAGCAGTGGTTATGCTAGAGTAAATCTAGGGTGTTGTGATGACAACAGGTACACCTATAGTTGACCATGTGTGTGCTTCCTGCTAAGTTCTTTATCCATATAAACTCTTTTTTTGTTTTTCACCTCAATTCTATTATCCCCATTCCATGTCTGAGGAAACTGAGGCCCAGGGAAGGTAATTAATTACTTTGCTCCAAGGGCATTCAGCTGGGAAAAAAACAAAGTTGAAACTCTATCCCAGATAGTAAAGTTCCAGAACTCCTAATGAGATCCCCAGCAGGAGCACCTGCCTTGGAAAGATCAGGGAAGGTTTACAGAACCTTCCAATGCTGAGAGCCAGACGATGAAGAATTAGCCAGGGGAGGTGTGATAAAGATGTGACAGACAAGAAGCTGGGAAGGAAACCACTAAGCCAAAGAGAATACCCTGGCCTTCAGTTCTCCATTCAGTGTTAAATCTTATCTTGGATAGGAAAACATTTACTTTCCTTGCTAAGACTTTCTCCTGTTTATGTTAGAATATCTCATCTATTTAATCAGAGATCAAAGCTTTCATTTTCTCCTTCAGCTTTCCCTGCAGTCATGACAGCTAACTTCAAAGCTTAATTGAGCCATTGGTTTCTGAAGGTTTGTTCACATTACCTAGGCTGTAAATTTCTTGATTTTGGAGTCCATCTTCATTTCTTTCTTTCTCCCAGTACCTAGCACAGTGCCCTAATAAATATTTGTTGAATAACTGAATAAACAAAATGAGGGAATCATTTAGTCTCAGAAGTGTAGAACAGTGACATCTATTAGTCCCTTTGTCTTATCCTTGCTGTGAACCTTCTTGTCATCTCCCAAATCAAATCAAATACACACGTGTGCACACACACACAAATTCCTCTTTCCAGCCTGGTAAGAAGTAGAAAAAAATTCAGGTATGAAAAGGCTCACAATTCTTAATAAACATTCAAAGGGTACATTCTGAATGATCAAAGCTGCTTATTCAAGGAGAAAATGGTTTGCAAAACTGTGCATCACGGACGGTGGTTCTCAACCCTGCCTACATGTCAAAATCATGCAGGAAAGATTCTGACTTTTTTAAGGCAGAGAGACACAAAGAGAGATCATCTATCTCTTAGTTTTTCTCTCCCAATGTCCACAACAGCTAGGGCTGGGCCAGGCAAAGCCAGGAGCCAGGAGCTCCATCTGGGTCTCCCACATGGGTGGCAGGGATCCAAGTACTTAAGCCATCATCTGCCGTCTTCCCAGAGTGTTCATTAGCAGGAAGCTGGATTGGAATTGGAGCCAGGATTCAAACCCAGGCATTCGATATGAGATGAAGGCTTTCCCAAGCGGTTGTCTTAACTGGTGCACTATGGCTCTGCCTCTCTGGTTTTTTCTTTTCTTTTTTTTTTTTAAGTTCATCATAATGTATCACTATGAAGGAGAGCTACTGGGCCAGAGCAATATCATTTTTTTTTTACCAGAGTAGCAATATAAAGATTGCTCAGAAAGGTGAGAAAATCCTTAGCTTTTAAAGTGAGCCAATATGGAGGAGGATAGTTTCCCCACATGCACTTTTACCGGTTCCTGGCTCCTGTCCCCAGCATCTCCAAGTTCTATTGGAAGTAGGAGAACATTTGGCTTATAGGGGAGAAGTAGGAGATGACCATGGATACATTCTGGCCTCACAGGGCTTCACTACCCCCTCCTGGCATTGGTGACAACATAACATGGATTTTATAATACAACTACAAGGGTCTTCATATTCAGTGGTCAAAAAGAAGAACAAGAAGACTGTACTATTTTTAGCTTCAGTAGTAAGGAAGGGATGATCTTCTCCCCCTATTCCAGACAGGAAGAGAAAGTTAGCTGGTTCCCATGGGAGAGTCACTGTATTAGCCGGGAAGTGAAAAAGGCTCCAGCCAAGTCTGCCAAGAAGCACCTCATACCATTCCTGGGTGTCCTTACTGGGCTGAAGGAACAGTGGTCCAAGAAGGGAGAAACTGTCCCTTTGCATCAGGCCTATGTGCAACTGGGGACCATCAAAGCATAGTCTGAAATTGCCATGTATATGGATGCCTGCCAAAATTGCATAAACAATGTGTGTGTGTGTCTGTCTGTCTGTCTAAAGGCAGAGGTTTCTGTTTTTCATCCACTTCCCAAGATTGAGGATGACAAGTGGCCTTGAGCACTTCAAGCGGAACACCTGCGTATCACCCACACACCCCCACAGAGTCAGTTTTCTAGCTGAAGGTAGCAGAGCTGGACCTCAGCAAATTACAGAAATGGATTTCATTCAGGCTCGGTGCTCAGTCTCTGTCCTCTCGGAGTTCCCATTCAGGTGTTTAGCTGCCTTGTGTTCAGCTGGCCTGAGCACAGCAAACTGTCACCAGCTTTGTCCTCCACCCCAGCGTGGGTCTCTTCTTCTCCATACAAGCACAGGGGCTCTCATAGTTTCTCTGCATCTCTTCCCTTCTGTCTTTGTGCTCCCAAACCAGAGTCCACCTGTCCTGATTTTTACCCAGGTCCATCAACCCTGCTCTTGGTCCCTAAAGTGCAGTGACCATGACGTCACTTTTGAGGAGCTGTCCTCAGCCTCCTGGATTCTAGTTGCCACACTGACGTGCCAGCCCTAGCATTCTGGTCTGAATTTCCAAGGCGGTTGCAAAGGGGCAATGCCCAGCTCAGCTCTTTCTTGCTAGAAGCCGAATCTGGGCCTTGTCTAGTAGCCAATAAGGATTTCAGAAAGTCCATGGGGAGGCTACCTTGTTTTGGAAAAAACCACCAACATTGGCTTTATTTACTGACACTTCACAACAAAAAAATAAGGGAAAACTATCTAACCAGCTTTAGTTGTTGGAAAATAAAAACCCTAATTACTCTTCATTTATATCAGCTGCTTATTACATGTGCCTAATTTCCATGTCATACAAAAACGGTGTGTGGATATGTACATGGATCAGTTTCAAAGCTCAGCTCTACTCAGATATGTTCAATTTTTGAAAGTTCTCTGACTTGGAATGTTTGCTCAGACATGGAAGCCAGGGAGGGGAAAGGAGCCTAACAGGCCAGGGCCTCATCATGATTTCACTGCAAGACTTTGGGCAGGTCAATTTACCTCTCTGGGCCTTCTTTCCTCCTCCCCAAGGTGGGAAACACTGGCTACCGGTTTTCCATTTTTTTCTTTAAGCGGTAAATTCCCTCCCAACCCCACCCTCACCCTGGGACATTTTTTCCCCTAAATGAAACATGTGCCAAAACCCAAAATATAAAGCAGGTGAAAGAACAGTTGCCTACGGGTGCCTTTGAGATATGTTCACAGAACTCTGGGCTTCTGGCTCTTCCTATGATGAAAGACTTTGTAAGAATGAGGCAGGGCTGGCAAGTACCCTTACGCCACTATCCCAGCTCTGGAGGGAGGGCCCAGAATAGCACTCACACGGTAGAAGATGGCATCTAAAAGCATTCCTAGTGTACCTGGACGTTAACAGGAAGACCATACACAAACAGGAGGGAAATATCTCATCCTGAACTACTGACAGCAGTGGTTAAAACGCATACTTGGGAGTTCTTTCACATTCAAAAAAAAAAAAAAAACCGACCTTAATCTGAGCAATTCTACTTCAAATCTACCTCTCCAGATTGTTGATGAAGATAAAGTGAATTGGCTCAGTTATACCTCGATTTCAAAAGAGAAGCTTGGAAACCTGTGTTTCCTCAAGCTCTAAAATACTAAGCCATTTGTCCTAATGACATGGCTGACTGTGAACCCCGGAATACCACAGGAATATCACACCACTGCAAATTACTAGGTGGTGCTGAGTCTTTTGGGAAAAAAAAAGGGTGTGTGTGTGTGTATGAAAGAGAAGTATTGCGCTGTTTTTGAGATGCTTATTTGATATGGACTAATCAGGTCGTTGGGGGATTATTTTCCTGGAGGCAGAATCAATCTGCACAGTTGCACAGCCCTTACATTTTCCCCTTTGTTATATCTATCTATGTATAAACACACCGCTCATAAAGAGTGCGCTATTTTTTCTCTAACTGAAGTTTCTGCAGACAAGGCCTTTTTGTCATGGGTAAGTGCAGGGTCAGTCAACCTTACAAAAGGAGTCATTTAATGCTCAATTTTCCCAACTTTCCTATGATGAAAAACTTCTAACCTCAAATACTGTTTTTGTATGCTAGAATTGCTTTCTTTCCTCCTCGCCCAACAAATGTTTAAATTATCTCTCCTTTGCTGGATTCCTTCTTGCCTCCCAATCTGCCCTCGAAAACAGAGATGCTCTCCTTTTCTCTTCTGTATCCTCAACTATTTCAGATTCGAGGCCCTCTGACCTTTCTACAACCCTCTTCTTGTCTGATATATCACAGGTTAATCTGAAAGCCGAGAGGAGCTAAAAGGTCTGGGGGTTGGGAAAAGAGATGGGGGGGGGGGACTATCTATGTGGCATCAGCTTAGAAATTCAGAAAATGTTTGTGTAACCACTCCCCACCCCCGCCCCCGCCCAGGATCCCCGCCCCCACCGCACCCCACCGCACCCCACTGCCTTCTAGCACATTAATATAAAAAGATGTGAGCAGATGAAATCGGAGCGCCCAGGAGGTCGCGCAGCCCCCGCCCACCATCCCACTGTCCACTCCTCGGCCATCCCTCCAGGCACCCCGCTCCCACCCCCAGCCCGGAGGTGGCCGCTGAAAGTCGGGGCAGCACCGCCCATTTAACGGCTGGGGTGCGACCCACGCCAGGACTGACAGCCCTGCCCGTCACAGTGGCAGCGCTGTGCACCTTAAGAGTCATCTGTTCTTTCTTTTTTTTTCTTAAGGTATAGCGAGGTCTGGAATACATTAACTTGTGAACTAAATCGAACACACCCCAAGAGAATCCATCTCTCCCTCAAACAAAAAGAAGGGGAAAAGGGAGGGGAAGGCCCATTACCATCCTGTCCCGAGCTTTCCAGATACTCCGTCAGGTCACAGCCAAACGCGCTGGCGGCTCCCTTGCGTTTCAGCTTCTGCTTGGCACCCTTGTTCTTCATGAGTTAGTCCCGAAGAGGCTGCCCCTCCGTCTCGCCTCCCCACTGCCTGGCACCGCGGTAAGATGGTCTCCCGGCTCCGATTACCGGCCGCAGCGCGGCTCTGGGGTGCCGCCTGGGCCAAGGCGAGAGCCGGGGCGGGAGCGCTGCGCATGGACCCCGCGGGGCGGCGGGCGGGCCGGGCCAGCCGAGCCTGCAATCCACGCGGCGCGCCTCCAGGGCCGCCGCGCCGGAGGCCGAGCAGGGCTGGCAGCTGCGGGCGGCCGGCTTGGGAGTGTCACTTCCTCACTGGGAGTCCCGGGGACTTTCACGGGCTGCGGCGTCTTGCGGCGCTCTTCCTCGGCCGCGGCGGGGGAGGGCGAGTTTTCGAGTCCGCCTTCCTCGGGGGCCCGGACGGCACTCCGGCGCGGGGCAAGCAGACAGCCCGGGGGCTGCTGTGGGTCCGCCGCCCTGGCCAGCGGTCGTGCCTTCAGGCGGCTTCGGTGGAGCGAAAAACAAGCATCCCGTCTCTCTCGCCCGCCCTCACGCCTTCCTTTTTTTCCTGTCTTACAAATCCTAGGCTCATCCAGCTCAGGAAACGCTGGAAGGAAGTTAGCTAGGGAGGGGGGCGGAGGGTGGAAATTTTTGGCAGCTCTGAGCTGCGTGTATGGAACCGGAGGAAGTAGGTGGGTGGGTTGAGGAGCACCGGGTGGGGGAGAGGACGCGCTCTCCTGAGAGCCGGGCTGCGACTCCCGAGGTAACTCCCGGCGTGGGGAGGAAATCGCCGCGCGGCTGAGGAGCCGCGGCCCGCGCCACCCGCTTCCCGCCCGCGCGGCTCTTTGAAGCGCGCAGGAGGAGGTGGCCGGGCGCTGGCTGGGACCCTCAGAAAGTGCTCCCTTAGTCTGCCCCTCATTGTCATCGCATCCCTGACACTTTCTATTTCGGTGCCTGCCTTTCTCCTCCACAAACACCTCAGGAGTAGTGACAGAAACAAAGACGGGGTTCCCGCGGAGAAACCTGACAGGCAGCGGTTTTCCGCGACCACTCCCCGCCCCACCCCCACCCCGGCCGCGCTGGCTCGGGACCTCGAGCCCCGTGAACCCCCAGGCCACGCGGGGGCGCGGATCACCCTTGGCAACGAGAGCCGCAGCTGGGTAACCACTGCCCAGGAAATCAAGTTTCTGCTTACAGATTCAAGTTCATACACACAGTCGCGCGCGCGCGCGCACACACACGCACACACGTGAGCATTCCTTCAAAGTTTGCTGAGTGGAAGTGAGTGAGCCTGGAGGCGAGCATGCCGCTGTGGAGAGGCCTCTGGTCCCCCTGCATAGGATGAAGAAAGCACTCCTCCAGGTTGTGTCCTGATTTGCCTCAAGTTGTTTCAGGAAGGCATGTTTTTTCTTCTCCAGGAAGATCTGAAATTCCTTGATTTCTGTGTACTCAGCACACAGAAAGCACTCAGATTCTTGTGATTTAACCATTTGAGGATTAGATTAAACTTCCTGTATAAATTCAAATCCATATATAGCCTTAGAGACTAGGGCCGTTCCTACAGCTCAGATTGCTGGCAACCGCTTTGTGTACAGGATTTTAGTTACTGAATCCCTTCACAGGCACTTATCGCCCTGTACATCACCATGACACTTGATGAACTTTGATCCTTGACCTTTCTTTATGTAGGGTCACAACTTCATAGCCAGCGTACTGAATCTGGCCCACAGATGTGCTTGGTTCGCAAATGCCATGCTTTAATTTTTTTGTAAAATTAGTAGCCAACATTAAAGAGTTAAGAGGTCTCATAAAAGAGATCTGGATTTCTGCCTCCTCTTGCAGAAATGGAAGATCTGGTTACACCACAAGCACATTCCCATATGGTAAGCACTGCTGATGCCAAGTTGTAGCAGCCCTCTTGGAGGCATTGTCTTTAGAGAGATGAACTGTCCAGTTGCATGCCCTTGGCATCTGTGTCTCCCCCCATCCCACCTGCACCTGTCTGGCCTCCAAAGTGGCTTGAATTTGCACCCCAAGCTCTGTGGATGTTCTCTCCTTCCTGCCATTTTCCATCCATCTCTCAGTGACACCAGCATTGCCCCAGTCATCTTGGCTAGAGGTCTTCTAGTAACCACTGACTCACTTCGCTCCTTCCGCCTCCACTTCCAGGCTGCTCCTGCCCAGAAACATCAATCCTACAAGATGCCTCTCAGCTGGGTTTCTCTTTTCCAGGCACACTCAGCAAGGCTCACCGATCCCTCAATTATCAGAATCATTCCTAGCGGGTTTTGCTGAGTCTGGTCTCCTCCCAACACTTCATCCTTCCTGTATAATTCTTGAAGTGTTTTTTTGGCCATATGCCTGCCTTGCCCCAACCCTTCAGTGACTCCCTGTTTCCCACTGCCAGGGCAGCAGTATTTAAGCATACGGAAAGCTACTTGGAGAATATTGATGGGGTATTTAGTATAAAGACTTGTTCCTTCCTTTATTGGTAAGGAAACATTTCGGTATGGGACTATAAGTATCACTAATGGCATTTGTTTAGGAGTCCACTTCTGCAAGGATTTCGATCTTCATTATTTCATCTGCCCTACAGTGAATTTCATCATCTTCTCAGCAAAGGAGAGAAACTGAAGGGGTACTTTTTTCCTGGGTGTGGGCCCCCAGGGCACAAATTGTGGAAAATTTTTCAAGTTTTATAAATCACCTTTTAAAAATTTTTTTTAAAGATTTATTTATTTATTTGAAATCCAGAGTTACAGAGAGAGAGGGAGAGACAGGGAGAGATTACAGACAGACAAGGAGAGATTTTTCCATCCACTGGTTCACCCAGATGGTCCCGATGGCCAAGGCTGGGTCAGGCTGAAGCCAGGGGTCAGGAGCTTCATCTGGGTCTCCCATGTGGGTGGCAGGGGCCCAAACACTTGGGCCATCTTCCACTGCTTTTCCAAGGCCGTCAGTAGGGAGCTGGATCGGAAGTGGTACAGCTGGGACACGAACTGGTGCCCATATGGGATTCTGGCGTAACAGGCAGCATTACCCACTGCGCCACAGTGCCAGCCCCTACCTTTTATTTTTATTTATTTATTTATTTATTTATTTATTTATTTATTTTTTGACAGGCAGAGTGGACAGTGAGAGAGAGAGACAGAGAGAAAGGTCTTCCTTTGCCATTGGTTCACCCTCCAATGGCCGCCGCGGCCAGCGTGCTGCGGCCGGCGCACCGCACTGATCCGATGGCAGGAGCCAGGTACTTCTCCTGGTCTCCCATGGGGTGCAGGGCCCAAGTACTTGGGCCATCCTCCACTGCCTTCCCTGGCCACAGCAGAGAGCTGGCCTGGAAGAGGGGCAACCGGGAAAGAATCTGGCGCCCCGACCGGGACTAGAACCCGGTGTGCCGGCGCCGCAAGGCAGAGGATTAGCCTAGTGAGCCACGGCGCCGGCCCAGCCCCTACCTTTTAAATCTTTTTATTTTGAAGAAATTTCAGCTTATAAGAAATTTGCGGAAGACAGTCAAAGAATTCTCACCTACTTCTCACTTACCTCGCCAAATACTAATATATAGCAAAAGTACAATTATCAAAGTTCGGAAGTTTTGCATTGATACAATAATATTAACCAATCAACAGATCTTACTCAAATGTGAATTAATTTTTAATTACATGCCATTTTTATTAAATGTGATCTTTGCCAGTTAAGTTTGGAAGCAGTGATTTCTGAATAATTCTCTAAACACTTCAAAGTCTGACTGTGCTACATAGAAAATCCCCTTCATCACCATCCTACCCAGCAATAGCAGATGTAGTTTGTCAAAAAACAGGTTAGCTGGGTGAGCTGATAGGGCTAGTGATGTTGACACAGCCCTGAGCTTCCTCTACTTTACTTAGGATTCCTCCAAAGGACTCTACCATCACAAAATTTTCAACCTGGAACTGTCCCAGGGCCCTTTTGCTCCCTGCTTCGTGTTAAGTTGGTTTCAAGGTTGTTAAGGGTTCAGGGTGGAGGTAATAATGTTGAGCACCTGGCAAGGAGTCCATTATGCTGTGCTGATTGGACAGCCTCATTTGAAACGCTCACACGGAGGTCCGCTGTCTCTGTTTGAGAAGTCCCAGTCATCTGTACTGAATGATGGGACGCATTAATGTATTTCCATGGCAGATAGTGAAATCACGCGGTGACCGCCTTCCGTATTTGTTCCATGTCCCTCTCAGTGTTGAGCATCCACTGTGCCAAACTTGAATTTCACCCTGGTTCTGGTTGCTCTTGTTTGATTCTGCTTTCTCTGTCCTTCCTCTGCTTATCTATTTCTCGTTACATTTTTCTCTCCCTTATTGCTTACTCTAAGAAGACTCTTTTCTGGGTCTGGGAAATAAAATCAGATTTGGGTTCTAAAGGGTTTTACCCTTAGGCTGTGGACTTCCTAAAAGCATGGTTATAATGGAGATAATATAGGAGTGTTAATTAAAGAAATAATTATGTTACTTGGTGATAATATAAATTATGTCTTTAGCAGATTGTCATGGTTCTAATTTGCTAGAAAAGCACTGTTGTTGCCTGTGATCCCTCTTATCTGCACTGTTGAAGACAGATGCCTCTCAAAGTGTGCCATCTGCTTCCTTCACCACTGGGAATGGTAGCAGTATTCTCTGCTGTAAATAAGTAGATATAGAAACCGAGCAGGCATTGAAAGGCGTTAGTGCTAACTGTGGTCTAAACTTCTTTTACCAAATTTGTCCTTAAAAACAGCTATTTATCAGCATTCTCCCTCCTTTACCAGGGTCTAATTAATTAGATGCTCTTATATGACTCCTTGTCCTTGCACTATGATGAATGTGTTTGGAATTCCATGTGTATTAGCTTTCATTACTATCCTGGATACCCAAAGCAGTCTGCTTTATAAAGAAAAGAGGCGTATTATGAGTCACAGTTCTGGAGGCTCATATTCCAAGATCAGAGAGACCCCACTGGTCCCGTATCTTGTGTCGGCAATCTAGTTGGCAGAGTCCTAAGGTGGTTCAGGGCACCACAGGCTAAGAGACTGAGTGTGTGTGTGTTTATATGTATATATATATCTCAATCTGTGCCCTCTCTTTCTCTCTCTCTCTCTCTCTCTCTCTCCCCTTCTCTCCCCTCCCCTCCCCTTCTCTCCTCTCCCCTCCCCTCCCCTCCCTTTCTCTCCTCTCCCCTCTCCTCCCCTCCCCTTCTCTCCCTTCCTCTCTTTATAAACCATCAGAACCCAATCATGAGAGAGCTACCCTAATGACCAAACCTAACCCTTTCATTTCCCAAAGAGCTCACTTTTAATAATTGGATGAAGCTTCTACCCTGTAAGCACCATTAACCTGTGACTTTGGGGTTTAAACTCCTGCGCACAATCCCACCACGTTCTGGGATACTTGAGTGTTAGTGCATCCTCTTGCTGGAGACATTTCTTCTCCTACTTACTCTCCGTTCCTCCCTCACTCTCAATCTCTCATGTTTTAAAGGTGCTTGCTTGGTGTATAGTGCTAAGTTCAATTGTTAGGTGAAGATCTTCTATGAAAACCAATTTGTGTCCCTTCTTGGCCCAGCCACCAGTGCCCTGAGACTCTGAAGTCAGCAAAACATAAGGATGACCAGAGTGAAAGTGTTTCTAGAAAATGTTGTATCCCGTGCTCCCTATTGTATTTCTCAGATTTAGGTTATGCTGCAAATCATTGCTTCTAAATGTTCAAATGAGGTTCAGTAAGCCTCTTAGTTGGGTGAGATGGAGGTGGGTAGGAGGTTCATATTACTAAACCCTAATCACATAGAACTGAGCGGAAGAGAGGTCAGTTTGATGGATGAGAGGGAACAAGAACCAGAATCAGTTTCTCATCCTGACCTGCCGACCTCACATTACTCCACCATCTCTGCAGCTATTAAAGAAAGTTTGGATTCTAAAAGGGCTTCCAAGACCAAATAGGTGCAATGATAAAAATGAAGAAATAGGAAAACTTTAAATGGTTCCACTCCCAGACTGAACATTGAAGAACAGACCTAATCATCATTATGCATGATCTCTGTCTCTCTTTCTGAAGCACTGCATATTTAAGTTCCTTTTTATTTCCAGAAAACTGCATTAGTCAGGGCAAAACAGTCATTGGGAGGCACTGCCTTACATCTTCACTTTCCTAGTTGAGAACTAATTTAATTAGTTTAACATCAAGTAGGCATTTGAGGGTAGAAGAGGGGGTGGAATAGCCAGAAAGAAAAAAGGTTCAAGGGCTGGTGTTGTGATACAGCCAGTTAACCACCTCCTGTGATGACTGCATCCGATATCTGAGCACAAGTTCTAGTCCTGGCTGCTCTGTTTCAGATTCAGCTCCCTGCTAATGTGCCTGGGAAGACAGTGAAACATGGCCGGAGTACTCAGGTCCCTGCCACACATATGGGAGACCCTGATAGAGTTCCTGGCTCCTGGCTTTGGTCTGGCTCTGCCTGGGCTGTTTCAGTCACTGGGGAGTGAACCAGCAGATAGAAGACCTCTCTCTTTTTCTGTCTCTGTCTCCCTCTGCCTTTCAAATAAAGTAAATAAATCTTTAAAATAAAAAAGGTTTGACTACAAATGAAGTCTTGTTTATTACACTTGATCTTAGCCTAAAGGCCAAGAAGCAATGAAGTCCTGTTTTTTATAATAAATGTGCATGGATTGTTGTCCCTACCAGCTTATTCAGAACCCTAGAGTTTTGTTCAAAACGCTTGGTGTAGGAGAGAGTAGAATCTAAGCTAACTCCAGATTTATAAGATTGGAGCCTGATAAAAACTAAAAAGGTACTTTTTTTTTTTTTGAGAAAATAAAAAGACTTCTCTGAAACCAGGAGTCATTTCAGAATGTTCAGCAGGAAATTACTTTTGATAGTCTAAAATGCAAGACTGGGTAGAAGCTGAGAGGTCAGAGCCAGAGATTAGAAGAGACATCTGCATACAGCATTTGAAATTATTTGAAAAATAAGTTTTTCCTCACCAATATTTTAGTTATATTATAAGTCCTTTGTATTGAATATAGTTAAAAAAATAAGAGGTTTGAAGATCTTTTGTGTTCTAACAAGTGTTTAAACTGTGGTGACATTTGACCCATAGGCACAGCCGTAGCATTAAACGAGGCTTCAGTATTTCAGAAACGGTGAACAAACCAGGCAGCACAAGACCTCCTTGTCCCAGTCCACCATGGGCACTGGACGCTGCCCAACAGCAGCAGGGCACTTCCTTCCTAGAGTCACATGTAAAGAAGAGTCTTCACACGGCCAGAGGGAAAGCCAAGTGCTGTGGTTTGAATTAATATTTTATTGACATCCGAATCTGTACAAGATCTGCCCATAGGCTCAGGGTCTGAATTTAGCTCCGTGCCCGAGGGGAAGATGCCAGGGCTATTCCTATAAACAGCAGCTCTCAGCAGCCCCAGAATCTACATATACCAGGTCGGGTGTATGTAGATTCTAGCAGTAGGTTGGGTCCCTCCCAACAACTGGAATGGGGAAGAGTTCGCTTGCTCCTTGTGTTGTTTGTCTCTGGAGCTCCAAACTGGACAGTCTTGGCATAGAATAGCTCACTCCTCAGATGAGTCCTCAGGACTGGCCTGTTCTGTTTTGTTGCCTCCTTTTGCCTCTGCTTCCCCTTCTACTTTGTGCCTCACCCCTTTGGGCATGTTGCCCTCTTTCTGGCTTGGAGAAAGATAAGGGTAGGAGGAGCAGAACCAGCATTCTGAGTTCTGTCTGTCTCCCCCCAGGGTCTCTGAACACTGGAGCAAGCGATTTTCTTAGGTGGGTGGGGATCTGTCCCTGCCCGGTTCATTGTGTTCCATTGTTTCCTGTCCACTGCCTGTAACCCTTTACCAATCTGCCAGGCGCCTTTTAACACAAAGGGGAGGAGATGGGGGAAGGGAGTGCTAAGGAAAAACATCCCTATAAATAGCCCTCTTGAACAAAATTGTTTTCCCAATACACAGTTGTTGTTAGGCCTTGAGGCCCTGTGATCTCTCTGGGCACTCTCCTCCCCTTCCATCTCAGCCTTCCCCCACATGCCTGGTTACCCTGATTCGTCCTCTCTGAGAGCCAGAGAGATTGTAGTGGCAGGTGGCTCCTACCAGCTTTCGGCAAGACATGTGTCCTGTGCTTGGCTCTGCTTCTTGACCTTGGTTGGACAAATTATTTAAACTCTGTTAACCTGAATAACACCACAAGCAGCAATCAGAGGAGGGGGAGATTGTCTGAAGAATAATATTTATTTGAGAATAGCGCATTGCAATGGGAATACACAGGTGGCATACTCAAAGAGATGGAAGCAAGGGGGAAAAAGTAAAGGCAAAAAATAAGGAGAATTACACGAGATATTTTGAAACAACACCCCTTGGCCACAATAATTAATAACCAGGGTGACGCAGTCTAAAGTTGAACAGACAGTTGCTGGGCAGATGTCCTGGTGGAAGTACTTTGTGTGGTGGCTTCTGTGTAATGTGCTCCTGGCAGATTTGTTCTTTATAGCTTCTATCAGACAGTTATGCATAAGAGCCCTTTCCTCATAACCTCCTGGGTTTATTTATGGGGGGGTTGACACAGGTGACTTCATTTTCTGTTGATTTTTTATTTATTTGAAAGGTAGAGTGACAGAGAGAAACGAGAGAGAGAGAGAGAGAGGGAGAGAGAGAGAGAGAGACTTCTATTGCTGCATTGCTAGGCATCTCTAGTTCACTCCCCCAAATACCTACAACAGCCAGGAGCCAGGGACTCCATTCGGGTCTCCCAGGACTCCTGGTGGCAGGGACCCAAGTGCTTGAACCAGCATCTGCCGCTACCCAGGTGGTGCATTAGCAGGAAGTTGAACAGGCAGCAGAGATAGGACTTGAGTTTGGACTCCGTTTTGATACTGACAACTTTCACACCTCTATCTCTGAACCTCAGTTCCCCTTGCTATCAAATTAGAGTGATTATAACTACTTTGTAGGGTTGTTGAGAGGAGTATGTAAAATAATGGAAATGCCTACTACTAGGTGATCATTACAAAAATGAGAGTGATTTATATTGCCTCCTTCCCAAGTGATTCTTCTGTTCCCTCCAACTTTATCCAATTTCTTGGTGTATTTTTTCCAGTTTTCTCTTCTTGATCTCTTGTCCCATATAAAACACATTCAGTTTATACCTTGCCCACTTCCAACATGGTTTGAAATGATTTGCTTTACATTTAAGGGTTTAGAAGCTGGAATATTTTTCAGAAAGGGTAAAGTTACTTCTTCTTCTTCTTCTTCTTCTTCTTCTTTTTTAAAAAGATTTACTTGATTTATTTGAAAGACAGTGTTACAGAGAGAGAGGTAGAGCCAGAGAGAGAGAGTTCTTCCATCTGCTTGTTCACTCCCCAGATGACTGCAATGGCCAGAGCTGAGCTGATCCGAAGCCAGGAGCCAGAAACTTCTTCCAGGTCTCCCACGCGGGTGCAGGGTGTCCAAGGACTTTGGATCATCTTCTGCTGCTTTCCCAGGACATAGCAGAAAGCTGGATCAGAAGTGCAGCAGCTAGGACTTGTTCAGGTGCCCACATAGGATGCCAGCGCTTCAGGCTGGGACTTTAACCCGCTGTGCCACAGTGCTGGCCCCTAAGGTTACTTCTTGTTAGACAGTTTTCCAGCACAGAAAGTACAATGCCTCTTGTGACTATTTGGGAAGTACTTTTGATCGTGGATCTCACTTTTTTTTTAAACGTTTTTAGCATCTCAGAACTTGCTTTCATTCCTATCTTGGGATCATGGCACACAGACATTTGTTTGGGGATGGAGTTATAACAGGCACATTACCCCCAGTATATGAAAGTACTTCAAATACTTCATGGAAAAAATGGGATGAAAAGAGAAGTTTATTTTGGTTCAAATTTTTTTCTGAAATCCATGCACAGTGTCGCTCCCCCTCTTCGTGGAGGAACGACACAGGACCCTGCGCTGTTCTTTCGTCTGCTCGGCCCTCCCCGGGTTTGCTGCTGGTTCTTCCCGGGTTGGCTACTATCCCTTCCACCTCCGTGGAAGGGCAGTTCCCCCTGGCCACATTCCCCACTTCCGCAGGGGAGCGGCACACCGCCGGCCGGCTTTCTCGGGGGCTGCACGGGTTCCCTTAGATGTTCCCCATAGATGTTCCTGGTGCATGCCGTCTCTCTCCTCCTTTATAGTCCTCCTCCACCAATCCTAACTCGGCTGCCCACACGCCGAGTACGCTGCTCTCCAATCAGGAGCAAGTCCTACAGTTTATTAGTTGAACTGGAGGCAGCTGTGCGGAAGCTGTTTACTTCTCTCCCAGCGCCATATTGTGGGAGAGCAGATGCACAGAATAAGTCTTAATTCCAGTAACTCAGTCCAGTCCGGATTGCTCCCCACACACAGTTTTTAATAATACACATTTTTATGAACTTTTGAAGACCTTTATTTGCGTGAATTTAAAACATTTTTTGCACCAAACTTATCTTTCAATTCCATTTTCCAAGAAATATTTGAAGTACTGTTATATAGTTGTACCCCTAAAATGGTTAACAATTGTAAGTTGGATAATATGTTATTATTTTTCATTCTATATTTTGGATATAGGTTTCTAAAGCTGTGAGGTTGGGAGTGGTGGGGAGGTAGTATCAGTTTATAATCAAAATCACACCTGAAAAATTTTATACTTCATTCAGGGAACAGTCTGCTTTATTTAATCCTCAATACACAAGTATTTAACTCTCCATAGTTACCCTAAAAGAAGTTAGCAAATGCCCACAAATCTCATTTACTCGTGTACTTTTTCAAGATAACATGTATGTGTTTGTCTATATTATTGATGTGTAGGTATGTATATGTATGGCTCTATCTGTATATCTTACATTTGATTTTTAAAGATTTATTTATTTATTTATTTGAAAAAGTTACACAGAAAGGCAGAGAGAGAGAGAGGTCTTCCATCCACTAGTTCACTCCCCAAATGGCTGCAATGGCTGGAGCTACGCCAGTCCTGAGCCAGGAGCCAGGAGCTTCTTCTGGGTCTCCCATGCGGGAGCAGGGGTCCAAGAAGTTGGGCCATCCTCCATTGCTTTCCCAGGCCATATCAGAGAGCTGGATCGGAAGTGGAGCAGCCAGGACTCGAGCTGGCACCCATATGGGATGCCAGCACTGCAAGCGGCGGCCTCACCTGCTATGCCCTAGCGCCAGCCCCACACATATTTGATTTCATGAAAAATCCTCTCTTATTTCATGGGACCTGATTACTTGAAGCACTCACATTTTTCTGCTCTAATTCTAGATATTCAGCAAAGCTTCTCCAATTGAACATCCACTTAAGGAAGTTTAAAAACCTTTCAGGTAACATGAGCATGGCTGGGTTTACTCCTGAAAGTAACTCTGCACATTTCTCAGACAGTCCAGAATTCAAACATTTTGCCCTATTGTCAAGCCATGTGCCAAAGGATGAGTCCTAATTTTTGCTTTAGAAACCATGGGCAGTGTTTTGGGTTGAACAGTACCTCCCTCAAAATTCACATTGAACTCCTAACTCCCAGGACCTCAGAATGTGACCTGATTTGGAAATAGGTCGGCTGCGATGTAATTAGTTAAGATGCAGTCAAATTGGAGTAGGGTGGGCACCTAATCCAATATGCCAGATGTCCGTACCATAGCCACTTACAGAGAAAATGCCATGTGAAGATGAAGGCAGAGATTCAAGTAATGATTCTGTAAGGCAACAAATGCCAGATTCCCAGCAAGAGATCAAAAGCTGGGGAAGAGGCATGGAGCATATCCTTCCTCACGGCTCTCAGAAAACAACCCTGTCAACACCTGGATCTTGGGCTTCTAGGCTCCAGAATTATGGGACAATAGGATTCTGTTTTTTAAACCACCTAGTTTGTGATCCTTTGTTATCACAACCTTAGAAGCTAGAAGAGCCAACGTAAGTAAGAGATGCAAGTCCTGCATTGGAACCTGTTGCCCTAACAATCAAACTGGTAACAGTGTAAACAATTGCAGACATTTGTCTTGTTGGTGCTCCCAGGAAACATCTGCATCACTCTGTGGCATGGAGGTTAGGCAGTTTTATATGGACGGATGCTCATTTCAGCAAGAAGTGCTCTTGGAGATAGAGGAGACTAGCTATGAAAATAGACAAGAATTTGCTTGATTCTGGAGGATGGTGGGATGGGGGAAGCCGAGAGACTTTTTCACACATGCTCTCCTCCTCCCCTATCCATGAGGGATACAGCCCAAGACCTCCAGGACTGCCTGAAACTGTTTATGGTAGCAAACCCTATAGAAGGGATCTCCAAAAAGTTCATGGAAAAATGCATGTTAGAAAACTGTTTGAAGGGCTGGCATTGTGGTGCAGTGGGTTAACCCACCACCTGTGACACTGGCATCCCACATGGGCGGGTGCTGGTTCATGTCCCAGCTGCTCTACTTCCTGTCCAGCTCCCTGATAATGGCCTGGGAAAGAAGCAAAAGATGGCCCAAGTGCTTAGGACCCCATTACCTATGTGGGAGACCTGGAAGAAGCTCCTGGCTCCTGGCTTTGGCCTGGCAGGCTGTTTTGGACATTTGGGGAATGAACCAGGAGTTGAAAAGATCTCTTTTTCTCACTGGCTCTGATTTTCAAACAAATAAATCTTTGAAGGCAAATTTTTTTAAGGTTTCAGAATTTTTTGCACCAAAATAAACTTCACTTTTAAGTCCACTTTCTATGCATTTTTGCAGTACCATCGTAAAGGAAGCTCTGTGGAGCCACTATAATAGCTCTGTGTAGCCTCCCTGAGTGGGCCCCTCCAGTGACTATTCTGAGAGGGATTTGGTGAGTGTATTAGCTCCCTTCCATACCTAGAATCTGGATACTGAAAAACATGAGTCTGTGAAGTCTGTCTAAATAAACTCAGAACTGAATCAGCCAGTCAGTCAATAAACTCACTGGCAAGACAGACACACTGTGAGACAAATGGCACAATGGGCACACTGATGTGGGAGTGCCTGCTTGCCTGGTAGAGGCAGAGAGGGCCTCTTAGAGCAAGTGACCCTCGTGGGGACACTGAGTGCCTTGCTGCTCCTGCAGATAATGGGGAGAGGGTTGTCAGGGCAGCACAGATGGTATTTCTTCAGAGACACAAGGGGGTGTGAGATCAGGACTTGTTCAACGAGAATGGGAAGCAAGCCAGCAAGGTTGGGTGTGCTGATGAGAGATTGCTGGTATTTCTAGCTTGTGCTGATGAAGAGCTAGATAAGGTGGGGTCAGGTGTGCTAGACAGTGCAGTTTGGAGTGGATTCTGCAGGGGGAACCACTGGAGAATTTTGAACAACACAATGTCAACTAAATCTGGCATGACTATGGGTGATATGATATGTCCAGTGATATACAAACCGTGGAAAACACCAGCATCCCTCCTTGGCACCCCATCTCTCACCTTAATGAAAAGTAGAACTGTGTCCTGTTTAAATGCCTAGCTTCAGCATTTAAATAACTTGGGGTCAAATCCTGGCCTTGTTATTCATTTTAGCCTCATGATTAGTCTTGTAGCCTTGTTGCCAAATCAGATGGTTTAATAAGAGAATTTAACTTATATACGTGAGTATTGTGATTTTACATGGAAAATAAATCATTAATAGATTCGAGAAATGATGGAACTAGGGGCGGCGCTGTGGCGCAGCAGGTTGGCGCCCTGGCCTGAGGTGCTGGCATCCCATGTGGGCACTGGTTCAAGATCTGGCTGCTTCACTTCCTATCCAGCTCTCTGCTGTGGCCTGGGAAAGCAGTCCTTGGGCCCCTGCACCCATGTGGGAGACCCAGAAGAGACTCCTGGCTCCTGGCTTCAAATCCGCATGACTCTGGCCATTGTGGCCAGCTGGGCAGTGAACCAGGGGATGGAAGACCTCTCTCTCTCTACCTCTCCTCTGTCTGTGTAACTCTGACTTTCAAATAAATAAATAAATCTTTAAAAAAAAAAAAAAAGAAATGATGGAACTATAACTTCATCCTTCATTCCTATAACTTTTTTTTGTGTGATTATAATTAAAAAGGTAATTTGCAAATTCCTTAAATTATATACAGTATCTTTGCTTTTCAGGAATTTAACTTGAATTATGAGTGCCCCAGCCTTCCAGAAAGGACATCCAGTATTGTTAACATTTGAAATGTGGGTTTGCCACCTAGTGGGCATCTTTGAATGTGTATGTGTTAAAACACATAAATGAAGTACACCCACACCCAGAGTTTCCTTTTCTGATTGTCAATCTTTCTCCTCCATCCTCAACACTTAAACGCAAAACAGTATTTTGGACATGCACCCATTTTAAATGTGCATTGGTTTATATGTGTTGGGGGTAAGGGTGTTTCATGACATGTGTGCTTGCACACTCACTGGGGAATGATGGCATCACATGGAGGGTTCCTTCATATTTCATGTGCTCATCCACAGTGGCCCGTCCTGCTCCCACTTGAGATTTACTGATCTAGGGGCCGGTGCTGTGGTGCAGCGGGATAAAGCCCTGGCCTGAAGCGCCGGCATCCCATTTGGGCGCCGGTTCTAGTCCCGGCTGCTCCTCTTCCAATTCAGCTCTTTTCTGTGGCCTGGGAAGGCAGTAGAAGATGTTCCAAGTCCTTGGGCCCCTGCACCTTCATGGGAGACCCGGAAGAGGCTCCTGGCTCCTGGCTTCAGATCGGCCCAGCTCTGGCCATTGCGGCCATCTGGGGAGTGAACCAGCAGATGGAAGACTCTCTCTGTCTCTACCTCTCTCTGTAACTCTTTCAAATAAACAAAAATGAATATTAAAAAAATAATTACTGATCTAGAAAAGTAGAGATGCATATCACCACTATAAAGGCATAGTGCCTATTCCATGATGGTGCTCAACAAATATCAATTTCCTTCCTCTTCTCCCCACATCCTCTCTTATAAAAGTTGTATTCCAAATTACAATTGTAATTGTTCCATATGCATTGGTGTTTGAAACATTGTTTTGTGCGAAGCACTTTCTCAGCAAATGGAAAGATGATTTAAACCCAGTGCCTATCTTCAAGATGCTTAGAGTAGAGAAACTTAATTTTGTAACTGGATTACAGCAGGTGTGTCTCAAGTGTTTATTTGCAGATTTTTTAAAATTAGAGTTTGGTTTTCCTTCAGTTGTAACATTAGTATCACAATGATGCCAATTTTTCCTGATGAAGAATAAGGATCTTGTGGTAAAGGATGAGATGGCCATCAGGGGAAGCTTGATTTATCTGTGGAGGGCAGAGACTTAGAGACTGGGGCCCAGAAAGGCTAGAGAAGGAAGTGGAGAGTACAGGAGGGCAGAGGTGTGGGGTGCATTTTGTAGAAGTTTGGACAGGAGGAGAGAGATTTGGTAGCAGTTTCCATATGGTGTGAAATATTGAGAGAGGGTCAGAGGAAGAAGATTTTAAGAGGTTTGTTATATATTATGAATGGAATCCCTCTTTGATGTTTTCATGACACTGCAGTAAAGATTTAAATTGCCTTCAGTTATTTTTGGATGTGGGTTAGTGTTTCTTTGGAAAATAACACAGCGTGGAGACAGGCTGTGAAGTGGCTTAGCTTTATCTGGAAAACATAAATGTTCAGACCATAAGATTTTAAAAATAGATACATTATACTTTCCTCATGTGCCTTAAACCCAAGAATAAGCCAAGCTGTAATGTTAAAATTGTATAAAGAATATCTCTTTTAAAAATAATACATGTACTGGGGTAAAAAAATTCAGAAGATACAGAATGGCATTAAATGGAAAAGGAAGGAAGTTTCCTGCTTCATTCTCTGAAAACTTCCCCTCACCTCCATGTCCTACTACCAAAAGATAACCACCTTACATAATTCATTTATTTTTATTTATTTGTTTTTTTGACAGGCAGAGTGGACAGTGAGAGAGAGAGACAGAGAGAAAGGTCTTCCTTTGCCATTGGTTCACCCTCCAATGGCCACTGTGGTCGACGCGCTGCGCTGATCTGAAGGCAGGAGCCAGGTACTTCTCCTGGTCTCCCATGGGGTGCAGGGCCCAAGCACTTGGGCCATCCTCCACTGCACTCCCGGGCCACATCAGAGAGCTGGCCTGGAAGAGGGGCAACCGGGACAGAATCCGGCACCCTGACTGGGACTAGAACCCGGTGTGCCGGCGCCGCAAGGCGGAGGATTAGCCTAGTGAGCCGCGGCACCGACAACATAATTCATTTTTAATAATTTCATGGTTGCACTATGACTTCTGTGCATCTGTCATCATTTCTTGACTTGCCTACTTTTTTAAGTATCCATGCCAAGAATGATTGAGACTATGGTTCCACTTCCTTCTCCCTTCATGTGTTCTGTTAATTACATTATTTTCCATTCTCCTTTCATTGTCATTATAAATTTAAATGCTATATTTAAACATTGAATCTTTTTTTCCAAATATTTTAATTTATTTATTTTAAAGAATTTCAGATAGTATATATAGAGAGAGTGAGAGAGAGAGAGATCTTCCATCGCTGGTTCACTCCCCAAAATGGCCACAACAGCTGGGGCCAGGCCAGGAGCTTGGAACTTCATCTCCCAGAGGGTCTCCCACATGGGTGTCAGGGGTCCAAGTACTTGAGCTGGGAACTGGATCGGAAGTGAGGCAGCTGGGACTAGAACCGGTATTTTTATGGGTTGTTGGCATCACAGATGGCAGCTTAACCTGGTAGACTACAACACCAGTCTCAAACTTTGAGGTTCTTATTCCATCAGTATAGGTGGGGCCTTGGTCTTTTTTTCTTCGCTATAGCTTGTTGAGAATTTTTATTGAAATGGATATTCAATTTTATAAAATTATTTTTTATATCCATTGGGATGATCACCTGGATTTTCTTATTTAATTTGCTTAATAGTGAATTATGTTGAAAGCTTTCTGAGAGTTAAGCTTCTTGCATTCTTAGGATGAACCACACTTGGCCATGTTTCATGTTATCATGTTATCCTTCTGTTATTTTTCTGATATTTATTTTATTTATTAGAGAAGAACAGAGACAGACAGAGCTTCTGTTGGCTATTTCACTCTCCAAGTGTGGGAGGGCCATGAACTCAGTCCAGGTCTCCTACAGGGGTGGCAGGGACCCAACTACTTGAGTATATACTTTTTTTTTTTTTTTTTGACAGGCAGAGTGGACAGTGAGAGAGAGAGACAGAGAGAAAGGTCTTCCTTTGCCGTTGGTTCACCCTCCAATGGCCACCGCGGCCGGCGCGCTGCGGCCGGCGCACCGCGCTGATCCGATGGCAGGAGCCAGGAGCCAGGTGCTTTTCCTGCTCTCCCATGGGGTGCAGGGCCCAAGCACCTGGGCCATCCTCCACTGCACTCCCTGGTCACAGCAGAGAGCTGGCCTGGAAGAGGGGCGACCGGGACAGAATCCGGCGCCCCGACCGGGACTAGAACCCGGTGTGCCGGCGCCGCTAGGCGGAGGATTAGCCTAGTGAGCCGCGGCGCCGGCCTGAGTATATACTTGAACAGGAAGCTGGAATTGGGTGTGAAGCTGGGACTCTAACCCAGGCCCTCTGATAGGGGATGTGGGTGTCCCAAGTGATGTCCTAACTGCTGTGCCGAGTGCTACTCCAATGTTACCCTTTATATTATTAGACTCCATTTGCTAACATTTTGTTAGAATTTTCACATTTAAGTACATGAGCAATTTATTTATTTATTTATTTATTTATTTATTTATTTATTTATTTACTGGCAGAGTTACACAAAAAGAGAGAGAGTGAGAGAGAAACAGACAAACAGACAGAGAGACAGAGAAAGATCTTCCATCCACTGGTTCACTCCCCAAATGGCCACAATGGCTGGAGCTGGTCCAGGTCGAAGGCAGGAGCCCCGAGCTCTACCTTCGTCTCTCGCTTGAGTGGCAGGGACCTAAGTTTCTGGCCATTTTCAGCTCCTTTACTAGGCACATTAGAACAGAGCTGGATCAGACGTGGAGTAGCTGGGACTTGAATTGACATATGAGATGTCAGCGTTGCAGTGGCAGCCTAACCCGCTGCATCTAACACTGGCCCCAGTGTGCAGTTTTATATAATGTCTCTAACTGTATTTGGTATCAGGATAATGCTGGCCACATAGAATTAATTAGGAAACATTCTCCCTTTTCAATTTTCCTTGAAAAGTTGTGTAGAATTATTTAACTGTGAAAGTCACTAAATATCTGGGCTTAGAGTTTTCTTTGTCAGAAGGCTTTTACTTAAAATTTCAGTTTCCTTAGTAGATAGGGGATGCTTGGATTCTATTTATTTTTGAGTAGACATCAATAATTCATGTCTTGCAATCCATAAGCTGTACTTTAGAAATTTATATTCATTAAATAAAAGTTAAAAAAAAGAAAAAAAATTCATGTCTTTCAAGAATTTGTCCGGGGTCAGTGCTGTAACATAGTAGGTGAAGCTGCCACCTGCAGTGCCAGTATCCCATATGGGCACCAGTTAGAAACCTGGCTGCTCTACTTCTGATCCAGCTCTCTGCTATGGCCTGGGAAAGCAGTAGAAGATGGCCCAAGTGCTGGGGCCCCTGCACTGACGTGGAATCTCGGAAGAAGCTCCTGGCTCCTGGCTTCAGATCAGCACAGCTCCGCCTGTTGTGGCCATTTGGGGAGTGAACCAGCTAACGGAAGATCTCTCTCTTTTTCTGTCTCTCTCCCTCCCTCTATCTCTCTGCCTCTGTCTCTTTGTAACTCTGCCTTTGACATAAATAAATAAGTCTTTAAAAAAACTGTCCATTTTATCTACATTGTAGAATTTATTGGCATAGTTATTCATAGTAATCCTTTATTATCTGTCTAGTAACTGTAAAATCTATAATATCTCTTCTGTCAATCCTGAGATTGGTAATTAATGTATTTTCTTTTTTCTCCTGTTCTGTCTAGCTGGAGCTTAATCTATATCACTGTTTCTCCCAAGATCCAGATTTTAGAATATTGATCCCCACTATTGATTTTCTTTTTTTCTATTTCATTGATTTCTGTTTTGATCAGTTACATTCTTTTAATTTAAAAAAATTTTTATTATTTATTTATTTGAAAGAGAGTGACAGAGCGATGGAGGGAAAGAGGGAGATATTTCTTTAGTTCACTCCATAAATGACCACAATAGCCATGGCTGTGCCAGGCTGAAGCCCAGAGCCAGGAACTCCATCCAAGTCTCCTATGTGTGTGGCAGGGATCCAAGTACTTGGCTCATTAGCTCTTGCTTTCTCAGGGGCATTAGCAGGAAGCTTGATGGGAACTGGAGCATCCAAACTTGAATCAGTGCTTCGATTTGGCATGCCAGCATTTCCAGTAGCAGCTTAATTGGCTGTGTCACAATGCAAGTCCCAATCATTATTTTTTCCTTCTATTTTACTTTTTTTTTTTTTTTGACAGGCAGAGTGGACAGTGAGAGAGAGAGACAGAGAGAAAGGTCTTCCTTTTTGCCATTGGTTCACCTTCCAATGGCCGCCACGGCCGGCACGCTGCAGCCGGCACACGGCACTGATCCAATGGCAGGAGCCAGGTACTTATCCTGGTCTCCCATGGGGTGCAGGGCCCAAGCATTTGGGCCATCCTCCACTGCACTCCCGGGCCACAGCAGAGAGCTGGCCTGGAAGAGGGGCAACCTGGACAGAATCCGGCGCCCCGACCAGGACTAGAACCCTGTGTGCCTGGTGCTGCAAGGCGGAGGATTAGCCTAGTGAGCCGCGGCGCCGGCCATCTATTTTACTTTATATTCAATTTATTCTTTCTTTTCTAGTTTTGTAAGGTAAATGTTGAGATCATTGCTTTGAGAATTTTCTTTTGATACAAATATTTAGGGGTACAAAGTTTCCCTTTAGTGCTGCTTTATTGGCATCTACAGATTCTGATACATTGTTTTCATTCTTAAAAACATTCATTCATTCATTCATTCATTTGATAGGCAGAGCAACAAGGTTGGGGGAGAGAAATAGAGGGAGAGAAAGGGAGAGGGGGAGGGAAGGTTATCCCATCTGCTGGTTCACCAGGAACTCCATCAGGGTCTCCCACATGGGCGGCGGCAGGGACTCAAGTGCTTGAGTCATCACTTGCTGCCTCTCAGGTCCAATAGCAGGAATGCTGGCTCAGAAGCAGAGTAGCCAGGACTTGAACCAGGCATTCTGATATGGGACGCAGGAGTCCCAAGTGACAACTTAACCCCTGCACCACAATGCCTGCCCCTGTGTTTTTATTTTGATCAAAATGTTCTTTTTGAATTTCTTCTTAGATCTCTGGATTATTTTGCAGGGTGCTGTCTCTGTTAATTCTTAGAGAACTTCCAAAGATATTTCTATTACTGATTTCTAATGTAATTCCTCTGGAGTCGGAGAATATGCTTTGTGTGACTTGAATTCATCTGCATTTATCGAGTTCCTTTTTCATGACCTAGAAGAATTCTCTGTGTACTTGATAACAATGTGTATTCTACATTGTCAGGTAGAATGTTAGATAAATGTCAGGTCAAGTTGTTAGTAATATTGTTCAAATCTTCAGTATCCTTGTTAACTTTCTTCATACTTTTCAAGCAATTATTAAGAGAGAAATATTAAAATCTCTGACTATGATGATAGATTTGCCTATTTTGTTGCACAGCTCCAACAGTTTTACTTCATATAGAGATGCTGTTTAGGATTGTTATTTCCTTTTTGTGAACTGACACTTTTTTTTTTAAAAGACTTACTTTGTTTATTTGAAAGGCAGAGTTACAGTGAGAGAGAGAGAGAGAGAGAGAGAGAGAGAGAATCTTCAATCACATTCCCCAAATGGCCACAATGTCGGGGTTGAGCCAAGATGAAGCCAGGAGCCAGGAGCTTCATCCAGGTCTCCCATGTAGGAGCAGGGATCTAAGCACTTGAGCCATCCTCCACTGCTTTCCCAGGCACATTAGCAGGGAAGTGGAGCAGCCAGGACTTGAACTAGCACTCATATGGGATGCTGGGCCTCCAGGTGGGGGCTTGACCTGCTATGCCACAACACTGGCCCCAAACTGACACCTTTAACATTATATAATGAACTTCCTTATCCCTGGTAGCATTCTTTGCTCTGAAATTGTCAGATTTTAAAGTAACTAGTCTTGTGTCTTTGAACTAATGTTAACATGATATATGCTTTTCAATCTATCATGTCATCATTATATTTGAAGTGCTCTTTTGTAGGCAGCATATTGTTGAGTCTTGCTTTTTTATCCATCTGATAATCTCTACCTTTTACTCAGTGTGTTTATGCTATTTATGTTAATGTGATTATTAGTATGTTTAGGCGTGAGTAAATCATTTTGTTATTTGTTTTTTTTTTTAACTTTTATTTAATGACTATAAATTTCCAAAGTACAGCTTATGGATTACAATGGCTTCCCCCCCATAACGTCCCTCCCACCCACCACCCTCCCCTCTCCCACTTCCTCTCCCCTTCCATTCACATCAAGATTCATTTTCAATTCTCTTTATATACAGAAGATCAGTTTAGCATACATTAAGTAAAGATTTCAACAGTTTGCTCCCACACAGAAACATAAAGTGAAAAATAATAGATGATTTTTTAAATGATGATGAAATCAGATCAGACCTATTGTCATGTTTAATCCCAGTGAGAGTCAAGTTGGGAATTGATAATTTCTTTTTTTCTTTTTTTACAGAAGATCAGTTTAGTATACATTAAGTAAAGCTTTCAACAGTTTGCACCCCCATAGAAACACAGAGTGAAATATACTGTTTGAGTACTTGTTATAGCATTAAGTCTCAATGTACAGCACGCTAAGGACAGAGATCCTACATGAGGAGTAAGTGCACAGTGACTCCTGTTGTTGACTTTACAAATTGACACTCTTGTTTATGGCCTCAGTAATCTCCCCATGCTCCAGTCATGAGTTTCCAAGGCTATAGAAGCCCCTTGAGTTCTCCGACTCTTATCTTGTTTAGACAAGGTCATAGTCAAAGTGGAGGTTCTCTCCTCCCTTCAGAGAAAGGTACCTCCTTCTTTGAAGACCTGTTCTTTCCACTGGGATCTCACTCACAGAGATCTTTCATTTAGGTTTTTTTTTTTGCCAGAGTGTCTTGGCTTTCCATGCCTGAAATACTCTCATGGGCTTTTCAGCCAGATCCGAATGCCTTTAGGGCTGATTCTGAGGCCAGAGTGCTGTTTAGGACATCCGCCATTCTATGAGTCTGCTGAGTATCTCGCTTCCCATGTTGGATCACTCTCCCCTTTATTTATTCTATCGGTTAGTATTAGCAGGTACTAGACTTGTTTATGTGCTCCCTTTGACTCTTAGTCCTTTCATTATGATCAATTGTGAACTGAAATTGATCACTTGGACTAGTGAGATGGCATTGGTACATGCGACCTTGATGGGATTGAATTGGAGTCCCCTGGTATGTTTCTAACTCTACCATTTGGGGCAAGTCAGCTTGACCAAGTCCCAAATTGTACATCTCTTCCCTCTCTTATTCCCACTCTTATGTTTAACAGGGATCACATTTCAGTTAAATTTCAACACTTAAGAATAACTGTGTATTAATTACAGAATTAAACCAGTCATATTAAGTAGAACAGACAAAAAAAACTACTAAGAGGGATAATGTATTAAGTTGTTCATTAACAGTCAGGGCTATGCTGATCCAGTCACCGTTTCTCATAGTGTCCATTTCACTTCAACAGGTTTCCTTTTTGGTGTTCAGTCAGTTGTCACCAATCAGGGAGAACATATGGTATTTGTCCCTTTGGGACTGGCTTATTTCACTCAGCATGATGTGTTCCAGATTCCTCCATTTTGTTGCAAATGACTGCATTTCATTGTTTCTTACTGCGGTATAGTATTCTAAAGAGTACATATCCCATAATTTCTTTATCCAGTCTACCGTTGATGGGCATTTAGGTTGGTTCCAGGTCTTGGCTATTGTGAATTGTGCTGCAATAAACATTAGGGTGCAGACTGCTTTTTTGTTTGCCAATTTAAATCCCCTTGGGTAAATTCCAAGGAGTGGGATGGCTGGGTCGAACGGTAGGGTTATATTCAGGTTTCTGAGGAATCTCCAGACTGACTTCCATAGTGGCTTGACCAGTTTGCATTCCACCAACAGTGGGTTAGTGTCCCTTTTTCCCCACATCCTCGCCAGCATCTGTTGTTGGTAGATTTCTGTATGTGAGCCATTCTAACTGGGGTAAGGTGAAACCTCATTGTGGTTTTGATTTGCATTTCCCTGATTGCTAGTGACCTTGAACATTTTTTCATGTGCCTGTTGGCCATTTGGATTTCCTCTTTTGAAAAATGTCTATTGAGGTCCTTGGCCCATCTCTTAAGTGGGTTGTTGGTTTTGTTTTTGTGGAGTTTCTTGATCTCTTTGTAGATTCTGGTTATTAACCCTTTATCTGTTGCATACTTTGTAAATATGTTTTCCCATTCTGTCAGTTGCCTCTTCACTCTCCTGACTGTTTCTTTTGCAGTACAGAAACTTCTCAATTTGATACAATCCCAATAGTTGATTTTGGCTTTGACTGCCTGTGCCTCCCGGGTCTTTTCCAGAAATTCTTTGCCTGTGCCAATATCTTGAAGGGTTTCTCCAATGTTCTCTAATAACTTGATGGTGTCAGGTCATAGATTTAGGTCTTTAATCCACGTTTGTCGCTCCCCCTCTTCGTGGAGGAACGACACAAGACCCTGCGCTGTTCTTTCGTCTGCTCGGCCCTCCCCGGGTTTGCTGCTGGTTCTTCCCGGGTTGGCTACTATCCCTTCCACCTCCGTGGAAGGGCAGTTCCCCCTGGCCACATTCCCCACTTCCGCAGGGGAGCGGCACTCCGCCGGCCGGCTCTCTGGGGGGCTGCACAGGCGTTCCCCTTAGATGTTCCTGGTGCATGCCGTCTCTCTCCTCCTTTATAGTCCTCCTCCGCCAATCCTAACTCGGCTGCCCACACGCCGAGTACGCTGCTCTCCAATCAGGAGCAGGTCCTACAGTTTATTGGTTGAACTGGAGGCAGCTGCGTAGAAGCTGTTTTCTCCTCTCCCAGCGCCATATTGTGGGAGAGCAGATGCATAGAATAAGTCTTAATTCCAGTAACTCAGTCTAGTCCGGGTTGCTCCCCACAGATCCCCCTTTCTTTTTATTTTTTAGCGTTGATACGCGCCTGTCTTCGGTGTCCCGCGGCACACACTCTGCTCTACTTGCTAGAGTTGCCACAGGCTCTTACAAGTCCTATCAATCAGGCAAACCAAATCCGGGTCCTCTCTTCGCCATGTTGTGAGGAGGTTTTTAGGCACTGATGCATGCCTGTGTTCGGTGCCCTGCAGCGCATGCTCTACTCTGCTAGAACTGCCTGCAGGTGCTTACAAAACCTATCAGGCAAACCGAATCCAAGCCTTCTCAGCGCCATATTGTGGGGAAGACTTATTAGTGTTGGTTCGTGCCTATCTTCGGTGACCTGCAGCTCATACTCTGGTCGAGCTGCTTGCTGGTGCTTACCGCCTTAATTAGGCAGACCGAATCCAAGCTTTCTAATTGCAGTATTGTGGGGAGGCCTTACTGATGTTAATTCGTGCCTGTCTTCGGTGACCTGCGGCGCATAAGCTGCTAGCCGCCCAGGTGCTCATCGCCTCACTTAATCAGGCAGACCGAATCCAAGCTCTCACATTGCAGTGTTGTAGGGAGGCCTTTCTATTTCTCTATTTCTCTATCTCCGGGCATTCCTATTTCTCCCATTTTACTTCTATCTTCCAGCATTCCTATTTCTCTTTTACTTCTAAACTTCTGTTTCTCTTATCCCTGCGGCTTCCCGGTGCCTCGCCCTGCCGGCGGCTTCACAGCTCTGCGCGGCTTCCCGGCGCCTCGCGCCGCCGGCGGGTTCCCGGCTCTGCGCGCACGCTCCGCGGTCTCCATGCACTTCGCGCCCGCACCACGGCCTCGCGCCAGCCCTGCGTTCTCTATCTATTCACGCCCCGTGCTCTCTCTGCACGCGGCGGCTTCCGCGAATGTTTCCGCCACCACCGGCATTCAGTCCAAGTTCCCCGGACTAAC
The DNA here is from genome assembly GCF_051225735.1 of Oryctolagus cuniculus. Lineage (NCBI taxonomy): Eukaryota > Metazoa > Chordata > Mammalia > Lagomorpha > Leporidae > Oryctolagus > Oryctolagus cuniculus. Next base: position 75,662,896 of record NC_142870.1, on the reverse strand, counting down.
CTGGCGAATTTCAACCTGGCGGCCCACATCTCTGCCTCTGGTTCCAGATCTTCGCCTCTTGCTCCCCGGGGTGACTTGAAGAATTCCAAGGCGGCTTATATCTCCGCCTCGGCCTGCACTCGCGGCTTCATCCTCCCTAACGTTTTTCTCTACCCGGTATGTTTCCTTAAGTTTTCTTCCAACAATATTCCTCTCATTTCTCCTGGCTACTCCCCACAGTCCGTATCCGAGTCCAAGCCTCCTCCAGGTTTCACTTTCGCTTTCAATCTCCTAGCTTCCCCGCCATAGTCCGCATCCGAGTCTATGAAAGCTTTCACTTTCGCTTTCAATCCTAACTTCTTTCCCACAGTCCGTATCCAAGTCTATGCCTAGGCTTTCAATAGCTTCTTCCGGCACCTTTCTCGTCCGGCTTTCCCCTAGGCTCTTCGCTAGTCTCTCTCTCCGGTATTTTCCTGCTTCTTCCCGTTTCTTCCCTCCTAAGTTTCCTATCCGAGTCACGGCACCATTATGTCGCTCCCCCTCTTCGTGGAGGAACGACACAAGACCCTGCGCTGTTCTTTCGTCTGCTCGGCCCTCCCCGGGTTTGCTGCTGGTTCTTCCCGGGTTGGCTACTATCCCTTCCACCTCCGTGGAAGGGCAGTTCCCCCTGGCCACATTCCCCACTTCCGCAGGGGAGCGGCACTCCGCCGGCCGGCTCTCTGGGGGGCTGCACAGGCGTTCCCCTTAGATGTTCCTGGTGCATGCCGTCTCTCTCCTCCTTTATAGTCCTCCTCCGCCAATCCTAACTCGGCTGCCCACACGCCGAGTACGCTGCTCTCCAATCAGGAGCAGGTCCTACAGTTTATTGGTTGAACTGGAGGCAGCTGCGTAGAAGCTGTTTTCTCCTCTCCCAGCGCCATATTGTGGGAGAGCAGATGCATAGAATAAGTCTTAATTCCAGTAACTCAGTCTAGTCCGGGTTGCTCCCCACAGATCCCCCTTTCTTTTTATTTTTTAGCGTTGATACGCGCCTGTCTTCGGTGTCCCGCGGCACACACTCTGCTCTACTTGCTAGAGTTGCCACAGCTTCAGCACTTCTATCGGTTCCCCAGCCTCGCGCATTTTCCGTCCCACCTGCCTCCACTGCTGTGGAAACCAGGGGGACGTCTCTACGATTGCTCTTACGAATGCATGAATTTTCCTCCCCCCTCGTTTCCCTTGCTTAGAGGAAAAGCTGCGACGAGGTGGGGAGTAGGAAGAGAGAGAGAGAGAAACCATATTTAGCCCATAGATGATCTTTAGGGAGAAACAGAGGATGGTGCCCAGGAGGAGGAAGAGGTAGCCAGTGGGCAAAGAGTAGCCAAAGAACTCCATTGTCTGTACCGTCTGTGACATGTTGGAGCAGTGAGCGTAATGGAAGACCGAGTCTCCCAGACGTTCCCAGTTAATACCTCCTTCCTAGCTTCTAATTTTCTTCCCCCGCGGCTTTTTTCCTAGGTTCTGACTAGCTTTTCACCGGCACTCTTTCCGTCCGGCCTTCCCCTAGGCTCTTTGCTAGTCTCTCTCTCCAGTAATTTCCCACTTCTTCCCGGTCTTTCCCTCCTAGGTTTCCTATCCGAGTCACGGCACCACTTGCTGCTCCTCCGCACGCGGAGGAGCCGCACCGGACCGGGCGCTTGTTGTTCCCTTTTTTTACAAGTCCTTTCTATAGTAAAGTAAGAATAAGTAAACAGCAAACTCCCAAAGCAAGAATGAGTAGAGAGAAATGAGAAAGAACGAAGTAACGAACTTCCCCGCAAACTCTCCAACGCACTCTCCAACCAACCCACACCACCATGCCGTCTCTCTCCTCCTATATAGTCCTCTCCACCAATCCCAACTCGGCTGCCCACACGCCGAGCACGCCGCTCTCCTCCAATCAGGAGCAGCTCCTGCAGCTTGTCAAGTTGGTGAGAGGCAGCTGGGTAGAAGCTGTTTACTTCTCTCCCAGCGCCATATTGTGGGAGAGCAGATGCATAGAATAAATCTTAATTCCAGTAACAGTATAGTCCGAATTGCTCCCCACACACGTTGAGTGGATTTTTGTGTAAGGTGTAAGGTAGGGGTCTTGCTTCATGCTTCTGCACGTGGAAATCCAATTTTCCCAGCACCATTTATTGAATAGACTGTCCTTGCTCCAGGAATTGGTTTTAGATCCTTGATCAAATATAAGTTGGCTGTAGATGTTTGGGTTGATTTCTGGTGTTTCAATTCTGTTCCATTGGTCTATCCATCTGTTTCTGTACCAGTACCATGCTGTTTTGATTACAACTGCTCTGTAGTACATCCTGAAATCTGGTATTGTGATGCCTCCGGTTTTGTTTTTGTTGTACAAGATTGCTTTAGCTATTCGAGGTCTCTTGTGCCTCCATATGAATTTCAGCATCATTTTTTCTAGATCTGAGAAGAATGTCTTTGGTATCTTGATTGGGATTGCATTGAATCTATAAATTGCTTTTGGGAGAATGGACATTTTGATGATGTTGATTCTTCCAATCCATGAGCATGGAAGATTTTTCCATTTGTTGGTATCCTCTTCTATTTCTTTCTTTAAGATTTTGTAATTCTCATCATAGAGATCTTTAACGTCCTTGGTTAAGTTTATTCCAAGGTATTTGATTGTTTTTGTAGCTATTGTGAATGGGATTGATCTTAGCAGTTCTTTCTCAGCCATGGCATTGCTTGTGTATACAAAGGCTGTTGATTTTTGTGCATTGATTTTATATCCTGCCACTTTGCCAAACTCCTCTATGAGTTCCAATAGTCTCTTAGTAGAGTTCTTTGGATCCCCTAAGTAAAGAATCATATCGTCTGCAAAGAGGGATAGTTTGACTTCTTCCTTCTCAATTTGTATCCCTTCCATTTCTTTTTCTTGCCTAATGGCTCTGGCTAAAACTTCCAGAACTATGTTAAATAGAAATGGTGAGAGTGGGCATCCCTGTCTGGTGCCAGATCTCAGTGGAAATGCTTCCAACTTTTCCCCATTCAATAGGATGCTGGCTGTGGGCTTTTCATACATTGCTTTGATTATATTGAGGAATGTTCCTTCTATACCCAATTTGCTTAGAGTTTTCATCATGAAAGGGTGTTGAATCTTATCGAATGCTTTCTCTGCATCTATTGAAATAATCATATGGTTTTTCTTCTGCAGTCTGTTAATGTGGTGAATCACATTGATTGATTTGCAAATGTTGAACCATCCCTGCATACCAGGGATAAATCCCACTTGGTCTGGGTGGATGATTTTCCTGATGTGTTGTTGTATTCTATTGGCGAGAATTTTATTGAGGATTTTTGCGTCTATCTTCATCAGGGATATTGGTCTATAATTTTCTTTCAATGCTGCATCTTTCTCTGGCTTAGGGATTAAAGTGATGCTGGTTTCATAGAAAGAATTTGGGAGGATTCCATCTTTTTCGATTGTTCTGAATAGTTTGAGAAGAATTGGAGTTAGTTCTTCTTTAAATGTCTGGTAGAATTCAGCAGTGAATCCATCTGGTCCTGGGCTTTTCTTTGTTGGGAGGGCCTTTATTACGGTTTCAATTTCTGTTTCAGTTATGGGTCTATTTAGGTTTTCGATGTCTTCATGGTTCAATTTAGGTAGATTGCATGGGTCCAGGAATCTATCCATTTCTGATAGATTTTCTTGTTTGTTGGCACACAAGTCCTTGTAGTAATTTCTTATGATTCTTTTTATTTCTGTGGTCTCTGTTGTTATGTTTCCTTTTTCATCTCTGATTTTATTGATTTGGGTCTTTTCTCTTCTTTTTTAGTTAGTTGGGCCAATGGGGTGTCAATTTTGTTTATTTTTTCAAAAAACCAGCTCTTCGCTTGGCTGATTTTTTGTAATGTTTTTCTTGATTCAATCCTGTTAATTTCTTCTCTGATTTTAATTATTTCTCTTCTCCTACTAGATTTGGGTCTGGTTTGCTGCAGTTTTTCTAGGTCCTTGAGATGCGCTGAAAGCTCATTTATTTGGTGTCTTTCCAATTTCTTGATATAGGCCCCTATTGCTATAAACTTGCCTCTCAATACTGCTTTTGCCGTATCCCATAAGTTTTGATATGTTGTGTTGTTATCCTCATTTACTTCCCGAAAGTTTCTGATTTCTCTTTTGATTTCTTGAATGACCCAGTGTTCATTCAGGAGCATGTTGTTCAGTCTCCATGTGTTTGCATACTTTCTGGGGTTTCCTGAGTTGCTGATTTCCAGCTTCATTCCACTGTGGTCTGAGAAGCTGCATGGTATGATTCTAATTCTTTTAAATTTGCTGAGACTTGCTTTATGACCTAGTATGCGATCAATCCTAGAGAAGGTTCCATGCACTGCTGAGAAGAATGTAAAGTCTTTAGATGTAGGATTGAAAGTTCTGTAGATATCTGTTAGATCCATTTGGGCAATAGTGTCGATTAAATCTGCTGTTTCCTTGTTGATCTTCTGTCTGGATGATCTATCTATTTCTGAGAGCGGAGTATAGAAGTCCCCCAGTACTATTGTATTGGAATCTAAGTCTCCCTTTAAGTCCCTTAACATATCTTTTAAATAGACCAGTGCCCTGTAATTAGGTGCATATACATTGATAATTGTTATATCTTCCTGTTGAATTGAACCCTTAATCATTATATAGTGCCCCTCTTTGTCTCTCTTAACAGTTTTTGTATTAAAGTTTATTTTGTCTGATATTAATATGCCTTCACCTGCTTTTTTTTTGGTTTTTGTTGGCATGGAATATCTTTTCCAACCTTTCACTTTCAGACTGCATGCATCTTTGTTAGAGAGATGTGTTTCTTGTAGGCAACAAATAGTTGGGTGTTGTTCCTTAAGACAGTCAGCCAGTCTGTGTCTTTTAACTGGACAGTTCAGGCCATTCACGTTTAATGTGACTATTGATACACAGTGACTTTGCCCTGCCATTTTCCCGGAGATATTTTCTAGTATATGCTTTGAGCTTCCCATGCTCTTTTACTGGTAGGTGTTCTTCCTTTCCCTTCTTTCATATTGATGGCCGTGTTTCTGTGTTTCTGAGTGTAGCACATCTTTAAGTATCTTTTGCAGGGCCGGACGAGTGGCCACAAAGTCTTTCAATTTCTGTTTGCTATGAAAGGTCTTTATTTCACCTTCATTCACAAATGAGAGCTTAGCAGGATATAATATTCAGGGCTGGCAATTTTTCTCTCTTAGCACCTGTGCTATGTCTCGCCATTCCCTCCTAGCCTGTAGTGTTTCTGATGAGAAGTCTGCTGTGAGTCTGATTGGAGATCCTCTGAGAGTAATCTGACGTTTCTCCCTTGCACATTTTAGGATCTTTTCTTTATGTTTCACTGTGGTGAGTTTAATTACAACGTGTCGTGGTGAGGATCTCTTTTGGTCATGTTTACTGGGGGTTCTATGAGCTTCCTGTACTAGGATGTCTCTGTCCTTCTCCAGACCCGGAAAGTTCTCTGCTAGTATCTCACTAAAAAGGCCTTCTAATCCTTTCTCTCTCTCCATGCCTTCAGGAACTCCTAATAGTATCCTGTAGATTCCCAACAATATTTTTTAGATTTCTAATTTCCTCTTCTTTTCTTTGGTTTGACTGTATCCTTTCCTGTTCTCTGTCTTCTAAGTCTGATATTCTCTCTTCTGCTTCACCCATTCTGTTTTTAAGGCTCTCTAATGTGTTTGTCATTTGATCTATTGAGCTCTTCATTTCATTTTGATTTCTCTTCACTATCACACTTTCCTGCTCTACTAGTTTCTGCGTTTCATTTTGATTCTTCCTTAAAATTTCATTTTCACGAGAGAGATTCTCAATCCTGTCCGATAAGGATTTCTGTAGTTCAAGGATTTGCTTTTGAAAACTTCTAAATGTTCTTATCATAAATTTTTTGAAATCCGTATCTTGCATTTCTTCTATCTCATCATCTTCATAATCTCGGTGTTTTGTTTATTTGGAGGCATCATAATGTCATCGTTGATCTTGTTCCCTCGATATCTGTGTTTATTGCTTGGCATGGTTAATTCTGTTTCCCTCACTGTGAGTTTTTTTTTTTTATTATTATTATACTATATCCGTGTTAAGTGTACTGCCTGCTGATGGAGGAGCCTTGAAGGCTTGAGATGGGTGTGGCCTGAGAGCTCTGCTTGGTTCTTCAGGGTTACAGGTGTGCAAAGGTGACACCCTCAGGTTATGCGTGGTAAATCTCTCTTTATTTATTTATTTGTTCATTTATTTATTTTATTTTATTTTTTGTTCAGGAGGTAAGTAATACTGCAAGGCTGAGCAGAATGGATGGTATTTAGCTTTGCTGGCTTCTACCCAAAGAGTCCTGCGGACTCCCACTGGGTTGCCTAGGCTACTGAATTGTAGTCTTAACTCTCCCCTTTTATTATGTATATCCCAGCTCTTTGTCTCTTGCTTGTCTTTGCAAGGTTGGCGGAGAGTGGAACTTGTCTGTACCAGTATGCCCCCACCTTTTTTTTTTTTTTTAAATTTATTTATTTATTTATTTTCCTTCTCTCCTGTAGTCTGTTGGACTTTCCCGCTTCAAAACCCGCGTCCCTCTAAAACTCTGTCCACCGTTTCCCCGCCAATGTCTCCGGTTACTAAGCTCACCTCCGCTTCCAGCGCTGATGTGTGGACTGGGAGCCCTGAGCGTCTCTCCTCTCCCCGCTGGTTTCTTTGTCACATAGACTCCCCTTCCTGCACTGGTGCTCAGACTCTCCATTTTGTTATTTGTTTTCTATTGGCTCCATCCTGTGTTTGTTCCTCTTTATCTATTTTTCTATCTTCTTTTGGATTAATCAAATTTTTAGATTTCATTTTACCTCTTTTGTTGCCATAATAATTATAATTACTTATTTAATTTTAAGTGCTTGCTTAAGAGTTTATGGTGTGTATATTTAACTACCATAGTATACCTTAAAGTGATATTATACCTATATATAAGAACCTTCCCACATGTATAAGAACCTTATAGTAGTATACTTGTATTCCTGTCCTTCTGACCTATGTTACTGTTGTCATGCACCTTGCTTTTAATTAATTTAATTAATTTATTTAATTTATTCAATTTGGGCCTTTCTTTATACCTTCCATGTCCCTTACTTTTTGACTATATGAAGTACAGTTATAGTAACTGTCTTAATGTCCTTTGTTAATTCTTAGACTATGTCAATTTGGAGTTGTTGCCAATTGCTTGTTATCCTCACTATTGATTATGCTTTCTTGCCTCTTTATACTATCTTTGGATCCAGACATTGTGAATTGTACCTTGTTTGACATTGGGATATTTTTGCATTTCTATAAACTTTTTTGAGCTTTGTTCTAAGAAATACTTAGTTACCTGGATACAACTCAATACTTTGAGATCTTGTTTTTATAATGTTAGGAAGGTCTGGAACAGTGCTTTGTGTAGAACTCATTCTTTTCCACCACTGTGGCAAAATCATCTCTAGTATTCCACCCAGTGCCTTGTGAATTATGAGTTTTTCCATTCTGGTTTATGGAAGCAGGCACTATTCCCAGTCCGGTGTGAGTGATAGGAATTGTTCCCTCTAATCCTTACAGATGTTTTCTTCCTTACACGCATGTGCTGATCATGAATACTTGAGGGGAACTCTGCAGATCGTCCAGGCTTCTGTCGGTGTGCATCTGTCTTCCCTCTGGTATTCTGTCCTGTGAACTGTAGCTGCCCTTGTCTCTTGGGCTCTAGGGTCTGTCTCCTCAAGGCAGGGAGTCTGTCTAGGTCTGTCTCAGATTTTCCTCTCTCTGCTATGGCTTGGAAACTCCTTCAAGGTAATACTCAGGGCTCGCCTTTTTTTATTTCCAGTCTCAGAGATCACTGTCTTTTGTTGTCTGATACTGAGTGGCTTGGACAGTTTTATACATTTTGTCTATTTTTTAGATGCTTTGCATGGGATGGTTAATCCAGTTCCTGTTAATTCATCATGGCTGGAAGAGGAAATACAGTCATTACCTTTTCATCTTTGAGATTTAGTTCTTTGTTTTTATTTCAACTTCTTATTTTGAAAAATTTGAATCCTTTGAAAATTATAAAAGTTACTCAGTGAACACCTGTATATACTTCATCTAGATTCATGAATTGTTAATATTTTGCTGTATTTTATGCTCTGTCTTACACACACACACACACACACACACACTCACACACATTAGCTGAACTATTCTAGAGTGAGTTACAGACATTATGACAGTTGATCATTAAATAACCTTTAAGAACAAAGTCATTTTTGTATATAACCATAATACAATGGTCACATTTAGGAAATTAGAATGTTATCTAATGTATTAGTGGTTTGAATGGAACTCTTTGACCTTCTCTATCAACCTAGCTGGTAGCTTCTGTCCCCAGCAAAAAACAAGAGCCCCAGTGGGGGATTTACCTACAAGGGTCACTTTGGGGTGGCCCCACTTCCAGGGTGGTTTATGGCACAGCTTCAAAGACACAAATGCTATGTGAAAGTTTAAGAATTTTTCATACCCACAGACCCTGAAAGTGCACTGGCTGGAGTCTGTATGAATGGAAATCAGAGTGTAGGAAAGGACAGAGACAGAGCGACCCTTGGGTCAATGCCTTTACTGGGACTAGGGCATTATCCAAATAGGTTTCCCCTGGAGAGTTTCTATCAATGAGTTTAAGATAAGCAGGCAGGAGTTGCAGGAGATTACACAGTGATTGAGAGATAGTCACTATTGTGTACCTATCCAGTGCATGCCAAGTGTGACAGGAGGTGCAGATGAATCGCTTGTAGCTAATTGTCCCCTTATGAAGTGGAGAGAGCAGTCACATAAGGCAGATACATGCATTGGCTGCAGTCAGGAGCTGGGAGGAGGTGCAGAACTGGAAACTATGTCGAGGGTGACAGAGCCTTGCCTCTGCTGTGGGAAAGCCCAACTTATACTTAGAATGAATCTTGAAGCAACAAAAGATTATATGCATTCACTATAATGGTCCGCTTTGATTATCTGTTGCTGTGTAGCAAATGATTCCAAACCTTGGAGACTTAAAAGAGTAATGTGCTATTCCTGTAACTCATGGTTCTGTGGAATTCTGATATGGCACAGTGGGGAAGGCTCATCATCCCTGTTCCGTGATATCTGGAGACTAAACTGGGGTGACTCTAAGTGGCTGTGGTTGGAATGGGTGGGGGTGGCTGGACATGTCTCTTTCTTCTACATGGCTTCTCCACATAGCTATGTTGGGCTTCCCCACAGCATGGCAGACTGAGAATAGTCCGATGGCTCAAGGTTCCAAGTATGGGGGAGATTCTAGAGATAATTGATGATACGAATTGACACTACCTGTGAGGTGATGCTCTGAGGATGATACATCACATTTATCATATCCCTGCCCAAAATGCATAATTGGAATTTAATCAAGAGAAACAATCATAGAAGTCCAAATTAAAGAACATCCTATGAAACAACTGGCTTATCAATTTCAAAAAGGTCAATGTCAGGGCTGGCATTGTGGCATAGCTGTTAAAGCAGCTGTCTGCAATGCCAGGATCCCAAATGGGCACTGGTTTGTGCCCTGGCTCCTCCTCCTCCTCCTCCTCCTCTTCCTCCTCCTCCTCCTCTTCTTCTTCTTTTTTGAAAAATTTAGTTATTTATTTGAAAGGCAGTTACAGAGAGGAAGAGAGAGAGAGAGAGAGAGAGAGAGAGAAAGTCTTCCATCCACTGGTTCACTCCCCAGATGGCTGCAACAGCCGGAGCTGCACTGATCCAAAGCCAGGAGCCTGGAGTTTCTTCCGGGTCTCCCATGTGGGTGCAAGGATAAGAGAGCTGGATCAGAAGTGGAGCAGCTGGGACTAGAACCAGCTCCCACATGGGATGCCAGCACCGCAGGTGGCGGCTTCACCCTTTATGCCATAGCCCTGGCTCCTGGCTGCTCTACTTCAAGCCCAACACCCTGCTAATGTGCCTGGGAAAGCAGCAGAAGATGGCCCAAGTTTTTGGGTCCTTGCCACTCACATGGGAGATCCCAGTGAAGCTCCTGGCTCAGCCTGGCTGAGCCCTGGCCTTATGGGCTACCTGGGGCATGAAGCACCAGATAGCAGATTTTGTACCCTCCCTTCCCCCTCCACCCCGTAACTCTGACTTTCAAATAAATGATTTTTAAAAATTATGACAAAAAGGTCATTTTCATGAAAGCCAAGGAAAGATGACTGACTGCTTTCAGATTGAAGGAGACTGTGCTAGGGTGCTTGGGTTGTTATGACCAAGTGCCACATACTTGGTAGCTATGCCATTTCTGATCACACCCTGTGAGAGACAATTTCTGCCCTATCTTCCCAATATACTCTATTTGGCAAAGCAGACACAGTCCAGCCCATATTTAAAGGGAAGGGGGAGATGAGAGGGAAGTCAAAGAATTTGAGTTTCTTTAATCTACCACACTATATATATTCATTTCCATTTGTCTCAGTAATACTTTGTAACTTCTTTCTAGTCCAGGGCCACACATTGAATTTAGATGCCAAATCTTCTTAGTCTCTTTTAATCTGGAACTGCTTTTCACCTTTCCATGTGTTTTGAGACATTGACGTTTTTGAAGCATACAAGCTATTTGTTTCATAGAATGTTTCTTGATTTGGGCTTGTCTGTGCCCTCTTGATTGAATTCCAGCCATGCATTTTTGGTAGGAATACAATAAAAATAATATTATGTATTCAAATCATATTAGCTCCTATGTGATATCAAGTTCTACCACTGGTGGATTAGTTTTAGTGCTTTGTTAAAGTGGTATCTGCCAGTTTTCTCAGTGTAAAGGTACACTTTCCCCTTCATAATTGATGAGTAGTTTCTGTGTATATTTTTGTTCTTTTCTTTATAATTTTCAAATAAAACTCTTTATTCCAATATCTGTTGTCTGTTAAATTTATTCTGAAGCTGATTCCATACTTTGAGTCCCTATATAGCAGACCAGGACTGAACTTAGCACATAAACAAACTGCAACTTAACTTAGGAGGATATATTTTATATCAGGTATCTGGGCCTCAGCCAATCACAAAAAACTGTCAGCCAATCACAAGCTGCCCACTGATCAGACCATGTACAAATAAGGCATATTCCTAGTTGTAACCAATAAAACTTCTTCTGTAATTTACTTCCATGCTCTGTCTATAAATATTCACTGCCTACCTTGAAGAGTGGAGCTCTCTGGGACCTCTTCTTGGTTTTGAGAGATGCCTGCCTCACTCATGAATTGTTCCTTGTTCCAATAAGCTGCTATATTCAACTTGTTGAAAATTTTTCTATTTTAACAGATTTGGTGTCATAGTGACATATGAAGAAGACCCTCTGACTACCTCCAGGAGCAACAAGCGAACAAGTCTAAGTACTCTTCTGAGCCTCTTGTGCCCATGATTAGTAGATACATTGAGGAATTGCTGTGAGTAAGTCCCTTTCAGAAGAAAGTTCCAATTCCCCAGATTGGGTTTGGAAGTCAGACTGGGTCCAACTTTAGATTAGATTCAAGAGAAACTGGACTGAATTCAATAAAAGACCCATGGTTGGTGAGGGCACCAGAAGGTGGGGAATAATGAATGCGTCTGAATCTAAGGAGTCTGGGATTCCTCCATCTCCAAACCTGTGCTTTTCTAGAGAAATGAGTGAATCTTGCCAAAAATAATGTAGAATTTTGCTGGCCGCAGTGGGAAAATTTCCACCTAGATAAACTTATGAGATTCTCCACCTGCAAAGTGCAACAGGAAAAAAAAAGAATCTGAAATTCCTCAGAAATAATGGAATGTATTTTTGATTGTCATACAAAAACTCCTAAAAGACTAAATGAAATAAAAATCTCTCTTAAAAAAATGCCTTTCTATTATAATTTTTAGCAAAAGTAAATGAAAAGAAGCTAATTGATGAGAAAAAAAAATTGTACATTTTTGGCTTAATTCTGTACTTTCTCTCTACCTTTCCACTTATTCTCCTTGATGTACTCTGAATTTACTTACCTTTTTACTTGGTTAACCACCCAAAGACAACTGAAATCTGGACGAAGTTTATGAGGCCATAAACTTAAGTTCTCTGATCAGCTAGATCTGCTTCTTTAGCCACCTTTATGCTTTGTCCAACATCTTGAGTTATGAGTAATATTTTAAGAATAATTTTGATTTATATTTTATGTTCCACAAGAGTTTTATGTGTTTTTATGAGCATATAATGATTGTATGTATCTAAATGGTACAGTGTGATATTTATACTGCACGTACTGATCAAATCATGGCAATTATTTTCATCTTCTAAACATTTCTTTCTTTCTAAAAAAGGATTTATTTTATTTATTTGAAAGACAGAGTTACACTGAGAGGTGGAGCCAGAGAGAGAGGTCTTCCATCCACTTGTTCACTCCCCAAATGACCACAATGGCCAGAGCTGAGCTGATCTGAAGCCAGGAGCTTTTTCCAGGTCTGGGGCCATCTTCCACTGCTTTCCCAGGCCACAGCAGAGAGCTAGATTGGGAGTGGAGCATCTGAGAGATAGATCGGAAGTGGAGCAGCTGGGACTCGAACTGGTGCCCATCTGGGATGCTGGGGCTGCAGGATGGGGCTTTAAGCTGCTGCACCACAGCGCAGGCCCCCTAAATATTTCTTTTTGTTTGGAGACTTTGACCTCATCTCCTTTAGTTCTCCTTTAGTTCTTCATAAAATAAACAGGTTATTGGGACCTATTGGCGCTCACTTTGCTGTGGAATACCAGGACTCCTTCCTTCTACCTAATTATGTTTTGGTACTCATTATCCAACCCCCTTCTGTCCACCCCTCCCCACCAACCTTCCAATCTCAAGTGATCACCAAATCACTCTCATGTCAGCTTTTGTTTTTTTTGGAGGAAGCTTTCATATATATGAGAGAACATGCAGCATTTGCCTTTTTTTACAGCTGAAAAACATTCCATTGTATGTTTACCTTTTAATTGGGTAATCTTGTCCATGTACATAGAAGGTTATTATTGATAAGTATGGACATAGTTCCATCATTGAACATTTTTATCTTTTTAAGGGGCCGGTGCTGTGGCGCAGTGGGTTAACGCCCTGGCCTGAAGCGCTGGCATCCCATATGGATGCCGGTTCAAGACCTGGCTGCCCCATTTCCGATCCAGCTCTCTGTTATGGCCTGGGAAAGCAGTAGAAGATGGCCCAATTCCTTGGGCCCCTGCACTCATGGAGAGACCTGGAAGAAGCTCCTGGCTCTTGGCTTCGGATCGACGCAGCTCTGATTGTTGCGGCCATCTGGGGAGTGAACCATCGGATGGAAGACCTCTCTCTCTCTCTGCCTCTCCTCTCTGTGTGTAACTCTGACTTTCAAATAAATAAATAAATCTTTTAAAAAATTTATCTATTTAAAAGTCAGAGCTATACAGAGAGAGAAGGAGAGGCAGAGAGAGAGGTTTTCCATCAGCCAGTTCACTCCCAATTGGCCACAACTGCCGGAGCTGCGCTGATCCAAAGCCAGGAGCCAGGAGCTTCTTCCAGGTCTCCCATGTGGGTGCAGGGGCCCAAGGACTTGGGCCATCTTCCACTGCTTTCCCAGACCATAGCAGAGAGCTGGATGGGAAGTGGAGCAACCGGGACTCGAACTGGCACCCACATGGGATGCTGGTGCTGCAGGCGGCGTCTTTTCCCGCTATGCCACAGTGCCGGCCCCCTTATTTCTTGTTTATGTGTCTTCTTTTCTTGTGGATTTTATACTTTCACATGTTTCCTGGTGGTTCTGGATGTAGGGCTCCATTAAGTGTCTTTTGTAAAGCTGGTCTGATGTTGATGAAGCCTCTCAGTTTTTGCTTATTGTGGAAAGTTTTTATTCTTTGTGCATGAAAGATACCTTTGCTGGGTATTGTGTTCTTGGTTGGCAGGTTTAGTCCTTTCCCACCCAGAACTGGGAATGTGTTATTCCATTTCCTTGTGGCCTATGAAGTTTCTTTCTGAGAAATCTGCTGTTAGTCTAATTGGTCTTCCCTGAAATGCAACGTGGCACTTTTCTCTTGCAGTTTTTAAAATTCTGTCATTGAGATGTACTTTTGGCAATTTGACTATAAAATATGGTGGTGAAGATTTTTTCTGGTCATGGCTGCTTGGGGTCATGTTGTTATAGAAATAGACAGATTTTGGTGCCCATTTCTCCCAGTCCTATTCTGCAATGCTTTTTTTTTTTTTTTTAATGCTGGACTTAGAAGTCTTTTTAAATTGTCATATTAAAAAAATACAACCAGACCCACTGTTAAAGCATCCGATGGAGAAACTTAAAGAAAGGAATGGGGGACTATAATAAGAGGCATTTGAGTCTGGAGCATCAAGGAGAACCCTGGCAAAAGAGTGTTCTAATAGCAGCACATTTTAGCATGAAGGCTGTAAAACAGGCTTCTGCTTGCATGTTCGTGTGTGGTATTTTTTTCTACTCCAGATGGTATTGTTGAATTTAATTTGTAAAGAATTCTATTTAATTGGCTTAAGTATCAATAAGAGCTTATGTAAATAAGTATTCCTGAGCATAGAAACTAACCCAGATGTTTAAGACTGTAGAACTATGTATGAGTTCAACTTAAAAACAAATGCCCAAATGGAAATCCCCATTACTCCATGTATACCAATCATATAAATAAAACAAACAAAAAATCATATTTAACTGTTAGACTTTTGTTTTTATAATGGTCGATCTAACATGCTCATCCTGAAGAAATAGCTGACAAGGAAAACCTTAATGTTGGCCACTTTTGTTTGTTTAAAAATAGCTTCCCAAATCTTTTTGATAACTTGTGCCTATGGAGCTTTGCTAGGTTGAGTTAAGTAAATGATATTTGTTAAGTATCTAGATAATTTTCAAATAAGATAAAATGCTGAAAATTAGTTGCTGAATATAAGGTTTTATATATATATATATATATATATGTTCTTGGTACCTTTTTTAGATATATGTTAGCATTTTGATTTTTTAAAAAAGAGATTCATTTTATTTATTTGAAAAGCAGAGTTACAGAGAGAGAGAGAGATGGAGAGAGAGAGAGAGAGAATTTTCCATCTGCTAGTTCACTCCCCAAATGGCCACAACTGAAGGGGTTGTGGGCCAGACTGAAGTCAGGAGCCAAGAGCTTCTTTGGATCTCCCACATGGGTTCAGGGGCCCAAGGACTTGAGCCATCCTCTGCTGCTTTTCCCAGGCCATTAGCAGGGAGCCTGATCAGAAGTAGAGCAGCCAGGACTCAAACTAGAGCCCATATAGGATGAAACCACTGCAGGTTGTGGCTTTACCTGTATGCTACAATGCCGGTCCTACATTTTGATTATTTAAAAAATTATTCATTTTCATTTTATTTGAAAGGAAGAAAGAAAGAGAGAGCTCTTTCATTCACTGGTTCTCTCCCCTAAACGTTCTAAACAGCCAAGACTGGGCCAAGCCAAAACAGGAACCAGGAACTCCTTCTGGGTCTCCCACATGGGTGAGATGCAAGTAACTTGAGCCGTCAGTTACTACCCTCTAGGATGTGCATTCAACCAGAAGTTGAGTCAGAAGTGGAGGAGCTGGGACTTGAACCAGGTACTCCCTCATATAATGTGAGTGTCCCAAGGGGTGACCTAACTACTGCTCTAAATACCTACCTCTGACATCTTGTTTTCATATGATAGAGAGAACTTGAATATATTTGGGTCTGTTAATAAATGTGGAAAACTACTAGGATCCAGAAGCACATATTCTAGAAATTATGACATGGTGTTAATCTTCATTATGTGTGTTTAGAATTGTTTGGGATTAAAATTTTGGTTAGTATATGTAATGAAAACTACCATAAATAATAAAGAAAATAACTGTGTATGCAAATATACTAGGAAAAAAGATGTATTTTTGTTAAGAAAGTTCTAAGGCATGAAAATATGTTTTCTATTAAGGAAAAGGGAGTATTTAATTCTGTACTGAACTGATGTGCAGAAGCAGAATGAGAAAAAGAAAAATGTACAGAAAGAAGCTGACTTAAAATATGCTGCAAAAGTGTTATAGAAGGGGAATCTTGTGTGGGCAAAGCTAGCTGACATTGGATGGAAATTTTTTTAAGGTTTTAAAAATAAACTTTATTGTTAATAGCATACACTGATAAAAGTTAGAATGTGGTCTTCTGTGTTAAAATAACAATTTTTTCCCCCTGGAATATTTGTCTGAGAATGTGAATGATTTTTTTTAACCTGTTAAATAATTAGCCTCAGGAACAAAGATTTGTGGGCTTAAAATACATTTATCTGTTTGAGAGAGAGAAAGACAGATACACTGCACTCGCTGATTCACTCCCTGCACCAGCCAGGTCTGGACCATGCTGAATCTGGAAGCTGGGAACTCCATCTGGCTTTCCAACATGGGTGGCAGGAGCCCAAGCACTTGAGCCATCATCTGCTGCTCCCCAGGATGCATTAGTAGGAACCTGGATCTGAAGTGGAATAACCAGGACTTAAACCAGCACTCTGATATATGACACAGACATCCCAAATGGCAGCTTAACCCACTACACCACAGTGCCAGTCCCAGTGAAGTTGTCTAAGATATTTTATCATTTTAGTGTTGTTTCATAGTGATCTGTGATCATGATTGGGTGTTTTAAACTTTTTGCTATTTTACTAATTTCTCAGAAATAAAATTCTAAATTATTCTTTTTGACCTTCAGCTAATTTTGGGACATTCCAAAGGACCTCTTGATGATCTCAAAGGATTTGTCTGTCTGTATTAAAAGAGAGGGCCGGCGCCATGGCGCAGTGGGTTAATCCTCTGCCTGTGGCGCCAGCATCCCATATGGGCACCATTTCTAGTCCTGGCTGCTCCACTTCTAATCCAGCTCTCTGCTGTAATCTGGGAAAGCTGTAGAAGATGACCCAAGTCCTTGGACCCCTGCACCTACATGGGAGACCAGGAAGAGGCCGGATCGGCACGGCTCCGGCCATTGAGGTCATTTGGGGAGTGAACCAACAGAAGGAAGACCTTTCTCTCTGTCTCTCTCTCTGTCTGTAACTCTACTTCCAAAAAAAAAAAATAATAATAAAAAAAGAGAGAGAATGAGAGACATATGATATTAAACTAAGTATGCTTATTTTGCATATTAAATTGTATAGGAAGCATTGTCAAATAATGGGTGATGCTAAACCTTCTTTGAATTACATTTGTACCAGACTAGTGTCTGCTAATACTAACTGATAGAATTAAAAAGGAGAAAACGATCCAACATGGGAAGCGGGATACACAGCAGACTCATAGAATGGCAAATGCCCTAAACAGCACTGTGGCCTCAGAATCAGCCCTTAAGGCATTTGGATCTGGCTAAAAAGCCCATGAGAGTATTTTAGGTGTGGAAAGCCAAGACACTGTGGGGAAAAAAAGACGACCTAAATGAAAGATCTCTGTGAGTGAGATCCCAGTGGAAAGAAAGGGTCATCAAAGAAGGAGGTACCTTTCTCTGAAGGGAGGAGAGAACTTCCACTTTGACTATGGCCTTGTCTAAATAAGATTGGAGTTGGCAAACTCAGAAGGCTTCCATAACCTTGGCAGCTCATGACAAGAGCCTGGGGTGATTACTGACATCATAAATAAGAGTGTCAATTGTGAAATCAGGAGTCACTGTGCACTTACTCCCCATGTAGAATCTGTCCTTAATGTGTTGTACTATGTGAATTAACGGTATAACTAGGACTCAAACAGTACTTTACACTTTGTGTTTCTGTGTGGGTGCAAACTGTTGAAATCTTTACTTAGTATATACTAAATTGATCTTCTGTATATAAAGATGATTGAAAATGAATCTTGATGTGAATGGGCTGGGAGAGGGAGTGGGAGATGGGATGGTTGCAGGTGGGAGGGTGGTTATGGGGGGAAAATCTACTATAATCCAAAAGTTGTACTTTGAAAATTTACATTTATTAAATAAAAAAAGAATTACATTTGTACACATCCGTTCCAGAAGTTGTATGAAATCTGAGAGTGTTGGTATAATATTATCAGTTATAATGTTATTTATTATTTAAAAATGTAGAATACCATAGAAATAATCAAATTTCCTTGTCAATTGTAACATTATTATAATATACTCTCTTCAGATCTTTAACCATAGCCACTTTAAGTCTTTTCATTTATAGAAAGTTGTTTTACTCCAGTGCTTTTGGAAGCAACTGTAAACCCATAATGTTTAATCTGAGGGGCATGTTGGAAAAGACACTGACAAGTACAGGTTTCAGAGAACTTGAAGATCAAACCATTGGGCTGGGAGTTCTTAGGCAGAATTCTGACTCACTAACTCATTACTTTATAAAACTGCTAACCCAATATTAAACAGGATAAGAATTAACTGAGTACCAAGGAAATGCTGGGGCAAATTTTCATACTAAACCAGTCCCACGGTTTGGATATGGTCTGGGTATGTCCCTCAGAGCTTCCTGTGCTGGACGCTTGGGCCCCAGTGTAATGACATAGAGGTGGCGGGGGCCTTTAAGGGACATTAGATTGAGGGGAGCCATTCTTGCAAAGGACTGCTGCAGTTCTCCAGGACCAGTGAGCTCCTGTGAGAACAGTTTGTTATGAAAGAGTGAACCCGGCGCCTTCCACGGACTCTCGTTTCTTCTCTCACCATGTGAGCGAGCACTTCCACACGCACCCTTCGTGCCTCTTGCACATGCCACTGCCATGATGCTGATACACAGCCACCGCACTCTCACCAGAGGCTGCCGGATGTGGCTGCTTGACCTCCAACTGTGCCCAGCCTAGGGTATTTTTCTGTTTTGAGAGGCACTCAAACACACACATACACACAGGTACGTAGAGAATGGCAGATCTCATCCACTGGTTCACTTCCCAAATGCCTTTATACTGGGCTGGGCCAGGCTGATGTTGGGAACCAGGAACTCAATCTAAGTCTCCCATGTAGGTGCCAGGAACCCAGTTATTGAAGCCACCACTTCTGCCTCCCAGGGTTCATATAAACAGGAAGCTGGAACCAGGTGCCTGCGTCAGAAGTTGAACCCAGGCCCTCTAATATGGCACATGGGCATTCTAACTGGAATCTTTGGGCCCTGCATCCGTGTTGGAGACCTGGAAAAAACTGCTGGCTCCTGGCTTCAGATTGGTGCAGCTCTGGCCATTGCAGCAAACGGGGGAGTGAACCAGCAGATGGAAGACCTTTCTCTCTGTCTCTGCCCCTTGCCTCTCTGTAACTCTTCCTTTCAAATGAATAAATAAATCTTTTAAAAAAATGTAAACTCATTGTTAAGCATGAACTCAGAAAGCTTGGATGGTAACGTGGTCCTTCCTGAGTAACTCACCATGAGTAGTTAAAAAAATAGTTACTAGGAAACACTCTTCTCATAATAGAATGTCATGTATCTCTTATTCTTAAACTGTGCTGTGACTAAATACTACAAGTCTTTAAGGCATTATATCAAAGTGTGTTTTCACCACTAAAAGAAGCCTTTCTTGATCATTTGAGGACTAGGAAACCTTTCACAATCTAGGACCAGGAGATTGGGTCTTCTGAAAATGACATCCAAGAAAAAATTGCCCTTGAACCTCATTTAAAGGGACTGTACCAAGTTTTGCTCGCTGCTACTCTGCAGCAAAATTTCAGGACCTTGAGCCTTGGGTCCATATCTCAATCCTCATGCGATGGAACAGTATTTTGCTCCCCAAATTCATGCAGACATTTAAATCCTGAGGTCTTATGTTAATGGTTAGTGGAGTGATGGGTGAAGGGTGGAAACCATTCTAACGAAGGCACCGGCAAGGTAGTGGGAGGTGTTTTGGTCATTGGGGCTTGCCCTTGGAAGGTAGTGCTTCCTGGCTCGTCCTTGCTCTTCTGCGCATGCTCTGCCGCTACCAGCCTCCACCAGACGGGAGACAAAGGGGGCTGCCTGATGTTGGACTGTGAGGCTCTGAGACTATATATATATATATATATATATTTTTTTTTTTTTTGACAGGCAGAGTGGACAGTGAGAGGGAGAGACAGAGAGAAAGGTCTTCCTTTGCCGTTGGTTCACCCTCCAGTGGCCGCCGCGGCCAGCACGCTGCGGCCATTGCACCACGCTGATCCGATGGCAGGAGCCAGGTACTTACCCTGGTCTCCCATGGGGTGCAGGGCCCAAGCACCTGGGCCATCCTCCACTGCACTCCCTGGCCACAGCAGAGAGCTGGCCTGGAAGAGGGGCAACCGGGACAGAATCCTTTGCCCCGACCGGGACTAGAACCCGGTGTGCCAGCGCCACAAGGCGGAGGATTAGCCTAGTGAGCTGTGGCGCCGGCCTGAGACTATATGTTAACATAAACCTGTTTCCCTCCTAAACAGCTTCTCTCATGATTTCAGTGAAAGTAATGAAAATCTGAGTACTACACCTTCCATCTCTTGGAACTATTCACCTGTGGAAGACCTGAGGTAAAGCTGACTTCCTTAGAAGCATCCTGGGTGTGGGCAGCTTTCCCGGGATCATGGATTAAGACTTCTCTCCTGCGTCACCATGATAACCGACCCCCCCCCCCCCAATTTCCTGCTATCCTAATCCTTTCCCTTTCCTTACAGGAAAAACCCATGGGACCACGATCTGTGGGTGGTTTTAGCTAAGGCTAATGCTCTGGCACCAAAGCTAGAGCAACTGCCAGGTTTGTGAGCAAAAGCCAACAAACAAAACAACCGAAAAACAAGAAAAGCAAAGCCCAGGAACCAGTTCCAGTCCTGCCAGTGCCACTGCGTGTTCTCAAAAGAGAATGACTGTGCGTGCAGCTGTCCTTGTTCTCACAGACATCACTGCTACTTGCTTTCCTGCATTCACTGAAGGAAGTGCACTAATCATCGCACTTAATAACCTGATTGCTACCAACTGTAGAAAACCTAGCTGAGTGTTTGCAAAAGGTCTGCTATGCTTCTAGGCATCATGTACTTAAGACCTGAGGACTATCTATGTAGTACAATCACTGGTATATCGGTAGATTAAACCTCGAATGTTCTTCCCCACTACATGTCTTTATACATTCTTGCAGCATGCTATGAAGGGACCAGAAAATCCAACAAAATTCTGTTTCCTACTGAGCCTTGTTCAGGAGCCCTGCTGATGAATGGACTAATTGAATCCACCCATACAAAAACGCCAGTAGGTGGCTCTGTTTTTCAGCTTCCTGAGAGCTGTGTTGGACCTTTGGAAATTTGCTTACTGTGTCCTGCCTCTTCAGAGGCTGAATCTTGCTATTTGGCCAGACTTACTCTTGTCTTCTGAATGAGTCCCCACAGTGCCTCCCAGAGGTCAAAATGGTCAACAACCAAAATTGGCACAAACCTTGAAAGGGACAAAAATAAGCTAGTTTCTACTGGGGAAGATTCCGCTGGGGTTCCTGGGGGCTCACTCTTGGCAGTAGTGGGTGCCAGTTGTATGGAATTTGAGGCTTATCGATAAATTGATAACATCTTGCACTTTGCGGCCAAGTAGACCTCTGGACAGTTCAGGCAGGTGAAAGCCACCTTGTGAAAGGTGGGTTATAACATGTGTTCAGCAAATGCACTTAAAAATGGAATATAATGCAGCTTTTAATATCGTCTTTGTCCATGCTGGGGGCTTGTATGTGGTGCACAAACTGAATGCTGTACCTGTTTTTCCACTGACGTTGCAACTACAGAAACCAAATACACAGAGGAAATTTCTGAAGTGAGAAGAACACGTGATACTTTTATTGGAGTAGCTAAAAGTTGGTTTTTGCATGCATCCTAAATGGTAGGTGGCATGCTTGGCTTTTTCAAGGTTTTTAAATCATTATGTTTCTTCTAGCGGATCTCCAAGTTATGACTTGTATTATCAGGCCAATGACACATTTGGGTACCCCACTAAGTCAGATAATTCTATGGTGAATTATGGTATTTTACCGCGAAGTGCCCAGCATCAAGCCCAACACTGTCGGAACGCAAGGTCGAGATGCCCACTCCTCCCCCGCGCTCCCCATGCTCCTTCCACCTCGGGCTCAGATCGACCTAGCCGGGGGTGCAGCCTGCCTGGCTGGGGACCAAGCGCCTGGCCTGCAGGGAGGGGGCGCTTCCACGCCCACTGCCGCGGTCGAGCGGGAGGCGGAGCCCGTACTCCGGAGCCGCCTCCCGGGCGGCGGGGGCGGTCCCCGGGGCCGCTTCACACCGCCTCTCCTTTTTCCCTCGGTGGTGTTCGTTCGCCGCGACTGCGACTGGGGTGAGTAGGCGCGCGGGTTCGGCTCAGCCGGCTCCGGGGCGCGCGGTTCCGGGGATGAGCAGGTCGTGCGGGGGCACGCCGGGTGGCGGGCCGAGGTCAGCCGTGGGCTGGGGCTGGCGCGGCCTGGTCTTGGTGGCGCCGTCCTGCTGCAGCCAGAGCGGCGGCCGGGCGGGGGGCCTACGGAGGCCGAGGTTGGAGGGAGGCACCGGCTCTGATGCGGTCACCCATGGCGGCGCTGCCTCTGCCGCCGGCCCCGGGACCCCGGCAAGATGCTGCCAGGTGGGGAGGAACCAGACTCACGCCCAGATACCGCTTGTCACGGTTGAAGGGTCGCCCCAGAACGGCTTCCTAGTTGGGCGCATCAACCCGAAAAAGCCCCTTCCTCCTGGGAGCCTTTCTCTAGCGTTTCAGCTGATTAGCCTGGACACCTGCGGGTTCTGACGCTTTCCTAGAAGGTTAGCTCCCTAAAGGATGGCGGAGACTAACGCCCGCGGTCGGTCTCTGAGTCCATGCAGTGTCTGTTGCTATTTCTTGATGTTCTGTCCCTTATTAGGCAAGGTTATTAGCTCTTGGTTTGAGGGGGAAAATCCTGGGGTTCCTGGACCGAGAAAAGGCCCTTGGGTTGGTAGCGCAGGAAACTATGAGCAGGGTGTGCGTGTACCAGTTTCAGAGTGTTCCAGATGGGAGCGGGATGAGGACGTGGAGGCGGCCAGGGCACAGGTAGGCTCCCACAGCCCGTTGATGAGGATGAAGAGGAGGAAGAAGGAGGTACTCTGAAGGTTAAGGAAAGGAAGATGTTGTGTTTTTTAAAAAATAATTAAGGGAGGGCAGGGCTTGTGGCTCAACAGGTTAAGCCACCACGAAGGACACCTTGCTTCTCATATCCTATGGCCTGGTTCGGGTCTGACTACTCTGGGGTTCCTATCCAGGTCCCTGCTAATGTCGCTGGGAGGCTGCAGATGACGGCCCAAGTACTTGGGTCCCTGCCACCCACGTGGGAGATCCGGATGGAGTTCCTGGTTCCTGGTTTTGGGTTGGCCCAGCGTGGGCAGTTGAATGCATTTGGTGAACAAACCAAACTAGCGAATGGGAGATCTCCCTCTGTCGTCACGAAGTCATTCAAGTAAATAAATTCTTAAAAAATTAAGGAAAAGTGCATGATGAGATGCAGGAAGTCAAGGACTCTTAGATCAGGATGACTGGGATTCAGGGAAGGGTTGGAAAATGGGGATTTAAGGGAGGCTGGGCCAGGGATGCTGGAATGCCCTAGGGGAGGAGATATGCTTGGTTGGAATTTGTCTTTTTTGGAATTTTATCTTCTAGAGCTAGTTTGACCTTTCTGGAGACCGTAAATCCCAGGAGCTTGCAGAAACTTTCCTATGCCTGCGTTTTTGAGAGAGCAGGTCCCTATCTTTGATTAGATTAAAACACCTGTAAAAAGTGCTCAGCTGCATGAGTGCTGACCTGTTTGACCACATGATCTGGGGGGGAGTAGGTAGGGCGGGCAACAAGACAGCTGTGTTATTATATTTTATGCCACTTGAAATATGCATTTCGTATCTACTTTAAGCTGAGCTAATATGTTTTATTCAGGGATTCATGAAAATGATCTGAGAACATAACCATGTCTCTGAAGATCTGTTTTTTTTTTTTTTTACATTTTTTTTATTTAGTAAATATAAATTTCCAAAGTACAGTTTACGGATTACAATGGCTCCCCCCCCATAATTTCCCTCCCACTTGCACCCCTACCATCTCCTGCTCCCTCTCCCATTCCATTCACATCAAGATTCATTTTCAATTATCTCTATATACAGAAGATTGATTTAGTATATATTAAGTAAAGATTTCATCAGTTTGCACCCACACAGAAACACAAAGTGTAAAATACTGTATCAGTACTAGTTATAGCATTACTTCACATTGGACAACACATTAAGGGCAGATCCCACATGAGAAGTAAGTACACAGTGACTCCTGTTGTTGACTTAACAAATTGACACTCTTGTTTATGGCGTCAGTAATCTCCCTAGGCTCTAGTCATGAGTTGCCAAGGCTATGGAAGCCTTTTGAGTTCGCCGACTTCGATCTTGTTCTGACAGGGTCATAGTCAAAGTGGAAGTTCTCTCCTCCCTTCAGAGAAAGGTACCTCCTTCTTTGATGGCCCTGTTGTTTCCACTGGGATCTCACTTGCAGAGATCTTCCTTCCTTCCTTCCTTCCTTCCTTCCTTCCTTCCTTCCTTCCTTCCTTCCTTCCTTCCTTCCTTCCTTCCTTCCTTTCTTTCTTTCTTTCTTTCTTTCTTTCTTTTCAGGCAGAGTGGACAGTGAGAGAGACAGAGAGAAAGGTCTTCCTTTGTCGTTGGTTCACCCTCCAATGGCCGCCACGGCTGGTGCGCTGTGGCCAGCACCCCGCGCTGATCCGAAGGCAGGAGCCAGGTACTTATCCTGGTCTCCCATGCGGGTGCAGGGACCAAGCACTTGGGCCATCCTCCACTGCACTCCCGGGCCATAGCAGAGAGCTGGCCTGGAAGAGGGGCAACTGGGACAGAATCCGGTGCCCCGACCAGGACTAGAACCCGGTGTGCCGATGCCACTTAGGTGGAGGATTAGCCTATTGAGCTGCGGCGCCGGCGCAGAGATCTTTCATTTAGGTCTTTTTTTTTTTTTTTTTTTTTTTTTTTTCTTCCAGAGTGTCTTGGCTTTCCATGCCTAAAATACTCTCATGGGCTCTTCAGCCATATCCAAATGCCTTAAGGGCTGATTCTGAGGCCAGAGTGCTATTTAGGACATCTGCCATTCTATGAGTCTGCTGTGTATCCCGCTTCCCATGATGGATCGTTCTCTCCCTTTTTGATTCTATCAGCTAGTATTAGCAGACACAACTTGTTTGTGTGATCCCTTTGACTCTTAGACCTATCAGTGTGATCAATTGTGAACTGAAATTGATCACTTGGACTAGTGAGATGGCATTGGTACATGCCACCTTGATGGGATTGTATTGGAATCCCCTGGAGATCTTTTTAAAAAGTGTGCATCTCCTTAAAGGGTGGGAGAGAGAAGTACCTTCCACCTGCTGATTCACCTACTGGGGTACAGGTCAAAGCCAGGAGCCCAGAACTCCATCTGGGTCTCCCATGTGGGAGGCAGGGACCCATGCGCTTGAGCCACTGACTGCTTCCTCCCAGCCTATGCATTGACATGAAGCTAGTTGGGAAGGGAGCAGCCAGGACTGGAATTGCCACTCCTATTTGGGATGCAGATGAGGCAAGTAGCGGCTCAACCTGTTGTGCCAGGACACAAGCCTCTGAAGATTATTCAGAGTGGGAACCTCCAAAGCAAGTCAGTGGTGGTTTTCTTTTCTCTTTTAAAAGCAGTAAATGAATGAAGGTTTCTCAAGCCTGACTGCATTGCTCAGAATTATCTGGGTTCCTATTAAAAATATAGATTTGGCCCCCCCTCCCCACTTAGCTTTTGAAAGAAAAACTTCTCCATCTGGAGCCATGGAATGAGTATTGCAGGCAGAGACCACAGGATTCACTTTCTGACAGCCTCTGAGGTTTTTCTTTTTATTAATTTTTAAAATTTATTCATTTGAAAGGCAGAGAGACAGAGATAGGGATCTTCATTGGAGCTGGAACTCAGGGATTCTCCTATGGGGTGGATGTAGGTGCTTTAACCATTAGACCAGAGTTTGCCACATTTGTGTCATCTTTAAATTTTAATATATTTTAAATGAAAACTGTGTAGTTATTTCATCAGAAAACCACAACACTATTTCTGGTCATGAGAATCTCATTTTGGAAACATTAAAAGATACAGAAGTCAAGAAACTGCTCCCTATTCCCATAATTATGAGATGACTCCTTCAGGCATCACACATATACTTCATAATTTGCATTATATTCTATGTACAGTTTTATGTTCTTTTTCACTTAGCTATCGTAGGTACTTTTCGATGTAGTTAAGTTCTTGCAACCGTCATTATTGTTGTTTTACAGGTTAAACTGCTGCTTGTGATGCCATGTTGGAGTTCCCAGCTTCTCTGCTATGTGCCTGGAAGGCAGCAGATGGTGGCCTAAGCAAACACTTAGGCCCCTGCCACCTATGTGGGAGACCTAGATGGGGTTCCAGGCTTCTGATGTTGGCTTGGCCCAGCCCTGGCCTTTGCAGCCATTTGTAGTTCTTTCAACCAGTGGATAAAAGATCATGCTCTCCTCTCTCTCTCTGCTACTCTGCCTTTCCATTAAGTTAATAAATAAATCTTTGAAAAATCCAGTGAAACCATACATTCGATTCTATGGATATACTGTAATTAATTACATTGGATCCCCATTGTTAACATTTGATTCTTTTCAATTTTTGGTTATTTTAGCAGTGATAGTCACTTCTCTGATTCTTTCCCTAGAATAAATTTCCAAATGATGGAATCAAAAGTTACTCAAATGCATTTAAAAAATCTCATGTTCACAAATCTTTTTTAAAAAAGGATTGATTTATTTGAAAGAGTTACAGAGAGGTAGAGAGAGAGAGAGAGAGAGGAAGAGAGAAAGAAAGAAGTCTTCCATCCACTGGTTCAATCCTCAAATGGCTGCAACAGCCAGAGCTGAGCTAATCCAAAGCCAGGAGCCAGAAGCTTCTGAGTCTCCCATGTGGGTATAGGGGCCCAAGGACCTAAGCCATCATCTACTGCTTTTCCAAGCACATTAGCAGGGAGCAGGATTTTGTTTTTTAAAGATTTATTTATTTATTTGAAAGACAGAGTTACACAGAGAAAGAGAAGGAGAGAGGGAGAGGGAGAGGGAGAGGGAGAGGGAGAGAGAGAGAGAGATGGATGTCTCCCATCCACTGGTTCACTCCCCAGTTGTCCGCAATGGCAGGAGCTGTGCCGATTCAAAGCCAGGAGTTTCTTTTAGGTCTCCCACATGGGTGCAGGGGCCCAAGCAGTTGGGCCATCTTCTACTGCTTTCCCAGGCCATAGCAGAGAGCTGGATTGGAAGAGGGGCAGCCGGAACTAGAACCGGCGCCCATATGGGATGCCGGCACTGGAGGCAGCAGCCCCCAGGGAGCGGGATTTGAAGTGGAACAGCTGGGCCTCCAACGGTGCCCTGTGAGATGCTGGCACTGCAGGCCAGGGCTTTGACCTGCTGTGCTAGTCTTGCTATTGGAGTCTTAGCTGCTCCACTTGCAATCCAGCTTCCTGCTAATGGTCCTGGGAAAGCAATGGAAGATGTCCCAAGTACTTGGGCCCTTGCACCCACATGGCAGACCTGGAAGAAACACCTGGCTTTGGATCTGCCTGGCTCCAGCCATTGTGGCCATTTGGGGAGTAAACCAGATGGAAGGTCTCTCTCTCCTCCCTCTCTGTGTCTCTTTCTCTATAGCTCTGCCTTTCAAATAAAATCTCTCTTTTTTTTAAAGTTTAAGAATTATTTAAAAAAAAAAACTTGAGCCATTGTTAATGTCTCCCTTCATGTGCTTTAGCAAGAAGCTGGATTGAAAGCAGAGCTGGGTCCTGAAACCAGGCACTTGGAAATGGGATGCAGGTGTCCCAAGTGATGTTGTGATAACTGTGCTAAATGCCCAACATATCTTCTTACTGCCATCTTCGGTAGAGGAAAATGATCACTTCTGAAGGATCTATTGCATTCTCTGATTTCAGTGGTTCTCAAACCTTTAATGAATATAAAAATCACCTGGAGAGCTTGTTAAAATTCCATTTTCTCAAGTCCTAGACCCAGCTGTTTGGACCCATTAACTCTGGAGTGAGGCCTAGGAATCTGTAGTTTTAATACACTCCCCTGTGTGTTTGATAAAGACAGTCTTGGAACCACACTTTGAGAAATGCTTTTTAAATCAATATTAAACAGACTCAGGAGGTTTAGATTACTTGTCAAGAGCTATTCATGCATCTGATAACGAGAATTTGAAGTCAGCTATCTGTGTCTTCAGGGCCCTTGTTTTCTTGATTATTTCAGAATTTCTCAAACCTTCTCACTGATGTGTCCCTGATGACTGTAGAAAGTGAATTCCTACCGACCTTACTGTAACCCTTTAAGAAATAGCTGAAAATGACATAGGGAACTTTTTTAAAAAATATTTTACTTATTTTACTTGAATGTCAGAGTTACTGAGAAGGAGGGAGGAAGGGGGGGGAGAGGTCTTTCATCTGCTCGTTCACTCCCCAGATGGCAGAGTTGAGCCAATCCAAAGACAGGAGCCTGGAGCTTCTTCTGGGTCTCCCACATGGGTGCAGGGTCCAAAGACTTGGGCCATCCTCCACTGCTTTCCCAGGCCGTAGCAGAGAGCTGGATCAGAAGAGGAACAGCCGGGACTCAAACCGGCGCCCATGTGGGATGTTGGCACTGCAGGCAGTGGCTTTACCCACTACGTAACAGTGCCAGCACATAGGGAACTTCTAAGAAAACCTCTCATCAGAAATTGTGCATTTTAAATTACATTGCGTTATATAGACTATGTAAGACAGTTTCAGTCATTTGCTAGTTCAGTTTGCTTCCTGTTTCCTGACCGTCCCATGACCTCTCTGAGTATCACAGGGCCACCTGTGGTACTGGCAGCTGTTGCCAGGAGGCAGGTGCCTTCTGCTCCAGTGTGGTGTGTCACTCATGCAGGGGTACATTCTGGGCTCCTGGGGGAAGGGCCTGGCCATGCACAACTCCTTTTTGAGTCTTGGAGGAGAAGCATCACTTTGGACTACTCAGTGTATAGGAGCAGAAAGTGGGGGACCTGACCAAAAGACATCTATTCAGTAGATGGGTTCCACTGTTCTGAGAAAAGTGCTGGGGCTAGTTTTGGGGTGAGCCTTTTCAATTTTTTTCTTCATATCTGTAATTCTTTTTTTAAATTTATTTTATTTAATGAACATAAATTTCCAAAGTACAGCTTATGGATTACAATAGCTTCCCCCCCCCCATAACTTCCCTCCCACCCACAACACTCCCCTCTCCCAGTCCCTCTCCCCTTCCATTCACATCAAGATTAATTTTCAATTCTTTTCATATACAGAAGATCAATTTAGCATATATTAAGTAAAGATTTCAACAGTTTGCTCCCACACAGAAACACAAAATGTAAAATACTATTTGAGTGCTAGTTATAGCATTAATTAAACACCTAAGAGTAATTGTGTATTAATTACAGAGTTCAACTAATAGTTTTAAGTAGAACATAAAAAATACTAAAAGGGTAAAGTATTAAGTTATTTTTTTTTGTTTGTTATATAGTTATTTTTTTTATTTAACAAATGTGAATTTACAAAGTGCAACTTTTGTATTGTTGTGGCTCCCCCACCCCACCCTCCCTCCCTCCCTCCCGTGGCCCTCCCCTCTCCCACTCCCATCCC
Source organism: Oryctolagus cuniculus (assembly GCF_051225735.1). Classification (NCBI taxonomy): domain Eukaryota; kingdom Metazoa; phylum Chordata; class Mammalia; order Lagomorpha; family Leporidae; genus Oryctolagus; species Oryctolagus cuniculus. The sequence goes on along the minus strand of NC_142870.1, from coordinate 75,633,328 downwards.
GCCCTTCATCGAGTTTCATTTTCAATTACCTTCATATACCTTTTCAATTTTTAAGCTCATTCTAAGATGCAATTTTATGCCCATTTACTTTTTTCCTTCTCTATTAATCCTATCCCTCCCCTCTTTCTTTTTTTTTTTTTTAACTCATCCCTTTTTAGTAGTAGCCTGTATTATGGTGTGCCCTTACATATTTCAACTAGTACATCCTAAACAGTTTTTCATTATTTACCAAGTTGAACACCTGCTATATGTCAGGTTGACTTTAGGCTCTAGGAGTATGAAAAATTATGATTCACTTTGAGAATTAATTTACTGCCATATGTTGGTTTGGATTATACTATCTGTTTTTTCAAAGTTTTATTTACTTACTTGTTTCAAAGGCAGAGTGACACAGAGAGAAAGAGGGACACACACAGAGAGAGACCTGCTGGTTCACTTCTCAAATGCCCACAACAGTCAGGGCTGGGCCATGCCAAAGCCGTGAGCCTGGAGCTCCATCTGATCTCTCAAGTGGGTGGCAGGGACCCAAACACTTGGACCGTCATCTGCTGCCTCCTGGGTGCATTATCAAGAATGCCAGATCAGAAGTGGAGTAGCCAGGGCTCCATCCCAGGCACTCCGCTAGGGGATGCGGGCATCCCCAGTGTCGGCTTGGCCTGCTACATCACAACACCAACCCCTGATTTTAAAAACAACAAAACAAAACTAATTTTAGATTTCTGGAAAAATTGTAAAAATGGTACAGGAAGTTTGCCTGATTTTCCCTAATGTTAGCCTTTTTGGTAACTGGTACATTTATCAGTGCTATTAACTGAATTATAGACTTTGAAGTTCATCAGTTTTCCTATTGATGTCATTATTTTTTGTTTTCTGTTGCTGTTGAGGATTCTCCATTACATTTAGTTGTTATTTCTCTTAGTCTCCTCCAGTTTGAAATTGTTTCTCACTTTTTCCTTGTCTTTAATGATTTTACTACTCTTGATGAGTGCCAGTTAGTTATTTTGTGGAATGAATTTGATGTTTTCTGATTCTGGTAATGAAGCTTGATCATTGTTGGAGATCCGTTATGTGTATCTCTATTATAAAGTTTCTGCCTTGTGGTCCGTGTTGCAGCTTAGTGGGTAAAGCTGCTGCCAGCAATGCTGGCATCCCATATGGGGGTCAGCTGGCATCCTGGCTGCTCTACTTCCAATCCAGCTCCCTGCTAACGGTCTGGGAAAAGCAGTGGAAAATGGCCCAAGTGCTTGGGCCCCTGCCACCTGGATGAAGCTACTGGTTTAGGCATGGCTTAGCCCTGGCAGTTGCAGCCACTTGGAGAGCGAACCAGTGGATGGAAGATCTCCCACTCTCTATCTCTCCCTCTGTCTCTGTAACTCTACTTTCAAATAAATACTTTTTTTAAAAAGTTACTTTATTTTCCTCTGTAGTTGCTAATTATTTTGGGGGAGTTACTTTGATACCGTGTAAGCTCTGTTTATCCTCAGATTTTCATCCATTAATTTCAGATACATAGGTGGATATTGTCTGCAACAGTTGTTATTGTGATGTTTGCCTAATGGTGATTTTTCCCCCCATCTTCCACTTTCTTATGAATTGGAAGTTGACTGTAAGAAAGAGCTGTTCTTTCCTTCCCGTTCATTTTTTTAATCATTTGTATAAGTATGGACGCATGGATATTCATTTTAATCTGTAAGTTAATATACAGTGCCAGCATTATTTATTTTGTTGCTCAAATGCTTCCTGATTTAGCTGTTAGGTCACTCTTTTAGTTGAAATGACTTATACATGTAAAAACAGACATATTTCTGTCTCGTCTCTGCCCCTGCCCAGGGGACTGTTGCTCCTTTAGGATTAGGCAGTGTCATTCAGCTACTTTGTAAAGGAGTTGTATCTGGGAGAATGAAAGTGGGACAATGTGTGTGCAAATAGTTAGCTTCCAGGAGCTCTGCATGAGTAAAAGGAGCAGCAAAATGTCAACTTTTCCACCAGTAACCACAGGGAGGCTCAAGGGAGTAGGATTACGGAAGTGGGACTATGCCTGGCCCCCTCAGACACCGTCTGCCTGCAGATTGTCAAATGGGCTCAGAGATGGCAGAATTCTTATATATATATATATATATATATATATATATATATATATTTAAGATTTATATATTTATTTGAAAGGCAGAGTTAAGGAGAGAGAAGGAGAGAAAAGATATTTCCATTCACTGGTTCACTCCCCAAATGGCCACAATGAACAGGGGCTGGGCCAGGTTGAAGCCAGGAGCCTAGAGCTTCCAGGTCTCCCACGTGGGTGCAGGGGCCCAGGCACTTGGGCCATCCTCCGCTGCTTTTCCAGGTGCATTAGCAGGGAGCTGTATCAGAAATGGAGCAGCAAGGACTCGAACTGGTGCCCATAGGGGATGCTGGCAATGCAGGCTGTTGCTTTAACCTGTTGTGCCACAGCGCTGGCTCCAAGAATACTTATTTTAATTCTCTGAAAGAAGATGACGCTTTTCTCCCTGATGCAGAAGTGCTTAGTAAATATTTGTAGAGTGATGCTTGGTGTCTCCTCACCCCTCAGGGTGATGTAAAAATGTGTGTGCTTGGAGATTGTCCAAGATGATACCTAGCATTCATGTTGCTCTACCTTTTGTCATGGTTTACCCTTTTCACTGGATATTATTATTATTGAAACATTCAAGTATACACAAAAGTATAGAGAATGTAAATGGGCCCTCAGTTACCTGTCACCTATCTTCAGTACTCAGTATTTCACCATTTTTTTTTAAAAAAAGATTTATTTATTTAAGAGGCAGAGTTGAGAGAGAGAGAGAGAGAGAGATGTTTCAACTGCTGATTCACTCCCCAAGTGACTGGGACTTCCAGAGATGAGCCAAGTCCCAGGATCTTCATCCAGGTCTCCCACATGTATAGCAGGGGGCCAAGCACTTGGGCCATATTCCATTAGTAGGTACATTAGCAGGGAGCTAGATGGGAAGTGGAGCAGCTAGGACTTGAACTGGTGCCTATATGAGATGCCGGATTTACAGGCAGCAAGTCTTAACCCGCTGTGCCACAGCACCAACCCCAATATTTTACCAATCTTATTTCATCTATTTCTGTACTTTGGAGTGGGGCAGGGGTTAGCCAATTGATAAGCAAATTGGAGATACTAAGATCTAGGACAAGAATGAATTAATTTCTGAGAACAAGGACTTTACTTCCCTTTATCTTCCTTTGTGCCTAGCGCTATGCCTGAAGAGAACAGATACTCAGAAAAGACTGGTTAAATTGAGGGGAGGAAAAGAAAAATGTGAAAACATTATCATTTTGTACTAACTCCAGCCTTCTGAAATGGAAAAAGGTGGTGACTCTTGCTCCAAACCAACTTCTTTTATGTTGCCTGAGTTTGTTTTGTAGTTGATTCTCTTGCCACTTAAAAAAAAAAAAAGATGTATTTGAAAGGCAGGAAGACAGAGAAAGGGGGGTAGGAAAGGAAGGGAGGGAAGGAGGGAGAGAGGGGGAGAGGGAGAGAGAGGGACAGAGGGGGAGAGAGAGAAAGAGAGAAAGAAAGAGAGAAAGAAAGAGAGAAAGAGAAAGGAAAGAAAGGAAGAAAGAGAAAGGAAGAGAAAGGAAGAGGAAGGAAGGAAGGAAGGAAGGAAGGAAGGAAGGAAGGAAGGAAGGAAGGAAGGAATTAAGAAATTGATCTTCCATTCACTGGTTCATTCCACAAAGGCCACAACAGCTGGGTCTGAGCCAGGCAAATGCCAGGAACCAGCCAGGAGCTCTGTCTGGGTCTCCTGTACGGATGTCAGGCGCCCAAGACTTGGGTCATCTGCTGCTGCTTTCCTAGGCACATTAGCCCGAAGCTGGATGTGAAACGGAGTACTCTGGACTTGAACTGGCACTCTGATATGGGATTCCTTAACTGGCTGCCTTAAAGCTGGCTCCTCCCTTGTCACTTTAAAAAAAACTTGATTGAAAAGAAAATAACTCTGGGCCTGTTGTTAGAGTTCAGGGTTCTCTAAATTACCTAAATGTTAATGTAAATAAGTATAATCTGGTGGCATTTTTTTTCAGAACATCACCCAGGAGTCATTTGCCCTAAATATAACTTTCCTTAAAAATGTCATTTCTTCCATTATAGCAGTAATATGAATGCATACTCACTGAGAAAAAAAATCATCTGTAATTCAGCATGCAATTCCAGAGATAACATCATCTTGGCTAATATGCTGAAATGTCTTGTCACTAATCACATTGGTGACCACAGACAATAAATCTTTGTGTTCCTGGGACTGCACCAGTAGTGTTTGGATGTGTCATCTTACTAACCTTTTACAGTAATGTGGTGAGATGAGTCTCCCCCCACCCCCCATTTTGAGTCTGGAGAAATACACTAAGAGGGTTTACCTTAGTCATTTAGCAAATAAGCAATGGGTGAGGGTGGGAGATACATAACTCCAGAAATGTGTGATAAACAAGGAAACTCCACCTTTTTTGGAAAAATAGATTATGTGTTTCTTTGAAATTCAGTGATAGAGAAGGAGAGACAGGGAGAGACAGATCTTTGATCCGTTGGTTCACTCCCCCAGATGGCCGCAATGGCTGGGGTTGAACCAGGCCAAAGCCAGGAGTCGGGAGCTTCTTCTAGGTCTTCCACATGGGCATCAGGGCCCAAGCACTTGGGGCCATCTTCCACTGCTTTCCAAACCATTAGCATGGAGCTGGATCAGACATGGAGCAGCCAGGACACAAACTGGTGCCCTTATGGGATGCTGGCCCCACAGGCATAGACTTTACTCAGTATGTCATAATGCTGGCCCTGAAACTTAACCTTTTTAAAAATTATTTTTTATTTATTTGAGAGGCAAGGAGAGTGGGAATGCTCTGGCTTACTACTTAAATCTCCTGCAATAGCCAGGACTTGGCTGAGCCAAACCAGGAGCTGGGAACTCAGTTCAGGTCTCCCACATGGGTGGAAGGGACCCAGTGGCATGAGCCATCAGGGCCACCTCCCAGGGTGTACATTAGCAGGGAGATGGAGTCCTGAGCCCCAGTCAGGTATCAAGCACTCTGATGCTAGGACACAGGGGTCTTACCCCTAGGCAGCACACCTTCCTGAAGCCTCACTCAGCTATCTTCATGCTACATGTTTGTGTCGTTAGTTTTGGAGAGGGCTCTGAAGCTTAGGGAAAGGGGTAAGTGATTATTTTTAATTGGGCCAGACATAGTCTCAGGAAGTTGCTAAATGAAGGACTAATTATTAAGTGATCATTAATAATGGATCTTTGCTTTGAACAAATTTCATAGACAGCAGTTTAGTAATGTTAGTTTATGAATAGCCATGGCTCTTTACTTCTTGCATAGGTTTTTTTTTTTCTGTTTAGAACAGTTTTAGGTTCATATTAAAATTGAGCAGAAAGTAGAGAGATTTACCATATAGCCCCTGCCTTGAGTAGATTTTCAGTTTTATTTATTTATTTAAAGATTTACTTATTTATTTGAAAGGCAAAGTTACAGAGAGAGAAGGGAAGGAAGAAAGAGGGAGGGTGGGAGGGAAGAGGTCAGTCGGTCTATAATCTGCTGGTTCACTCCCTAGTTGGGCGCAACAGCTGGAGCTGCTCCGATCAGAAGCCATGTGGGTCTCCCACATGGGTGCAGGGGTCCAAGAACTTGGGCCATCTTCTGCTTTCCCAGGCCATAGCAGAGAACTGGATCAGAAGTGGAGCAGCCGGAATTTGAACTGGTGCCGATATGGGATGCCAGCACTGCAGGTGGCGGCTTTATCCCCTATGCCACAGTGCCAGCCCCTCAGTTTTATTTTTCATGGATGCATAAAAATACATATTAATAGGGTACCGTGTGATTTTTTTAATTTAATTTTTATTTATTTTTTGACAGGCAGAGTGGATAGAGAGAGAGACAGAGAGAAAGGTCTTCCTTTGCCGTTGGTTCACCCTCCAATGGCTGCCGTGGCCCGCGCGCTGCGGCCGGCGCCCTGCGCTGATCCAAAGGCAAGAGCCAGGTGCTTTTCCTGGTCTCCCATGGGGTGCAGGGCCCAAGCACTTGGGCCATCCTCCACTGCACTCCCTGGCCACAGCAGAGAGCTGGCCTGGAAGAGGGGCAACCGGGACAGAATCCGGCGCCCCGACTGGGACTAGAACCTGGTGTGCCGGCGCCGCTAGGCGGAAGATTAGCCTATTGAGCTTGGCGCCAGCGTCTGTGTGATATTTTGATGCATGTATACATTGTGTAATGTTCAGATAGGGTAAACATATCTGTGTGCTCAAACATTTATCCTTTGTTTATGGTGAAAACATGAAAAATCTTTCGAGCTACTTTTTATTTTTTAGAGAAATGTACAGCACATTATCTATAGTTATTCAGTTGTGAAATAGGACACAGAACTTCTTCCTCTTACCTAACTATAATTTAACACTTGTTAATCTTTCTCCATCCCTACCTCCCCCAACTCTCCCTAGCCATGGTAACCACTATTTTACTCTCTGTTTCTATGAGTTCAGCTTTTTTAGAGTCCACGCATGAGAGTAAGATGGTGAGGCACTTGCCTTTCTGTGCTTGGTTTATTTCACTTAACATGATGTCCTCCAGTTCCATCCACATTTTGCAAATGACAAGATTGCATCCTTTTTTATGACTGAATAGACTTCCATTTTGTGTAGGTACCACATTTCCTTTATCCATTCATCAGTGGATGGATGCTTAGGTCGTTTCCTCTTCTTGGATATTCTAAATAGTGCTGCTTTAAATATGGGAGTACACATAACCTCTTTGGCAGACTGGTTTCAGTTCCTTTGAAGATGAATCCTGTATTCTGATTTCTGGATCAGTGCGAATTCTCTTTGCAATTTTTTTTAAGAACTTCCATGCTGTTTTCCCTAATGGCCGTTCTAATTCACAATTTATTTGGGTGGGTTTTAAGATCTCTAGCTGAGGGCCAGCGTTGTGGTTTAGCGGGTAATGCCACTGCCTGCAGTGTTGGCATCCCATATGGGTGCCGATTTGAATCCTGGCTGCTCCACTTCCAGTCCAGCTCTCTGCTATGGCCTAGGATAGCAGTAGAAGATGGCCCAAGTCTTTGGGCCCCTGCACCCACGTGGGAGACCTGGAAGATACTCTTGGCTCTTGGCTTTGGATCCATGCAGCTCCGGCTGTTGCAGCCATCTGGGGAGTACACCAGTGGATGGAAGACCTCTCTCTCTCTCTGCCTCTGCCTCTCTGTAATTCTTTCTTTCAAATAAATAAATAAATCTTAAAAAAGTAAATGGACTATATATATATATACACACACATATATATATAAACTTCAATTCTTTGCTTCAAAATAAATTTATAAAAAACAAAAAAACAAAAGATCTCTAGCTGGATGGATGTTCTTTAAGATCTTGTCCCTCCATAAATAGCTTGTAGAAAAGCAAAGTTTGCAGTCAGAATTATTTAGGAGAGATTTTTATTAAAAAAAAAAAATTCAGTATTTAAGTGTCCTACAATTCTGTGATTGGCCCCATGAGGGAAGAACAGACCTCCAGGAAGGCATCTGAATACAATCTCAAGGAAAGGGACAGGAAGGTGTTGGGGAGAGGCAGGAGGCTGCCACAGGGAACCCGCATATTTTAGGGGACTATGCTGGGCACACCCAGGCACCAAGGATAGAAAAGAGGATGTGTCCATATGCAAGATGTGGCAGGAACACCGCCTGTGGCACTGACCACCTGGGCTCAGGCCCCCTGTTGTGCCACTTTCTAGGTCTTGGGCAAGCACAGTCTCTCACAGGGTTGCCGTGAGAAATCAGTTAATACAAGTGATTTAAGCCCAGTGCCTGGCACAGAGTAAGTGCACAGATAAATCACTCTTCTTACTAGCTGTTATTACTGTGTCAGCCCCGCTGCCTGTGCTCTTCCTAGGACACCCAACACTGCACATACTGTTGAATTGCACTCTGGGTGGGCGTTCTCCTCTGTGCTCTAACCTAAGTACCTAACCTCCATTTACATTTGTACCATTGTGTTTAGAGAGAAACGTTTTCTAGATTAAAATTAACCTAGAACTGAATCTTTGGACTACTACTTGTGAGTAAGGTTGAAACTCTTTTGAGAGTAGCTACATTGTTTTATTTTTTTTCTGCTATTTTCCCCCCACTTCTTATTTTTACGAAAGCAACTTTGTTTTCACTATAAAAGTTCTATATTACAAACTACATAGATAAATGTATGCAGATATAAAATTGGATAATATACATACCATACTATTCTAAGATGTAATCTTAAACACAGTGCTGTGGTCCTACCTGTGTCTCTGGTATATGGACTGTTGACCTGCTGTATTGGGATTCTCTTGCACCTCTCCAACACCCTTCCCCCCACCTTCCCATTGTATGATGTGCCCCATGGCAGTGCCTCCTTGAGAATGTAGCATTTATTCCTGCTGTTGAGGGCTGTGTTTTCCTAGGTCTCACAGAGAATAAGAGCATTTGACTTTTCTCTTATTTTCTCATTAGGTCAAAATACACTTCAATGACAAGGTTTCACATTTTGCTGACCTCCTCTGCAAGCTGTGCCTGAAAGGGACAAAGCGGAAGAGAAATCATGAGGGCTGTTTTTTAAGAGTTTACTCAACTCACTATTGGGACATTTACAGTCAGCCCCGCCCCCCCCCCCCCTTCTTTTCTGTGTATCTGGTAGTGACTTTGTTCTTGGGTGACAGACGGCATGGGTGGTAACCCACAAGGAGCTTCTGTGATGTGTAGTTGCTTGGAAGCTTCTACCTTGAAACCACATTTTTCTGATCTCTGAACCCTGAGAATGGCCATTACTGTTAGTCAAGGTCTGCTGGGGATAGGAGTTCAGGTTGTACTACGGTGAATCATTTCATGTTTCTGTTTGAAACGACAGCATGTCTTTGTGATTGCCTTTTAGAGACCACTGGAGCAGAACTGCTGAACAGAAGCGAGCATTGCGTCCTCGGTTGCCATCCAGTTTGCAGTCAGATTGGAAAAATTTAATCTGAAACCTCCTTTCCACGTTCTAAGACATGGGCTTCCACCCGACTTTCCACCTGTCCTACAGATTGCGATTGCTCTTGCTTTTTACCCTGTGCCTGATGGTGGTGGGGTGGGCCACCAGTAACTACTTTGTGGGTGCTCTCCAAGAAATTCCTAAAGCAAAGGATTTCAATAACGCCCTAGCTCTGGGGAAGGAGGAAACTCTGACTAATGAAGCATCCGTGAAAAAAGCAGAACTTGAAAACTGTCCTTCTGTGTCTCCATACCTCAGTAAGTGTTCCTTTTTCATAAGTTGTGTGTAAATTTTTAATTTAAATGTACCATGTACAGAAAAGTACAACCATCAGAAGTGTATAGCTAAGTTAAGTTTCACAGAATGAACACGCCCCTGATCTCACTATGAACCCTGGAAGTTCCCATGCTTCTTTCTGGCACTACCATGGCTTCCAGATTGCAACACCAGGGGCCAGTGTTGTGGCTCAGTGGGTTAAGCTGCCACCTGTGATGCTGGCATCCTCCATGAGCACCAGTTCCAGTCCTGGCTGCTCCACTTCTGATCCAGCTCCCTCCTAACATGTCAGGGAAAGTGGTGGAAGATGGGCCAAATGTTTGGGCCTCTGTCACACACATTCAGCCTAGCCATTGTAGCCATTTGATGAATGAACCAGGAGTGAACCAGGTGATAGAAGATTAATCTCAATCTCTGTCTCTCTCCTTCTCTTTCTGTAACTCTGCCTTTCAAATAAAAAAAAATAAATCTTTTGGCCAGCGCTGTGGCTCACTAGGCTAATCCTCCGTCTTGCTGCGTCGGCACACCAGGTTCTAGTCCAGGTTGGGGTGCCGGATTCTGTCCTGGTTGCCCCTCTTCCAGGCCAGCTCTCTGCTGTGGCCAGGGAGTGCAGTGGAGGATGGCCCAAGTACTTGGGCCCTGCACCCCATGGGAGACCAGGAGAAGCACCTGGCTCCTGCCATCAGATCAGCACGGTGCGCTGGCCGCCGCGTGCCAGCCGCGGCGGCCATTGGAGGGTGAACCAACGGCAAAGGAAGACCTTTCTCTCTGTCTCTCTCTCTCACTGTCCACTCTGCCCGTCAAAAAAAAAAAAAAAAAATCTTTAAATAAAAAGATTGCAACACCAGGGGCAGGAGTGTGATGCAGGGATTAGTCACTGTAACCCATATTGGAGTGCCTGGTTTGAATCCCAGCTACTCTGTTTCCCATCCTGGGTCCTGATAATGCAGTCTTGGAAGGCAGCCGGTGATGGCTCAAGTAGTTGGGTCCCTGCCACCCTTGTGGGGGACCTGAAATGCATTCCAGCATCCTGTTTCAGCCTGGCCCAGCCTTGGCCCTGGGGAATGAACCAGTGGATGGATGAGACCTCCATTTCTGTGTCTCTGTCTTTTGAATAATAAAAAGAACAAAATTCTGTGTTTTTGTTTCTGTTTTTAGATTGTAACGCTGTACATTAGATTTTTCCTCTCTTGGAACTTCACAAATGGGAAACATACCTTGTATATTCTTTTATTATTATTATTTTTTAAATTTTATTTATTTATTTGACAAGTAGAGTTAGACAGTGAGAGGGAGAGACAGAAAGGTCTTCCATCTGCTGGTTCACTCACCAAGTGGCTGCAAGGGTTGGAGCTAGGCCGATCTGAAGCCAAGAACCAAGAGCCAGGGGCTTCTTACAGGTCTCCCACACAGGTGCAGGGGCCCAAGCGCTTGGGCCATCTTCTGCTTTCCCAGGCCATAGCAGAGAGCTGGATTGGAAGTGGAGCAGTCAGGACTCGAACCGATGCCACTGCTGTAGGCAAATTAAGCTACTGTGCCACAGGTTTAGCCCCTGTATATTCTTGTGTTTGGCTTTGGTGGCTCAAACATTTTTGTGAGGTCTGTTCACATGGTTGCATGTGGGTATAATTTGTTGCTGTTTGTATGTAATATTCTGTTAGTGACTATATCCAGTTTTAGTATCCAGCCACAGATCTCAGCAGCATGCAGTAATAGGCTCCATGATATAAACTGCTGGATCTGCTCCATGTGTCTGTTGTCCTGAGACAAGTGGGCAAGCCTGGGCATGTTGTTCTTGTGGATCAGCGGAGCACAAGAGCTCCAGGGAGAAAGCCAGCACATTCATACCTCTCCGTGTGTCAAGTCTGTTAGCCACCCCCTGGCCAGGCGTGTGGAGTCGGAGGGCAGGGATGAGATTTTTGATGCTGTCTTCAGTGTTTATTTCTAATATGTGTTGTATGTTTTGATTCTCCTTTGATGTCTTGCCTTTTAGCTAAGCAGTAAATTCATTTTAGTATTCATGATAAATTTGACAGAAAAAACTCCTCTCAGTGTTAGTTCTCACATGTAAGGGTACTTTAAGAAGTTTGTGGAAAATGTGTATTATGAAAAGAAAAAAGATGCATAAATTTCAAAATTTTTTTACACCAGAATTGATTTATCTTTTACTTCCATTTTCCACGAAATTTTTGAAGTACCTGTGTGTCTTCACTCTCCAGAAGAGCAAAGTGCCTGTAGTTCTCCTGAGCCTCCTGAGCCTTTGTGTTATTTCCTCTTTCTGGAACGCCGTTTCTCAAGCCATGTCTGCCTGGTCCGTTCTTGTTTAGTCACTGAAATGTTTCTGGGACTGCATTAGCTGCAGTTACTCTTACGTTCCCTGTGTGCAGCTGTCGTGCCTCTATTACTGTTGTTTGCTCCCAGTCTGCTCTTACGTTTGCCTTTCTTCTTCAGCAGACAGTGGGCAAGGAGGATGTAGGCGGTTATCTTTTCCAGCTCTTCCAAGTCCAGCTCTCCTCCCAGCCTTGGCATATATCAGACGAGCTCTCTGTGGGGCAGTAGGGAGTGGCCTTGTGCTCTTCAGAGGCTTGTTACTCTTTTCTTCTTTTTCCCAAAGTGGATTTATTCATTTATTTGAAAGAGAGAGAGAGAATATGAATCAGTCTTCCATCAGCTGGTTCACTTGCCAAATGGCTGCAACAACCAGGGCTGGGCCAGGCTGAAGCCAGGAGCCAGGAACTCCATCCAGGTAGCCCTTGTGGGTGGCAAGGACCCAAGTACTTGAGCCATCATCTGCTGCTTTCGAAGAACATTGGCAGGGAGCTGGATCAGAAGCTAAGACTTGAACTGGCACTGTAAGAGGGGTGTGGATCCCAAGAAATGGCTTAACCTGCTGTGTCACAATGCTCACACCTGTTGGGTTTTTTAACATTTATTTATTTTTCATTTTATTTGAAAGAGAGACATCTGCTCGTTCATTCTCCAGATGCCTACAGCAGCCACGGCTGGGCCAGGCTGGAGCATGGAGCCTAGAATTCAGTCTGGGCTTCCCATGTGGGTGGATGGACCAAACCATTTGAATCATCCCTTGCTGCTTCACAGGGTATGCATAGCAGGGAGCTGGAAACAGAAGCCAGGCTGACTTCTACTATGTTCTCTGAAATAGAATGTGAGTTTCCCAACAGCATCTTCTCTGCTATGCCAAATGCCCACTCTTTAAAATTTAGTTATTGGCTTGTTACTCTGAGTTAAGAAATTGCAGACCCTCTGTCTGAATCTGCTTGGGGTGCTGTAACAAAATATTGTAAATTTATTTCTTACTGTTTTGGAGGCTTTCTGAAAGTCCAAGATGGATGCCAACATGGCCAGGTTTATGGTGAGGGCTCTCTTACTGGTTATGTACTCACATATCATTTCCTTGGTGTGTATGGCCTACCTCACAAGGCAGAGAAAGATCTCTCATCTCTCTTGCAGTGTTTTTAAGGGCAGTCACTCCCATGGAGGTTCCACCCTTGTGATTTCATTTAAATCTAATTGCTTCCCCCAAATTCCCACCATCACACTGCAGAGTAGGGCTCGACCTAGGAATTTAGGGAGAATACAGATATTCAGTCCATGCACCCCTTTGCCTATTGGATCACAGTCTTATTCTGTATTCATTTTGGCATGCTACTTCTCTTTAATCAGCCACAGAAAAGCCAAAATGTTGTTCCAGATCATATGTTCTGTTCACAAATTATCCAAATGGGGATATGAAGATGAGTTATTAAAATGCAAATCTGACTGTTTTACCCCTTGTTCGAAATCCTCACAATATATTTAAGCAGCATTCAGAAAGAATAGATGGGCAGGGGCTGATGTAGTGGTATAGCAGGTTAAGCCACTGCCTAGGATGCTGGCATCCCATTTGGGCACTGGTTCAAGTCAAGGCTGCTCCACTTCCAATCCAGCTCCCTGTCCATGGCCTGGGAAAAGCAGTGGAAGATGCCCTAAGCATTTCAGCCCCTGCCACCCACCTGGGAGACCCAGAAGAAGCTTCTGGCTCCTAGCTTTGGCCTGGCCCATTGCTGGCCATCACAGCCATCTGGGGAGTGAACCAGTGGATGGAAGATCTGTCTCTTCATCTCTCTCTGTAGCTTTGACTTTCAAAATAAATAAATAAATCTTGAAAAAAAAATAAAAAGAATAGATGGCCAAAGAGGCAGGTGTTTGGCTTTGTGGTCAAGATGCCCATGTCCCATATTAAAGTCCATAGGTTTGAGTCCCAGCTCCACTCCTGATTCCAGCTTCTTGCTAATGTGCACCCTGAGAGGCAGCAGGTGATGGCTCAAGTGCTTGGGTCCTAGCTGCCCACTTGGGAGACTGGGATTGAGTTCTGGACTTCTGACTCCAGTCTGGACACGCCCCAGCTGCTGTGGGCATTTAGGGGGGTGAACCAGGACATGGGAGCTCACTATCCCTTTTTCTGTCTCTCTGCCTCTCAAATAAATTAAAATTAAAATAAAAAAACAATAATGGGTAGTGACAAAAACTGAGCAAGTTTGGGAATTAAAGCGATGTAGGCAGTGATGACTTAAGAAGGGCTGTTAGTGACCCAAGGAAGAATAGAACTGGGGCAGATATTGTGAAGGAGGTAGCAGGGAGACTGAGAGAGTAAGTGGAAGTAGATTCTAGGCTAGGGCACTTAACAAGTTACGATGGGAGGGTGAGCAAGGGGACTGGTTTATATCAGACCTGATGCATGAGGCTCTTTCAGAGTGGGAAAACATAGGAAACCATCTCAGCAGCTGCCTGACCCTCTCCTAGTGGCTGGTAGCCTGGAGGCAGCCCTGTTAAAATAGCTGGAATGCTAACTCCATTTCTTACTGTTTTGTTTTTGAGGCATTACTGACTGCTGCTTTGCATGCAGACCCTTCTCGAAGGCACTTGTGTGGGGGAGCAGTTACTTTTCTTGGCTCTAGACAGACACTTGAGCCTGGTCTAAGCAGGGCAGGGGATAGTCACATGAAACATGAAACACGGGGACTGCTGTGCTCCGAAGGGGAAGTGCAACATGCAAGCATCTTGAGGCGACTTTAGACAATCTGTAGAAAAATGGAGTTAAAAGATAATGTACATTTCCCATGAACTTTTTGAAGACTCCTTGTAAATGGAGTGTAAGGAAAAAAAAAGTACAGCTCCCCAGCCAGGACCTTGCTCCCTCTCTCACCAGTTAGTATGCTCTGTGCATTCAGGTTGGAAGAGAAGGGGCAGTTGCTTCAGTCTGATACTGGAAACCTTGCACAGGATGGGTTACCGTGGACGGCTTCGGGTTTCATCTGGCCAGGTGCTCCCAGACTCAGGGAGCAGATGCTGTGGGCCAGTGGGGATGTCTGTCGCTGCGGCACAATGGGAGGATTGTTGCCCTGTCGCACACACTTGTTCTCACTGAGTGAGGCTGGATTCCTCCTCTTTCCGGTGCTTTACTTTCAGGGAGGTAGGCTAGTTCCTACATTTAGGAAAGGGGTGCGAAAAGAGCTTGAATTCGTGGAATGCTCTTGATTTTTAAGAGATTCCACCCTCCTTCTGAGAAAGGAGGGTAGAGACTGAAGAGTTATTCCAGCCCCGGTCTTTGACATTATCAGGGTCACCAGCACATTCTACATTTCCTACATAAGGAGGGATCATAGAGTGAGAGTTGACCACCCAGTCACAAGGAAAACATATCAGGTTGCTGCTTTTGTAGTCAGTAGCCTTGGTCACGTGGCTCTGTGGTTATAGTTTATGACTAGCGAGACTTAAATAATAACAAAACAGCTAATCCTCATTTGTGCCAGGCGCACGTGTGCTGGCCCATGGAGGCGTCTCGACATTTTGAGGTAGCTCCGGTTACTGTCTGTGCCCTGTGTTTATTGTAGGAGGCCCGAGCAAGCTCGTTTTCAAACCAGATCTCACTTTGGAAGAAGTACGGGCAGAAAATCCCAAAGTGTACAGGGGCCGGTACCAACCCGAAGAATGCAAAGCTTTACAGAAAGTCGCCATCCTCATTCCCCACCGGAACAGAGAGAAACACCTGATGTACCTGCTAGAACATCTCCATCCTTTCCTGCAGAGACAGCAGCTGGAGTATGGCATCTACATCATCCACCAGGTAAGTGGGGCACACCGGGCCCTGCCCTCTGGGTTCTCCTCTGGTGGGGGCACGTGGTCATATGACCATTTGTCTGTCTTGAGAAAAAGGAGCATCACGGGAGAGTTCTTACCTCACTTATCACTGGGAGGAATGGAGAAAATTCTTTTCCCAAGTTCTGAGAAGTTTTACTGCCCGTCAGTGCACCCCTGGAGGCAACCTGTCTTGGTGAGCCCTTCCATGTTAGCCGGTGCTCGCCTTGCGATTTCTAAGATTCACTGGCTCCTGTGAGAGTTCCCGCAGCATCTTCTGCATGTTACACGTGGATGTTGGAATTGCTTTTTCATTATTGAGCATTCTTAGTCAGCGAGGATCTAGACGTGGGCTTTGACAGAGTGCTATGTGCTGACAGCCATGGAGTTCTGGGACCATCTCCACATTTCTGCCTTTGATTTTCCTGCTACTTATGTCAAATGTGCTATGGTTAATTTTCACTTTATTTTTTAAATTTTTATTTATTTCTTTGAAAGTCAGAGTTACAGAGAGAGAGGGAAAGATAGAAAAAGGGGCCTTCCATCCTCTGGTTCACTCTTCAGATGGCTGCAACGGCCAGGACTGGGACCAGCTAAAACCATGAGCCAGGAGCTTCATCCGGGTCTCCCACGTGGGTGGCAGGGGCCCAAGCACCTGTTTTCCCAGGTCATTAGCAGAGAGCTGGAATGGAAGTAGAGTAGCCAGGAATTGAATTGGTGCCCATATGTGTTGCTGGTGTTGCAGGTGGGGGCTTTACCTGCTATGCCACAATGCTGGCCCCTAATTTTCACTATCTTGACTTATTTGGCTTCTAGAAGAATGATTTGGTAGGAACACAGTGTAACTGTAGATTGCTTTTTTTATTTTAAAGATTTGTTTATTTATTTGAAAGTCAGAATGAGAGAGCGAGAGAATGAAGAATGAATGAATGAATATGAATGAATCTTCCACCCGGTGGTTTAATTCCCAGATGGCTTCAGCAGTCAGGGCTGGGTCAAGCTGAAGCCAGGAACCAAAAACTCCATGTGAGTCTCTCAGTGGGTTGCAGGGGCCCAAGCACTTGGGCCATCTTCCACTGCTTTCCTAGGCACACTAGCAGGGAGCTGGCTCCAAAGTGGAGCAGCTGGGACTCAAACCAGTGCCCATATGGGCTGTCAGCTTGCAAGTGGTGGCTCAACCTGCTGCACGACAACACTGACCCCTGTAGACTGCTTTTTAAGAGTTTAGCTCTGAGTTTAGTGGAGTGGATGATTGAAGATGTCTCTCTTTGTTATTGGAAATGATTGACTAGGGGCTGGTGCTGTGGCATAGTGAGTAAAGCTGCCACCTTCAGTGATTTATTTGATCCTGAGTTCTCAGGATAGCGTCCCCTAAGGTACAATATGGGTGCAAATATATGTCTGCTTAGTGTTATTCCTTTGAGGAAAACACCATGGAAACTTTTGAGAACTTGCTTTACTTTGGCTATAGTAAACTGTTTAACGACCAGAATTTTTTCTTACAAAACTTTATCTAAGCAGCTATGGAAGATATTACTACTGTAAAATATTTGCATACTGTTAATGTTGGTCATTTTGCAGGTCAGATTGCATTCTTACTCAATAATAAACCTCTGTCCATAAGGCCCCATGAGGATTAGCCTCTACTCTCAGAGTTTTCAGTGATTTTCGAGAAATTTTTAAGTAGCTTAAAAATATTAGCAATAACCTTCTCTGTTTATAGGTCAAGATTTCTTGATCCTTTCTGGCAGGCTTATTAACTAAATCTCTTAGAAGCATGGTGTCAGTTTATATTGGAGGGTAGGACTGGGTTCAGCTGAGAGTCAAACAGTAATGGCATGATACTAAGTGGTGTGACTAGTATGAGAGAAAAGTTTTGTAGTTTAAAGTAGAATAAAGGTAGTTTTTAAAATTTTGTGTGTTTTAGAAAAATTGTGGTAAGAACACGTAATAAGAGGTCTGTCCTCTTAATAAATTACAAAAGTACATTATTGTTATTTTTATGTGTGTTTTAAAACTACATGAAATTTTTTAACTGTTTTAAATGCACACAGCATAAAATTTAGCATTTTGGCCATTTTTCCCTTTTACTTATTTTTACGATCTAAACCATTTATACTGCCCAGCAGCATTAAGAACATTCCCACGGTTGTGCCACCAATCTCCAGAATTTGTTAATCTTGCAAAATGGAAACTATACCATTCAACAAAAACTCTCCAGATACCAAGGAATGTTTTTAAGTTATGGAATGTATGTGTGAAGCATAAAGGAGAAACCAAAGGGTCTTGTATTGTTGTTGCATCTTCTCTTTCAGGTTTTAATGACCTCCCAAGTAAAGTCTTGTGCATTAGCAGGAATAATGCCAGCTCTTGCATGGGGACAGAAGAAGGGAATGTTCTGAAATCTAATCCCAGGAGCTTTTCACGTTTTCATGTCCATACCCATAGGCTGGAAGTAAAAAGTTCAATCGAGCCAAACTATTGAATGTGGGCTACCTAGAGGCCCTCAAAGAAGAAAATTGGGACTGCTTTATATTCCATGACGTGGACCTGGTACCTGAGAATGACTTTAACCTTTATACCTGTGAGGATCAGCCCAAGCATCTGGTGGTTGGCCGGAACAGCACTGGGTACAGGTAAGGCACTGTGGGTGGTCTACTTGGGTCGAGAGAAGCTTGCCCTTGTGTGGACTGTTGTGGCCTGAGTGTCTCAGGAAAATGACACAGAAGAGCAACGGTCCATGACATATTACTTATGGTTCAAAATGGGAATTAGAGACTGTAATAAGGAAAAAAACATTCCACAACAACCTTGGCAGAGGATCACAAAGACAAACAAGAAAGAGCAGTCAAGAGGATGTGACCCAAGCATTGCATGTGGTGGCCACCTTCACCCTGCAGTGCCTGCCTGAGGGAAGTAGCAAACTCTCCACGCTGAGTAGAACCCAAGTCGCCTATTTCCTGATCCCTGACCTCCCCGTCCAGGAGGCATTAAGATGGTGCCTCTTAGGCTAACTTTTAGGCTTCTTTTGTGAGTGACTCTTTCCAGAGTTCTGGGGAAGGGTGGGGAAGGGCAGATCCACTGCTTGGGTGGGGAAGGGCAGATCCACTGCTCAGGAACCAGGAGATCCAGGACAGTTCCTGTTTCTCAAAGCCACGGTGGTAGTGCCAGGTACCGTCAGCTGCCTCCTTCCCTACACTGAGGAGAGATACAGATGCTTTCCAACCTTATTTCACACCAGCTCTTATTCTCACACTGCCAAGAGGAAGTCGAGAGCAAGAAAGTTTCCCTACAAATAAAACTCTTATTGGCTTATGTGTGTGCATGCTTACTTGTCAGTTTTCCCCCAATCCTGCCACTCACAGGTACTGGCATCCATGATGCTTCCTGTGCTAGGGGCCACAAGGTCAATTTTAATGACACAGACCTACCCTCAGCTCCCTCCTGAGTGCTGGTGCTAGGAGACAGGCAGTAGAGTTCCATTAGTTTTGCATTTCTGCAAATACAACTGTAAGCACTTGGATGGAGGAGAGAGGACCGTGAAACTATAACATAATATAGGAGAGTCAACCAGGGTATACCATGGGTGAGTCGGAACTTGAAACTGAATCACAGATACTTTACTTGGTCTTGGCTTCCACATTGCCCTTCCAATGGAGGTCTCTCACTTGGTTATTGAATAGAATTCCTGAGTCTCATTAACAGTAGGTGACTTTTGCCTTGGGAACTAACACTAAACCATTTTAGTGTAAGCTGTGGGATGGAAATAAACACCAAGAATAAGCCTTGATGGGTCAAAGCATCCAGGCAAAGGGCTAAAGCTGTTTTCAGGGAGGTATCACATTAATCTTGTGGAATCGACAGGTGCTTCCAAGAAGAGTTCTAAACATGCACAAGATCATGGTCCAGTGTTGTAGGAAATGCACAGTAGTTCCTTGGTCTTCTAGAACAGATGTCTTGAAGGAGAGGCAAGTAATGTAGCTGGACAGAGGCCAGATCATGTAGGCTCTGTTTAGTCTGATAAGGAGTTTCAATTTCCTATGGAAGGGGAGAGGGAGCTGTAGATATGTGGTCACAGCTGCAGAATGGCAGGAGGAAGCTCAGTGCAGCTGGTATTGATATGTTAGGGGAGAAAGTGGGCAGGAAGTAGCTGAGGGCACAGAGGCTGCATGCCTAAGTTAGGGCAGAGTGTGGGGACGGAAAGCAGGGAGAGAACCATGGGATTCTTCTCTTGGGGGAACTTAATCTTAGAGATTTTTTTTTTCTTTCTTTTTTTTTGAGTTCTTTTTAAAGATTTATTTATTTATTTGAAAGGCAGAGTTACAGAGAGGCAGAGGCAGAGGCAGAGGCAGAGAGAGAGAGAGAGAGAGAGAAAGTCTTCCCTCTGCTGGTTCACTTCCCAAATGGCTGCAACAGGTGATGCTGTGCCAATCTGAAGCCAGGAGCCAGGAGCTTCTTCTGGTTCTCCCACGTGGGTGCAGGGGCCCAAAGACTTGGGCCATCTTCTACTGCTTTCCCAGGCCATAGCAGAGAGCTGGATCAGAAGTGGAGTAGCCAGAACTCAAACCTGTGCTCATATGGGATGCTGGCACTGCAGGCAGTGGCTTTACCTGCTATGCCACAGTGCCAGCCCTGAGTTCTTTTTTTAAAAAAAACATTTTATTCTTGCACATTTTTTAAACATTTTAAAGATCTGCTTTTTTTTTTTTTTTTTTTTTTTTAAGTTGGAGTTACAGAAAGGGAGGGAGAGGGAGGGGGAGAAAGAGAGAGAAAGAGAGAATCTTCCATCTACTGGTTTATTCCTCCAATGGTTAAAATGCCCAGGATTGGGCCAGGTGGAAGCCAGGAACCTAGAACTGCATCCACTCTCTCATGTGGGTGACAAGGACTCAAACACTTGGTCACCTTCCACTGCTTTCCCAGGCAAATTAGCAGGGACCTGGATTGGAAGCAGAGCAACCAGGACTTGAAATGTGCTCTGATATGGGATGCTGGCATTTCAGGTGGCAGCTTAACCTGTTGCACTACATCTCTGGTCCCTTGACTTAATTCTGCATTGAAGAAAGCAGCATATCATAACTGAACTTTGGCTCTTTTTTCCCTCCAGAGATCTTTTATTTAAGGAATACAAACTTCATACATTTCATAAGTACAACTTTAGGAACACAGTGATTCTTCCCACTGTGCCTGCCCTCCCACCCATATTCCCACCCCTCTTCCTCCTCCTTCTCCTAGTCCCATTCTTATTTTTTACTAAGATCTATTTTCAATTAACTTTATGCACATATAGTTAACTCTATACTAAGTAAAGCATTCAACACAATTAGTATAAAAAAAAAAAAAACAAACTGTTCCTCAACAGTCAAGACAAAGGCTGTTCAAAGTCATTGCATCTCAAAGTGTCAACTTCACTTCTATAGATTACCTTTTAGTTGCTATATTATTTATCACAGATCAGGGAGAACATATGATATTTATTTTTTGGGGACTGGCTTATTTCACTAAGTATGATATTTTCCAGCTTCATCCATTTTGTTGTAAACTACGGGATTTTGTGGTTGTATTTTTTTTTTTTTTTTTTTTACCGCTCTGTAGTATTCCATGGAGTACCTATTCTATAATTTCTTTATCCAGTCTTCAGTTCGTGGCCATTTGCGTTGATTCCATATTTTCGCTATTGTGAACTGAGCTGCAATAAACATAGGAGTATATATAAACATATATGAAAGATAACTCTTTCATATATTGATTTCATTTCCTTTGGATAAATTCCCAGGAACAAGAGGGCTGAGTCATATGATAGGTCTATATTCAGATTTCTGAGGTATCTCCATGCTGTATTCCATAGCGACTTTACCAGTTTACATTCCCACCAACAATGGATTAGGTACCTTTTTCCCAACATCTTCCCTTGCTTTTGTTGTTTATTGATTTCTATATGAAAGCCATTCTAATGGGGGGTTAGGTGAAATCTCATTGTGGATTTGTTTTGCATTTTCCTGATGGCTAGTGATCCAGAGCATTTTTTCATGTGTCTGTTGGCCATTTGGATTTCCTCTTTTGAAAAATGCCTGTTTAAGTCCTTTGCCCATTTCTTAACTGAGTTGTTTGTTTTGTTGTTGAGATTCTTGATTTCCTTATATATTCTGGTTATTAATCTTTTATCGGTTATATAGTTTGCAAATATTTTTTCCCATTCTGTCAGTTGCCTCTTCACTTTGCTGAGTATTTCTTTTGCTGTGCATAAGCTTCTCAATTTGATATAACCCCATTTGTCAATTTTGGCTTTGATTGCCTGTGCCTCTGAGGCCTATTCCAAGAACTCCTTGCCTGTGCCAATGTTCTATAATAATTTGATGGTATCAGGTTATAGATTTAGGTCTTTAATCCATTTTGAGTGGATTTTTGTGTAAGGTATAAGGTAGGGGTCTTGTTTTGTACTTCTGCATATGGAGATCCAGTTTTCCCAGCACCATTTGTTGAAGAGTCTGTCCTTGATTGATTTTTTTAGCTCCTTTGTCAAAGATTAGTAGGTTGTGGATGTGTGGGTTGATTTCTGGTGTTTCTATTCTGTTCCATTGGTGTATCCACCTGATTTTGTACCAGTACCACAGGCTGTTTTGATTATCAATGCCCTGTAGTATGTCTTGAAATCTGGTGTTGTGATGCTTCTGGCTTTGATTTTGTTGTATAAGATTGCCTTAGCTATTTGGGTTCTCCTGTGTTTCCATATGAATTTCAGCATCATTTCTTTCTATATCTGAGAAGAATGCCCTTGGTCTTTTGATTGCTATCACATTGAATCTGTAAATTGCTTTCTATAGTATGGACATTTTGATGATGTTGATTCTTACAATCCATGAACATGGAAGGTTTTTCCATTTTTTTGTGTCTTCTTCTCTTTCTTTCTTTAATGTTTTGTAATTCTCATCGTAGAGATCTTTGACATCCTTGGTTAAATTTATTCCAAGGTATTGATTTTTTTGTAACTATTGTGAATGGGATTGATTTTAGAAGCTCTTTCTCAGCCATAGCATTATCTGCATATACAAAGGCTATTGATTTTTCTATGTTGATTTTATATCTTGCTATATTTCCAAACTCTTGAGTGAGTTCCAATAGTCTCTTAGTGGAGTCTTCTGAGTCCCTTGTATATAGAATCATGTCATCTGCAAATAGGGATAGTTTGACTTCCTCTTTTCCAATATGTATCCCATTGATTTCTTTTTCTTGCCTAATGGCTTGGCTAAAACTTCCAGGACCATATTGAATAGCAGTGTTGAGAGTGGGCATCCTTTTCTGGTTCTGGATCTCAGTAGGATTGCTTCCAAATACTCCCTATTCAATAGGACACTGACTGTGGGTTTGTCATAAATTTCTTTGTGTTGAGGAATGTTCCTTCTATACCCAATTTGCTTAAAGTTTTCATCATGAAAGATGCTTTCTCTGCATCTGTTGAGATAATGACACAGTTTTGTTCTTCAGTTTGTTAATGTGATGCATCACATTGATTGATTTGCAAAGGTTGAACCATCCCTGCATATCAGGGATAAATCCTACTTGGTCTTGGTGGATGATCTTTCTGTTGTTGGATTTGATTGGCTAGTATTTTATGAGGATTTTTGTGTTTATGTTCATCAGGGAAATTGATCCTTGGCTTTTTCAGAAGCATATCCCCAGTTATTGTGTAAAATAAATAAGAGATCACAGACTATACAGAAGGCTTGTACTTCTGTCTCTTAGACTTGCCATAGATGCTAACCTTAAACTTCTAATTACCTAGTCTGTTTCTGAATAATCACAGAGAATTGTTTTTTTAGGGATTCTTGATTTTATCTTTGTGTTAAATTGGGCCATAGGCATTCCTGCCAGGAACTGATGTTGACTTTTGCATTCACAGCCATGCCTTTATCAGATGCTCTCCACTCACTCTAAGAACTGGCCATGTGTGAATCTTGCTATTTAACTTATCGTAGCTGGCCACACATTTCTTTTATAACTAGATTTTCAGAAAACCTTGTCTCCCTTGAATAACTGACAGGTTTTCTTAACGTAATTGAAGGTAATTATATGTATCTCCCTTTTGATCTAGATTCAAGAAACTGAGCCAAATCTTTTAGAAACTGAAAAGAATGTTATTTGGAGATTATTTTCTATTGTGGTTTAATTTGCTCCAGTCCTGGTTTGTCATTGGTGTTGTTCTGTTCTAGTGGGTGTATCACCTTTTGTGGCCAGGAAAAGATCTGCATAAATAATGTGAGTGTGGCCATCAGCTTTCTCCTGGGCTTCTTACCTTTGCTGCTCTGGGCAAACTCCCTGTGGGGGTCCACAGGTTCCTTTGCAAGTGGCTGAGTGTGTGGCCCTGCTGATGACTGTGTGTCACTACATCTTTCCCCTCACACAATACATGCAACTTCCCTCTCAGAACAGCCCTGTGAAAGTTGGAGTTTGTGTCGGAAATGTTTCCACTGGACACACAGATGGAGGAAAGAAGTGAGAGTTACTTGTGCCAGGTATCTCAGACTCTGTTGAAGCCATAGATAAATCTATTGGTTGGTGAGAAGCCTCTGGATCAAGGTGTGACAGATTTAACTACCAGGAATGACTCGGCACCTGCCTACTTTGCACAAATGGTCTTTTGCTATTTTATGACTACACATTCCCCACCCTTGGGCCTTATGGTCCTTTAAAATCACAAAGCAGTTCCAGGGCCATTTGCATGTTATGGTTTTCCAGATAACAAGAAAAACCCAAAGCAAAGATCAATGAACACAGAGACAGTTGTCATCCAGCAGGCACTGGGAAGCCTGCACTTGGCTCCAGCTAACCTGGTCTCCAGGTGGCCCTCACACAGCCTGCCTTTTTTTCCCTCTGCTTTTCCTCATGGAATCTGGCAGCCAGGAGATCCCGTTTACTGCCTGGCGGAGCCCCTTGAGGCCTGCTGCATCCTGATGTAGCGGCATCGTGTCCATCCGAACCCTGATGACACCCGCTTTGCTTGCTGGATGATGAGGCCTTTGCGGGCAGGGCATGTAAGGGCCTGGTGATGTGGAGCCACTGTCTCGAACATGGTGGGTGGGGGTGGGGCCAGGTCACCACCAAGCCATGGTGCTGATTCCTTCATGGGGACTGCTTGTTGGTGCTCAGCAGTGGTTCTCCTCCCAGGGACCTAGTGAGGATCCTCAGGGAACTGACACCCCCTCCCCAAACAGAGGGCCGCTGGTAGATGTCTTGGTCAGGAAAAGCCACCTTCTGAGCACTTTATTTCCTTGTATTGCTCTAGGTTGCAAAATATATCATTTCCCAGAATTTCAGCTTGGAGTTACATAGGTAAATCAAGTCTGTTATGGGCTATATAGGGTTCCATTTCTTAGAAGGCAAGTATCTACATTTTCATTGGTCTTGCCCTTTGGTTTGTCTTCCTGTCTGGAAAAGCACACATATTTAATTGATCCTTCCGGGAACACTTCAAACTGAAGCAGTTGGACATCCTCCAGATTTTCATGTCTGCATTTAGCCACATCCAAGTGACTAAACTACCTTCGTTTGCATTTCTGAATTGTTCCAGTGTTGTATTCGGGACTACAGTTGTTTCTCGGGTTGGCTCATGTCAGCTGATACACACATACGAGTTCTGGGTGATGGGACAGGGCTCCCTGACTGATGTTTCCAGATTTCTCCCCTGGTTTTTCCCTTTTTTCCTTTCACTTGTTGGTTTTCTCCTCAGTTCCACAGAGCCTAACCCCACTGCTCCCCGCTGTGAGTGCGTCTCTTCTCTCCCAGTTCTCTTCTCTCGCACTACCTTTGGGTGATTTCTTCTGCTCCTGTGCCTTCATGTACCACTGCTTGACAGCTTATTTCCAAAGTATATCTGTAGCTCTTGTGGGCTTGGAGCCTGTGTCTCTTTGCCTACTATTTCAAATTCAGCTTATCTAAAATGTAATTCATTATCATGCTCTTAAAACTAAATTATTGTCAGTACACCCTACATTCTTTTTTTTTTTTTTTTTTTTACAGGCAGAGTGGACAGTGAGAGAGAGAGAGACAGAGAGAAAGGTCTTCCTTTTGCCGTTGGTTCACCCTCCAATGGCCGCCGCGGCCGGCGCACCGCGCTGATCCGATGGCAGGAGCCAGGAGCCAGGTGCTTTTCCTGGTCTCCCATGGGGTGCAGAGCCCAAGCACCTGGGCCATCCTCCACTGCACTCCCTGGCCACAGCAGAGAGCTGGCCTGGAAGAGGGGCAACCGGGACAGAATCCGGCGCCCCAACCGGGACTAGAACCCGGTGTGCCGGCGCTGCTAGGCGGAGGATTAGCCTAGTGAGCCGCGGCGCCGGCCTACACCCTACATTCTTGAAAGGCACTTTCATCTCCCTACCTAACCAAGTCATAAATCAGGGGTGTTGGGGTGTGTTGGGTTCTTCAGGAAACAGACTCTGAGATGAAGATTTCCATGCATGGAGAGGAGATTTGCATACAGAGTGTGTACAGGAACTGTCTGTTGATCTCGGCTCTTACCCTGTAAAGGAAAAAGTGAAAGTACAAAACATATTTATTATGACCTCATTTTTGCTGAACCTGGCTACAGCCTCAGAATCCTTCTTAACCCATTGCCCTTGGTAGCCATTATCATTTATGGGATCGGCCCATTTATGGGATCGGCCCACAAGATAAGTCTGTCATCCAGGTCTGATGTTGCTTGTATATTTATAGGTGCTTCTTCATATTGCTACACTCAGCCATTAATGGTAACAGGAGGGTGATACCTTGCTTGTGGGTGCAGATGTGAGCATTTGTCTAAATAGCAGAAGGAAGGCAAGACGGGGTAGGCCAGGAGCATTGGGAGGGCATGTGGAGCAGGAGTGGATGGGTGTTCCCAGAATGCTAGCCTTGGAAATGGAGGCCTGTGCAGTGTGTGGAGAACAGAAAGGCCTGGTACTAACGATCTTATCTTTTCTGCCCTCTCTTTTGCTCCAGGTTACGTTACAGTGGATATTTTGGGGGTGTTACTGCCCTAAGCAGAGAGCAGTTTTTCAAGGTGAATGGATTCTCTAACAACTACTGGGGATGGGGAGGCGAAGACGATGACCTCAGACTCAGGTGAACAACAGAGATAGGTCCCCTTCACGGGGCTCTGCTATCAGTAGCTTATGTATAATTTCTGTAGATTCCAATCCAGCAGCTCACGGGGATGCATTGGACGGGGTGGAGGGTGGGCAAGGTGGCCTAAGTTGCTCTTTGCCAGTGGCGTGGGTGTCGGGCCCAGAAGTGGTGGCAGTGGCCTTTGAGGATTTGTCACTGGAGATTACTGAGACAAGGGAGGTCGTATCACTGATTGCAAAACTGCCCTTGGGAGAAGTGCCTAGTAGGAACCTGTGGATTCTCCCAGGCCCCAGGGGATACTGACATTGTTTGTGCTTGGGGATAGGTGGTGCCTGCAGTCTCTGAGGAGCTGTTTTCTCCTCCTTTTGCATTGGCCAGCCTGTGCCACGCCCTGCAGGAGCAGAGGCTGCCCCAGTCCCAGGCTGATACTGGGCTGTTGGCATTACTTCCAGGTTCCCTTCTTCCATTCTCTGCTCCCGAGGGCTCAAAGAGAATAGAAGGATGCTTCACAAAAGTTCTGGAAAAGTGGAATTAAAAGAGAAGTTTGTTTTGGTACCAAAAATTTCTGAAATCCATGCAGCCAAGGGACCTTCAAAAAATTCATGGAAAATGAGTATTATGAAAAAATGATGCATGGATTTTAGCGCTGTAGTGTAGTGGTGGACAGCCACTCTTCATGGTCCAGTCCTTGGCAGCCATAGTTTATGAACTGGACAGGGAGAGTGCCTGCTGGATTCCAGGGCAAGAGAGGCAAGGCAAGGATTGAAGGTAGACAATGCCCATCTTCTTCTCCAAATCCATTTCATTGCCCACCACGATTAGATACCCTCACTATTGTTTTTCTTGCTGCCCCTTAGTTTCAAGGTAAAGGGGAGCCCCAGATTTTACTTTCAATTAAAAGAGAGCGTCTTGGCCTTCAGAATGGTTCCCAGTTAATGCCATGGCTAAGCTAAAATTATTTGAGCATAAAAGTTGGTAGAGATTTATTTACTGAATTTTTATTTACTCAACTGTACAGCAGACACCATCTCTCTTTGCCCCCTTCACATAATACATTCTGGTCTACTGTGCCTGTTCCATGCAAGTTACTCCTCTGAGTCTTTGGAACAATTCCGTGTCACCATTGCCATTTTACATATATATGCAGAAACTGAGACCAGCCTAGTGAACTCACTTGTCAAGGTTGTAAATAACAGTTTAAATTTGAACCTAGGTTTATGGCTTTAATGCTGTGACCTTCAGGCGTCATTCCTTCAGTAAAAGAAGCCATATGTTAGGGATCCTGAGAGAATTGATACTCCTATTCTTTAGGATGTATTAAAATAAGCACTTTATCAGTGTTATTTGAAAATGACTAACTAACTATACATTGACCTATTTCCTTTGTGCCCCGGTAATAAATGTTAAATGTGATTCTTTTATGTGCTTACTAGGTGAAGTTTCTCATTATAAAAAAATTTGAAATTTTAGAAATTTTTCTTTTTTCGCTAATATCCAGATGATCAGGCTCTGTGTGTGTGGGTGTGTAAACTTTTGCTGTTGATCCTTTGTAAAGCCTTGTGGTAGGTGAGTGGGAAATAAATCGCTGCTGTTTTGCTAGGGTTGAGCTCCATAGAATGAAAATCTTGCGGCCAAAGCCTGAAGTGGGTAAATACACAATGATCTTCCACACTAGAGACAGAGGCAACGAGGTGAATATAGAACGGTAAGTCCTAGATGCACGCGCCTGGCCAGCCCCCCTCCTGCCTGGAAGGGCTGCTGAGTTCCGTCACATCAGTCAGTCCATTTTGTTGAATGCTTTTTATTAAGGACATTTTCAAGCAGACACCAAAGGAGAGAGAATGGGGCATGGAGCCCTGACTTCAGCGGTTATCATGGTCTCCCTCCTTTCTCTCACTTTTTTCTTCTCTGCCTAGGATTATTTATAAACCAAGCACATATGTCATGGAATGCCACTCCTGATTATTTCATGAGTGTTGGGCTTGTGTTTAAAGCAGTTGGTTGGTTCAGTATTTAGGCAAAGTCTGCCTTGCATTTGGGTGATCCCTTTCATTCTCAGGTTCTCTTGCCCCTTCTTTTCTTTGTTTTCCTCACAAGTCATTTGGTGAACACATCAAGTCATTTGTCCAGTAGAATTTCTTACATTATGGATGTTGCCAGTTGCATACCAGTATTTTTTTTAAGGATTTATTTATTTGAAAGGCAGAGTTAGAGAGAGACACACACACACACATACACACACACACACACACAGAGAGAGAGAGAGAGAAAGAGATTGTCCCATCTGCTGGTTCTCTCCCTAAGTGGCTTCAATGAGGCAGGGCTAGGCTGAAGCCAGGAGCCAGGAGCTTCTTCTGGTTTCCTGTGTGGGTGCAGGGGCCCAAGTGCTTGGCCTGTTCTCCACTGTTTTCCCAGGCACATTAGCAGGGAGCTGGAACAGAAGTGGAGCATCCGAGACTCGAACTAGCACCCATATGAGATGCCAATACCACAGGTGGATGCTTTACCCACTATGCCACAGTGCTAGTCCCACATACTAGTGTTATAATTTTTTTTTTACTTAAGAGGCAGGTAGACACAGACACACCCACATTGTGAGGAGGCTGACAAAGAGAGACCCATCATCCATTGGTTCACTCTCCAAATACTGGGAGATCCAGGAACTAAATCCAGGTTTCCACATGGGTGCCAGGGACCCAAGTACTTGAACCGTCACTGCTGTTTCCCAGGGTGTTGTATTAGCAGAAAGCTGGAATCAGGATCTGAGCTGGGCTGCAATTTGATACAGGCATCCCGAACAGTGCTGCTGCCGCCGCTGCTGCCGCCTTTTTTTTTTTTTTTTTTTTTTTAAGATTTATTTATTATTTATTTGAAAGTCAGAGTTACAGAGAGACAGAGACACAGGGAGAGAAATCTTCCATCCACTGGTTTACTTCCCAAGTAGCCTTAATGGCCAGGGCTGGGCCAGGCCAAAGCCAGGAGCTTCATCTGGGTCTTCCCACATGAGTGGCAGGGGCCTAAGAGCTTGGGCCATCTTCTGCTGCTTTTCCCAGGCCATTAGCAGGGAGCTGGATAGGAAGTAGAGCAGCCAGGACTCAATCTGGGCCCATATAGGATGCTGCCAGTTCCCCCAGACAGTGTCCCCACTGCTGCACCAAACATTTGCCCATGATGGTATAACTTAATATGTTCCTTTGATCTCTGTATTCTTTCGTAAACTGGGGATTAGATTTCTCTAAATTTCTGGAGGCTTGAACAGATTCCAGATACTGTTTTTGGGCAAGAGTACTTTGTTAGTGGTATTGTATAGCTTGGGCTAGTATATTATTGTATAGTTTTTCTTCTCTTATATTGGTAGGAGGACATAATGTCTGGTTGCATCTTTTTTGTGATGTCTAGGCTGATCTGTGGGCTCAGGCATTGTCATATCCACTCATTGTGAAATTATTGTTATTTTTTTAAAAAAAGATTTGTTTATTTGAAAGGCAGAGTTAGAGCAATGGTGGGTGGGGGGAGAGACAGAGAAATCTTCTATCTGCTGGTTCACTCCCCAAATGACTGCAACAGCTGGGGCTTGGGCCAGGCTAAAGCCAGGAGCCAGGAACTAGGAGCTGCTTCTGGGTCTCCCCACCCCTGGTGGAGGGGCCCAAGCACTTGGCCCATCGTCCGCTGCTTTCCCAGATGTGTTAGCAGAGAGCTGGATTGGAAGTGGAACAGCTGGTACTCGAACCAGGGCTCATATGGGATGCTGGTACTGCAGGCAGCAGCTTAAACCACTGTGCCACAGTACCAGCCCCATTGTGAAATTCTGAATATTTTACCTATGGTTTTTATCAGCTATCAAGGCTTCTTGTCTAAATTTATTATTTAATTAGGTTTGCAAAATTGTAATCTTCTAATTCTATCATTCCTTCATTTAATAAACATTTTTATTGAGATGGACTGGCCCTTGTCGTCTGTTTGAGTACCTTGAAGTATAGTTTATAGAGGAAAAGCAGGATAAAAGGACAGAATCAAGCGTTGATTTACTTCAGAGAAATAAGTTGCTGTTTCCTACCATCCTTCAGAAGTAGTTAATATTATTATTGTATAGAGATTTATTTATTTATTTGAAAGGCAGAGCTGCAGGGGCAGAGAGAGAGAGAGAGAGGTCTTCCATCCGCTGGTTCCTTTCCCAAATGGCTGCAATGGCCAGAGCCATGCTGATCCAAAGCCAGAAACCAGGAGCTTCCTCCAGGTCTCCCACATGGGTGCTGGGGCCCAAGAACTTGGGCCATCTTCCACTGCTTTCCCAGGCCACAGCAGAAAGCTGGAGCAGCCAGGTCTCAAACCAGTGCCCATATGGGATGTCCAAACCACAGGCAGTGGCTCCACCCGCTACACCACAGTGCCGGCCCCATTAATATTATTTTTGACACCCGAATTGCCTCATCTTTGGTCATTGGGATCTTCTCCACACTGGCTTCTGAATTCTTTTTACGCAATGCTAGACAACTTTTTTTGAATTATACAGAGAGATAGAGATGAGCAGAGATCTCCTATCTACTGATTATTCCCCGAATGCCTGGAGCTGGGAATTCAGGGTATCCCATGTGGGTAGCAGAGACCTCACTGCCTCAGCCAGTGTCTGCTGCCTCACAGGATACCCAGTAGCAGGAAGCTGGAATTGGGAGCAGAACTGGGGCTGAACCAAGGCATGCTGATATGGGAGGCAGGCGTTCCAACCAGCAGCTTAACCAGGTTGCCAGATGCCTGCCCTGCTCCCCAGAGCCTTCTGTGGAGCCTGAGAAGTGAATATGTGGTTATCATTGGTGTCTGTTACTTTTGATGGGGAAAGCAAACTTTTTGACAGTAGAAAACCTAATAGGTAAAATAATTTACAAAAATACTTTGACCATCTTTTGGGGAAAGGCAAACAGCAGTGGAAGACATACGTTGAATTCTTGCCTTGTCATTCACATTTGTTCTTTTTATCTTTAGGATGAAGCTCTTACACCAGGTGGCACGAGTCTGGAAGACAGATGGGTTGACTAGTTGTACTTATAAGTTACTTTCTGTGAAGCACAATCCTTTGTATATCAATATCACAGTGGATTTCTGGTCTGGTGCATGACCCTGGATCTTTTGGTGATGTTTGGAAGAACTGATTATTTGATTGCAATAATTTTGGCCTAGAGACTTCACCTTAAGTAGCAGTACACATTAAGAATTTATTGCAGCCAATTATTGGGCTGAATTTTTCCTTTTTGTATTTTCTTAGCAGAAATCCTGGGGACACAGAATGTTAAACAGTTGTTAACAAGACAGCTGTCTCAACTGTTTCGATCATGAGGGGCAACTATTGTAATACAGGTACTTAAAGGACTAAATGTATAAAGCTGACTCAAAGGATATGAAGGCTGCTTGAGAACTCTGGTTGAAAGAAATTTATTTAAATCTGAAGTGATTTATTAAGGCATAAAAGGCCACCAGAAATAAGACTGCTGGAGGCCCCAGAGAGCCGACATAGAAAGGTACGAAGATGTAGTTCCGTTAATGATTTATCCTGCGTGGTCATCTGTGAAGCAGTGAGTCCAGGTGAGAAGAAGGCCACAGGAAAGAGGATGACAGACGAAGACTCAGGATGCAGCGAGCTGGAACAGAGGTGCAGGAAGACAGGATGGCAGACGAAGAGGCAGCAGCGGCTGTGCCGGCTGTTGCCACCGACCCACCTGCCCAGTTATGCCTTCCAGGAACAGCCCAGCAGACACATTGTCTACTCATTTTTAAAGCATTTTTGTAAAATGATTTTGTACATCTAGGATATGAATGAGCAGTTTGCAAATGACATTAACTAATAATACATCTATAAAGTACCTCTGTAGAAAAATGTGAAAAAGCTTTGGGTGCTCAATCTTGCCTTTGCTGTTATGTGAGGCCTGCAGATGTATTCATTTCAGGATCTGTGATTCTAAACAGCTTAAAAACAGAGCAGATGAAACAACCCTCCACTCCCTCCCTCTTTCATCCTGCTTCCCTCGCCTCTTGTTTTGAGCAAGCCCCTTGGATGACCAGCCGCAGTGCTATGGGAGGCACCTTTGTGTCTCATCCCCTCTCCCGGTTTTTGTTCTCTTAGTCCTCTTGTGCCTTGTCTTTTCCTGTAATCAAGAATGGGAGTAGGAGGTCTGACCTTGGGGGCACACCTGTTGGTTATGGGAGGGGCAGGGGTGGAGCTGGCCCGTTTGGGAAGCCTTAGATTTTGAAGGACAGGGACATGAGTGGTGGCAGTGGTTTGGGAGGGGTGTAGAATCAAGGTAACAGGAACTGTCCCTATGACTGGGTTAGAATAGCAATAAGAATACTTTGTTTGCCTATGTGAGTGAATGGACACATAAATAATCTAGATATGGGTGTTCTTAAGCCAGTATTATGCAGCTGTGCTCCGGGAAGCACATCCATCATCATCATATGACATCTTAACTGTTAAACTTTAACATCAATACATGCCAGTCAATAAGTGTAAAAAATACTGAATTCTTCCCAAGCAGGGAGGGGAAATAGAAGGGTTTGGAGCTCTCAAGAAAGTCAGAAGGAGTCACCACTCAAATGGGCAAGGAGAATTAGAAAGGAAGATACATGTCATGAACACAGTGGATTCATTCTGAGAGGAGGAGTGCGGTGGAGGCAAGAGGCGTGGAGTCACCACACAGACCCTGGCAGTCCGGTGAAAGTGGGCCAGAGGCAAGCAGCCCGCAGACTTGTTTATTTCAATTGGTACAGCAGCTTATATAGCCGAGGCAGCCAATCTGGTCAAGGGGAGGTTTATGCCCTAACCAATCACAGCCTGTTGCCAGGCAGGCTCTGTTGCCAAGTGGTTTCTCAGGTGGTTTCCCAGGGGGCTTCCAAAGCCATTCCTGAGTAACTTGACACTCGCTTGCCAGTGGCCATCTTGGCGTGGCCTTCTCATTCTACCACAGAGCTTTAGAGAGGAAGATACGTATCCTGAACACAACCTAGGGTAGTCTGGTTTACTTTTAACTCAATGCAATGAGTAAAAAATTATATTGTCTTTATTTACCAAGGAGATCCTCATGGCTTTCAAGTGTGTTGCCCAAAGATTTTCGTTCCTGGGAGATTTGCTAATGGAGCTGTAGTGAATTGAATGAGCCTTCCCCTTCCCCTCCCCTCGGTTTCTGCAAAACCTTTCTCTAGGGTTCTGTCTCAGTTTTCCTAATTATGAATGTATGAACAGACTGCAGTTTGGAGGCTGTGGGTCCCTTGTCATGGTTGGGGAAGTAATGGAACACACTGGCATGTGCAGGGAACTTGAGGACCCATATTTGACAACTCAGTGGAAACAATATAGCCAGTACCGTGTGGGCACTCCCTGCATTTTTTCCTACTATTAGCAAGGCATCTGCATTAAAAAAAATTGGAAGCCATTGACTCTCTGCCTTTACTGCTCTTCACATATTTCTATCAAAATAGTGTATGAGTCATTTCAAGGACCTCTTGTGGAACTTCTTCAAGCTGAAGATAGTTTTTTGCTTTGTTTTACAAAGTGTGTTTTTTTTTTCTGTATTTATTTTGAAAGGCACAGAGTGAGTGTGAGACGGTGTTCCCAACTACATGTTCACTCCCCAAATGCCCGCAAAGACCAGGACTGAGCCGTGCCAAAGCTGGGAGCTGGGAACTGAATCCAGGTCTTTCATGTGGGTGGCAAGAACCCAATTACTTGAGCCATTACCTGCTGTCTTCCAGGTTGCGTGTTAGTAGGAAGCTGAACACAAGAACTGGACCTTGGGGGCTGGTGCTGTGGCATAGTAGGCCAAGCCTCTGCCTGTGGCACTGGCAGCCCATATAGGTACCAGTTCAAGTCCCAGTTGCTCCTCTTCCAATCCAATTCTCTGCTGTGGCCTGGGAAAGCAGTGGGAGATGGCCCAATTGCTTGGGTCCCTGCACCCACCTAGGAGACCCAGAATAAGCTCCTGGCTTCTGGCTTCAGATTGGCCCAGCTCCAGCCATTGTGGCCATTTGGGGGAGTCAGTCAGTGGGTGGAAGTCCTTTCTGTCTGTCTCTGTAAGTCTACCTCTCTAAAATCTTAAGAACTGGAGCTGGGTATTGAATCTAGGTACTCTGGCATGAGAAGTGGGCATCTTATTTGGTATCTTAACACCTAAGGCCTAGGAGGATGATTTTTTTAAAAAAAGATTACTTGAAAGGTAGAGTTACAGAGAGAGGGAGGGAGAGCCAGAAACAGAGAATCTTCCATCTGCTTGTTCATTCCACAAATGGCTGCAACACCCAGGACTGGACCAGGCTGAAGCCAGGAAACTGAAATGCCCATCCAAGTCTCCCATGTGGGCGGCAGAGGCCCAAGGATTTGGGCCATCTTCTGCTTTCCCAGGTGCATTTAGCAGGGAGCTGGCTTGGAAGTGGAGCAGCTGGGACTTGAACTGGAACTCATATGGGATGCCGGCATCACAGGTGGTGGCTTAACCGGCTGTACCACAGTGCCAGCCCCAGGAGACCTTTAGGCGACCCTTGTG
Source organism: Oryctolagus cuniculus (assembly GCF_051225735.1). Classification (NCBI taxonomy): domain Eukaryota; kingdom Metazoa; phylum Chordata; class Mammalia; order Lagomorpha; family Leporidae; genus Oryctolagus; species Oryctolagus cuniculus. The sequence continues at coordinate 75,598,263 of NC_142870.1, read as the reverse complement.
CCACTTGACCTGCATTGGGAGCTCAGGCACAGTGACTGGGTGGGCACTGCCCACTTGCTGATTGCTACCACTCTCCCTTTCATGTCACAGCCGGGCTGGGGAGTTCGCTTCAGAGGAGCCAGAGTCCCCCACCCCACCCCAGTTCCTTCCCTGGGTGTTTCTGAACAGTCATTTGCCATCAAGAGGCCAAGAGTTTTGGATACTGTGGAGAGGATTATGCCTACTGTGAACTGGTCAGGATTATATGGGTGCGGACTATTTGGCCGTCACAGATCCCTGTCCCAGAGTGTGCTCTTGTGAAGGTTTTATTGATTTTTTTCTCACCGGCCCTTCGTTTTTATAGTGCTTTAGAGTAGGTTTGTGGTGTTTGCACACACACTTCATTGCTGCTGCAGATGAGGAGTGGGGGTCCAGAAATCACACGGCTTGAAAATGGCAGAGTCGGGGTCAAGCTCAGGTCTTCCACCTTCAAGACCATCACCACCGTGTGGCCCGCACTGGGCTGCTCTCATAGAATACATTCTCCTGCTACCAAGTAGGAGTTTTACAGGACAGATATCAACTGATAGCTATTGTTTGATGGCCAGTAAATTTGTACCAATAAATTCAGTGATCAAGCTCATTGCAAGAAATCGCAGCAACACGGTATCAGTTGGTGTGCTCCTGGGGATGAAGGGCCGTGCTGAGAGCTTCAGACCAGATGTATGATGTTACTTTCTGTTAGGTGTCTCCTACAGTCTTAGCTGTTCTGATGCACGCTTTAGATTTCTTACTGAGTCCTCGCTGACCTGTGCTGATGAGGTGATAGGCTGTCTTCCTGAAGGACCCTCCTAGAAGCTGAGTGACTTGTCACAGTCATGCAGAGCTGGGATTTGGAGGTAAGCATTTGACTCCAAGCATTGTCTTTGTAGTGACTTTGTGGTACCAGATAAATGAATAAGCTAATGAATAGAGGAAATGTGGATGGGCAGAGTTATTTGCAAAATGTCAAGGCCTTTCAAGCAAAAAACCCCTGGAATGCATCGGCAGGTAAATAAATTGGGTTACGTGCTCATCAAAGGATACGGACTGCAGTCAAGAGGAATCAGTTCTGGAGATCCATTGTGGGAAAAAAGGGGAATTGTACCCTTTTCAGAGAGCAAGAACCCCCGGTGGAGAACCGTGAAGTGGCTCCATGGAAGGAAGTCACTAATAGAACCTAATATAGCAATTGGGCTTTGGTTGGGCCCTTTGGGGAGGGTCTAAAAAAGCTGGGTTTGATCTGTTTTGGATGGTGTCGGAAGGTGGGGACCTGTCTTTGTGTAGCTCAGTAGAATTTCTAGGGAGGAGACTAGCAGAGTAAATGTGTGTAACTGGTAAGACAGCTGTTGCTTGTCTCAGCCGAGAAAGGAGGTGTTTGTATTTTGCAGGTGGCACAGTGACCTTGTTTTCGTGTGAAACTAAGGATGAAGTGACCTTGCTTTGCCTCATTTTACTGTGGCCTCACAGTGACCTCAGCTGTGGTTGGGTTTCTGTGTAACAAGAGAAGAGCAGAGGCTAGTCCTGATGCCAGGCCACCTTGTGGACGTCAGGGCTGTGCTGGTTCCCCTCCTCGAGGAGCTCGTGGTAGAGACCACTAGAAAAAGTAGTGCCTGTCTGCACCATTTCTCTTTAGACCCAGGATGTGACTGTCCCCTGAAGACTTGCATATGGGGGTAGAGAGTGTGTGCTGGAGAGGGGGTGACTGGAGAAGGTTGGAGCAGTGTTTCTCAGCAATCCTCCTCCTCTCCAGGATGTTTTCAGATCTCTGCATTGGATGGGGCCAGGTGAACCTTATTATAAAAACATCACAGGCAAAATCAACCCGATAGCCTACAGCCAGCCTCCTGTGGCTTGCTTTGATTTAGTCTAGCTGACAGGAGCTGAGAAGAATCTGAGTGAGGTGAGACAAGGAAGAACAAAGAAATTGTTTTCAGTTTATAGAAATGCAAAAGCGGCCCAGCTCCCAATTCTCCAAGCATAGCCCCTTTAGCTGACCAGATGGTTGGGTAAGAGGGTGAGGGTGACGGGAGATTGCACTTTCAAGTCACATGACCATCATTTTCTTAATGGGAAGCCACAAAGTATTGGCTTTATTGCTTGAAAGAGAAGCAGTTCCTGTTTGTTTAGCTGATCTGTGGCGGGGAGGGAGGGGGAGGGGAAAGTGACTGGGCTGATGAGTAGGAGCCGCGGAGGCTCCCCAATGCTGCCTGCCAGGGCCCTGAGCGGGCATCTGCGAGGGACGTGGCCATCCCAGAGCGCGGGACGATCCATCGGGGGCACGTTTCTGGGTTAGGTGGGAATTGTTCTTTGCCCGCCGAACCAGCAGGCTGACTGTTGAAGGGGGAGGTTTCACAAGGCGGCCTTGGCTGGGCCCGCGGTCAAGCCCAGCAAACTGCCAGCTCCCCAGGCCACTCCTTCCCCCTGTCCGTCCCTTCTTCGGGTGTGGAGGGCGCCGGGCGAGGGCGTTCCCCAGCAGTGGCTTGCAGCGCCCCGGGTTACAGGAGCCCTGCTGCCAGTCGCGGAGCCAGCAGGCAGAAGGGAGTGGAAGCAGGAAGCAGGCACTGGGCGGAACAGAAGCTGCGCTGAGATTAAATGAAGACCTCTGTAGCGCGGAGCGCAGAAGTCCTGAGAGTGGTCTTTCTGCAGGGGAATCCGCAGGTGTCTCTTTTTGTCCCAGCTGAAAGGCGTGTCCTTTCCAAGTGCTGGGGTCTGGCCATAGAGGGTGCCTATGTCCAGGGCATGATTTGGTTGTGGGAGGACTGAGCCCGTCTCCATCCAGAGTGGGATGTGCACCTGCTGCTGGCTGAGACTGGGGCTCCAGGTAGGAAGCTCCGTGGAGGTGGGGCGGGGGACAGTGGTTAGCTGAATGCCCTTTCTCATCCTAGTTACAGTGGAGGTGTGTGAAGGGAGGGCTCTTTCCTATTCCAGTCGCTGCCCTGGATTCCACCCACTAGAGGCCAATTCCAGTGATCAGGAAAACACCTGAGAGACTGAGGGATGGGGACTGGTTATCACTCACTCCACCATATGAATGAATTTTTCCAAAGGCTTTCCTTTGCCCTAGCTGAGATCCACTCACAGGGGAAAGGGAATTCTGTAGAGAGCATTTTGGTGCATGAAGGCCCGGGAGGGAAGGCAGGACAGGGTTTAGGGCAGGAATTCTCAGCCAGCGGCGAGCACAAGGAGACCTTGAGAATGGTGGAAGCAAAAGGCACCCACAGTGTAGAGAGGGAGACGAAACCTTTGCCCACAGTAACCTCCTGCAGAAGACCACAGAGAACGTCAGCCAAATGCAGGTGCACTGTATCTTGTTACCTGAGATACCGTTGTCCTGGAGAGAGAGACAGGAAGTCAGGGGAGGAGTCAACCTTTGGCTCTCTGCCCAGAATCAGGCTCCTGCCCCAGGTTTACCACCAGGTGCACCTGAGAAGCGTGCCCTCCACTCTCCCCTTACCTATCCCTAGCCCCAGCGCTCAGCCTGACTCAGGAACCCAGCAGGGGTGTGCAGTGGTTGGGAATGGGATTCCGAGAGACAGGTCCATTTTCTTAGTAAGAGCTGCAGCTTGGCAGTTGGAGTTGGAGTTGGTGATGCTTCCATGGCTTCCAAGTTCAGAAGAAAGAAGATCAGAAGTGCATTTGCTCCATTACCACTTCCCAGGTTAAGTCTAGGAGGAGCAAGGGTAAAAGGCAACATAGAAGCCCAAAGGTTTCACTGTAGAGCAGGGACGGGGGCTTCACACCCTGTGTGCACAGTTCCTCCGCTCAGTCCCACGAATGAGGCTCTCCTATTGGAAAACCCACTTTGGTAGACTTGTACATGGCCAATTATGATGCTGGTAAAAATGAAAGGAAGCGGTCATATTTTAGAGCCTTCTTTATTTATAAGATCGGACCCAAAAATGTTGTGTTGTAAGAACTTCCTTCAGGGCTACAAATGGAAACAGAAATATTTTGACAGAAACAACGATTCCCATAAACCACCCTTTCTAATAGCCAGCTTGCTTCTATCCTGTTTGAAAGGAGCTGTGAGTTGGGACATTCAGAGCGAAGTCTGAGTAAATATATAACAGGAATCTTCTTTGTCTCCACAGTCTGCATTTGGAGAACTGAGATTATTACACGCATATCACTCTGCCAGCTATGGGAGGAAATTTGAACCATTGTTAGCTCAAGGTGGGGGATTGTTCTAGAGAATAAAAGAATGCAAAGGTGACATCAAGAGACATGACCAGGTCTCTAAAGGCAGCAGCCTCTGTAGAACAAGAGACGAAAGATACACTGCAGCCGTCATTGCTTTACTTATCACACCTGTCAGTGCTGAGATCAAGGGAAGTCCTGGAAGGTTTATTTTAGAAACCAGTGAGAAATACAGGAAAATTTGCTATCCAAATATATTCCTGGCTTATCATGATGACGCAGATGCCTTTGGATGTCTTTATATCTCCAAAATAAACTGGGATGGGAGGAGTTATTATCTACTTTACCCGTTCTGTCTATAAAAATGTTGCAGAATTCGGCCGGCGCCGCGGCTCACTAGGCTAATCCTCCGCCTAGCGGCGCCGGCACACCGGGTTCTAGTCCCGGTTGGGGCACCGGATTCTGTCCCGGTTGCCCCTCTTCCAGGCCAGCCCTCTGCTGTGGCCCGGGAGTGCAGTGGAGGATGGCCCAGGTGCTTGGGCCCTGCACCCCATGGGAGACCAGGAAAAGCACCTGGCTCCTGGCTCCTGCCATCGGATCAGCGCGGTGCGCTGGCCGCAGCGCACTGGCCGCGGCGGCCATTGGAGGGTGAACCAACGGCAAAGGAAGACCTTTCTCTCTGTCTCTCTCTCTCACTGTCCACTCTGCCTGTCAAAAAATAAAAAAAAATAATAATAAAAATAAAAAAAAAATAAAAAAAAGTTGCAGAATTCTAGACCAGGGTGAAGAACATGAGTTAGGAGAATTTCAGGAGACTGAGAGCCTAAGGAGGTGCATACCATCTGCCTGGGAAAGTTGAGGGAGTCCTGCTCAGGTTACTGTGCAGCCCAAATGAGGAATGTTAGGTCAGGGGAGGTTCCAGCACCAAATCCAGCGTCAGTAGGGTGAGAGGTATGGTGGGTAACACTTGGGCTCAATATTCAATTCTGCTCCAGTAGAACATGGTACCCAGGAGGACCCAAAACTAGAATGAAAAAAAAAAGAATTGTTTTAGAAATATCTCATATTTGGGGGAAAACGGGGTGAGATTCATATATGCCCGGGTGGCATAAGAGTAGTCCTGCCTGAAGCAACATCACAAGGCCAGATGTGACCATGAGTCACCCTGCCCTGAAGCATCACTCATAACCTTCCCCTCAGAGCCAGCTTCCCTGCTCCCCGGTTTCTGGCCCCAGTTCTCTCTGTCTCTCCCTCCACACTGCCCTTCCTGCCTTGTAGGGTTGCTCCTCTCACTTCTGTGCTAAACCAGTTCCCTGGGGGAGTTCTTTCTTCTTCCCAACAAGGCTCATTATCCCCCTGCATAGTTCATAGGATTTCCAGTTAGTTACCTGTCTGCGGTAAGAGCTTCCTGCTTTCTAGAATTGGACCTCTCCTGCCAGGAGACCTCCCCTTTCTCCTAAAACACTTGTGACCCAGAATGGCTGCCCCCAAAGAATGCCACAGAACCCAAGATAAAAGAACATGGAAAAAAATCATCAATGTGGTTTTAGATTTCATATTGTAGCTGATCTTTAAGAAACTATCATTTGTGAAATTAAGTATACTATCAATACAAAAATCTGAAGACACAAGTATCTTCAGATAAGTCTATTAAAGCACTCTTGATTTTTATCAACTCCTTGTCTAAATGAAGGGTGTGTTCTCTCAAACTAGAGAATGTATTACAACAAATTGAATGGAGGATTAAGTAGGAGAATCTAGCTGTTTTCTACTAAGACAAATATTGAAGAGATTTGCAAAAGTAGAAAACAATGCCAATTTTCTCACTATTTTTTTTGTTTTGTAAGATAGTTTTTCCATAAAATATACTTTACATGAACATATAATTGACTTTTTATTTCAAAAATGAATTAATAAATATTTAAAAGTTCTAAGTTAATTTCCAGTGGGAACTATCAATAGATACAGGCCACATAGACAGAGGCTTTTTGGAGTCCTCAATACTTTTCAGAGTGTGAAGTGGTTCTTGAAAAAGAAGTTTGGGACTGTTCCTATAATGTACTGGTTCTTAACTTTGATAGCAAATAGAGTAGCACAGAAAGAAAACTGCCTGAGCTCGGCCCCCAGATTGCCTGAATTTAGGATCTCAGAGGCTGGTGTCCAGGCATTTTTTCTTTTCTTTTTTTTTTAAAGCTCCTTTTGGAGGTTTTCGTGTACAGCCAGAGCTGAGAACCATCACTCTAAAGTCCTGCTACATGTGCATCGGATAAAGTAGGTGGTAGGAAATCCTGAGACTGGTAGAGGTAGCTCTTTGGAAGGAGCTGAGCCAGAACAGTGTTGGGCAGATTCCATCAAGACAGGTGTCAGGGCCGGCACTGTGGCATAGTGGGTTAAGTCTTTGCCTGCAACACTGGCATCCCATATGAGCACCGGTTTGAGTCCTGCTTGCTCTACTTCTAATCCAGCACCCTGCTGATGGCCTGGGGAAAGTGGCAGAGGATGGCCCATGTGCTGGGGCCTTTGCACCCAAGTGGGAGACCTGGAAGAAGATCCTGACTTCAGGATGGCTCAGCTCAGGCTGCTGGGGGGCTCTTTGAGGGAGTTAACCAGTGGATTCAAGGTCTTTCTCTGTCTCCCCCTCCCTCTGTGTAACTCTGCCTTTCAAATAAATAAAAAATTAAAAGATTTTTTAAAGACAGCAGAGGTCTTTGGTAGCTAGTGGTAATGAATTAATGAGATCTGGAGGCTGGGAGGAGCAGGAGGGAGTTCATTGAGAGGGCTGGGCAGGGGAAAGAGTTCTCCAGCTGCCGGTGAGCTCCCATCAGCCGCAGGATCTGCATAGGTAGGCACACCCTTTCCCTGGCAGGGGAGGCTCCCACCTTGCTGCTCACAGGAATTCACTGTCCTTGCTCTGGTGGCCGAAGTTTCCTGACCAGCCTTCGGGTCAGGGGTCTTTTCTAGAGTCTCTGGTGCGGTTGCCGTAACCAGTGGTAATCTCGATGTCTCTCCTTATTATCATCCTCTGAGAAATGAAACACGTGCTGAGGAATACTCACCGTCCAGCAGAGAATAGCAAATCCAAACCAGGCAACTCCCCAGGCGTGTCGGTTCATCGGTCCAGAGATCAGCTCATAGCAGCCCTGGAGAAGGGGTGATCCCACATTGTTGTGAGGCGACCAAGAGGAAAAGGGGAAGAGAACACTGGGAAAGCCGATTCCTGTTTGAATCAATGCCTTCCAAAGTCCTGCTTTACAAATCGGCTGTTTGCACATCCTGTGGACAGTCAGCTACGGCCGTGCTTTGCTGAGTATGAATAATGCTGTTGAACTTGCATTCTCTCTCACGTTTACCTGTGCTTTATCACTCAACCACGCTAGCAAAAGTGCTATTATTTTAGCAAGACATTGTTTTCCATAGTCAATAAGTGGATAATTCCGAATAAAATTTGAAATTGCTTTCCTTCTCAAGCCTTTTATTGGTAGTTCGAGGGGCAGAGTTACTTTTCGATTTGTTTCTTTTTAAACAGAAACACTCCTGATCTATGAAAACCAAAGGTCTTCAGTTGCCATTTTTTATAATCACTTAAGGAAACCCTATGTCATGCTCCCTGAATTCTTATTTGACAATGTATTTCAACATAATGTTAATGAACCCTAGTGAGATCTTGAAGGGCCATGGTGTGCGAGTGAAAGAGCAATTGACTTTATTCGCTGAGTCATTCATAATGCGTAAGTATTTGTATGTACACACTGCTCACTAGGCAGAGCCCTGGAGTGCAGCACGCGAGCCAGGCTCCAGCTGCCCTCTGAATGAGCTCAGCCTCGACGTGAATCACAGGTGATGCCCAGGGAATGGAATAACCCGGGCTGATTCCATGCACCACTGAGTCCAGAGGCAAGCGGCCTAGAAAAGCTGATCTTGGGGCTTGGGCTCCACCCAGTGGCTCCAGATGACCATTTGAGGTTCTGCTTTTTATGACCGCCCCAGTCCCTTGTTTATCCATGCAGATGCCCCGCTTTTGCTGGATTTCACCCCTTTCCCTCTTCTCCATTTACATTACAGCCACCTCCATTCACCTAGATGGCTCAGAGGAAAAATATGGGAATTATCCTTACTCAACTCGTTTTCTGTTATGTAGTATCCAACACATAAGCAACTCCTAGCAATAGCCCGCTAACTGTCCCTCCTCCCCGCACCTTGAAGCCTGAGTCCACTCACAAAATCTAGATTCATCTTTGTTTTTACACAATCTTCACTTATTCTGGCCTTGTCATGCTCGCCTCTTTGATATTACTCCAAAAAAACTAAGACTGCTTCATCTTCAGGACCATTGCACCTGCTGCTTCCTTTGTTTACAGCCCTTTTCCTAATTTTCCAGTGCCTCATTGCCTCACTGAATTCAGAACTCTGCAAATATCAACTCAACAAAACCTTTCCTGACAACTACCCTTTCCTGAAAATACCCCTTCCTGCATCACACCCTATATACCCACCCCGCTCTATCTATGATCATGTATTTGTAACTACCTGAATTCTACCATGTGTTTGGTAACACATCTCCTGTAGTAGAATGCAAGCTCCAGTAGGGCAGGGATTTTGTCTTGTTCCTTGTTGAATCTCTAGAACCCAGAACCAGTGTCTGGCATGTGGTAGACACTTAGCAATTACTTAAAGAATGAATAGAACTTGATAGTAAGTAATGGTTATAATAACATCATTTGCAACACACTTAATGGTTTACAAAATGTTGGTTTATTAACTACTAACTTGATCCTTATGACTACCTGGGAGGTGGTCATTCATATAATAATAATATATAAGAGCCTGCTTATGCTAGTGCCTGGTGCTGGGCTCATCATTTGGCTGGGACAAGACACAAGTGGGGTCTTGTTTTCATGGAACTCATATAGATAAAAGCCTTGTTTTCTTTCTTTTTTTTTTTTTTACTTTAACTCCCTCTCATTTTGTGGCTTTTCATCTTAGTGGTGCTTTTCTTGATCTTCCATAGTTTTAAAATAATCTTCTTGAAATGTAATGGTCAGAATTTGCATATAGAATTTCTGAGGCAGATGGATCAGTGTAGAACACATATTTGTATCTGAAATTCTAGTTGATTTATACTTTTTTTTAACCACATATATGACTTCCCTAATTTTGCTAGTTGCAAAGGTTTTGGCAGCAAATCTGTGCATTGTTGATCTTGAAAAGCTACAACATGGAGGGGGGAAAGAAAGGCATTTCTTTGTTCATTCACCCACCAAACAGTCATTCAGTGCCTGTTTGTGCCAGGCATTATGCTAAGGATTTTTTGAAAGACTTTATTTATTTATTTGACAGGTAGAGTTATAGAGAGAGACAGAGAGAGAGAGACAGAGAGAAAGGTCTTCCTTCCATTGGTTCACTCCTCAAATGGCTGCAATGGCCGGAGCTGCACAGATCTGAAGCCAGGAGCCAGGAGCTTCTTCCAGGTCTCCCATGCAGGTGCAGTGGCCCAGGCACTTGGGCTATCCTCTACTGTTTTCCAAGACCACAGCAGAGAGCTGGACTGGAAGAGGAGAAACTGGGACGAGAACCAGTGCCCATGTGGATACCGGCGCTGCAGGCAGAGGATTAACTAAGTGAGCCATGACACTGACCCCTGTGCTAAGTATTAAAGCTATGCAATTAAATAATACATGACCCTTAAGGGAGGCTCACAGTGTGAGGAATGTGCATTTGGTCCATTGGTGAAGACATCTGCATCCCATACCTGAGTGCTGGGTTCAATTCCTGACTCCAGCTCCTGACTCCAGTTTTCTGCCAGTGTAGACTCTGGGAAGCAGTGGCCATTGCTCAAATAGGATTTCTGTTACTGGAGTGAGAGACCTGGATTGCATTCCTGGCTTCTGCCCTTGGCCTGGCCCAGCAGCTGTCCACTCTCAGCCATTCTGGGATTTGAGGAGTGAACGAGTACAAGGGAACTCTCTGTCTCTCTGTCTCCCTTTCTATCTCTTTGTGTGTCCAAAAAGTAATAAATACAACTAAGAAAATAGATATGTAAGAAGACATACTACAGCTCAAGGTGGTAGATGCAATCATAGAAGTAGAGGCTGCTAAGGACTGGGACGGCACATTTGCTTTGTGGTCAAGGATTGTTAGTAGGACCTGTCAGGGAGAAGAGTGGTGTATGGGAGTCTGGGGCCCTAGGCTAGGGAGAATCACAAAGGGTTGATAAGGGACTGTGATGAGGGAGAGGAATGAATGAGAGAAGCATAGGGAATCAGCTACAGGGAAAGGAATTTCAGGACTCAGGAATTTGGTGCCTGAGGGGGGCTGAGTGATGACAGTTTGTAGATAGTGGTAGGTAGTTTGCATGGAGGTGTTAGGGATGGACCAAGCCAAGGAACTCTCAGGGAAAGGGGTACAGTTTGTCAACATAGATCCCACGCCAGCAAGAGGAAAACAGTCCATCTTCTCCTCATCTGTGCTTTTAGGCTTGTCCTGGTGAGTGTCACACGTGCTGGGGAAGCAAGTGTTTCCATGAAATAAACTGATTCTCTGAGGGAAAATGTCCTTTTCATCCCTTTCAAAGAGACGACACAGTTTGGACACAAGCACAGTCCAATTGAGATTCGTTCACACGAGCCAGTTCCCATGTTGGAATATTGAAAGCATTTTATTAATACTGAGAGTAATAGTTCTATTGCATACTATGATTATAAATAATACATTTAATTTGTATAGAAGTCTGATTATAACTGATTTTTTTTTTAAATGCCCAGAACAATGTGGCCATAAAGCTGAATGAGGATTGCTTTGACACTTACTCCAAAATAATCTACCTTGCTTCCTTCTCATTTTCTGGATTTTATGTGCAGTCTTAGTCTGGGTACCCTGCCAGATCTGGCACCAGGATCAGCAGTGTGGTGTCCTGCGTGCTGAACATGCAGTTTGTCATATTTACTCCCAAACTAAACATTTTCTAACTATTTAAAGAACCCTCCATATGGGGGCAGCTCCCAAGGCAGTGTAGAGCATGACAGCGCAATGTCAGTGGATGCTGACTCGGGGAATATGGGAGTCCCCATGAGGGCCTTTGAGAAGTCTTACCAAGCCTCATTGGCACGTAGGCTGTGCTCGGATGAGCATTTCTGTGTTTCAGTCAAATAGGGGACACACTGGCGCCATCTTTTCAGCATCCGTGGAATTAGCATCTGCACTTAGAACAGTGTCTGGCCTTTAGTAAGGACTCAGTGAATGCTTCGTGAACATTTTATCAGCCTCCTCTGCCTGAAAACAACTTCCTCAAAAAACAAACCATATGTGAACTTCCTAAATCTCCAGCAAAATACTCTGTTAAAAACACAGTCAACTCCGCTGGAAAAGGAATGTGAATGTGCAGTGACCTCGCTGGCCCTCAGAAATTGCCCTTACTTTGGAGTTGGCAAAGCATTCTGTGTGCATATCATCCCTTCCTATTTATACGATGCGAAAGCAGAGCAGATCTCTGTTTAAGGAAACCATTTCAATACAATTCTATACCAATTCTACACATTGTAAAATCACTTCATTAAAACAAAGTTGGGTTCTGCTATTGCAAATCTCCTGTTCTGTTAGTTTTATTAAAATGCACATTTCCTCATAGCAGCTCTCAAAGGGCATTCACAGTTTATCTACAGAGAAGGGGGAAATGGTCAACATGAGGTTGGGGGAAAGGATGTAGCATTTCGTTCTGAGAGACCGTTATCTACAGCTGACCATGCTTTCTCATAAAGAGCGGGAGAATGTTCCGGCAGGTCTCGGCAGGAGAGAGGACTCACCTGATTGTGGTAATAACCAGGCACTCCTAGTTTGCAAGCCTCCAGGTTGAGGGGTTCTTTAAGATTGGTCATGACACAGCACTGGCGAGGCCAGGGATAGTCGGCATCATTGTTCTCAGCTCGGAAGGCAGACGTGTATTTCTGCCAGTCTGATGGGCCATTGACGCCACAGCAATTGTCCTGTCAGTGGATGAGAGACACACAATTCCCTTTCATGAGCCTCACTCAAGCCATCGATGTAGCAAGTGAACTTTCAAACAGAAAGAAGAAGGGGCTGGGCACTGTGGTGCATCCCATATGGGCGCCAGTTCTAGTCCTGGCTGCTCCTCTTCTGATCCAGCTCTCTGCTGTGGCCTGGGAAAGCAGTAGAAGATGGCCCAAGTGCTTGGGCCCCTGCACTTGCATGGGAGACCCGGAGGAATCTCCTGGTTCCTGGTTTCGGATCAGCATAGCTCTGGCCGTTGTGGCCATCTGGGGAGTGAACCAGCAAATGGAAGACCTCTCTCTCTGTCTCTGCCTCTCTCTGTAACTCTGTCTTTCAAATAAAATAAAAAAAATTTTAAAAAGAAAGAAAGAAGAAATAGAGGGGGCAGTGTTAAACTGCTCCTTGCATTGCTGGCTGCTCTGCATCCATCCAGCTCCTGCTAATGCTCCCTGGAAAGTGGTAGAAAATGACCCAAGTGCTTGGGCCCCTGTCACACATGTGGGAGACCTGGATGGAGTTCTGGTCTTCTGGCTTTTACCTCACCCAGCCCTAGCTGTTGTCATATGGGTGTGAACCAAGGATATAAGATCTCTCTCTCTCATTCTGCCTCTCAAATAAATGCATAATTTTTAAAAACATTTATTTATTTTAAAGGCAGAGTTACAGAGAGGCAAAGGCAGAGGCAGAGGCAGAGGCAGAGGCAGAGGCAGAGAGAGAGGTCTTCTATCCACTGGTTCACTCCCCAGATGGCTGCAGTGGCCAGAGCTGTGCCGATCCAAAGCCAGGAGCCAGGAGCTTCCATCCAGTCTCCCACGCAGGTGCAGGGGCCCAAGGACTTGCGCCATCTCCCACTGTCCTCCCAGGCAATAGCAGAGAGCTAATTTGGAAGTGAAGCTGTCAGGATTTGAACAATGGGATGCCAGCCCTGCAGGCAGCAGCTTCACTCGCTATGACACAGCGCCGGCCCCTGAATAATTTTTTTTTTTATAAAAGATTTATTTATTTACTTGAGAGGAAAGTTACAGATAGAGAGAGACAGAGAGAAAGGTCTTCTATCCTCTGGTTCACTCCCCAAATGGCTGCAACAGCTGAAGCTGGACTGATCTGAAGCCAGGAGCCAGGAGCTTCTTCTTGGTCTCCCAGGTGTATGCAGGGGCCCAAGCACTTGGGCCATCTTCCACTGCTGTCCCAGGTCACAGCAGGGAGCTGGAGTGGAAAGAGGAGCTGCCTAGAATTGAATCAGCACTCATATGGGATACCGGTGCTGCAGGTGGAGCCTAAGCCCACCATGCCACAGCACTGGCCTCTGAATAAATTTTTTAAAAAACAAGAAGAAATGGAAATCATACTATATTTTACTTCTAACAAATGAGAGTTTCAGGGCTCAATAAATCAATTTAGAGTTTATAGAACATTTTTCATAGCTTTTACCATCTCATTAATGAACTCTGTAACCTGTGACATGTTATTTAAACTACCCGAGCCTCATTTTCTTTACTATAAAATTAGGATAAGTATACTTGTAGTGTCTGCCCCATAGAATTGTGATAATTAAGAGAGTTAACATATGATATGTTTAGTAAAGTTCCTGGATCACAGTAAACCTTTAATAAACAATTATTATTAATACAAATATCTTGAAGCAGCAATGCAAAAGAGGTATAATTATTCTAATATCACATGAGTAATTTGAGAATCAGGAAATTTATAAATTTACTGGTAAAGAAATTATGAGTAATTTTCTTGTTAGAGTGATTATGTTTTACTTCTAAAATGGCAAAGAAACTAGAAAAGCTAACCAAAACCTGGTGCCACACAGCCAAATCTCTTTATGTGAAAGGAAGTTTAATCACATGTGACTGATATCCTTACACTGTGAATAGGAATCCGGATAGAAGGTAAAACAATTAATATTACTTCCCTAGCTTTTAGAAAGTAAATTCTATGAAAATATTTCAAGAGAGGAAGTTAAAACCATAGGCACCTCTTAGAATAAATGTAATAATTAAACATAATGATAAATCAATTATCCTGAAAGGATGTCCAGTTTCACCACTGTATTATGGAAACTATGCAGCCAGGAAAAATAATCATTCTGGTTTTTAAAAAAATTAATCATGAGAGAGAGAGAGAGAGAGAAAGAGATGAACTGTTCTTCTCCACTGGTTCACTCGTCAATGCCAGAGGAGCCAGGAACTCAATCCAGGTTTCCTGTGTTGGTGTCAGGGACCCAAATACTTGAGCCATCACCTGCTGCCTTCACAGAGTGTGCATTAGCAGAAAGCTTGAGACAGGAACAGAGAACCCGAGGCCTCTGATATGGGATGCAGGTATCCTGAATAATATCTTGGTTGCCGCACTTAAACCCCTGTTCCCATTCTGTATTTTGACCTGAAAATTCTAGGCGAAAATGGTTATGCTTGAGCCAGGCTTATTTCCTATTAGATTTTAGGTAGAAATGGAGGAGAATTAAGGCTCCCCAAATGAGCTTTGAAGCACTCCAACATTCAGAGTTGTGAAAATCCAGTAAAGGAGATTGAGAGAGGTACCAGATGGACAATGTTGGTGACATGTCCAGTAAGGTGAGGACAGAACTTTGACCACAGGATTTGGCAGGATGGATTACTATAAGGCTCCTTTTAGTGGACTAGTAGGGTCAGAAGCCAACTGTAGTTGCATGGAGGCAGATGAGAAATGTGAAAATGGAGACAGCAACTGTAGATATCTCTCTCAAGGTTGACTGTGAAATAAAACAGAACAGTAGCAGAACAGAATAGTGGGTGAATATTGGGCAAGAGGGAGTTTTTTTGGAAAGACAGACAATTTAAGGTCTCCTTTTAGGATGCTTCATGGAAGATATTGATGGGGCGGATCAGAACAGGGAAGATTGTTAGAGCAAAGGTGATAAAATGCAGGGTAGAAACAAAGAAGTTGAACAAAGAATACCCCAGAGAGAGACATAAAGTGCACAGATACAGATCAACGTAGATGGATATATTTGGTGGCAGAAAGATAAGATAGTTCTTGTCTGATTACTTCTATATTCTCCATAAAACATGAGCATCAGCTGAGAGTCTGGGTGATGGGGGGTGTTGGAGGTGTGAAGAGAGGGAAGAACATGCAAAATAGTTGCAAGCAAATTTTCTGCAAAAAATAGAGTAGAAAATATCTAGTGTGCTTTTGAATTGAAGCTAGTGTGACCATGTGACTTTGTCCAGCAATGCTAATCTCTTAGGGTATAGGTGAGGAATGGGCCAAAAATCATAATTCAATCCCAGTAGCGGTTGGTTAGGATTTAGACTCGTGAACAGAGACAGGGCAAGAAGTAAAGGTGACTGATACAGGAGTGACGGCTGGGCTGGAACCGACATATAAGTTAAGGAGGGGAGAGGGAACATGAAAAGGGTGATAGAAACTGAAAATGTGGTCAATTGGAGGCCTACTGGGGTGAAAATGATTGAAATAGGGATATTAGGGTAAAAGAAAAAATTATAGCAGAGAATGGGATTTTCTTAGATGGTACAGTTATTGGTGATGACTTGCTGTTTATAGCTGTGGAAGATGGTGGCTGAGGTAGAGTGGAGGATATGATGTTTGTAAGGGAGTAGGATATGGACTTGAGAAGCCACATGTTGGCTGAGACACCATATAGACGTTTAGTTCTCTAGATGGGATGACAGGAGTATGAGGGAAGAGGTGGATAGTGAATGAGACAGTAGAGTCTTTAATGAAATCTTTCAAGCTTGGGTTGGGGAGGCTGATAAATAACATCAATAAGGAGGGTCATAGATGATGTAGATTGAGGACATTAACTTCAAATATTTGAAGGAGGAAGGAATGAAAGAAGGAAATAGCATGGTAGCCAAGAGGAACAGTGAGGATGCCTTGTCAAGGGGTAGGCCCTGTGCTATGTGGGGCAAGGGAGAAAAATGAGAGTGTCTCCAACAGGGCACAGTCAGGATTTTGGTGAAATAAGGGGGTAAAGAGAGCTTAAAGAAGGAGTGGAGGCTATCAGGGAGTTGCTGATGAGACATTGTAAAAATTTGGTGCTGCACTAGGGGCTGGGAGCACACCATTGTGAGAGTTGGGTAGTGAGGGGTTATGAAGAGGATAACAATTTATGTACATAGGGCAATATAGGAGTGAGAATGGATATTCCTGAAGAGCTGGGTATCTGGTGGTATTTGAGGGCAACTTTTGTGGTTGCCAGTAGGAGAAAATTGAGCAATCAAATAAAATAATAGACCCTTTTTCTTAGCAGGGCAAGCTTAAGGGAGGTGTGAGAAGATAGCAACAAAGCAAAAACAGGTAGTAATTGCCACTTGAGTTCACAGTAGGGCAGAGAAGACAACATCTTTCTTTTATTGTAAGTGATACTTGAGTTCTAAGAGGCAGAAGGTGTGATTAGTCTAAATGTCATGACAGTTTTATTAGCCCTGTAATTGTAAGCTCATCAACATCATAGCTTGCAATACAATGCAGATGTAGGGGTCCCACTGAGTCATGAGCACAACACTCCTCCCTGCATCCCTACTTTCCCATTCCTATCCTCTTGCCTCCACCCTCCTCCTGACCCCATAAATAGGAGGATTCGATGACCTTGTCTGCAAGGAATCCTTTCCTGAGAGAATTCCCCTGGAGGCTGCAGTCCTCACACACTGAGTTCACTCCTGCCCCACACCCTGCTTACTAGTTTAGATCACAGTGGGGTCCAACCTGGCTCACAGGCCTCACCTGGAGCATGAGCCTGTCCCAGGTCCTGGTGACTCCATTGTTTTTCCATTGGTCATCATTGGTTGGAGGGCTGTTGTTCTGGTATCTCTCCAGCATCTGCTTCAGGAAGAGGTTGGGTGTGAACTGCATGGGGAAAATGAAACACGAGGCAGGAGAGAAAGAGTGTGTGTTATAATCCCCACAGAGCTAAAAAAACTCCCTCAGCCAGTTGCTAGGGACACAAAACTTTCTCTCTCGGAGCAAAACTATACTTAGAGATACCAAGTATAGTCAGCTAAGGATGTTTCTGGTTGTCTGAAGTCCCCCATCTTGAAAGAAATCCCTGAGACAAATTGGACAAACATTGTATGGCAGCTTAGGCCAGGGAATCCGGGAAAAGAATGAAAGACACTGAATTGGAAAAAAGTGTTCGAGGTGGTGGAATACGGATCATGGCATTGGAAGGCCAGGGGCCATGGCAGAATGGTGAGGAGCTTGCTATTTCACTTGCCAACTGTACATCTTTTGACAAGTTACTTTATCTTTATGTCTCATTGTTTTCATCTGTAAAATGACAATAGTGATCATGTCTATGCCACAGATTTGTAAGGACTCAGTTGTGGGCAAGATGGCGGAATAGGAAGGGAGCACACTGATAGGGAAGAGACAGTTTAATAAAAGTGGAGATTCTGCAGGTTCAAGGAAGAGTAGGGGAAGAAACAGCAGAGGAAACTCTTCTGGAACTAGTGATTCACGGTGGACCTACGTGGAGGGCGTGGGAGCCTACGGCTCAGGACCCCAGCTGCGGAATCTACACACCAGTGCTGGAAAGGGAGGAGCCAGAGATCAGAAACTGACTGCCTTCAATTCTGCTCAGCTGTGTGGAATTACTTCCCTTCTGAATCAAAAATAAATAAATAAATAAATAAATAAATAAATAAATAAATAAAAGAGAGAGAGAGAGAGAGAGAGAGAGAGAGAGAGAGAGATTTACCATGCCTAACCTGGGTTTGTCACTTTTGGCACACCCTTAACCCTCAGGAACCAAACAGAGCTCTCTGGCCATACCCATCTCAAGCCTCTAAGGCTCTATCAAAAGCAGACAGTCCACTTAATACAGTCATAGTATAACAAGAAAAAACACCACAGTGAGGGAAGAAGAAACTAAAGAATATCTCCACAATGCCAAGAAACAAACGCAGAAACTGAGGAAACAAGAACAAAGAAGACATTATGATGCCCCCAAATGAACAAGACACCCCAAGCCAAGATTATGAAGATGATGAGATAGAAGAAATGCAAGATACGGATTTCAAAAAATTTATGATAAGAACATTTAGAAGTTTTCAAAAACAAATTCTTGAACTACAAAAATCCTTACTGGACAGGATAGAAAATCTCTCTTGTGAAAATGAAATCTTAAGGAGGAATCAAAATGAAATGCAGAAACTAGTAGAACATGAAATTGTGATAGTGAAGAGAAATCAAAATGAAATGAAGAATTCAATAGATCAAATGACAAACACATTAGAGAGCCTTAAAAACAGAATGGGTGAAGCAGAAGAGAGAATATTGGACTTAGAAGACAGAGCACAGGAAAATACACAGTCAAACCAAAGAAAAGAAGAGGAAATTAGAAATCTAAAAAATATTGTTGGGAATCTATAGGATACTATTAAAAAATCCAACATTCAAGTTCTAGGAGTTCCTGAAGGCATGGAGAGAGAGAAAGGATTAGAAGGCCTTTTTAGTGAGATACTAGCAGAGAACTTCCCGGGTTTGGAAAAGGACAGAGACATCCTAGTACAGGAAGCTCATAGAACCCCCAGTAAACATGACCAAAAGAGATCCTCACCACGACATGTTGTAATCAAACTCACCACAGTGAAACATAAAGAAAAGATTCTAAAATGTGCAAGAGAGAAACGTCAGATTACTCTCAGAGTATCTCCAATTAGACTCACAGCTGACTTCTCATCAGAAACCCTACAAGCTAGGAGGGAATGGCGAGACATAGCCCAGGTACTAAGAGGAAAAAAAAACTGCCAGCCCAGAATATTATATACTGCAAAGCTGTCATTTGTGAATGAAAGTTAAATAAAGACCTTTTATAGCAAACAGAAATTGAAAGAATTTGTTGCCACTTGTCCAGCCCTGCAAAAGATGCTTAAAAGATGTGCTACACACAAAAACAGAAACACGGTCATCAAATGAAAGAAGGCAAAGGAAGAAAATCTCACAGTAAAAGATCACACGAAGTTCAAAGCATATATTATGTGGGGAGCAACTCGGACTATACTGTTACTGGAATTAAGACTTATTCTATACATCTGCTCTCCCACAATATGGCGCTGGGAGAGGAGCAAACAGCTTCTACCCAGCTGCCTCTCACCAACTTCACAAGCTGCAGGACCTGCTCCTGATTGGAGGAGAGCAGCGTACTCGGCGTGTGGGTAGCAGAGTTGGGATTGGTGGAAGAGGACTATAAAGGAGGAGAGAGACAACATGCACCAGGAACATCTAAGGGGAACATCTGAAGGAACACCTGTGCAGCCCCCGAGAGAGCCGGCCGGCGGTGTGCCGCTCCCCCGCGGAAGTGGGGAAAGTGGCCAGGGGGAACCGCCCTTCCACGGAGGTGGAAGGGTCGGTAGCCAACTCGGGAAGAACCAGCAGCAAACCGGGGGAGGGCCGAGCAGACAAAAGAACAATGCAGGGTCCTGTGTCGTTCCTCCACGAAGAGGGGGAGTGACATAATGGTGCCGTGACTCAGATATGAAGCCTAGGCAGGGCTTAGTGTCATTCCTCCATGAAGACGGGGAGCGACAATATTAGAAAATATCTTTGGGAAAATGGCAGAGCAAAGTTACTACTTATCAATAGTCACATTGAATGTTAATGGCTTCAACTCTCCAGTTAAAAGAAGACATAGAAAACCTAAACAGACCCATAACTGAGACAGAAATTGAAACAGTAATAAAGGCCCTCCCAACAAAGAAAAGCCCAGGACCAGATGGATTCACTGCTGAATTCTACCAGACATTTAAAGAAGAACTAACTCCAATTCTTCTCAAACTATTCAGAACAATCAAAAAAGAGGGAATCCTCCCAAATTCTTTCTATGAAGCCAGCATCACCTTAATCCCTAAGCCGGAGAAAGATGCAGCATTGAAAGAAAATTACAGACCAATATCCCTGATGAACACAGAAGAGTCAAAGGGATCACATAAACAAGACTAGTGTCTGCTAATACTAACTGATAGAATTAAAAAGGAGAGAACCATCCAACATGGGAAGCGGGATACACAGCAGACTCATAGAATGGCAGATATCCTAAACAGCACTGTGGCCTCAGAATCAGCCCTTAAGGCATTCAGATCTGGCTGAAGAGCCCATAAGAGTATTTTAGGCATGGAAAGCCAAGACACTCTGGGAAAAAAAAAAAAAAAAAAAAGGCCCAGTAGAAAATTGAAGTTGGCGAACTCAAAAGGCTTCCATAGCCTTGGAAACTCATGACAAGAGCCTAGGGAGATTACTGACGCCATAAACAAGAGTGTCAATTTGTTAAGTCAAGAACAGGAGTCACTGTGCACTTACTCCTCATGTAGGATCTCTGTCCTTAATGTGTTGTTCGATGTGAATTAATGCTATAACTAGTACTCAAACAGTATTTTACACTTTATGTTCTGTGTGGATGCAAACTATTGAAATATTTACTTAATATATACTAAATTGATCTTCTGTATATAAAGAGAATTGAAAATGAATCTTGATGCAAATGGAATGGGAGAAGGAGTGGGAGATGGGAGGGTTGCAGGTGGGAGGGAAGTTATGGGGGGTGGAGAAGCCTTTGTAATCCATAAGCTGTACTTTGGAAATTTATATTTACTAAATAAAAGTTAAGAAAAATATTAAATAAAGTGCACATTTGTGTACCTGGCACATAGTAAGGGCTTGATACATATCAGCTACAATATTACTGTACTAAGTAGGATTATTTTAAAAAAATTTATTTACTGGCTTGAAAGGCAGAGTGATGAGGACACAGAGAGAGAGCTTCCATCTTCTGGTTCAGTCCCCGAACATTGAGGCAACAGTTGGGAGGGGCTAGACAAGGCTGAAGCCAGGAGCATCCAGGTACGTTTCTGGTGCAGCTTGCAGGGACTCAAGTACTTGAGCCATCACCTACTGCCTCCCCGGGGATTTGCAGGAAGTTAGCAGGAAGAAGCAGAGCGGGACCTCAAACCCAGCACACTGACACAGGCTGCCACCATCCCAAGTGGCATCTTAACTGCTGTGACAAACGCCCGCCCTGCAAATGATGATTCTATTGTCACTTGAGCTCTGTGCTTTATGAGATTGTACTCACAAAGTCTCGTTGTGTTGCAGCTGTGATACAAGATGCCACTTCAAAGCCGTACACTATAAACATCAGAATGAAATACTGGAAGGGAAACAAATGAGAGAAAAGGATTACATTTGCTCCCAAAGACAGACTTCGCCAAATGATTGTTGTGGTTTTTCAGCACATTCCTCTGAATAAAATCATCCAATCATTTACATAGATATTCAGCAAACCCTCATTGACCAACTGCCTGGAATGGGGCTGGGTGGGGAGAAAAGCTTGATGCAAGTTAGCTCAATTCTCACCTGTTTGTCACAGAATGAATGGCCAATGAACACAGAGCTTTCCCAGACCAATATCCTGAATTTCTATTTTCACTGAGAAAGACAAATACAAGAGAAAGAACTGATGTGTGTGTGTGTGTGTGTGTGTACAAGCACCTGTACATTCAGTGGCTGGTAAGAGTCTGAGTGTCTCACACACAATGTAGAGCTTCATAAATCCCCTTTCCTTGGGAGATTTTTTTCAATGGTTTGTTGAAAATTTAGAACCACAGAGGTCAGAAAGAGATGACCCAAAGCCTTTTTAACAGTCGGTGTCCCTCCTAACAAGCATCCGCTCTTTTTAGAGAGAAGTAGGTAGTTTCCCACACACTTGCTGGCATTCTCATGTCACCTTTCTCCCCTCACTGACAGGCTCAGGTGAATGAGACAGAGCAGGGGTGTCGCTGTTGTGTGTGCCCATGACGGCTCCACAGGTCACAGACTCTTTGGGCTTGAAAGGATCTGAACTGCAAATGACTTCTGAATCTGGGATGGGAGTGGTTGGCGAATTTTGTCTTTGCCTTCCTCAGCCTGGTAACTGAGCTTTCCAGTCCTTGTATCCTTGGGAAGGGGCACTGTGCTCCATGCCAGTGGGGGAGGGCAGGGAAAATCTTCTCTGGGTCTGGGCATGGGAGATTCTCTGAGCACGACCGTCTGCTGCCCTCAGCACCTGGCTCAAAACAAAGTTCTGGCTGCAAGTCACCAGTGGGAGGCTCTCAGAGGCAAAGATCCTTTTCTCCTGTCTTAGCTGCTGCCTTGCTCTCTGTCAAGAGCTTTGGGGTTCCTCCTACAGAGACTCCGAACCTCTTAGCAACACTACAGGGAGGCGGGCCAGAGGGTCAGGCATTTCTCCTTTCATCCCTTGAATGGGAGGGAGAGCTGCTCCTTTGGCTGTGTGAGCCACACACATGACTGGCCCAAAGTGAGGCTGGGACACAAGTGTGGGTTGTCACTGGGGACACCTGCCTCTCTTCTTCTCCCTCTCCCCTTTTTCCCCCAACGTTCCTTTCCCCACCTTCTCAAAGTGGATCCTTTTGCCCTCCAACTAACTCATACTGAGGAATCACAGAATGTAAATGTTCTGCATTTGTGGAGTACCAGGATGATGGTTAACTCAAAGGGAAAGTAAACCAACAACACTCTCAGTGGCTGGACTTGTTCTTTAAGGTGGAACTCAGGCCCTGCAGCATTTGGGGAGGGAACTTATTTCAGGGACTGGGAGTCTATGCGTGTGCAGGGATGTTTGACACAATGTGAGAATTACTGCCTTGAGCACGGGGGCAGGGGGTAGATGTCAAGGCCAAACCCAGCTTTCTCAGCCATGCCTGCATCTGCAAAGGCAGGACATGATCCTGCTGGCTGTGGTTTGGGGCAGAAGCCTTTCTGGGGTGCACAGAGTCAGACGCAGGCTGCACATATGCTCTGCAGCAGTGCTTATTGAAGTTTCTAGGGGCCCTGAAAAACAGAGTGAATGAAAATGTGAGAATGCAGAGCCTGTACAAAATCATTATCCGTGGGCTGAAAAACATCTTCAAAAAGTTTCATGCTTTCTCTTAAAAATTCACACATTCATACACATTTTTTATTTTATGTTCTATCAATACATGATTAATACCAAAAATAGTCATTTAAATTACTTCTTATCAAGAAATCTAATAATCAAGTTCTCACTGTGTTTCCGTAACTATACCTGTTGGAGGCATGCAGATACCAGCTGGAGAAGCACAGATCTGGGGAATATTCAGCAGCGTCACCCCCAAGTGTCTCCCCTTTGGCTTCTCCGTACATGAGTTGTCTGGATTTGTAATAGTGGAGGGACTCTTCACTGCAGGGAGAACCTTACCTAACATCTGACATTCTGCTTCCTCCTGCCCCACTGAAAACCTAACCTTCTTCTCAGTAAAGCAGAAATAATCCATCAAACTTGCTCCAAGGAAACCCCTGTAGAGACTTTCAAGGTCTTACCGCCAGAAGGATTTTCCTGTTGGACTTCACGATGCCCACAATGCCTAGAACAGACAGGCAGAAGAGGCAGATGCCAACAAACATGCCAATCCAGGCAGCCCCATAGATGTCGTCATTGTTGGTGGCTTCAAGCAGTGGGTAGAGGCTGTGTTGGTCGGATACAAAGAAGATGCACTCTGCAGTCAGGGCGATGCCACACATCTGGGAGCAGACAGGGTTCTGTCAAGCTGGTAGCCAATAGTGCGACATTGGGAAAGGGACAGAGAGGTGGGGTGGGAAGAGAACTCCCTCCCTTGCATAGGTTTGATGCAACTCTAGGATATTAAGCAACTACTTTCATTGGCGAATTGCTTGCATACCTTCTTCCATACGTTACTGTCTTATTGCTATTTGGGGAAAGACCCAGATCATTTCACACCATCCGTTAAGTCTCTGGGGCATGAAACATTCAGACGCAATGCCTACTTCCATGAAGATACTTCTCTCCCTGCCTTCCCTAACCCTCCAAATTCCTGGATTATGATATTTAAGGAGTTCTTGGTCCTATTTACCAAGGAGAGCTTGAAGGAACCTTGGTGGTTATCTTTTCCCAAACCCCTCCTTTGTAGATGAGGAATCTTAGTCTTGAAAGATGATGATTTGTCCAGTCACCCAGAGCATCAGAGGCAGAGCTGGGCCAACGGTTGATCTTTTGACTCCCAGGCAAGGGTTCTCCAACCTCACTCCACCATGCCCAGATAACTTGGCTTCTGAGCTATTCTCACAGCCTGCTTCTGGTTACATAAAAGAAGTAAACATCTGCCCCATAGGAATTCAAACCAAGGAGAAAGAGGAGAGAAATACTATAGTGCATGCATGGTGGGGATGTCTGGGGCACTGACCATGGTGGACATGGCTTCACTTGTGTTTTAAAGTTGGGAGAGAGAGGCTGGTGTTGTGGTGCAGCGGGTTAAGCTGCTGCTTGCCAAATCTCAGCCACTCACTTCTGCTTCAGCTCCCTGCTAATGTTCCTGAGAAAGCAGTGGAAGATGGCCCAAGTCCTTGGCCATCTGCTTCCACATGGGAGACTCAAATGAAGTTCTAGGCCCTTGGTTTCAGCCTGGCCCAGCCCTGGCTGTTGTAACCATCTGGGGGAATGAACCAGTGGATGAAAAACCTTTCTCTCTGTCTCTTATACCCTCTGTAGGTCTGCATTTCAAATAAACAAATAAAAATCTTTTTTATAAAAGTAAAGTTGGGAGGGAAGTATCTACATTTTCCACTGTCGTCTTTTGACACATTAAATGGTTATATTTGATAAATGATATAATTAAATTCTAGCCAGCATATTTACCAACACTTTTCTTAAAATTAAAAAATATATAATGAGCTACCTATTATATCATTCCTTTCCTTTAAACTCTCACTTTTGATGAATCTAAAATCATGATTAAAAGCAGAGCAGAATTTCCTGAAAACACTGGTTACTTACACCAGTAATCACATTTCCAAAAATCAGCAAGCCTTGGAAGCAACGGACAGTGGAGTCATCTTTGACCATCTTCAGGATTTCACCGAGGCTGAAGACACAGTTGAGAACATTAGAACTTACTAGGAGAAGGTGACAAAGGATGTTATGAGTGCCACAATATGAATAAAGCACATTTTTGTGTGTTGCTTTCTTGTGTCCCAAAGCACCCAAACTAAAGTTGTATAATCTTTTAGCCACAGGTGAAATTTACTTACTGAACTCAGAAATCACAATAGTTTTGACTGGTGCCGTGGCTTACTTGGCTAGCCCTCCGCCTGTGGCTCTGGCACCCTGGGTTCTAGTACCGGTTGGGGCGCCGGGTACTAGTTCCAGTTGCTCCTCTTCCAGTCCAGCTCTCTGCTGTGGCCCGGGAGGGCAGCAAAGGATGGCCCAAATGCTTGGGCCCTGCACCCACACGGGAGACCAGGAGGAAGCACCTGGCTCCTGGCTTCGGATCGGTGCAGTGCCAGCCGTAGCGGCCATTAGGGGAGTGAACCAACGGAAGGAAGACCTTTCTCTCTGTCTCTCTCTCACTGTCTAACTATGCCTGGCCAAAAAAAAAAAAAAAAAAAAAAAAAGAAAAAAAGAAAAAAAGAAAAATCACAATAGTTTTTAAAAGAAGAATAAAAAAAAAATAAAGGCTTCCAGAGTCTGACTGGCAGCTTTCTGGAGCTCTTTAAGATGTAGTGTGTTTAGAAAGCTTACTTGTGCGGGAAGAACTGAGACCCCACATGGCCAACGAGAGCATAAAGAGCAGGTGTGTGGTGGTGATGACTTGGCTGGGCGAGGCACATGGAGATCTCTCTCCAGCCCCCGCCCCTGCTGCTCTTAAGGCAAATTGAAACCCAGAGGGGAAACTCTAAGCCAGAGTTAGTGGTTAGCCCTCATATAGATGGTGGGCTACTGCCAAAAACCATTATTTTCTGAATATTTTGTTCTCTTCAGAACTAATTGGCAAATTCCGAAGTTCCTTGTCCTATAAGAGGGGAACTTGAGGGAGAAGAGGGACTCACCTTCAGTCCCTCCCATGTGCCACTGCACCAGCGACTTCACACGCATACATCTTATTCTCATAACCCAATTAGGGAGAAAAAGCAAAAGGTGAGGAGGAGCCATACTGCAGACCAGGAGTCTCAAGCTGAAAGTGCTAAATTAAGTTCTGGTGAGTCAGCCCATAACAGCAGAGTTGGGCTCGAGACCTTGGTTTGCATGTCTCTGGAGCACAAGCTCTTTCCCTCAGCCCACAGGGACTCCCAGACTCATCACAAGGTTCAGTGCTACACGGCTGAACACGGGCCTCTTGCCTCCCTGAGGATTCTCTGGAAGGAACACAAGGTAAGTGTTTGGAGCAATTATTTTGGTTTGTGTGCTTGAAAGACCTTGAGAAAAGCTGTCCACCTCTCTCAACAAGTTATTCATTAAGCTAATTAATAAACTGATTCATGCGTTCATGGTCTAAATATGCATTAAATGAAACAGTTTGTGTTTAATGGAATACAAAAATATACAAAGGAGATTATTGTAATCTAGAATTTTATGTTGCATAGGGCAGCTAAGGTATGTTCCTAAATCATTGGAATATATGTAGTAGGGCCTTAGGTACTGGGGGAATCCTGGGGAGGAACAGGTGTAGGCTTTGCAGGATGTGTATGGCCTTGGTCAGTACAGTTGGGTATGTGTGGAGGATGGTGGGGAAGAGATGACATTCCAGGGAAAGGGAAAGCTAGGGAGTGGAGACATAGAAGAGCCAGCTTCTATGTCTACCCATTTGGCAGAAGTCCTGGTTTGTGGAGATCAGTGGGAGGCAGCCTTCTCTATGACTCAGACTTGCTAAGTTTTAACTTCATTATTACCCTTTATTGTGTGTATCAGCAACTTTCCAAGAAATCGGTTACTCTCTAAATATTTTCCCTTTTGTGTTTAACTTGATAGCTGTGGGAATTTAAAAACGTTAAACTTTATGAGCTTTTTCCACTCAGGATTTGGCACTTGGGGGTGGCACTGCATCCGTGTTTGGGGAAGGAATGGAAGACTCTGGGCCATTGTCACAATATCCCCACATGTGGTTTCTACATAGAGATGCCACTCATTTCTTTCCAGTCGTAGTTGCACATTAGACTGAGAGGACCTCAATACCTTGAAAGATTTAATGTATAACTCAGCCAGGGCCTCCCCGCCCCCCCCCCGCCTCCCCCCCCCCCCCCCCGGAGACTAACTTACATAGCCAGATCAGTCACATCGTAAACTTCATTACTGGCATGTAGGACATAACATTATCCCCAGCCATTTGGGTTACAATTTAAACTGGAGACTCACATAAAGAGACTGTGAAGAGAGTTCAGATAAGCAAATAGTATAAAGGGCAAATATCCGGAGAGGCCAGGCTAGCACCATTCTTGATCAGTATTGTACTGATAAGGCACTGTCAAGAAGTAGCCTACACCGACGCCGCGGCTCACTTGGCTGATCCTCTGCCTGCGGTGCTGGCACCCCAGGTTCTGGTCCCGGTTGGGGTGCCGGATTCTGTCCCGGCTGCTCCTCTTCCGGTCCAGCTCTCTGCTGTGGCCCAGGAAGGCGGTGGAGGATGGCCCAGGTACTTGGGCCTTGCACCCACATGGGAGGCCAGGAGGAGGCACCTGGCTCCTGGCTTTGGATCGGCGCAGGGTGCCAGTTGTGATGGCCATTTGGGGGGGTGAACCAACGGAGGGAGGACCTTTCTCTCTCTCTCTAACTCTGCCTGTCAAAAAAAAAAAAAAAAAAAAAAAAAAAAAAAAAAAAGGCAGCCTAACTGTGGCAAGTGCTTGTGCTTCCAAGCAAGAAGAAGACATTTTCTTCTTTTGGTGAATTCAATGGTGACTGGCAACAGGGATTCAAGGCAGAAGAGACTGTCCACAGTAGGATAAAGGGGAGAAGAAGGAGTATAGAGAAAAAGGACAGAGTTAAGGAGGCCATCAACAAACGGCCTTTATTGGTCCAGAAAGGAGCTAGATTTACACTGGTGACTCAATTATGTCCCACAAAACACAGCTTCTCCAAAGACTGCCACACACAGGTTTACGACAAATGAATACTCCATGGGAGAGTGGCGTGAGTCAGAACTAATGTGGAAAAGTGTAGGCAAGAGGGGGAGAAAAGGAGGGAGAGGGAGGAGGCAGATAGGGGTCTGTTGAAACTGGAGAAAGCCATGGGTCAAAGAGGCCTTGGCAGCGATGTGGTAGGAATGCCAGGGAGGCAGCCCCGCTGTGGCTTGGCTTACAGCAGGCACTGATAGGTGGACCGGTAAGAGATTCAGGAATTGTTGGCCACTGGTGCTTCCTCGTTTTTACTACTTGGTCTCTTCTCCCTTCGCTGGCATCAGTGGCACACGTTCACTTAGAAAACTACGTCTTCTCCCAAAATAACAAAATTGCAAAGGCTATCATCTAACAGCAGGTGTGCCGCTCTCCACTCTGAGTAGGCCCTGTGTTCTCCACAGAGCTATTGTCTTACCAGTGTTTGCGTTTGTTTCCTACTGCAGCTGTAACAAATCACAACTCAGTGGTTTACAATCACCCTGGAATATCATCTCAGGGTTCTGGAGGGCAGAAGTCTGGAGTGCCAGTGGGCCAAAGCCTCAGAGTCAGCAGGGTTGCACTCCTTAGGGAGGTAGGAGGAGGATCTAATTCCTTGCATTGTTCCTATGAAGAGAAGGGGCCTTGGGGGAGATGGATCAATTTGTCCACAGCCACATTGTTAGTGCAGAAGCTGAGATTCGAACCCACGTCTTCCCAGCTCGAGATCATTTACTTTAATACCGTGTGGTTCATAAAGTCCTGCCACGCTGCTGATGTTTTCAGTAGAAAAAGAAACATCGGGCTTGCGTCTTTGCCCACTGTGGGAGCAGGGAGAACAAATGCTTTTTCCATGTTCAGAGGACTCTGCCTTCGCAAATGATAGAGCACCAGGCCTACCTTCACTCGCTTCTTCGGGGTCTTGTTTCCCTATCCCTTTAACACTGCGCTAAAGCACACACATTTCCCCAAGACCTGGTGCTGCACTCACGTGCTTTTCCAGGAAGCTTGTCTAGAGGTATCCTAAACCCGCCACTCTTCCACCTGTCCCCTGGGACCAGAGTTCTAGGAGGAAAAGTACATTGAGGAGTCACCATTTCTTGGCCTCTCCTTGACCATTTGTATTTTAGATAGGTTAATGTTTGCTGCATTCACCAAAGAGCCAGAAACGCCAAGAGTGTATTCGAATGGGTGTGGTCTAATGGTGAGCACAATGGGTTTGACATCAGAACGTTTGGGGTTCAAGGATGCTCTGTCATTACTATGTAACTTTGGGCAATGACCCCATTTCATTGTTTATAAAATGGGTAGAATACAACTTGTTGAAGGAGGTGCTGTGGTCATAAAATGAGATAAAAGATGCAGAAGTGGTTGGCAAATACTGACTGGTTACAAACATAAGAAATGATAAGTGATAACCAGGGGATATTTGGAAGGATGGGGTATTGGCTGTGGTTTTACTTTATCTGCCAGTGACCCTTGGGGTATAAGGAAGGAGGTTTTAATGGTGACTGGTCCTGAAGCCAAGGGCTCCTAAGTGGAGGAGAAGCAGCCTCCCTTCCACTTTCCCTCCATTCACTGCCCAGGGACTGCTCTGCTGCAGGGGCTTGCAGGGCTCACATAAAAGTACCCACTGGATGGGGATGGGGCTGGCGCCGTGGCTCACTTGGTTAATCCTCCGCCTGCGGTGCCGGCATCCCACATGGGCGTCAGGTTCTAGTCCTGGTTGCTCCTCTTCCAGGCCAGCTTTCTTCTATGGCCCGGGAGGGCAGTAGAGGATGGCCCAAGTGCTTGGGCCTCTGCACCTGCATGGGAGACCAGGAAGAAGCACCTGGCTCCTGGCTTCAGATCGGCATAGCTCCGGCCATAGCGGCCATTTGGGGGGGGGGGGTGGTGAACCAACGGAAGGAAGACATTTCTCTCTGTCTCTCTCTCTCTCACTGTCTAACTCTGTCAAATAAAAAAAATTTTTTTGCATTAAAATTATCCACTGGTGCTTCTTGGGTTCATGGGAAAAAAATCTTTTTTTCAGTTGTGTTTGGGGTGTGGCCAGAGTCAGGAACCAAGTAGCACATCCTTCAGGGAGTGCCCCTCGGAACATTCCAGCAGCATTCCTAAGCAGTTAATGGGCTGCATCCCTCTGGCTTTGGCCAGCTCTGAGGCACCTGCTCCAGATGTGAGGTGAGGGAGAGATGACCCCTGGGGCTGTGCTCTGTGCTGGGTTGCTTTCCCCTAGACACAGGAGTGACTTTGAGTGGACTCTGCTCTGCCTCCCTGTTACTTTCTGTCTGAAGGGTTTCCTGCACTTTATTGCAAGGGTGTCCCAGACAGAAGACTGTAGGACCCTTTTGTATTTGCCTTTCTAGTTCCAAAGTGGCACAGTGCCTGACACAGGGCAGGCATTCAATCATTTAGCTAAATAAAAAGATAAATAAGTAAATGCTTGCTTGAATAAAGGAATAAATACACAAGTTAGTGATCTGCCTAGTGCTTTATTGCAGGACCAGTTAGAGAGTATGGTGAAATAGAAAAAACATGGGGTTTGGGCAGACCAGGGCTGGAATCTTAGATCTACCACTGAGTAGTTTTGTGACTCTGGCAAATGACTTAATCCTGTTTACTTTTCATCTCTGAAATGGCAATAGTAAGCCTAACTTCAAGGTTGCTGTGAAAATTAATTGAAAATATATGTGAAGTTCTAGTACAGTGCTAGTTATCTACCCAACCTGAATTTTCTTGATTTCTTAATTCTCTCATTTTCTTAAATTTCATTAAATAGACACACCAGAGCAAATAAACTAGTGAATGGTGAAGGTGCCTAGGGCAGTGGTTTGTTTATTTTTTAGACCCAGAGTCTCATTTTCTAGGGAAATATGAACATAAAATTTCAATAGGGACTCTACTGTACTAAAACAGATCAAAATCTATGTTTCTTTGGCTGATACAAGAGTGGGCTCAAAGATCATCCCTCACCATCTCTAAGCCACATGGTTAGTCCCAGAGTGGTCAGAAACTACTGTTTTAGAACTAATGGAAAAGAAAGAAAGATGTAGACAAATTACTGAGTATAGAAGCAGTAACCTAAGAAGTTAGAGGACATTTAATAGTGAAGTTGAAAGCCCTGGTCATAGTGTGTAAGTTGATCTTCATAGTTTCTGTGCCAGGGAAACCCCAAATCAGTAGAAGCCATCTAGGAAAGGCTCCCGGAAAATGGAGACGTCAATTTTCTTCCAGAACACACGAGCTGGAGGATCTCTAGAAAGGGTTGCATTCTGGATACACTGAGAGAAAGAGCAACACGATTTCCATGAAAGGGAAAGATCAGGCCTTGCGGATCTTTCCAGAGAGGACAGGCATGGAGAAAGGGCAAGAGAGAGACAAATGGGCACTCTTCTACCTACAGAACATACATGGCTGTGTTTGTGAGGCCTGGCTGGTCTGTGTGCCTGAGTTAATCACTCCTTGAGTCTTCTCTCTGCCTGCTAGGTGGGGAAGCACTGACGTGAATACCTTGGCAGCTAATTCTCTGTATCAGCTTGGCTAGGATATGGCCCCTATGCTACTCTACGACCCTGGACGCCACACTGGATTCTCAAAGGGAAAGACAGGGTGTCACAGGAAGAAATCCACGAAGAAGGAAAACTTCCCAACTCTTTTGGGGGCTTGGCTCTGTCTCCGTGACATGGTGAGCCCTCCCTTCCTGCCCTCCCTTTCAGCCTAGGGCACTGAACGAGGGAGCTCTTTCACGGGCAGTCTTCTGAAGCTTCCCTGTGCTATGCTAACCTTTATGCATGGACACTAGATGTCTTTGCCTGCCAGGGCTAGAAAGGAAGCAGACGGGATGTGGTGAATTAAACAGTGGGACGTGGTGGAGGGCAGAGTAGTAACTGTCCACTTTAGGAATGATATTGCTGCAGACTGAAGGTGAACAACTCACCTCAAAATGTTTTCTACATAAGGGAATAGCTCCTCTGAACCCCACCCTGAAGAAAACCTTCCAAGTGATCTGGCGTCATGATGATTTACTGAAATTGCTCAACACCCGGGAGTTTCTTTGCTTTGAGATTTTTAAAAGGCCAAAATTATATTTCACTCCCCCTCCCCCACTGCTTGGATTTTCATTCTGTTCACTTTCTTATAAAAATTATTCATATACTTAGTGTTCATGTTTCCAGACACATTGAAGAGTTCTAAAAACAGTTGCTCGCTAAACAACCTGATTTTTCAGAGCAGAAGAAAAAAAAAAAAGAAATGAGAATCTCCTACCAAGCACAAGATGATTTTTTTTTCAAGTTCATAACCTCTTTTCCTCACTCAAGCTTGTTGCAACAGAGAATATACAAGCCACACCTCAAACTCCAGCTCATGTTATCAAAATCTGGATTAACAAAAGAAGAAAAAGAAAAGAGGAGAAAAAGGAGAGGTAGAAACCCAAGAAACACAATATGCTATTGCCTTAGCCTTGACTTTGAAACTCAGGACGACAGAGTAGACAGTTATTGAGTTGAGAGAGAGGTGTAAGATGGGTGAGGAATTTTAGGATCAGGACAATTGCAACTCTGCCTAAATTTGAAGTAAACTGAGTCCCTGGCAGTGATGAAAAGAGGAGCTGCTTCTCACTCCTGTGATCCCACAGCTTCTGCACCCGTCAGTTTTTCTCACTTGAAAGCTCGAACCCTGCATTAACTGTTGTGGTAGCCAGCAGCTGTGTGCAGTGATTTAGAGTCAAATGAACTTGATTCAATAAAAGTAAAAATTCAGTTTTTCAGCTGCACTAGCCACATTTCAAACCATTCCATAGCCACAGTGCTATGGTAGTAGCTATTGTCTAGAACCTTTTCATTATAGAAAATTCTGGGCAGCACTGCTCCGGGTTTCTGGGGCTCCCTGTGATGATTGCAGTCATCCACACCTGAAATCAAGGACTACAGGCAGGTGCTCAGGGCTCTCAGGTGTGGGCAGAGCCAGCAGCACACCTAGACCGCAGGGCGAGAATATGATGGACAGTCCTTGGGCCAGGTGAGAGGAGGGTCACTGCTTACAACTGTGGTCTCTGTCCGAGCTGCAGAACAATGGCCCATCAGGGTGGTGGGCAGCCTGAGTGGCTATCAGGCTGATTCCAGATCAGGGTGCAGCACATTAGGGCCGACTGACATTTGCTCTGGTTAAGAAGGTAAGCAGGAATGTTAAAAAGAAATTTTGTTTTGTTGACTAAATGATGTCTAAGGGTCCCTTTGTATGTAAAAGTCTGTGGTTTTTCCCAGGTAATTAAAAAACTGGGAAGATTTTTAAGCCTAGTCTAGCAGAAAGCAAATCACTGTTGTAGCAGAAAGCAATATAAGAAAGTTTCCTCCTCACCGAGAAAGTTAATGAAAAAAATAATTTCTTCACAAGATTTGAGAACTACATTAACCTAAGTTTTGTATATAAACTGAAACATAGATATATGAAACCTGAATTTTTTCTTCTGTGCTTAGCAATTCCAAAGCAAGAAATAGTCAATAAACACTGTCATTATTGAAGAAAGACATTAAAATTAATAAAATTCTCATGTGTCAAAAATATTTAAAATTAGAAGTGGAGTTTAAATTTATAAACATGAATAAGAGATAAAATATTAGCATTATTTGAAAATTCACTTGTATTTTATATAAAAATATTATAGTAAAAATATATTTAGGACTTTTGGATTCTGATGGCTCACCTAATGGGTGAAGAGTGAAAATGAACCATGTAAAAATCATACTGGGTCATTAAAGCAGATCTGTTGACTTTAACTGACACACATACTGAGCAGAACTATGTGCAGAGAACTGACAACTGAGTAAGTTGTCCCATGGATCTTATGAGTTGGCAAGACCAAGATATTTCTAACTAGAACACCAGGGAACTTCCTGCTAGGCTATGGGGCAGAATATTAAGATGGAATATGACCAGTTTCCTTAAATTTTCTTTGCCTTTCTGACTCAAGAAAATCAGGGGTCTCTAAAGGTGTTTTTCTGAGATTTAATCGAGA
Organism: Oryctolagus cuniculus; assembly: GCF_051225735.1. NCBI lineage: Eukaryota > Metazoa > Chordata > Mammalia > Lagomorpha > Leporidae > Oryctolagus > Oryctolagus cuniculus. The sequence goes on along the minus strand of NC_142870.1, from coordinate 75,564,182 downwards.
GATACAAGGTTGGGGCTGGTGCTGTGCCTGCAGTGGTGGCATCCCATGTGGGCTCCGGTTCGGGACCCGGCAGTTCCACTTCTGATCCAGCTCTCTGCTATGGTCTGGGAAAGCAGTAGAAGATGGCCCAAGTCCTTGGGTCCCTGCATCCACATGAGAAGACCCGGAGGAAGCTGCTGGCTCCTGGCTTCAGATGGGTGCAACTCCGCCTGTTGTGGTCAATTGGGGAGTGAACCATCGGATGGAAGACCTCTCTCTCTCACTCCCTCTCCTTGTCTCTCTGTGTAACTCTGACTTTCAAATAAATAAATAAATCTTAAAAAAAAATAAAAAAGAAATACAGCGTTTCCCAGAGTTCCTGAATTTTGTTGGTCTTTCTGTGGAGAAATTAGATGTTGGCATCAGGATGGCCAACTAACAGCTCCAGAAACTTAATCTAAGTTCTGAGCACAGGACAATGGTGTCCAAAGTTGTAAGGAATCAATTTGTATGGCTCAGGATTAAAGAGAAGAGAACTATATCCTAAATTTAAAAATGACAGACTCCATTCATCAAGATTGTAGCTTCTCCCCCTTCCCCTCTCAGACTGCTAACTTCCAGCCCGGGAAAGTAGCACAAACACTGAGAGTACAGTCAGCTTCCCTGCGTAATAAAATCAGCTTACTTACAAAATCCTTTCTTCCTCTTCTTCTTTCTGGCTGCCCGGCCCACTCTGCAGCCTGCAGCAGCCCCGGATGCTTCCCTGCCCCGCAGCAAGTGTTTGAGCCTTCAGGACCAGGGAGGCGGCATCTCCCAGGGGCTGGGCCTCCTACTGCCTGAGCCCGCCCTGCAGAGGCAGGGAGTACCAGCAAGCCCTGTCAGCAGCCTGCTGCTGCTTCCTCGAGTGCGACTGATGGAGGGAAGCACCTGGACAGGGCTTAGCACTTCTCCGATTCCTCCTACGTCAACACATTACCGTATTACAAATGCAGGGGTTTTGGTTTGATTGATTTGATTTGTTTTTATTAGGGTGACTCGATCCTTACTTCTGCTTTTGTGTGTTAAACGAGCTGTTTGTCCTGACTGCACATAATGCTGCTGATCCATACTTACCTGGGCAGGTTTAGTTTATAACTTGCACATGCCGTTATTTACAGGGATAGTAACTGCCCAAGCAGTGCTCACACTGTAGGGGTGCAAAGACTAATAAGGAGCAGGAGATCTGGAACAGATTGGTGGGAATTCTGGCAAAGGGAGTGGGCTCAAGTGATTATCTCTGATGTGCAATCCCTCCCCTCTCCCTTCCCCTCCCCTCCCCTACACTTCCCTCTCTTCTCCACCCCTCCTCTCCCCTTCCCCTTCTCTCCTCCCCTCCGCTCCCCTATCTTTCCTCCCCCCCCCCCTCTGGAACCACATGTGTCACACACAGCACCAAGAACATGATTGCTGATGGCTTTATAGCATATCACAGAATATATGCACCAAGGCTTATTTAACCTGGTACTATGGATGGGGAATGGCAATAGTGTTAGTCTTTATTTTAGTCAATACTCAGGAGTTCCTGAAGGGTCAGGACCATCTTTGTCATAGGTTAGATTCTTCAGGGGCAGACTCTGAGATAGGGTTTAGTGTGCAGTGTGTTTATTAGGAAGTACCTGGAGATGAACACCCATGGAAGTGAGAGGAGAAACAGGGTTGAGCAAGAGCAAGGTGAGCTGCCATAGACTGAAACACCCTCAGACAAGCCTCTGGGAAACTCTGGAGGAAGATGGCCCATCAGAGTTGTCTTGCACTGGACCCCTCCATGTTCTGTCCTTAGATTTGGGTCACGTCTTGGGAAGGCAGCTTTATGCAGCAGAGGTGACTCCTGAAAGGGGCTGAGCAGAGGGGGCTGGAGGCTTCCATTAATCCCAGCAGCTGGGCAACAAGTCCCCCCTTGCAGGGGGACTGCATGGGCTTCTCTGAGTCCTCCTCAATCCTTACTCCTCTGCAGCTCTCCAGGGCCTGGTTGAATGATTACAACTCAAACAATCGAATTCCATGCAACTGTTAAAAATGAGATCACAGAAAAATATTTAGTGCCATGGAAATAATTTCATTTCTTCAAAATTTATTGAAAACCTATGTATGCCAGACAATCTCCTAGATGCTAAAAATGGGAAAAAAAAGTTTATGAAAGTTTGGGTTATTTGACACTTTTTGAAAAGGTTTATTTATTTGAAAGGTAGAGTTACAGAGAGGGAGATCTTCCGTTTTCTGGCTCACTGCCAAATGGCTGCAACAGCCAGGGCTGGGCCAGGCCTAAGCCAGGAGCCAGGAGCTTCATCTGGGTTTCCCACATGGGTATAGAGGGTACCAAGCACTTGTGCCATCCTCCACTGCTTTCCTAGGTGCATCAGCAGGGAGCTAGATGGGAAGTGGAGCAGCCAGGTTTGAACCTGCAGCCACAAGGATTGCTGGCATCGAAGGGGGCAGATTAACCCTTTCTGCCACAATGCCATCCCCAATATTTTTAAAGACAATTATCTTCAGATGAATTAAAAAGGAAGACTATATATCAAAGATTAATAGGCGGCTGGCGTCGCAGCTCACTAGGCTAATCCTCCGCCTGCAGCCCCGGCACCCCGGGTTCTAGTCCCGGTTGGGGCACCGGATTCTGTTCCAGTTGCTCCTCTTCCAGTCCAGCTCTCTGCTGTGGCCCGGGAAGGCAGTGGAGGATGGCCCAAGTGCTTGGGCCCTGCACCTGCATGGGAGACCAGGAGGAAGCACCTGGCTCCTGGCTTTGGATCAGTGCAGCGCACCGGCCGTAGCAGCCACTTAGGGGGTGAACCAACAGAAGGAAGACCTTTCTCTCTCTCTCTCTCTCTCTCTCTCTCTCTCTCTCTCTCTCACTGTCTAACTCTGCCTGTCAAAAAAAAAAAAAAAGATTAGTAGGCATATATCTGGATGGTAAAATACAGATGACTCATTCTTTTTTTGTAATTCATATGTTTAGAAAGGATATATATTAGAAAAATTATAAAAAGATAAAGACATACTTATTAAAAACATGTAAGTTGGAAGGAAGCCAACAGCCCTACACATCAGAGGCTGCTCTGTCCTTCACTGGTTTGCAGCCAGTCTATATCCTGTAGTCTCCTGTGCATTCCAGGATCCTAGTTCTCAAGCCGGATCCATCTTCTGCACATCTTAGTAACCTGAACTAAAGGGGGTTTGCTTTCCCCCCTGCCTGGCCAAACCACTAGCCCATCACCGGCCAGTGTTCTTCCTTCCAAGGCAAGTTAATGATCCTGACCACTGATGCACTGTCTCACTGGGCTAAAACCCTTCAGTTTTCATGCGGGTTTTCGCCATCATTTTCTAGGTGAGGAAATGCTGGAATATTTTACCTCTCCAAAACTGTGATCCCTAGAGACCCATCACCTTCTTATAGGGGAGGGAGGCAGCTGTAGCGCAGACTGGGTGGGAAGGGAGCTGGCTTTTTATCTAGAAGTTCTCAGAATTAGGAATGCAGACTATTGCCTTTTGCTCCTTTCAGTCACCACTCCAGGAAAGACTTCGCACACCACATTGCAGCCTGGCATATTTGCAGTACTGACTAGACGTTCCAGGTGACATCGGATTTCCTCTTCACAATAGCCCTGTGAGGTCTATGCTATGATTCCATGATTCCCCCCACTTTACAGATGGGGGAGCTGAAAGTTGGGGATGTTAACTATCATGGTTACAAAGCTACGGAGAGGCAAAGACTGTGGCCCTCAAAGCCTATATTCCTACTGTTTTAGATGACCAAGGTAACTTTTTAAAATTGGTCTTAAAGTATTAAGTTGTGAATGTGATTTTTTTCTATTAACTGCCTAACGAGGTTAATAGAGAGTAGAATATTATTCCTGGGAAACATTTGAAGCTGTCTCCTGCAAAAATCTCAAGAGAAAGTCTGCTGGAGCACGCAGGCTTGCTAGGCGGTGAGCAGGTTACTGATCAGTCCAACTGTTGTATTAAAAACAGCTGTGTCGGCCGGCGCTGTGGCTCAATAGGCTAATCCTCCACCTTGCGGTGCCGGCACACCGGGTTCTAATCCCGGTCGGGGCGCTGGATTCTGTCCCAGTTGCCCCTCTTCCAGGCCAGCTCTCTGCTATGGCCCGGGAGTGCAGTGGAGGATGGCCCAAGTCCTTGGGCCCTGCACCCCATGGGAGACCAGGTGAAGCACCTGGCTCCTGGCTTTGGATCAGCGCGGTGCGCCGGCCGCAGCGCGCCGGCCGCGGCGGCCATTGGAGGGTGAACCAACGGCAAAGGAAGACCTTTCTCTCTCTCACTGTCCACTCTGCCTGTCAAAAAAAAAAAAAAAAAAAAAAACAAAACCCAGCTGTGTCAAGCCAGCAGTGATGTGCCTCAAGTTCCCCAGGGGCCACACAATTCTCCAGGGCCTCTGGAAACCATGTTTTCTTCAGTCAGTCTTGGTGCTCTTTGCAAATTTTCATGTAATGCATGAATTCAGGCTTTTTGACCTTTAAAGAGTGTTCTTTTTCACTCAGCAATCGTTTGCTCAGTGTTAACTGATCCCCACATTGCTTTTTGTGCTGTAGTAGATGAATGCTTAACTCAGTTCATAGGTTTAGAGTATGGCTGCTACAAGATGACTTCTTTTTAAAGAAAATTTGTTTATTTATTTAAATATAACAGACTCCATATATTTCATATCGACAGTTTTAAGAACATAAGGATACGTGCCTTCTCCTTTTCTCCATCCCTCCCACCTTCCTTCCTCTTTCTTTCTTACTTTCCTTTTAATGGTTGTGATGGCATACTTTCAATTTACTTTATAATCAACAAGCTAATCCTCCACTACATAGAGAATTTAACAGGTAGTAAATAAAAGACCACCATTCTTCAGGAGTATATGTGAGGGCTCTAAACAATAATCAGATCTCAAGATGTCAATTAACTCATGTATATATTTTTTTGTACTCTGTATATCAATTACCACAAATCTGAGAAAACATGATATTTGTCTTTTTGGGACTGGCTTAGTTCACTAAGTCTAATGGTCTCCAGTTACTTCCATTTTGTTGCAAAAGATAAGATCTGATTCTTTTTATGGCTGAATAGTATTCCACTTTATATATACACACCACAATTACTTTCCTTTTTTTTTTTTTTTTTTTTTTTGAAAGAAACTAAGATTTATTTAAGTCAGAAACCTCCTGCCAAAGTGGCTGGGAGGGGGCTTGAAGAGAGGGATACTGCAGGGGCTGGTGGTGGAAGCACAGTTTTGGGGAAAAAACCTGAAAATTAGCTAACCATTAGTTACAAGGCAGAGGAAAAACCCATCAAAACACCTGATAATTGCTCCTGATAATTTTTCCAAGTAAACTGAGAGCTCAGAAGGGTGGAATCACCACTCCTTTGCTATTCTCATGACGAAAGTGGAAGCTCCCCAGGAGTAGACAAGCACTTTTGTTTTGGGGAGAAACGTGCGGTGTGATTCAGAACTTTGATCTTGCTAAAAATAACTTTTGGGGGAAGCAAGCATTTTGCATGCTCTTAGGAGGACTCCTCTTCCCTCATTTTCTGCTGGGACTAACCTGTCTGTCTACTGATCCATCTGACTCCTCACATTCCCTCCCCAACAAGAATGGCCCTAACTTCTGTTCGGGGTGTGGGCCGATGGCCACTTTAGCTTCTTCAGGCTGAGTAGGGTCAGAACAGGGAATGGTAGTCAAGACAAGCTTCCAACAGGAGGTGGCCTCTTGAGGGGGCTGCAGTGCCAGCTTGCAGAAACTACTTCCACCTGAGGTTTCATGTGCATGCCCATCTAGAATTTTGTTGCTTCATGCTGGAGAAAACAAATCCAACAAGTAGATTAAATATTCAGAGTCCCAAACAAAGGAGTGTCTTTATTAGAGGAACTAAGAAAGGTACTGTCCAAGCTATGAGGAAGTTTTCCCACTGAGAGACAAACAGAAACTGATTGGAGGGGCTTGATAATAATCAGGTGGGCATTAAGGCCTGGCCAGGTATTTGAGGCCCAGATCTAGCTATCTGTTCACATGGGTTACTGGGAGAGACGACATAAGGGAGGTGTAGGGAAGGCACCTTGTTGACTTCCATTACTAAGCTGGCCTGGGAGGAGAGCTGGCCTGAATGGAAGGCTAGATTCGAATAGGGGGCGCCTCTAAAAGCAAATTTACAGCCCTGTCTGCAATATTACTGAGCCTAGGCCCCCCCCTCAGCAGCGGAGGTTACTTTGGAAGCTGGGCAGGGTGAATGCTTTTTCAGCTTAGGGAGGGCCAACAGGGTCTGCAGCACCGACCTGAGAGTCCTTTGATCCCAGAGCAGTTCCATTTCTAGTGGCCCAGCTCTTAGCAGAGCAGACAGGATTCTTCAGGGGCTGGCTTCTGTCATGACTGTTGGTTGTCTTAGCCCTGGCTTTCCAAGTTGAAAACCAATGCCATTTGGGGTGGACTGGCCTTGTTGTGTCTCCTTGATGGCAGATCACTATGTAAAGCTGTTATTTATTGGCCTGCCACCTATCCTCACATTGCTCCTGCTGCCTAGCTTGCTCCTCCTCCTCCTGGTCTCCATTAAAGTAGACCCCAGAGGAGGCCTTTAGCATGTCAGCTGAGGGGTGCTCAATCCTGTTTTTAATCTTTGGTGGCCTGAGCTAGAAATCTGTGGTCACAGGCATGTTCTGATAGTGGTTTTTCTTTTCATCTGAGATAAGACAATGACCATGAGGAAAGCTACAGCTTCACTTTAAGATCAAGCATGACAACCACCTTATCTATAGATTTCCAAGTAATTAGTAAAACTTTATTTTTCCCTTAGTTTGGTTTGAAAAGGGAGGTTTTGTCTGTTTACCATGCCTATGGCAAAAATAAATCTAGCTGTGAAATCATATGAAAATTTAAGTTCTCGTTTAGGCTGAGCTATATGTGGCCAGGGTATTATTACAGAAAAATATTAGCCATGCCTTTTATAAAGTCTGAAGATCAAAGTGTACATCCTAATGGAGAGTCTTGCAAATAGAATCAGTTTCTCATCTTGAAGAGAATAGAGGAGAAATGAGGGAAAAAGACAGGCTTCCCAGATTGTTACTGTCAATGACTTAATATCAAGTGAAAACTTAGCAAACAATTTTAGCTGTCAAATAACATCTTACACAAACATTTACCAAAAGGTTCGATGCTTTCTATACATTTTTAGAATATATGTACTTGAACATATTTCTTGACTATCTAGTACAAACATAACTTTTCTGACCAGCAAATCCAAGCACAAACATGTCAATGAAACATTTTTTTTCTTTCTACCATCAAGTTTAAAACATCTGATACAGAGATTTTTTTTAGGTTATATGAACCAAAAAAAGGTATTTTGGGTTAATTTAGCAGTCTAAATTTATGAGCAATATTTTTTCCAAGATTTATTTATTTTTTTGAGAGGTAGAGTTATAGAGAGAGGGAGAGGCAGAAAGGTCGTCCATCCACTGGCTCACTTCCCAGATGGCTGTGATGGCAGGAGCTGGGCTGACCTAAAGCCAGAACCCAGGAGCTTCCTCTGGGACCTCCAGATGGGTGCAGAGGCCTAAGCACTTGTGTCACCCTCTACTGCTCTCCCAGGCCACAACAGAGAGCTGTATCAGAAGAGGAGCCGCTGGGACACAAACCAGTGCCCATATGCGATGCAAGTGCTGCAGGTGGAGCCTTAGTCTGCTATGCCGCAGCACCAACCCCATGAGCGATTTTTTATCTATACATCAAATAAAACAAAGCTCTTAATAAGATTTCTCACATAGACATACGTTATATACACACACATAACACATAATGTACATTACAGGAGAGAAAAATAAAGCAGTTTCAGTAATAACTTCTTGAAATATTTAACTTTTTTTTTAATGACCGTCAGTCAAGTAGAATTACTTCCTGCTCTTAGTAACCTGAGCTAACCATACTTTTTCTCAGTTGAAACCTGTAGTCCATTATTGGTTTTATCTGCTTATAGAACTGTCCCAAAGTACAGGATATAATGGAATTCAGGGAAAAAGAAGTCTTTTGGAATTTAAAAGAGGACACCCTTAAATAAGAACCAACTATGTTTTAATTTCCATGAGTGGTAAATCTGATTGTTAGTGTTTGGAGGAGACTACAAAACTGTAGATAACAAAAGACTTTAAATAGCCATGTTTAAAATTATAAACTTATTAACCAACAAGAAGAGGCACTTGCTTACTCCACAATGTTTTGAAAGCACCTGTAAGATTTTATATAACATTTAGCCCTTTTAGGTTTCTGGGCCTTTTGCATTAAGATAATCATCATGTCTGATAACAACACAATAAAATCATTGGATTTTGTAACTTTTGGACATTTGTATCAATAGCATTTTACATCATCATAACTTAAACACCACTTCACATCTTGACAGTATCTTTAATATAATCTAAATAGCTTAACTGGTGTCTCTACAAGATGAGAGATATATCCTTTATATTTTCAGGGGCCCAACTGGAAATATCGAAGTCCAAAGAATTTGGAACTTTGATTTTTTGAATGCCTTTCAAATACGCCAAGAAGGTTTAAAACATCTGGAAAAAAATAGAATCCCTTGATATCAACACATAATATAGACCAGATTTGATCAGTGTTATACATTGATCACTAAAATGATTTTAGAATAAGTCTATATTTAAACAAACTGTAACTCTTTTAAGACTCAGCTGTTCTTAAACAATCAGATTTGTTTTAAAGAATTATTTTATTTACTTGAAAGACAGAGTTACAGAGAGAGGTAGAGACAGAGAGAGAGGTCTTCCAAATGACTGCAAAGGCCAGAGCTGAGCTGATCCAAAGCCAGAAGCCAGGAGCTTCTTCCAGGTTTCCCACATGGGTGCACGCGCCCAAGGACTTGGGCCATCTTCTGCTTTCCCAGGCCATAGCAGAGCACTGGATTGGAAGAGGAGCAACTGGGACTCAAACTGGTGGCCATATGGGATGCCAGTGCTGCAGGCCAGGGCTTTAACCCATTGTGCCACAGTGCCGGCCCTATAATCAGATCATAACAGACAGTAGATAACACAATAGATTCAACAGAACACAAAATATGTGTCTCTTTGGTCATCCCACAGATCAGAAATAAAACCTTAAATATAAGAATTAGCACATATAAGAATTATCCCATATCTTGGAACAACTTTAATAGAGTCAGAAGCAGGGAAGAGAAGATAGTTTACTAGAGCTGGCTGAAAAACTAAGAGAGTCACCAATTAAAAACCATTAAAAGAAGATGCTGCAGGTTTTTGTTTGTTTGTTTGTTTGTTTTGACAGGCAGAGTGGATAGTGTGAGAAAGAGAGAGAGAAAGGTCTTCCTTTTTGCCGTTGGTTCACCCTCCAATGGCCGCTGCGGCCAGCACACTGCGGCTGGCGCACCGTGCTGATCCGAAGCCAGGTGCTCCTCCTGGTTTCCCTTGTGGGTCCAGGGCCCAAGCACCTGGGACATCCTCCACTGCACTCCCTGGCCACAGCAGAGAGCTGGACTGGAAGAGGAGCAACCGGGACAGAATCCGGCGCCCCAAATGGGACTAGAACCTGGTGTGCCAGCGCCGCAGGCGGAGGATTAGCCTATTTAGCCATGGTGCCAGCCACAACATGACTTCTTAAAGTATGTCTTAAAGCACGTCTACACCTACAACTATTCCAGTGTTAACAGATTCTTACAATTGCAAGGGATTTTTTTAGCTCATTTAAATAACCATTTATGGTTACCTCATGGAATTATTAAATGGAATAGCCATATTCGAATAAAATAATCATATAGCTCAATTTTTAAGCCTGTGAAGAAACACTCTATTATATTTTGATGTTCAATATTAAGGGGAAACTATGATATTTGCTGTGTTTATTTTAGACACATGTGGAGAATGCTGTGTACAACCTTACATATTGAGTCTAGGAGTCCCTGGCACAATATTGTACATTATAAATTTTCAACCAGCTCTACATTTGACTCCATTTTATTTTCTTTTTTTTTTAACTTTTATTTAATGAATATAAATTTCCAAAGTACAGAATATTGATTACAATGGCTTCCCCCCCATAACGTCCCTCCAACCCGCAACCCTCCATTTTCACCACTCCATTGGAGCTGCTTGTCATATGTTTTCATTTTGAATCACAAATTTAAAATTTTTTAAAAATCTTATTCGAAAGGGGAGGAGAGAGAAGGAGAGGGAAGGGGAGGGGGAGGGGAGAAGGAGAGAAGAGAGGGGAGAGGGGAGAAGGGAGAAGGGAGAGGAGAGAGAGAGAGAGAGAGAGAGAGAATGAATGAATGAGAGAGAATCTTTTCTAGCTGTTAGTTTACTACTCAAATGCCTGCAACAACCAGGGTTGGGACAGGCTGAAGCTTGGAGCCCAGAACTCAATATAGGTTTCCCATATGGGTGTAGGGAACCAAGTTTTAGCCCTCACATGCTATCTCCTGGAGTGTGTATCAGCAGGAAATTGGATTAGGGAGTAGAACCAGAACTCAAACCCAGGGACTCTGATATCAGATGTGGGCATCCCAAATGGCATCTTAATTGCTGCTTCAGATATCTGACCCAACAATTTTTTTTTTTTTTTGACAGGCAGAGTGGACAGTGAGAGAGAGAGAGACAGAGAGAAAGGTCTTCCTTTTGCCGTTGGTTCACCCTCCAATGGCCGCCGCGGCCAGCGCGCTGCGGCCGGCGCACCGCGCTGATCCGATGGCAGAAGCCAGGAGCCAGGTGCTTTTCCTGGTCTCCCATGGGGTACAGGGCCCAAGCACCTGGGCCATCCTCCACTGCACTCCCTGGCCACAGCAGAGAGCTGGCCTGGAAGAGGGGCAACCGGGACAGAATCCTTTGCCCCGACCGGGACTAGAACCCGGTGTGCCGGCGCCGCTAGGCGGAGGATTAGCCTAGTGAGCCGCGGCGCCGGCCCCAACAATTTTGATTATAGTAAAAACTACATAACATAAAACTTACTATCGTAACCACTTTAAATGTGCAATTCAGTAGTGTTAAGTATGTTTATATTATGGTGCAATAAATATCCACGTTTCCATCTTGCAAAATGGACAGTTACTACTGAATAATGCTTTTATGAATTTTACTGCTTTAAATACCTCATTTTGTAGAATCAGGCAATGTTTGTAATTGGCTTATTTTATTTAGCATAATGTCTTCAAGTTTTATCTATGTTATAATATGTGGCAGGATTTCCTTACCTTTTAAGGCTGAATACTATTGCATTGTATGTAGACACAACATTTTAAAATTCATTTATTCAAAAGTTCATAGACATTTGGGTTATATACACTTTTGGGTTATCATGAATGGTGTTATGAACACCTATGTGCAAGTTTTAGTATGGATATACATATTTTTATTTATTTGGAAGAGAGAGAGAAAGAGATCTTCCATCTACTGGTTAACTCCCCATATGGCTTCAACAACCAGGTCTGGTCCAGGTCAAAGCTGGGTGACTGAAACTCCATCCAGGTCTCCCATGTGGGTGGCACAGGCCCAAGTACATGGGCCACCCTTTGCTGCCTTCCCATGAACATTAGCAGGGAGCTGGATTGGAAGTGTACCAGCTGGAACTCAAAGCTGCTCTCCAATATAGGATGTCAGTGTTGCAGGCAACAGCCTAACTCATTGCAGCATGATGCCTGCCCCAGGCAATATGTTTTCAATTCTCTTTAGTATACCTAATCCATACATAGATAGGGAATTATTGGGTCATATGATAACACAATGTTCAACTTTTTCAAAAGAATTGCCAAATTGTTTTCTAAAGCAGCTACATTATATTTTTTTTTTTTGCTTTCAAACTTTTATTTAATGAATATAAATTTCCAAAGTACAGCTTATGGATTACAATGGCTTCCCCCCCATAACGTCCCTCCCACCCGCAACCCTCCCCTTTCCCACTCCCTTTCCCCTTTCATTCACATCAAGATTCATTTTCAATTCTCTTTATATACAGAAGATCAGTTTAGCATACATTAAATAAAGATTTCAACAGTTTGCTCCCACACAGAAACATAAAGTGAAAAATACTGTTTGAGTACTAGTTATAGCATTAAATCTCAATGTACAACACACTAAGGACAAAGATCCTACATGAGTAGTAAGTGCACAGTGACTCCTGTTGTTGACTTAACAAATTGACACTCTTGTTTATGGCCTCAGTAATCAACCTAGGCTCTTGTCATGAGCTGCCAAGGCTATGGAAGCCCCCTGAGTTCACTGACTCTGATCATATTTAGACAAGGCCATGGTCAAAGTGGAAGTTCTATCCTCCCTTCAGAGAAAGGTACCTCCTTCTTTGATGACCCATTCTTTCCACTGGGATCTCACTCGTGGAGATCTTTCATTTAGGTTTTTTTTTTTTTTTTTTTTTTTTTTTTTTTTTTTTTTGCCCCCAGAGTGTCTTGGCTTTCCATGCCTGAAATAGTCTCATGAGCTTTTCAGCCGGATCCGCATGCCTTAAGGGCTGATTCTGAGGCCAGAGTGCTGTTTAAGACATCTGCCATTCTATGGGTCTGCTGTGTATCTCACTTCCCATGTTGGATCATTCTCTCCCTTTTTTATTCTATCAGCTAGTATTTGCAGACACTATTTTTGTTTCTGTGATCCCTTTGGTTCTTAGTCCTATCATTATGATCAATTGTGAACTGAAATTGATCACTGGGACTAGTGAGATGGCATTGGTACATGCCACCTTGATGGGATTGAATTGGAATCCCCTGGTATGTTTTTAACTCTACCGTTTGAGGTAAGTCAGCTTGAGCATGTCCCGAATTGCACATCTCTTCCCTCTCTTATTCCCACTGTTATATTTAACAGTAATCACTTTTCAGTTAAGTTTCAGCACTTAAGAAGAATTGTGTATTGATTACAGTATTCAACCAAAAGTATTAAGTAGAACAAACAAACAAAAATACTAAGAGGGATAACATATCAAGTTGCTCATCAACAGTCAGGGTGAGGGCTGATCAATTCACCGTTTCTCATAGTGTTCATTTCACTTTAACAGATTTCCTTTTTGGTGCTCAGTTAGTTGTCACCTATCAAGGAGAACAAGTGGTATTTGTCCCTTTGGGATTGGCTTATTTCACTCAGCATAATGTTTTCCAAATTCCTAACAGGGATCACTTTTCAGTTAACATTTAAACACCTAAGAATAATTGTGTATTAATTACAGAGTTCAACCAATGGTACTAGAACAAAAAAAAAATACTAAAATGGATAAAGTATTACATTGTACATCAACCGTCAGGACAAGAGCTGATCAAGTCACTGTTTCTCATAGTGTCCATTTCATTTCAACAAGTTTCCCCCTTGGTATTCAGTTAGTAGTCGCCGATCAGGGAGAACATATGATATTTGTCCCTTTGGGACTGGCTCAATTCACTCAGCATGATGTTTTCCAAATTCCTCCATCTTGTTGCAAATGACCGGGTTTCGTTGTTTTTGACTGCTGTATAGTATTCTATAGAGTACATGTCCCATAATTTCTTTATCCAGTCTACTGTTGATGGGCATTTAGGTTGGTTCCATGTCTTAGCTATTGTGAATTGAGCTGCAATAAACATGAATGTGCAGACAGCTTGTTTGTTTGCCAATTTAATTTCCTTTGGGTAAATTGCAAGGAGTGGGATGGCTGGGTTGAATGGTAGGGTTATCTTCAGGTTTCTGAGGAATCTCCAGACTGACTTCCATAGTGGCTTGACCAGTTTGCATTCCCACCAACAGTGGGTTAGTGTCCCTTTTTCCCCACATCCTCGCCAGCATCTGTTCTTGGTAGATTTCTGTATGTGAGCCATTCTAACCGGGGTGAGGTGAAACCTCATTGTGGTTTTTATTTGCATTTCCCTGATTGCTAGTGATCTTGAACATTTTTTCATGTGCCTGTTGGCCATTTGGATTTCCTCTTTTGAAAAATGTCTATTGAGGTCCTTGGCCCATCTCTTAAGTGGGTTGTTTGTTTTGATGTTGTGGAGTTTCTTGATCTCTTTGTAGATTCTGGTTATTAACCCTTTATCAGTTGCATAGTTTGCAAATATATTTTCCCATTCTGTCGGTTGTCTCTTCACTTTCCTGTTTCTTTTGCAGTACAGAAACTTCTCAATTTGATGCAATCCCAATAGTTGATTTTGGCTCTGACTGCCTGTGCTTCTGGGGTGTTTTCCAAGAAGTCATTGCCAGTACCTATATCTTGCAGGGTTTTTCCAATGCTCTCTAATTATTTTATGGTGTCAGGTCATAGATTTAAGTCTTTAATCCATGTTGAGTGGATTTTTGTGTAAGGTGTAAGGTAGGGGTCTTGCTTCATGCTTCTGCATGTGGAAATCCAATTTTCCCAGCACCATTTATTGAATAGACTGTCCTTACTCCAGGGATTGGTTTTGGATCCTTGATCAAATATGAGTTGGCTGTAGATGTTTGGATTGATTTCTGGTGTTTCAATTCTGTTCCATTGGTCTATCCATCTGTTTCTGTACCAGTACCATGCTGTTTTGATTACAACTGCCCTGTAGTATGTCCTGAAATCTGGTATTGTGATGCCTCCAGCTTTGTTTTTGTTGTACAAGATTGCTTTAGCTATTCGAGGTCTCCTGTGTCTCCATATGAATTTCAGCATCATTTTTTTCCAGATCTGAGAAGAAGGTCATCGGTATCTTGATTGGGATTGCATTGAATCTATAAATTGCTTTTGGGAGAATGGACATTTTGATGATATTGATTCTTCCAATCCATGAGCATGGAAGATTTTTCCATTTCTTGGTATCTTCTTCTATTTCTTTCTTTAAGGTTTTGTAATTTTCATCGTAGAGATCTTGAACGTCCTTGATTAAGTTTATTCCAAGGTATTTGATTGTTTTTGTAGCTATTGTGAATGGGATTGATCTTAGAAGTTCTTCCTCAGCCATGGCATTGCCTGTGTATACAAAGGCTGTTGATTTTTTATTTAGGGGACCCAAAGAACTCTACTAAGAGATTATTGGAACTCATAGAAGATTTTGGCAAAGTAGCAGGGTATAAAATCAATGCACAAAAATCAGCTACACTATCTTACATTCCTACCAGCGGTGTATGCAGGATCCAATTTTATCACATCCTTGCCAATTCTTGTTATTGTCTGTCTCATGATCATAGCCATTCTACTGAATATGAAGTGGTTTTTCAATGTAGTTTTAATTTACATTTCCCTAATGTCCGTTGATGTTATATTTATTCTATTTTTCCATTTCAAATTACTGAGATAACGTTTTAAATCTACTTTATAGACAAAGGCTTATGGCTCCACTAAATAAAGAATTCAGCAAATAAAAAGTAATTTATCACAGTACAGCAGGAATATTGGACAGGGCTCTAAATAAAAATCAAATAAAAACAAGTTAATTTTGGGGCCAGCACTGTGGCATAGCAGGTAAAGCCGCTGCCTGCAGTGCTGGCATCCCATATGGGTGCTGGTTCAAGTCTCAGCTATTCCACTTCTGATCCAGCTCTCTGCTATAGCCTGGGAAGCAGTAGAGGATGACCCAAGTCCTTGGGCCCCTGCTCCCACATAGGAGACCCACAAGAAGCTCCAGGCTCCTACTTCGGATCTGCCCAGCTCCAGCTGTTGCAGCCATTTGGGGAATGAACCAGCTGATGGAAGATTCTCTCTCTCTTTCTCTTTCTCTCTTTCTGCCTCTGCCTCTCTGTAACTCCTTGCCTTTCAAATAAAAATACTTTTTAAAAAAGTTGATTTCACCCATATACAAGAAAGTTGTCATTTAAAAATTTTTTTTCTTTAATTTATTTGAAAGGCAGAGAGACTGAAACAGAGAGCTCCCATCTGTGGGTTCACTCCCCAGATGACTTCAACAGCTGGGGCTGAGCCAGGCTGAAGCCAGGAGCTAGGAACACAATCTGGGTCTCCCGTGTGGGTGGCAGGGACCTAACTCCTTGTCGCCTTCTGGGTGTACATTAAAAAGAAGTCAGAATCTGGAGCAGAACTGCAGCTTGAACTCAGGCACTCCAATATAGGATGTGGGCATCCCAAGCAGTGTCTTAACTGCATGCTGAATGCCTGTCCCATGCTTCTTCTTTAAATGGAAGAGGGGAGGTGATAGGCCCAGGGAAAATGACTCTAACACCTTCACTTTTTATTATCGTGAGGAAACTGGTATGGCTGGTGAATGGAGTGATGGAAAGGGAACCAGGATGGCTTGGGTAAAATCTAGTATTACTAGTGTTGAGAGTGCTACTTCTAAAATAATTAGGGTAGTGATGCCAAGCACTGTCCTAAGTGCTTTTACATTTATTATCTTATGCAATGAACTTGAGACATGTACACCTTGCATATCTTTTTTTTTTTTTTGACAGGCAGAGTTAGAGATAGAGATAGAGAGATAGACAGACAGACAGAGAGAAAGGTCTTCTTTCCATTGGTTCACCCTCCAAATGGCCACTTTGGCCAGCACGCTGTGCCGATCCAAAGCCAGGAGCCAGGTGCTTCCTCTTGGTCTCCCATGCAGGTGCAGGGCCCAAGAACTTGGGCCATCCTCCACTGCCCTCCTGGGCCACAGCAGAGAGCTGGACTGGAAGAGGAGCAACCAGGACAGAACCGGTGCCCCAACCGGGACTAGCACCCGGGGTGCCGGGGCTGCAGGCGGAGGATTAGCCTAGTGAGCCGTGGCACCGGCCATCTTGCATATCTTTTTGAGTAAGTCCTTCATGAGCATCCTTGAAGGATTTCTTCAAGGGAATTCATGCTTTTCCATATGTTGTTACCCTGACATTGAAACTTCTATTCAACATGACCATCCATGGCTTCAGTCATTTCTGAAAGGAATTCTGGAAAGGGCCACCTCTAAGATTCCCCTCCTCCTCTTGGAGTTACAGAGTGAAAGGGAGAGACAGAGAGAGATCTTCCATCCTCTAGTTCACTTCCTAAATGGTCACAATGGCCAAGGCTGGGCCAGGCCAAAGCCAGGAACCAGGAGCTGCTTCTGGGTCTCCCACATGGGTGCAGGAGCCCAAGGACTTGGGCCATCCTCTGCTGCTTTCCCAGGCACATTAGCAGAGAGCTGGATTTAAGTGGGGACAGCCTGGACTTGAACCAGCACACATATGGGATGCTGGTGCTGCACAGTGGCTTAACCCACTATGCCACAGCGCCTCCCCATTCCTTTTCTGTTTGTCAGCAATTTTCACTCACATTTGCTTTAGTGTTACTCCTGGGCTGGGACTACTCCCCACTGCCCAGGGACTAAGAACTGGATACTGGATATTTTCAGCTGATTGGTCTTTTACATTGGACAGCTTTTGTTTTGAGCAGAGAGAACACATTACTGCACCTTGAAGGTTGCTGTCTACTTCTTTCTGTTCTTTTCTCAGATAAACCTGCTCAGACAGGACCACAGGACCATGGCCAGCCCACTCCTCTCATGCACTGTGCCAATAGGAGAGGTACAAAAATGACAGCTATGGGAAGCAGCACAGAAAGCCAATGGAAAAGTCTGAAGTGGCTGGTGTGGTCAAGTCCAAGGGGCTCTACTTTTACAAACGTGTAAAAGCTATCTGGTGTTAGAACTGAAAAACAGTGCACTACATTCAGTGCTGAATTTCAGATGTTACTGATACCACGTAAGGTTTGGATGACTAATAATATTAGCCCCTGAATCTTCGGGCTATGATGTTCAATGAACTGATGAGTTACAACTTTAGTCATGTCACTCTACTCTCTGATGTACTTTTTCATTTATTATCTTATTTAACACACCTGAGACACTCACACCTCAATTATCTATATGAATCAATCCTTCTTCATAATCATGCTTGAAGGATTTATTTTCCCATTGGCTCAGTGAAGTTTATCAGCTTTCACTTAGGTCTGCCAGCCCACAATCAACAGACGAGGTACTTATCTGTCTGAGTGGGGAACATTTACTGAGTCTGATCACATGCACATTTTGTAGACAACTGATAGAAGGAAAAAACCTACATAATCTTGGGGGTTATAAGGAGCTCTTTTTGTATAATTATGAGAAATGAAAAGAGGATATATAAAAAAGCAGGGTTTGTGGGTGATATTCAAACAGAAGCTTAATCAATTGTAATAAAGTCATTAAACAATACAAAGAATCAAGTCTGTTTCAATACTCAAAGAGAAATTAAATGAAAGGTTTCACTCACAACAGTAATATCAGATGATCATCACAGTTATGTTTTCTGTACAGATACTCTCATACCAGACAGACCAAGTTCAACATTTTTTTTTTTTTGCTTTGAAATACAAGTTGGACTGGTTACACATCCCACATTATGTGGTTACTCTTCAGGGGATAAAGGTAAGAAGGAAGTGACATTCTGCCTTGCCCACAGATGTATACAGAGCAGTATAATATATTTGAGTTTTGCCAAAGGTTAAAAATTAGAAGTGAGCTATCCCTAGAAGATGAAATCACATCCATTAGTGGCATAATATAAAGAGAAAAATAGTAAAGATATGTTATAGGTATTCAGAAACATCAAAAAGCTGTTACAACAATAATCTTCCATGAAGGAAAT
Source organism: Oryctolagus cuniculus (assembly GCF_051225735.1). Classification (NCBI taxonomy): domain Eukaryota; kingdom Metazoa; phylum Chordata; class Mammalia; order Lagomorpha; family Leporidae; genus Oryctolagus; species Oryctolagus cuniculus. The sequence continues at coordinate 75,545,617 of NC_142870.1, read as the reverse complement.
AAAAATTGCTGTTATAAGTTATTTTCTACACCATTTTCTGGTTGAAAATTTCATAAACAGCTTAGGGATATGATAGATTTTTATGTTTCATGAGTACATATATATTGCTATATGTAGTGTTTTTTTTTAAGATTTATTTATTTGTTTGAAAGGTAGAGTCACAGGGAGAGAAAGAGAGATAGAAATCATCCATGCTGGTTCACTCCCCAAATGGCCACAATAGTCAGGGCTGGGCCAAGCTGGATCCAGGAGCTTTATCCTGGTTTCCCAAGAGGGTGCAAGGGCCCAAATACTTGGGTCATCTTCTGTTATTTTCCCAGGCACATTAGCAGGGAGCTGGACGGGGAGTGGAGTAGCAGAGGCTCCAATTGGCACTCATATGGGATGCCAGTGTTGCAGGTGGCAGCTTAACTCACTAAGCCATGATTCTGGCCCCATCTCGTATTTTATTATAGATTTGTGCACCTGTTACTGTTCATGGCTTTGGGGGAATGAGTAATGAAACATCATTGCATGGAGAAGTAAAATGTATATATTTTAATATGATTAGCTAGAGATATCTGTAACCGTTATGTGATTTTTACAAATATTTCCTATAGCTGTTTATTTAAAAATTAAGAACTTATTTAGTCAGAGTCATCACCAGTGCTTTTTCCGAAGCCATTTTTTCACAATGGGAAACACAGCATGTTACTGACACTGATGATGGTAAACAGTACTGAAGAGAGATTCGTTCTTAGCAGGTTTCAGATTTTGCCTCTGTTTTTCATCATTTCCTGTACCTAAGGAAAATGAAAAAGAATTTTTTCACTTGCAATTTTTGTTCTACTTGGAATTAACATACTTTGTGAGGTTAAAATATAGAGAGACTTAACGTGAAGAAATTCCCAACCCTAACTGGAACAGATAATTTAGACCTTGATAATTCAAGGATATATGTTATAATCTCTGGGAAAACCACTAAAATATTAACAGCATGAGCAGGGCAATGGCTGTGTTCTGTGTGAGAATGTAATGACAGACAAATGTCATACACATTTTTCAGAACCCATGGGATGTACAACATAAAGAGAGATGTAGCACTAACGTAATCTATGGACTTTACTTAATAATAATAGTGTGTCCATACTGGCTCATCAATTGAAAGAAGTTTACTACACTAAGGCAAGGTGTTAATAATGGGGCAATTACATGTGAGAAGAGTAAGGTGGTAAATGGAATTCACTGAACTTTCCAGGAAAATTATCTGTAAACCTAAAACTGCTCTATAAAGTCCTTTAGTTTAAAAAAAAATCCCAATAACTAACCCCAAAAAAAAAAAAAAAAGTACATGAGGGTACTTCAAAAGATTCATGGGAAATGAATTATAAATTAATTTTGGTGCAAAAATTTTTGGATCCTTGCATACATTTTTTACAGTATTCACTTGAGAATCCCTTATATGGTTGGATTTCAAAATGTTTTGCATCAAAATAAACTTACCTTTTAATTCTATTTTCCATGAACTTTTTAAAGTCCTGTTGTGTAAATTTTAGGCTAATAGAAGGAAAAATGGAATGATCAAAAGTTAAAAAGTAAAGCAAGAGAAATAGAATAGGTAGGATAAACAGTATATGGTAAAACAAGAGTTTTAAACCCAAATATATGTTCAATTACATCAAATGTAAACATTTAAATGTTTACCATATTTGAGAAGTAATGATAAAAAAAAATGAAGAATTTAACTACCTGCTATTAATAAGAAACACACCAAAAGCTTAAGATCAGATAAAGGTTAAAAGTAATGATGAAAGAAGATATGTCATTTAAATATTAACTAAAACAAATGTGATATAGTTATAATAATGTTGAACAGAGTAATGAGAGCTCATAATACACCTTTATGTGATAAAAAGTCCAACTTACCAGAAAGACGCAGGAGTATAAATTTGTATGTACCTAATAATGTGATGGCAACCACATATCACAGTGAAAATGAACTAAACTACATACAGGAGATAGGCAAGTTCACAATCTCAGTGGAAGGCTGGAATATGTTTTAGCAAACCTTACAGTAATGGACATATTCAGGTCACTTTGCAAGCATTTCAAATTAAATCTTTTCCAACTTCGAATAATTCATTCACAACAATTAAACATTACACTGCATCATAAAGCAAGCCAACACGTTTCAAAGATCTGAAATCACCCAGAGTATGTTCTAAGGAGCAAAGCACAATTGACTTAGAAACCAAGACAGCTATAAAGTCAAATTTCTAATAACTGATATAAGCAATATAATGACAAAACACCCATAAGTAGAAAAAGTCATAATTTCGAAACTATTTTGAAGTAGATAAAATGAAGATACACATATTTAAATTTTTGTGACAAAACTTTTAAAAAGCATGTTTTTTTTTTCCAAACTAATTTTTAATGAGCAGGTAATGTCTTTTAATTATAGAAGACTGCAGCCCAAAGATGTAAAGTGATTTTAGCCAGAAGGCTAATATTACTTCATTTATATGAGAATAAAATCAAGTAGTAGACTCAAAAGCAGCATGAGTTTTGCCATGAGTTACACACCAACTTTAAATACAGCACCTTGCAGCAAGCATCAAAATTGCTTGCTAGGTTTTTCGTTTCTTCTCTAATCTGCATGTATTTTTAAGGCCATAAAGTGTGAGCTGGAAGAAAAGCTGTAAAACAAGGATCAAATATGCGCCCTTTACACACAAAAGCATTACGTTACCACACACCAGAAACTGCATTTGGAATTTTTCCTCCAAACATAATGGTGTTCTTAGGTCATACATCTTCTCGAAATTCGCTTTTTTTGTAGCACCAAGTAGCACACAAGGCATATGGGACTGTAACACCGACACTGACTAAATGCTAAAATAAAACTGACTAAAAACTAAAATAAAACTGACTTTGAAATAAAGGTCTCCTGGCAACAGATTTATTCTATTTTAGCCTTTTTGTATTGTCATTTGTCTAGTTCTTTTTATGGAAAATTTGTTAAGGCTAGTAATGAGCACTCTGAGAATTATCTATTTGCATTTTTGTTTAAACTCTCAAGGGTTGGATATTACGTGTAAAATGACTTATTCTAGAGGTAAAAATCCGATCAGGAGGTGACTAGTCTGTTTGACAGCACTGGTGGCTTAGTTCCGCATTTATGTAGTGTCACTGAAATGAAAAACAGAACACATGGATTCAGAATGTTAAGAATGAGAACCAGGTATCTGTTCTTTTTCAGTACACCTGCTGGCCTTACCTGCCATGGATTATCAAATTGTGACTTTCTGACAGAGTAATAACTCTGTTGTATCTTGTATTTTTACAGCCTGCCAACATGCAAGTTTTATGAATGCTGTACTTTCTTCTGAGGATGATACACTGTGTTCAGCTTGTCTGCTGTCTCTAATGGATCAAACACTTTTTTGAGGCAATGGCTTTCTCCACCAAAAGGCACAGTCTGAGATTGCTGTGATTGCAAACGGAAATGAAAAGTGTTAATACTGGGAAGTTCTGGGGGGCAGGAGAAACGTCACAGTTCGGCTGCCGGGTACACTAACGCTAGAGCTGCCTCCGCCTGAGTTAGCCAAACCAGCGTCCCCGGGGCTGAAACACACTCAGGCCCACCCAAGCAGTCAGAAGCAGTCTGCTCGGCCGGCGAGGGCAGGAGCGTGATGCTGGAGAGCCATCTGATTTCTTACTGGCGGCGGCGGCGACAGCCAGGCTTTTCTCATCAAGGGTTGGAGGCTGCTAGCCTGGAACTAGAAGGCTGCTGCGCCGCAAACCCAGAAGGTATGGAGAGGGCGCAGCCAGACATGGGCTCCCAGCCAAGCTGCGTTTTCACGGATTTCTGCGGAAGCCCGCCGCAGTGCGCCCACTAAGCCCTCGTAGCGCGCCAGGATGGAGCTCTCCCTCGCTTTGTGGGGGACCACAGGCCCAGGTAGGCGGCTGACTAAACCGCCACCTACAGGATGTCACGGAAGAAGTTCCTGTAAGAGGCCGCCTGGGTCAGAAAGTCGTGGAGCCGGGCGGAGTCGTCGTTAAATGCTTTGGGAAAAGCCATGGGGCAGGTGGGCAGACACACCTGGGCCAAAAGGTTGGCCTCGAACAGCAGCAGCCACACGTGGTCCATGAGCTTGTCTTTCTTCCTATGCAGGGAATGGTTCTGGCTCAGGTCAGGCATGCTGCCTGCAGGCGCATCCATTCACACCAATGTCCGGCCGCCCTCTGCTCCTGCGTGTTGTTATTTATTTTTTTTTAAAAGGAAGTTATGCTTTCTGTATACACTTAGAAATGAATCCTACAAATAACAGCTGTATATAAGGGACAAACATCTAAACCCCATTCCCCAAATGCTAAAACGACACAGAACCACAGAAAGGGTCTGGAGACTAAGCAAACACAGGCAGATTTTGGAGGGGTGTCTAAACTTGGGGCAAGCGACCAACATGGGATGGATTTCTCATTTTTTCAACTTAGACCTTGTGACAGTCACAGGCACAGCCATAGTCTTGGCAATGAAGGGATGCCTAAAACTCTAATAGAAAACCAACCATCTTTCTGAATGGGAAAATTGGGTGTAGTAGCCTGGTCAAATAAACCCAAGTGCTGACGACAGAGGGAGATTTCTAAAGGAGAGAAGTTTCCTTAGTTCTATTTACAAACCCTGCACAAACATCACACTGACCCTTGAAACATGCATTCATAGGACAGATTCAAAGTAGTACAGCAAAGGCTTAAAGAATTGATGTGAGCCATGATCAATCAACCATAGGAGGCAAGAGAGAATTTTCAGTTTGAATGCAACTGTATTCATCATCACATTATCACCTAAAACAAAAATAACATTTGTCAGATAAGTATTGCAGAACTCAGCCATAAAATTTAATGTTCACAGTATCTAGATTGTCTAAAATTATTCTATTTACTGAAAACATAGAATATGCAAGTTGTTGTAAATGGAAAAGACTATTACCAGATGCTAATTCCAAACACTTTAAAGCAGCTACATTGACCATACTCAATAAGATCAAGGAAAATACACTGAAAATGAAAGGAAATAATAGAAAATATCAGAAGATAAATAGAAAATGCGAGAAGAAACTAAATAGAAACTATCACTGAAAAATAAATTTTACTAAATGGCTTAATAACAGAATAGATGCCAGAATAATAAGAGAACTTAAAAGTAGAGCCAAGGAATTATTTAAAGAAGAAAGAGAAAAAGCTGGAAGAAAGGAAGATTGGGGATCTGTGAGAAAATATTAAAAAAAAATAATGCAAGTTTTTTTTAGGAATTCTGCTATGTTGTATTCTAGTAGTTTACTTTTTTTACTTTTTTAAACTTATGTAAAGGGAACAAATCTCACATAAAAAGTTTTAAGAGCATAACGATACTATACACCCTACCCTCTTTTCCTCCCTCACTCCTACCATCCCACTTCCTTTTCTCACTTCTCTTTTAACTTTTACGACTTATTTTCAATTTACTTTATAGTCACAAGCTTAACCCTCCATTAAGTAAAGAATTCCACAAGTAGTAAGTAGAAAATCCACTATAAGCAATAATCAAATCTTAAAATATCAATTTTGTTCATATATATCACTTTTTTTGTACTCTGTATATTGGTTGCCACAAATCAGGGAAATATATATATATATTATATATAATGTTTGCCTTTTTGGGACTGGCTTATTTCACTAAGCATAATGGTCTCCAGTTGCATTCATTTTGTTGCAAAAGACAGAATTTCATTCTTTTTTATGTCTGAGTAGGATTCTGAGTAGGTATATATACCACAATTTCTTTATCCAGTCATCAGTTGATGGGCATCTGGGTTGATTACATATTTTAGCTATTGTGAGTTAAACTGCTATAAACAGGAGTACAGATAATGTCTTCATATGCTGATTTCATTTCCTATGGACAATTTCTCAGGATTGGAATGGCTGAGTCATGATAGATCTATTTTCAGCTTTCTGAGGAATCTCCATACCATTTTCCATAATGGTTGTACTAGTTCACATTCCCACCAACAGTGGATTAGGGTACCTTTCCCCCCACATCCTCACCAGCATTCGTTATTTTTTGATTTTTGGATGATATCCATTCTTACTGGAGTAAGGTGAAAATTCATTGTGTTTTTTATTTGAATTTTCCTGATGCCATGATCCTGAGCATCTTTTCATGTGTTTGCTGGCCATTTGTAATAATGTGAGTTTTAAAACAAGAAGGGATTAATGTATGAGAAAGGAACAGGAAAATATTTGAAGAAAGTACTTGGTGAGAGACATAGACAAGAAGCTCAATTAACCTGTTAAAAGGTAAATTCCAGTGAATACCATGATCGTTAATTAATGATAAAAAGATTTATGATCCAGTCAGAGGAAATAACATGTTTTATTCAGGTCAACAACAATTTGGATGATTATGGATGTCTCTGAAAAAAAAAAAAAAAAAAAAAAAAAAGAACTCAGTTCTGTTTCCAGCAAGAATGAACATGAAATAGGTTTTCAGAAGAAGGAAAACCAAGAGTGTTCACTACCAGCAGTCATACAATACAACACACTGATGAATTCTACCAGATACTTAAATAATTAATACCAATTCTTCTTAAATCATTTCAAAAAACAGAAGAGGGAAGTCTTCCAAACTCATTCTATGAGACCAGTGTTTCCTGGATACCAAGCCAGACAAGGACACAAAAGAAACCTATAGGCCAGGAGCCGGCACCATGGCACAGTAGGTTAATCCTCTGCCTGCAGCACCGGCATCCCGTATGGGCACCGGTTCGAGTTCCGACTGCTCCTCTTCCAATCTAGCTCTCTGCTATGGCCTGGGAAAGCAGTAGAAGATGGCCCAAATGCTTGGGCCCCTGTACCCACGTGGGAAACCCAGAAGACGCTCCTGGCTCCTGGCTTCGGATAGGTGCAGCTCTGGCCATTGCGGCCCTCTGGGGAGTGAACCAATGGAAGGAAGACATTTCTCTCTGTCTCTCCCTCTCACTGTCTGTAACTCTTCCTCTCAAAGAAATAAGATCTTTTTAAAAAAAGAGAAACCTATAGGCCAACTCAATGTCCTTGATGGACAGATGCAAAAAATTTCAACAAATAGTAGCCAATTAAATCCTATGTAACTGTAAAAAGATTATTTATCACAATCAAGTGGGATTCATACTAGCTATGCAAGGATGGTTCAAAATATGCAAATAAATAAATGTGATATAAACCACTTCAACAAAATTAAGGACAAAAATCAAGCAATTATATTAATAGACACAGAAAAGGCATTTGATAAAATCCAACATCCCTTCATGATTAAAAACTGAATGAATTAGGTTAGAAGGAACATACCTCAACAAAATTAAGGCCAAATATAAGAAGCCAATAGTTAACATCATATTGAATGGGGAAAAGCTGAAAGGATGCTCTATAAGATAAGGAAAAAGACAAGGATGTCTACTTGTACCACTTTTATGCAATACAGTACCGGAAGTTCTAGCCAGAGTAATTAAGCAATAAAAAGACATACATGGAATTCAAACTGATAAAGAGGAAGTCAAACAACGATTGTTTTCAGATGGCATGATCCTATATGGGGAAAACACCAAAGACTCCACCAAAAAGCTGTTAAACTAACAAATTCAGCAAAGGTTCAAGATACAAGGTCAACATGCAAAACTCAGTAATGTTGTCACATACCAATAGCAAATTCCCTGGAAAAGAAATCAAGAAAGCAATTCCATTTCCAGTAGCTACAAAACAACACTAACAAAAAATACTTGTGAATAAATTTAAGCAAAGAGATGAAAGATCTATGCAATGGAAATTGTAATTATGAAAGAAATTGGAGAAGACACAAAGAAATGGAAAGATATCCCATGTTCATAGATTTGAAGAATAAATATTGTCAAAATGTTCATGCAACCCAAAGTGATTTACAGATTAATGCAATCCTTACCAAAATACCAATGACACTTTACACATAACTAGAAAAAATATTGTTAAGATTTGAATGGAGCTATAAAAGACCCTAGCTAGCTAGAGTGAAAGGGCAAATCCAACAAAGTAGGAGGCTTTACACTACTTTAATTTAACATAGATTACTGGGTGGGTGGTCAGCCAAGTGGTTAAGATGCCTTCATATCATACCACCTGGGTCCTGACTTTAGCATCTTGTTAATGCAGATTCTGGGAAATAGCAGTGATGGTTCCAATAATTGGGTGCCTTCCACCCACGTGGGTGAACTGTGCTCAATTCCCAGTTCCTGGTTTTAGCCAAGGTCTAGTGTTCCCCCTTTCAGACATATGGGGAATAAACCATCAGATGGGAGTTCTATCTATCTGAATTACAATAAGTAAATATAAATAACAAAGCTATTATAATAAAAATAGCATGATACTGCCATAAAAATGTACTTATAGGTCAATGGAAAAGAGTAGAGACCATAAAAATGAACCCACACATGTATAACTAACAGTGTTAGAAAAACTGGATATCCACATAAAAAAAGAATAAGATCTGTATTCCTCACCAAAAAAAAAAAAAAAAAAAAACCTCAAATTAATTCCTTAGTGAACCTTTGAAACTCCTAAGTGAAAACATAAGAAAGAAGCTTTAGGACTTTTTTTAAATTTACATTTTCTTTTTTAAAAATTTATTAAAGGTATGCACATTTCATTAATTTCATACATACAAATTTAGAAACATAGTGATTCTTCCTACCCTCCCTCCCTCCTGCGCATGCTCCCAACCTTCTTCCTCCTCTCTTTCCTATTCCCATTATTAATTTTCATAAAGATCTATTTTCAGTTTCCTTTATACTCATATCACTAACCCTACATTAAGAAAAGAGTTCTTAATGTGCCAGGGGATTCCAATATAATCCCATCAAGTTTGCATGTACCAATGCCATCTCACTAGCCCAAGTGATCAATTTCAGTTCACAATTGATCACACTGATAGGTCTAAGAATCAAAGGGATCACACAAACAAGACTAGTGTCTGCTAATACTAACTAATAGAATAAAAAAGCGAGAGAATGATCCAACATGGGGAGTGGGATACACAGCAGATTCATAGAATGGCAGATGTCCTAAACAGCACTCTGGCCTCAGAATCAGCCCTTAAGGCATTTGGATCTGGCTGAAGAGCCCATGAGAGTATTTCAGGCATGGAAAGCTAAGACACTCTGGAAAAAAAAGAAGACGACCTAAATGAAAGATCTCTGCGAGTGAGATCCAAGTGGAAAGAACAGGGCCATCAAAGAAGGAGGTACCTTTCTCTGAATGGAGGAGAGAACTTCCACTTTGACTATGATGCTTGCCTAATGGCTCTGGCTAAAAGTTCCAGGACTATATTGAATAGTAATGGTGAGAGTGGACATCCTTGTATGGTTCTGGGTCTAAGTGGGAATTCTTTCAAATTTTCCTCATTCAATAAGATGCTGGCTGTTGGTTTTTCATAAACTACCATGATTGTGTTGAGGAATGTTCCTTCTATACTCATTTTGCTTAAGGTTTTCATCATGAATGGATGTTGTATTTTATGAAATGCTTTCTCTGCATCTTTTGAGATAATATAATGGTCTTTGTTCTTCAATTTGTTAATGTGATGTATCACATTTATTGACTCGCAAAGGTTGAACCATCCCTGCATACCGGGAATAAATCCCACTTGGTCCAAATGAATGATCCGTCTGATGTGTAGGATTCAATTAGCTAGTATATTGTTGAGGATTTTTGCATTTATGTTCATCAGGGATATTGGTCTGTAGTTCTCTTTCTCTGTTGTATTTTTTTCTGGTTTAGGAATTAGAGTGATACTGGCTTCATAGAAGGAGTTTGAGAGGATTCTCTCCTTTTCAATTCTTTTGAATAGCTTGAGAATTGGGGTTATTTCTTCCTGGAAATGTCTGGTAGAAATCAGCAGTGAAGCCATCCTGTCTGGGCTTTTCTTTGTTGGGAGGGTCTTTATTACTGATTCAATTTATGTCTTGGTTATTTGTCTGTATAGAGTTTCTGTGTCTTCATGACTTAATTTTGGTAGATTGTGTGTGTAAAACCTTTGAAAGTTTGACTATAATGTATCATGGTGAAGATCTTTTCTGGTCATGTCTATAAGGAGTTCTATGTGTCTCATATATTTGGCTATCCCTTACTTTCTCCAAATTAGAGAAGTTTACTGAAATTATTTCATTGAATAGACCTTCTAATCCATTCTTTCTTCTAACACCTTCAGGTATTCCTAAGACCTATATGTTGGATCTTTTGATAGTGTCCCATAAATCTTCCACATCATTTAAATTTTTTCTAATTTCTTCTTTTTTTCAGCCTGACTGAAAAATTTCCAAAGATTTCTTGTCTAGCTGAGATATTCTCTATTCTGTTTCACCAAGTCTGTTGTTAAGGTTTTCCATTGTGTTTTTTATTTTCATATTGAGTTGCTCATTTCTAATATTTTGATTTCTCTTCCAATTCTCAATTTCATGGGGAATTTTTCATTCATGTCATGTATTGATTTCTTTAATTCATTAATTTGCTTCTGATTGCTTCTGAGTAATCCTATTATTATTATTTTGAATTCCATTTCAGGAATTTCATCAATCTCTCATCTTTACCTTCTAATATTGAAGCTTATTGTGTTCCTTGGAGTGGGGCTCATGCTGTGTTCTTTATTCTTATTTCTTAAATTTCTGTTTTTACTTTTAGGCATTTGTGGAGACACTTGTTGGTTTTTTTACTGATGGCTTTTATCTTTAGACTATGCCTCTGTGGCTTAGAGAGTATATGCTCATTCAGTGAATACTCAGAGGCATGTGGTGAGTGAAGCCAGGGATCTTTGGTCAGTGGTCCAGGGTGGGGTGAGTATCTAGGGTGATTCCCATGTTGGGCATGGTGGATCTCTCATGTGTTTGTTTGTTTGTTTATTTATTTTTAATCAGAAGGGAGGGTTTGATCATCTCTGTTGTCATAATCACTTCTCCACCTCATTTCTTCCAAGGTGATCAATGCCCAGGTGTTGGCCCACAGTGCGTGCAATACTCATCCGGGCTACTATAAAAACCTCACAAAGGATCTGTGAAGTCCTCAGTGTGAGCACAGATCTCATTGCAATGATTCACCCCAGACAATCAGGAAGCTCTAAGTATGTGGAGTTGCTCACAGTGATTGCCCAAAGACCCTCTCATGCAGAGTTCCCACAGTCTCAACACACAAGTCTCTCACAGTCACAATGTGCTTAGGATCTGCTCCACCTCACTACACTGTCCTGTTCACAGAGAGGCAGAGACATTCCCAGAGCAAGCTTTCTGTGGCTGCTACACCTAAGCTGTTTGAGCCTCATAGCCTGTAATATGTTGAGAGCCTGAGAGCACATCACCTATGTGGGTGCCTCGCCCCCTGTCAATCCTCCCAGATAGACTGTAAGTCAATGAGGAACAATGATTTTTCCCCTGATGAAATCTCTGGATCACACGTGTGCACAAGAGCCATTGGTCGTAGTTCCTTCTCATTTCACAGTGGTTCTTTCTTGCTGCTGGTTGCCAGGTGCGCAGATCTGAGCTGCTGCTGTAGCTACTGACAAAATGGCATCTTGTCTTGGCTAGTTGCTGGGCAGCACTCAAGATCTGGCACAGCTGTTATGTATGTCCAAAATGGTACCTGCCATCTTTCAGCTGGTTGCTGGGCACCATTGCTTGGGGGATGGGGAGAGAGAAAAGTGCCCCCTTTTTCTGCTATGTTAGCAGGTACTCTGTTTACCATAAGACTCCAGTCAGATTTCATAGGCTCTCCCCTTAGCTATATTACCAGTGGCACATGTTGCTGCAGTCTGATCTCATCTCACTCTCCAAAGCTGGAGTTCCCTCAGGCTATTGGGTGTAGGGGTCCTATATTGTGTCCATGTTTGTGCTTCGCACCTGCACCCTCCACATAGATCCACTGGTCTGTCTTCCTTCTGTAGTTTTCTACTGCAGTTTTCTCCCCAACTTTCCCCTGAGAATGTACTCTCTCCATTTTAAAAAAACCATCTTCCCCTAGCCTAGAGCAGTAAGCTCCCTCCCTATTCCATCATCTTGGAACCCTCCTAGGACATTGACAAGATACGGATTTTTTGATCAGACCCCAAAAACACAGCAAACAAAAGCAAATAAGGACAAAGGGAATTTTTCCAAACTAAGAAACTTCTGTACTGCAAAGGAAATAACCAACAAAGTAAAGAGATAACCTGCAGAATGGCAGAAAAATACAAATACTTTGATACATTTACAAAATATGTATCTGATTAGAAGTTAATAACCAGGATCTTTAAGGAACCCCAGCAACTCAATAACAGAAAACAAATAATCCAATTAATTATAGGAAGTAGATCTAAACATATATTTGTAAAAAGAAGGCATGTAAATGAACAACAGGTACATGAAAAAATGCTCAACACTCCTAATCATCAGGGAAATACAAATCGAAACCAAACTGAATATCACTTCATTCCAGTAGGACTGGCTATTACCAAAAAGACAAAAGATAACAAATGCCATGAGTATGTGGAGGAAAGGAAACATCTTTACACTGTTGGTAGAAATGTAAATTACTTCAGCCATTGTAGAAAACAGTATACATCTAAAAATCTAAAAATAGAACTAGCTAACGATCTGGCACTCCCCCTAGTGGACATATATCAAAGGGAAATGAAATTGGACAGACATCTGCATTCCCATGTTTAGTGCAGCACTATTCACAGCAGCCAAGAAATGTAAACAACCTATGTGTCCATCCACTGATTATTGGATTAATAAAATGTGGTATGTATACAATAGAATATTACTTAGCCACAAAAGTATGCAATAACATGAATAGAACTGTAGGTCATTATGCTAAGTGAAATAAACTAAGTTCAGAAAGCAAGTACCACATGACCTCTATTATGTGTGATATCATAGAAGTTAAAAGTATAAGATTGGTAACCAGAGCTGTGCAAGGGAGGGGCATGGTAGGTTGGTTAACCAGTACTGAATTGTAATTAGATAGAATAAAAGTTCTGGTGTTGTGTGGCACAGAATGGTGACCATAGATAATGTTAATGTACTATATATTTTTCCAAAAAAAAAGAAAACAGAATATTGAATTTTTAACATCTTCACCATAAAGAAATGTTAAATGTATGAGAAGACAGATATATTTACCCTGATTGGAAAATACACAATGTGTACGTATCAGAACATCAGATGGGGAGAGGGGTGGTTTTGTGGTGTGGTGGGTTAAGCGCTGTTTATGACACTAAATTCTCATGTCAGAGTGCTGGTTCAAGTCCTTGTTTTTTTATCTTCTGACGCAGTTTCCTGCTAATGTGCCTGGGAAAGCAGCAGAGGATGGCCTAAATCCTTGGGATCCTGCCACTCATGTGGGAGATCAGGAGGGAGTTCCTGGCTCCTAGTTTCAGCCTGGCCTTAGATCAGCTTATTGTGGCCATCTGGGGACAGAATTAGCAGATGGACGATATCTGTGTCTTTCCCTCTCTCTCTGTCACTCTGCCTTTCCAATAAATAAATAAACCCTTAAAGATAGTGTACTATATATTTCCAAATTGCTAAACGTGGATTCTAAATGTTCTTGTCACAAAGAGATAAATATGTGAGGTAGTGAATGATTAACCTAATTTGACCATTCCATAATGTATACATGTATTGAGAAGTCAGATTGTGCCCCATAAATGAGTATATTATTATTTATCAATGTAAACATTTTTAAACATTACCAAGCATGAAAAGAAGCAGGAAATATTATTCATAATGAGGAGAATCAACCACCGGAAACAAATTTAGGACTGGTAGGTGTTAGAATTAGCAAGCAGGAACATTAAAACAGTTATTATAATTAGATTTCCTATGTTCCAAAAGGAAGAGATGTCAAAGCTGTAGAAATGACAAATTAGGGACCGGTGCTGTGGTATTGCAGGTAAAGCCACCACTTGCAGTGCCAGCATCCCATTTGGGTGCCGGTTCAAGTCCCGGCTGTTCCACTTCTGATACACCACTCGGCTATGGCCTGGAAAAGCAGCAGAAGATGGCCCAAGTCCTTGGGTCCCTGTACCCACATGGGAGACCTGGAAGAAGCTCCTGGCCCCTGGCTTCAGATCAGCTCAACTCTAGCCATTATGGCCACCTGGGCGTGAACCAATGGCTGGAAGACCTCTCTCTCTCTCTCTCTCTGCCTCTGCCTCTCTGCCCCTCTGTAACTCTGCCTTTCAAATAAATAAATAAATCAAAAAAGAAAAGACAAATTAAACTTCTGGTAGTAAAAATTATGAATATTATAATGTGTGTGATGGAAAAGACCCTGAAACTTTGTTATTAATAGCAATTTAGATACTGCAGAAGAAAGGATTAATAAACACCTAGCAATAATATAGCAATAGCAAGTTCACCCCCCCCGCCCCCAAAAATATATATATATATGGACAGAGACAAGGATACAGAGAAAGTGAAATGGGGAGAGACTTTAACTTTTAAATAAATAAATAGAGTATCAAGAAAACTGTGGAATAACTTCAAATGGCCCAAAATATACATATGTGGAATCCCCAGGAGAGGAGGCTGGCCTGGAAATAATGGCTGAAAAATCAACCACAAACAACATGCTAAGAGATAACATAAAAAACTGGCTATATTAAATTAGAAATTTCTATTCATCAGAAGATAATTTTAGGAGATAGAAAGGGAAGATGGCAAGTGGGAAGATAATCGCAACAGAACAGAACAAAGAGCTCATAATTAGAACCTATAGAACACTGTAGACAGTGAGAAAAATGCAAACAAAGCAATAGAAAAATAATTGTTTAAAAGCAAAGCCAAATTGTAGATTTTACTATATATTTATCAAAATGGCTAATGCTAGTACCACTGATAATAGCTGAAACTTTTATACACTGCTGGTTGGTTAAATTTGCACAATCATATGAGAAATGTGTCACCAAAAGACATGTATAGGAAGACTCATAGCAAAAATTTTTGTAATTGTTTCATGCTAAAAATTTCTTGGATGTTTTCAAAAGTAGCATAGATAAATTGTAGTGTTCGACACAATGAATACTATAACACAATGAAAATAAAGAAGCACAGTCGCATACACAACATGGATCAATCTTAAAGATAAAATTTTGAGCAAGAAAACCAAATATAAGTGAATACATAGTTTATATACAGCTCCAAAATCTGACAAATCTAAATAAAAGTGTCTCATGATTCATGTTGAATGCAATTATAAGGAAAAGTGACAAAGTGTCTCATAAAATTCAGAATAGCAGTCCCTTCGGGTGGGGAGTAATAGCCATGAGAGGAAGGAAGGGAGTTCCTAGGATACTGTCAGTATATATGTATCTTTAAACTTGAATAGTAGTTACAGGTATGTGTACTTTATGATATTCCAGAGTTGTATATGTTTTGTTATGTATGCTTTGCTGTATATGGGTTGTATTTTACAATGCTGAGAATAAAAAGATTGTTCTTTGATTCCATTCCATACCTGGCGCAGCATAAAATGCAGAGGGTCCTCTGGTTTCTCATAAACTAAGTTTTCAGTGATCTTCTGAGAGAGAGCATAAAGCATCACATGATTTTGGGTAGAAGTTACACAGTCCAAGTTACATCTCACATGATTTTCCCACTAACTTAACATGTACCATAGCATTTTAAAAATTCACTTAACACTGTAAATTTGAAACTTACTTTCTTGCCACTGATAAAATTAAGTCAAATTAAGGTAAGACTTAGAGGTGTCAAAATTTAGTAATGAATAGCAATAGGTAGTTTTCCTAATGCCCAAGATCAAAGAGGTAGTGAGAAAGGTTTGAATAGTCTTTTTTTTGAGAATTGTGATCTTGCTAGATTGAGAAAATAATTATTTGCTTTGCAGAACAAAGAAAAACCTTTTGAATAAAAATTTTAAAACTGTTTTAAAATGATTTTATATAGAATCTTCCTTTTGAGGCATTTTATACTTACGTGAGAACATGTTCAGTTGTAATATTAGATGAGAAAACAGGTAGAAATGAACTCCAAAAAGTTCATGGAAAATGGAAGTAAAGGTAAATTTATTTTGGTACAGAAATTTTTGAGATCCATGCCTACTTTTTGCATTTCCCATGAAGCTTTTTGAAGACTTCTCATATCAAACTTCAGAGAATCATTTTAATGCTTTTTGGTTGTTATTTGAATAAAAAAATTATAATAAAGTAAACACAAATTTCACTTGCAGGAAATAACAAGTGGATAAATTTCAAGTATGAAATATTCAGGTCTTTTTAATCTACCAGATCGTTCAATTACTTTATATATTATTCTATTTAATACATACATGATAACTAATCTTTCTTGAAATGATGTTGTATGCATAAGCACTATTTTTTTTTCTTGATAGATAAAGTATAGGGTAACCAAAACTACTTTCTTCAACAGGTTTCATTTTTCACATTAATAATTAATAGTTCTTCGACTAAAGTCAGAAACCTAGCTATTAGTACCTTCCCAAGAACAAGGAATTTTAAGTAGGAAAATGCATATAGTGTTAATGAAGTGGCTATCTTTTATCCCTATTTTATTTGAGGAATCTGAGGTTCACAGAATTTAAGTAATTTTCCTCAAATCACAAAGATAAGAAATGGCAAAGTTAGGATTTGAACGCTGGGCTAACAAATTGCAATATTTGTGCTCTTTCCTCTACTTACTTAAATTTAAACTTTTCCAACTTAAAAGTTTTCATTTTATGGGGGCTAGTCTTATTTTATACTTTTCTAATTACAAATTTATTTCAGGTACATATTTTATTATATATGTATCTGTTATTGGGTAAACAATACTTAGATAAAAATCGTGCCAGGCAAGCAAGAACAACCCACCAAATACTGAAAGACAAATTATAGTTTTGAATATGCCTTATCAATTCCACATTGGCCAAGGACTACCATACTTCAAAGAAGATGCTAGCAATACAGTCTGAGGTCAATGAGATTTATGATTTCAAGAATTAAAATTTTACCTAATTCATTCTCCCTTGAAATAAGTCAATTCTTCGATAGTTACAAGGTCTGCTGTCTGGAAGCTATCAGACTCCTGCCTGGAAGACTTTTTAATCTATTTTTCAGTTGCCAATATCTTGTCCTTTCCTGCTGATGTGGCTAAAACTAACTTTTGGCCAAGGTTTTCCCCTATCAACCAATTTACCTGATCTGTAATCCTTTCGAAGGACTTCATACCACACTCTCACTCATTTGGTGTTCATCACTTATTATTTTTGGCAAATACATCTTTTTATACTTACTGACTTCTCAATTAGAATATATCACATCACACCCCACCATCTTTTTTTTTTTTTTTTTTTTTTAACAGCAAAAACCCTTCCTTGTACCTCTTGAAAAACTCACAACTACGGAGAGGGATTGAGAGGTTTACCTGGAATATTTGTAGAATGTGATGTTTCTCCATGTATTGGAGTGAAACTTCATAAGGATCTTCATATGTTATGGGAGGGAACTTCCTCTTATGAGTTTGCTTTTCCATATAACTCCTTTCTTGCTCGAATTCTGAAAAATCATCCTGCAATTGAAATATCCCCCCAGGGTTCTTAATAAATCTAAAATCTAAATCTGATGTTGTTAGAATCTTGACACTAGGAATTGGAGAAGAGACACATATTTATGAGATAACTGGCTGCCTGTCCCAGAAATACAATGTACCTGAAGCCCTGGGAGGTACCTTAGGTATCTCCAATCTACTTTAAATACTTTTTGTCCTTTACAGGGCTCTCCAGTGAACTCTAAATTCTTTTCCCTTGGTAGAAACCCAGACAAGGGAAATGATTATTGTCATGGAGTTAATAGCAAATCTAGGACTTGAAACCTAGGTTTTAAAATCCTGGTTCATTGATCTTTTTTGAATGGCCTTTCTTAGGATAGCAGAGAGCACCACCTTTCTCCCGCATTTCCTGAAATTTATGGGCCACACACACCAAAACATGTGTGGATTTATTTTTCATCCTAATCCTACAAGTGCCCTCCTACTGCTTATCCCTCTTCTTCCACCCCCACCCCCGTAGGGCCTGTTTTGTCCTCCTAAGTAGGAATCAAATACCCCTTGAACCTACAGGATTGATTTCTATGGATTGGGTGTTTTCTCGACTGGTGTTATCATATTTGGATGAGATGGATGGGAATTTTTGGTAAAAGTCTGGATCTTTTGCTACAAAATTACTGGTGAATCTGGTATCCAGTAGGTGGTGGGCTGAGACAGTGGTTGGACTTTCAGTTTCAGTTTCCATTGCAACTGAACTATTGGAATTGAGGTTTATTTGGCTATCTTCAAATTTGCAGGGCTCTATTCTGTACTCAGCCTCTTTATCCTCCTTGCTGTCACGGAACTGAGAAAATACTCTGTTATACTGGTCAAATGATCCATTGGAAGACAGGTCATCAGCCTGTTTGTCCACTAAGTCGTCCACCTGGTAAGGTTCACTGAAGTCAGCCTTGTCAACAGTAAGATCAGTATAGTTTTCAGCTTGGTCAACAGCCTGTTCAGCTAGCTGAGTCTTTACAGATGTTTTATGGTCAACTTGATCAGACAATCCCTGAACAGTGTGCTCAGAAGTACTCTCAAATATATTGAACAATATTTGATCAGTCTGTTCAGGAGTTCTTTGGTCAGCCAGGCCAGAAAGTCT
The DNA here is from genome assembly GCF_051225735.1 of Oryctolagus cuniculus. Taxonomy (NCBI): domain Eukaryota; kingdom Metazoa; phylum Chordata; class Mammalia; order Lagomorpha; family Leporidae; genus Oryctolagus; species Oryctolagus cuniculus. The sequence continues at coordinate 75,526,909 of NC_142870.1, read as the reverse complement.
ATGCTCAGAATCCTCCAAAGTTCTGCTCTCCACCTGGTCAGATGACCTGCTGTCAATTTGTTCAGAAGCCCTTTGGTCGGATGATATGAACAAGCTGGTGTCAGCCTGTTCCGAAGCTCTTCTCTCTGCTAGGCTAGACAATCTGCGATCAACCTGCTCGGAAGTCCTCCTTTCAGCCTGGCTAGACAATCTGCGATCAACCTGCTCGGAAGTCCTCCTCTCAGCCTGGCTGGACAGCCTGCGATCAGCCTGCTCCGAAGTCCTCCTCTCAGCCTGGCTGGACAGCCTGCGATCAGCCTGCTCAGAGGCCCTGCGGTCAGACGGCATGGACATCCTGCGGTCAGACGGCGAGGACATCCTGCGGTCAGACGACGTGGACACCCTGCGGTCAGTCTGCTCAGAGACCCTCCTCTCAGCCTGGCTGGACAGCCTGCGATCAGCCTGCTCAGAGGCCCTGCGGTCAGACGGCACGGACATCCTGCGGTCAGACGGTGTGGACATCCTGCGGTCAGACGACGAGGACATCCTGCGGTCGGAGGACATGGACGTCCTGCGGTCAGTCTGCTCTGAAGTTCTTCTCTCAGCCTGTCTTGACAATTTTCGTTCCATGTGTTGAGGAGCTCTTCTATCCGTCAGGCCAGACACCTGGTGCTCGATCTGTCCATACTCTTCGCTTTCAGTTTGGTTGAGTGCCTTTTCCTCATAAATCTGTTCAGAAGATCTTTGGTCAAACAGATCATATTCTCTGTGATCAGTTGGGTACTCTGCCTCACCGTTGACCTGGTTTGTCTCTTCATCTTCTTGGTCATCAGTAGGGTCAACGGTTGGCGGTGTGGTTGTGTTTCCATGTCCCAAGGGTTCGACTAGAGCTGGTTCTGGGGACTCATCCATTTTCTGGCGTCGATGACTGGCCTAGCTTCCTCAGTGCTGTGGGTGGGGCCGGGCTGCTGTCTAAACGACCTTCTGGCAGCACGCATGCGCAGGCTTTGTGGCTTTGTTCCTTCCGGGGTGGGGCGAGGGAGTGGGCGGTGCCTTGCCCTTGGCCTGACGCCAGCCACGTCAGAGCGGGAGGAGCGTCCTTCTGCTGACGCTGCAGAATGAATGCCAGTACTGGGGCGAGGCTTTCTCCTGAGAGCAGGTGATCTCCACACCAGGGCAGCCAGGCTTTCTACCCCCTAGCAGCTGGCTAGGTGTCCTGCGGCATGGGAACCGGCGCTCCTTGTTTCGCGGAAGTTCACCACGCTGTGTGGCGAAGTGGGTGCTTCGGCACCGCGCCTCCAATGAACGACTTCCAGAATGTGAGCAGGTGAGCGTGCGGCCAGCCAGCCGAGGCCCTCTTAGCTGGTAGAGGTTCTGACTGCCCACGGAGTGAGTTCACGTTTTGTTGGGTACTGACTTTTGTCTCTCCTCACAGTTGGGCTGCGCAGTGCATTAGTATTGGGCGCCGCCAGCAAATGGTGCTGCTCGATGTTAGTCTTCTTAACTCCAGATGGTATTGTGGTGATGCAGCCAAATCGCGTTCACTTGTTGTTTGTCGATACTGTCTTTGCGAATAGTACCGTTGCCAGTCTTGTCGGTGGTATCGAAAGTTTAGTCCTCCTCACACGTAGATTACAGAATCGCTCGGGGCTCCTACCCGCACACACTCCTTGGCAGTTGGTGCCTGCAGGAATAGCCTCTTCCCTGTCTTGAAAGGTGGGTGAACAGCTCTTTAGTATCCCGACTGGGAAGGACTGCCGTGGCTGTGGAAACTCAAGCCCTAAGGTGTTCGCTTGCTGACCTGGACATAGGATCGAAGGCTGGGCTGCCAGAGGGAGGGCGATCCAAGGAGATTGGCTTGTAAAATCCTGCTATCTGGTGGTCTTAGAGCAGAAAGGAAGGTTAGGAGGAGGACGCCAAGCAGGAATCCCAGAAAGAAAGGCTGTAAAGAAAGGGGATGGTGTGGAGAACACAAGAAGGAATATTGAACAAGTGGAGAACCTTCACTTAGTGGTGGTGGCCCAGGGTCTGGGTTTTAGATTTGGCGCTGCCTTTTTTGAAATAAATCCTAAGAATGTACTTCAGAGTCAGCTGGCTGTCTCCTTTTAGCAGTTGGACAGTATATTTTCACTTTATGAAGTCTAAAAAAATCACTGAGGCAGGCCAAGGAATGATGGTCTGATGCCAGACACTCCATCGCTAAGGATTTTTATTGTATTCAGTCATTAGAGATGTGACAGAAAGTCCAAATACAAAGAGTTGTGATCGAAGTGTGACAGGGAGAGTGGGTACCCTTGGTGCCATACCTAGGAACAGAAAGGGGAATTCAGGTACACTAAAGTGAAATAAATCATTTATGTAGTAGAGCCCAACATAATAGGTGCTCAAGAAGGGTTTGTTGAATATAAATTTGTGGGTGGTCTGCCTGTATTTATAAATGTCTAGAGGAAAAAGACATCGTGTTTCGGGTGAGAGAGGTGATAGGCTGTGGTTTGCCGCTTTGAATGGGCCTTGTTGTATTAGATTTGTTCTTCCATATTCTAAGTTAAATGTAGTTACCATAGGAAAAGTAGGAAACTCAGGCATGGAAAACAGTTTCTCCCGAACCCTTAAGAAAAAGTTTTTATTAACATTTTGGTGTATATCCTTATGGAATTCTGCTGTGCAAATCTATATCTATTAGTATTGCTGTACCCTTAAGTTTTGGTGTGTTGTGTTTTCATTTTCATTCATCCCAAGGTATTATCTCATTTCTTTTGTGCTTTCTTCTTTGGCACTTTGGTTGTTTTAAAAGTGTGTTAATTTCCAAATATTTTTGAACTTTGTAGATTTACTCCTGTTATTGATCATTAACTTCATCCTACTATGTTCAGAGAAGATACTTAGATTTCAATCTTTTGAAATCTATTGATTTGTTCCATAGCCAAACATATGGTCTATTCCAGAAAATATTCCATGAGAAGAACGCTTATTGATATTGTTGGGTGGAATATTCTTTATGTCTCTTAGATATAATTGGCTTATAAGGTTGCGTTTTCATGTTGAAATATTCTCTAGGCATTCTATTCATTATTGAAACTGAAACACTGAAATAGCTATTAATGCAGAACTATCATTTTCCCTTTGAGTCTGTCAATATTGCTTCATACATTTTGGAGTTCTACTTTTAGGTATAAATAGATTTATAATTACTATATCCTGTTGTTTTCTTGATACTTTGTTATCAATGTGTAATTTAGTTCTCTCGTAACAGTTTTTTACTAAAATCGTAGTTTGTATGATATTGGTATAGCAATGTCAGCTCTCTTTTGGTTACAGTATCCTATATAGAACTATTGAGTACATTTTTCTATCCTTTTACTTTCAACTTATTTGTGTCTGGAAGTAATAAGATCTGACATTGACAGCGTATAGTTGCATCATTAAAAAATACATTCTGACAATGTGTATCCTTTAATTAGAGAATTCAATCCATCTACATTTTTTTTTTTTTTTGACAGGCAGAGTGGACAGTGAGAGAGAGAGACAGAGAGAAAGGTCTTCCTTTGCCGTTGGTTCACCCTCCAATGGCTGCCACGGCTGGCGCGCTGCGGCCGGCGCACCGCCCTGATCCGATGGCAGGAGCCAGGAGCCAGGTGCTTTTCCTGGTCTCCCATGGGGTGCAGGGCCCAAGCACCTGGGCCATCCTCCACTGCACTCCCTGGCCACAGCAGAGGGCTGGCCTGGAAGAGGGGCAACCGGGACAGAATCCGGCGCCCCAACCGGGACTAGAACCCGGTGTGCCGGCGCCGCTAGGCGGAGGATTAGCCTAGTGAGCTGCGGCGCCGGCGGTCAATCCATCTACATTTAAAATAATTTCTCGTAAGGAAGGACATAGCTTCTGACATTTTGCTATTTGTTTAATATATATCATATATTATTTTTCCTTAATTCTTCCATTACTGTATTACTTTATGTTAAATTGACTTTTTTTGTAGTTTGCAATGTTGACTCATTTCTTATTCCTTTAAATGTATATTTTTTAGTTATTGTTTTCTTTGTGGTTATCTGGGGATTATAATTAATCTCTTAAATTTATAACAACCTATTTTGAATTAAGACTATCTTAATTTCAGTGATATAAAGCATTCTTTGCCAATATAGTTCTATTCCTCTCATTTTATATTGTCACAAACTACATATTTCTTTCTTTCTTTCTTTCTTTCTTTCTTTTTTTTTTTTTTTTTGGACAGGTAGAGTTAGACAGTGAGAGAGAGAGACAGAGAAAAAGATCTTCCTTCCATTGGTTCACCCCACAAATGGCCGCTGTGGCCGGTGTGCTGTGCTGATCCAAAGCCAGGAGCCAGGTGCTTCCTCCTGGTCTCCCATGCGGGTGCAGGGCCCAATCACTTGGGCCATCCTCCACTGCCCTCCCGGACCACAGCAGAGAGCTGGACTGGAAGAGGAGCAATTGGGACAGAACTGGCACCCCAACTGGGACTAGAACCCAGAGTGCCGTTGCCACAGGCAGAGGATTAGCCTAGTGAGCCACGGTGCCAGCCACAAACTACATGTTTCTAAATTTTGTGCAGTTACTATGAATTTATAATTATTCAGCTGTCATTTAAGTAATTTAAGAAAAAAACTTGGAAACCAAAAATACAGTAATTTTGACTTTTACATTTACCTAGATAAGTGCATATATCAGCATTCATTATTTCTTCATATAGCTTCAAATTACTATCTGTTTTCCTTCATTTCTAATTGAAAGTCTTTCTTTAGAGTTTCTTGATTGGCATGCCTATTGTGGATGAACTCTTAATCATATCTGGAAAAAAGTCTTAACTTCTTTACTTGTGAATAATAGTTTTGTTAGATGTAGAATCCTTGGTTGATAGTATTTTTCTGTCAGTATTTGAAGTATGTCATCCCACTGCCTTCTTGCCTCCATGAGTTTTGCTGAGCAATTGGCTGTTGATCTTGAAGATTCTCATATGCGGAATTGCTTCTCTTTTTGCTGCATTCAGGATTTCTTCTTTAAAAAACTCTTTGTCCTTTGGCAGTTTGGTTATAATGTATCAATGTGAGTCTTTTGTGTTTATTCTTCTTGAAGTATTGTTTTTAATGTTTTATTTATTTGACAGAGAAAGAAGGGACAGAAGGAAGAGACAGACAGAAAGAGACAGGGTGAAATTTTCTATCCACTGGTTCACTTCTAAGTGCCTGCAACAGCTAGGGATGGGCCAGGTCAAAACCAAGAGCCAGAAACTCCACCCAGGTCTCCCACTTTGCTGTCAGGGACCCAAGTAGTTGAGTCATCATCTGCTCCTCCCAAGGACATTATTAGAATGTTGGGTTGGAAGTAGAAGGTGGCACTGAATCACAAGTACTCCATTAGGGATGTGGGCATCCCACTTGATGGCTTAACCCACTGGGCTACAATGCCTGCTCTATTTGAGTGTTTTTTAAAGCTCCTTGGATGTGCGAATTCATTTATTTTGATAATTTGGGAATTTTCAGGGTTATTTCTTCAAATATTCTTTCTGCCTCTTTCCTTATCTCCACTCTGGTCCATTATGCATTTGCAGTACACTTGATGATATCTCATAGATTCCTGAAGCTCTGTTCATTTTTCTTCATTATTATTTTCTGCTCTTCAGATGAATAATTTCAACTGACCTACTTTCAAGTTTGCTAATTCATTCTTTTGCCTGCTGAAATTAGCTGTTGAAACTCTAGTGACATTTTTGTTTCGGTTATTGTAATTTTTACTTCTGCAACTTTAATAGAGTTCTTTTTATAATTTCTATCTCCTTGTTGCTATTCTTTAAAAAATTATTATTTTCATTTTATTTGAAATGCAAAGAAAGAGAGAGAAAACACACACAAAACACACACATACACACACAGATCTTTATCTGCTGATTCACTCTCCAAATGTCCAGAATAGCCAGGGGTAGGCCAGGCTGAAGCTAGGAGCCCAGAAATCAATCCAGGTCTCTGCCATAGGTAGCAGGGGCCAAGCACCTGACCCACCATCTGCTTCCTCTCAGGATGTACATTAGCGGGATGCTGACTCAGAAGCAGAGTAGGTAGACTCAAACCAGGAATTCTAATGTGGGATGCAGGCATCCCAAATGGCAACTTAACTGCTGTACCAAATAACCTTCTTCTGTTCTCTATTCTCCTGATCTTTTGCTGTTTGTCCATAGTTACTATTAGCTCTTTGAACAAATTTAAGACAATTCATGTAATGTTTTTGTCTATCATGTTCAATGTCAGTTCAGTGACAATTTTTATTAACTAATGGGAATGAGCCATTGTGGGGAGCAATCCGGACTAGACTAAGTTACTCGAATTAAGACTTATTCTATGCATCTGCTCTCCCACAATATGGCGCTGGGAGAGAAGTAAACAGCTTCCGCACAGCTGCCTCCAGTTCAACTAATAAACTGTAGGACTTGCTCCTGATTGGAGAGCAGCGTGCTCGGCGTGTGGGCAGCCGAGTTGGGATTGGCGGAGGAGGACTATAAAGGAGGAGAGAGACGGCATGCACCAGGAACATCTATGGGGAACATCTAAGGGAACCCGTGCAGCCCCCGAGAAAGCTGGCCGGCGGTGTGCCGCTCCCCTGCGGAAGTGGGGAATGCGGCCAGGGGGAACTGCCCTTCCACGGAGGTGGAAGGGATAGTAGCCAACCCGGGAAGAACCAGCAGCAAACCCGGGGAGGGCCGAGCAGACGAAAGAACAGCGCAGGGTCCTGTGTCGTTCCTCCACGAAGAGGGGGAGCGACATAATGGTGCCGTGACTCGGATATGAAGCCTAGGCAGGGCTTAGTGTCGTTCCTCCACGAAGAGGGGGAGCGACATAATGGTGCCGTGACTCGGATATGAAGCCTAGGCAGGGCTTAGTGTCGTTCCTCCACGAAGAGGGGGAGCGACATAATGGTGCCGTGACTCGGATAGGAAACTTAGGACGGATATGAAACTTAGGAGGGAAGAAACGGGAAGAACTAGGGAAAATATCGGAGAGAGAGACTAGCAAACAGCCTAGGGAAAAGCCGGACGAAAGAGGTGCCGGAGGAAGCTGTTGAAAGCCTAGGCATAGATTCAGATACGGACTACGGGGGGAAGCTGGGAGAAATCTCTAAGGTCGAAAGCGAAAGTGAAAGCTAGAACAAACAGACTCGGACGCGGACTGTGGGGAGAGGCCAGGAGAAATGAGGGAGGAATATCGTTGGAGGAAAGTTTGGGGAAACATACCGGGTAGAGAAAAATGTTAGGGAAATTGAAGCCGTGGGGGGCAGGCCAAGGCGGACACGAAAGCCACTTTGGGATTCTCAAGTTAGCCCGGGAATAGGGGGCGAAAAGTTGAAACCAGAAGCTGAGACGTAAGCCAGATTGGGATCCGTCTGATTAGCCCGGGGAGCAAAGGACGGGAAGCCAAATCGTGGGGCGGAGACGTACGCTGGGTTGAATTCGCCAGGCTAGCCCGGGGAACTTAGATTGAATGCTAGTGGCGGACACGTAAGCTACGCTGTGTTACTCGCGGAAGCCGCCGCGTGCAGAGAGAGCACGGGGCGTGAGTAGATAGGGAACGGGGCTGGCGAGGCCGTGGTTCAGACGCGAAAGGGTTAAGTGCGAGACCGCGGAGCACGCGAAGCCAAGCCGCGCAAAGCCGAGCCGCGCAGATGAGGCGCGAGCTGAAGCTGCGCGGAGCCGTGAAGCTGCCGGCAGCGCGAGGCGCCGGGAAGCTGCAGGGATAAGAGAAACAGAAGTTTAGAAGTAAAAGAGAAATAGGAATGCTGGAAGATAGAAGTAAAATGGGAGAAATAGGAATGCCCGGAGATAGAGAAATAGAGAAATAGAAAGGCCTCCCTACAACACTGCACTGTGAGAGCTTGGATTCGGTCTGCCTGATTAAGTGAGGCGATGAGCACCTGGGCGGCTAGCAGCTTATGCGCCGCAGGTCACCGAAGACAGGCACGAATTAACATCAGTAAGGCTTCCCCACAATACAACCATTAGGAGGCTTGGATTCGGTCTGCCTAATTAAGGCGGTAAGCGCCAGCAAGCAGCTCGACCAGAGTATGAGCTGCAGGTCACCGAAGATAGGCACCAACCAACACTAATAAGTCTCCCCCACAATACGGCAATGAGAAGGCTTGGATTCGGTTTGCCTGATAGGTTTTGTAAACACCTGCAGGCAGTTCTAGCAGAGCAGAGTATGCGCTGCAGGGCACCGAACACAGGCACGCATCAGCGCCTAAAAACCTCCTCACAACATGGCGAAGAGAGGACCCGGATTCGGTTTGCCTGATAGGACTTGTAAGAGCCTGTGGCAACTCTAGCAAGTAGAGCAGAGTGTGTGCCGCGGGACACCGAAGACAGGCGCGTATCAACGCTAAAAAATAAAAAGAAAGGGGGATCTGTGGGGAGCAATCCGGACTAGACTAAGTTACTCGAATTAAGACTTATTCTATGCATCTGCTCTCCCACAATATGGCGCTGGGAGAGAAATAAACAGCTTCCGCACAGCTGCCTCCAGTTCAACTAATAAACTGTAGGACTTGCTCCTGATTGGAGAGCAGCGTGCTCGGCGTGTGGGCAGCCGAGTTGGGATTGGCGGAGGAGGACTATAAAGGAGGAGAGAGACGGCATGCACCAGGAACATCTATGGGGAACATCTAAGGGAACCCGTGCAGCCCCCGAGAAAGCTGGCCGGCGGTGTGCCGCTCCCCTGCGGAAGTGGGGAATGCGGCCAGGGGGAACTGCCCTTCCACGGAGGTGGAAGGGATAGTAGCCAACCCGGGAAGAACCAGCAGCAAACCCGGGGAGGGCCGAGCAGACGAAAGAACAGCGCAGGGTCCTGTGTCGTTCCTCCACGAAGAGGGGGAGCGACAGCCATACTTTGTTTCTTTGCATGCTTCATAAAAAATCCAGAATTTGAAAACTGGAAATTTTGTATTTTATCATCTGATAACTTTGGAAATCATATTTGTTCCTATCTTTGCATTTCTTTTTGTTGCTTGGTGTGGGCACAATTGTTTGCTCAGTGACTTTTCTAGCCATTTTCGTAAAGACCATATCTTTCTCACATGTGATCTCTGAAGCCTTTCTTTTAGTTTGTAGCAGCTAGTGTATTGACAGATTTTCTTGAATGCCTCAAGTCGAAAAGAGACAAAAAGCCTTTTACAGTTTTTATAGATTGACTCTGTGGGGCATAAGTCCTTCAGCACTTAGGCGCATTTACAACTCTGCCATAACTTTTACTTCCTGCTTGCAGTGAGCCCACAACTAGTCAGAACTGAAAGATTAGTATTTTCTCAGCTCTCTTTTAGTATCTAGTTCCTTCAGGACCCTTTTAATGCACTAATTGTTTAAATAATCTCTTTCCCCAGCTTTTCTCTCCAAGCTTTCAGAGTGTCTACTGTTTGTATTAGTTGTAATCTTTGGACCCAGGCTTCAGTGAATTACCTGCCAATATTTTTGAAAAATGTCCTCTTGGGGCCGGTGCTGTGGTGCATTAAGCTGCTGTGGTTAAGCTGCCATCTGCAGTGTTGGCATTCCATATGGGCGCCATTTCAAGTCCCAGCTGCTCCACTCCAATTCAGCTCCTTGCTAATGTGCCTGGGAAAACAGCCAAAGATAGCCCAAGTGCTTGTGCCCTTGCACCCATGTGGGAGACCTGGATATAGCTCCTGGTCCTGGCTTTGGCCTGGCCCAACCCTAGCTATTGCTGCCATTTGGGGAGTGAACCAGCAAATGGAAGATCTCTCTATCTCTCTGACTCTCCCTGTCTAAATGTAACTCTGATTTTCAAATAAATAAATAAATATTTAGAAAAAAATCAGGATATAATGCCTTAGGAAGTGATGGTAAATCACTAGTTTAAAAAAAAGAAAAGTATCCTCTTTATAGCCATTTTCACACTATGAGAACATTCTGAACTAGGTGAAAGAAAAGAAAGCACCCATGTTAGTTCTTCAGGTAGCCCCCAGACAGGTAAAGACAGATAAAGACAATTTTTAAAAAAAATTTTTTATATATTTATTTGAGAGGTAGAGTTACAGACAGACAGAGGGAGAGACAGAGAGAGAGAGAGAGAGCGAGGTCTTCCATATGTTGGTTCACTCCCCAAATGGCTGCGACAGCTGGAGCTAGGTCAATCCAAAGCCAGGAGATTCTTCTGGGTCTCCAATGTGGGTGCAGGAGCCCAAGCACCTGGGCCATCTTCTACTGCTTTCCCAGGCCACAGTAGAGAGCTGAATCTAAAGAGGAGCAGCCGGGACATGAACTGGCGCCCATAGAGGATGCTGGCACCACAGGCAGAGGCTTAGCTCAGTACGCCACAGCGCCGGCACCAAATGCAATTGTTTACAAGGTCTACTTTGCTTTTGGAGCCAGGGACTATGGTCCCACACTGAATTTTAGCTACCATCACCCAAACTGCTGCAACATCAGGGAAAAGGAGAGCAAGAGCAAATAGTAGTGCTGCAACACTCTTTTATTGTTTGCAAATGGCCACTTTTTTTTAGTTTTTAAAATTTTTAACATTCAGTATAGTTCATAGATAACAGTTCTAAGAATAAAATGATATTCCTTTCCTCTCTCAGTTTCTACCCTTCCTCCCTCCTACCCTCCCTTTCTCTTTCTTTTTTTGATTTCCATAAACCTTTGTCTATTTTTCATAGTTATGAAAAATTATTTTGCTCACTTTTTCATTGTTTCTATGCAGGAATAGATTCTTGGAGCTGCCTACTCCACCATTTTCTCCCATCTCATTCCCTTTCCCCTTAAAGTTATGAAAGCTCTGGCACCGCGGCTCACTAGGCTAATCCTCCGCCTGCGGCTCCGGCACACCGGGTTCTAGTCCCGGTTGGGGCGCCGGATTCTGTCCCGGTTGCCCCTCTTCCAGGCCAGCTCTCTGCTGTGGCCAGGGAGTGCAGTGGAGGATGGCCCAAGTGCTTGGGCCCTGCACCCCATGGGAGACCAGGATAAGTACCTGGCTCCTGCCATTGGATCAGTGTGGTGCGTCGGCCACAGTGTGCTGGCCGCGGCGGCCATTGGAGGGTGAACCAACGGCAAAAGGAAGACCTTTCTCTCTGTCTCTCTCTCTCACTGTCCACTCTGCCTGTCAAAAAATAAAAATAAAATAAAATAAAAAAAATAAAGTTATGAAAGCATAACATATCCACATCTAGATTGCTAGCTCAGTTAGAAGAATTGGAAAATTGTCAGTATTGGACCTGTAGTCCCACATAGCAGTAGTTGCTGAATGAGTTTTTCATTTCAAGCAAGGCATGCATTTTTTGAATTTATTCACATTTTCTTCCTTTTCCTTAATCATTTAAGTTATCTGACTGGTTCCTCTACTCATTTTAATTTTCAACTGCTTTTATTTACTTAGTATTTATGAGCCTGGGCCTTGAGTGAGACAAAGCTATATTTGAATGTTGTCCTTACTCTTTAGAGGGATGAGGGAGTGATGAGGGGGAATGGTCTGTGAAATCATTTGGTCTGACCATGCCAAGGCAACTGCAGGTGGAACCCAAAATTCAATAAATCTACAGAAGGTTAATTTTTAAGTTGATAACTTTGTGTGGCCTGTGAGTATGATAAATTTCCAAGTAGCTCTTGGCTGAAAACAAGCTTCTCCACCCCTGCGGAGCTCTGTGTCCTTAGTCGAGTTACCTGGTTTCTGCTGTCTTCAGGTTCTTCACTTGTAAAAAGGGAGCAAACATAATGCTTAATTAGATTATTAAGATGGTTAAATGATATAATACATATAAATAATTTAGCTCACGGCCCAACATTTAGCAAGCAAATAATTGCCATTGGCCTTAATGTAAATTTATTAAAGTCATATTTTATGTCTCTTGGTAGTGTTTATAATTTTCTTCTGTGTTGAGCACATTTATTACAAAAGTTATTCTTATGTAATTTATGAGTTTTATTATCGTGAAGTGGATTTTTCTAATATATTTTCTATACTTGATTTTAGCCAAAAGGCTGAGAAGAGATTCTAATATATTTTCTAAATGGCTAATGCTAATATGTAATAAAAATAACTTCTGGTTTTATTTTATCTTGCCATCACTTTTAATACTTTCTTATTGGATTAAATAGTTTTTCAGATAATTCATTTTATTTTTCTTAATAGATAATGGTAATTATAGTTTTTACTCTTTTTTTATAACAGGTGTGCATTTTGTTTATTTTCTAATATTAAACATGACTGCCAAACACTATTTAATAATTATGAAGATTACAGACATCTTTATTTCTAAATATGATGAAAATATTCCATTAAGTACAAAGTTTAATTTTGGTTCTTGATATATATTACACTGTGATAAGGCCATTTCTTTCTATTGCTCTTTTACAAAAGGTGTTAATTGGCTTTAAATTATCAAATGATTATAGCATCTGTTGAAATAATCATATCATTTTCCATTAATTTATTCATATATAAATAGTTTTATATAAATAGATTTTTAAATGTTGAGTCAGCCATTTATTCTGGAATGAACCTTACTTGGTTCATTCTGTCTCTTTTTTTATACAATCATGTAATAATTTACTAATATTTTATTTAGAGTATTTGTGTTTTATTACTAGTGAGATTGTTTAATTGTAATCGACTTGTTAAATGGTGGTATCAGGATTATGCTAGCCTTATAAAATAAATTAACAAGCTTGTCTTTTTTGGTGAAGTGGAAAGGTTTTTGTTTTCAAATATTTATTTTATTTGAGTTGAAAGGCAGATTGTCAGAGACAGAGAACGAGAGACTTTCTTCTGTTGGTTCACTCCCCAAAGACTCACAATAGCCAGGACTAGTTCAGACTAAGCCTGGAACCAGATCCATCAGGGTCTCCCATGTGGATGACAGGAACCCAAGTACTTAGACCATCATCTGCTGCCTCCCAGGAACATTAACATGAAGGTGGGATGGAAGCAGGGAGGAGCTGAGACTTGAAACTGTGTTGTGATATGGGATGCAGGCATTTCAAGTGGTGGCAGCTTAACACACTGTACCACAATGCCTGCCCCTGTAAGAGTTTAATATGAAATAATTATTAGTTCCTCAAACTTTGTTAAAACTCACCTATAAAATAAACAGTCAGTCCGGTGTACTTGGCCCTGGCTATCATGGGCATTTGGGGAGTAAACCAATGGACCGAAAATTTGTGTCTGTCTCTCTCCCTTTTATCTCTCTCTCTCTCTCCCCCCAAATTCCAACTCTCTCCCTCTTTGTCTCCCTCTCTCTGTTACTCTGCCTTGTAAATAAAATAAACCTTAAGAAAGAAAACTATTGCATCTCACAAAAAAAGACAAAACTCACCTGGGATGGGGTGGGTTGTGGTTGTTTTCTGTATAAATTTTTGACAGGTTTCCTATTAATTCTATGGTTTTTGGTCAACTTGATTTTCCCCATCTACTAGAGAAGAATTTAACTGAATTGACTTATAAAAACATTCCACTTCTGCTTGAATTTCAAATTTTTCAGCATAAAGTACTTTCTAATAATATTATTTCATTTTCCCCTTATGTGCTTACATATATTTTTTATTTCCAATGCTGCTCTCTTTCTTGTATTTTACAATAAGATTTTTCATTATGTCCTTAAGTTGATTTTTCAAAGAAACACTCCTTTTATTTATTGTATTGTGATTCAGTTTTGTGTGTTGACACTACATTAAAATAGGCAGTGAGTTTAGAGTTTTGTGCTTCTCTGACCTACAATATCTAACTTTGTAGTGACTGCTAAGACTACTAAATTTAGTATGTCTATGACATAGAAAGGAATCAGTAAAGAGAATCAAGGTGACCTTCTTGTGTCATTCCTCATTTAAATTCTTGGCTGTTTATTTATTCACTTTGCAAGTAAACCAAATAAAAGCAACTTTTGAACTGAGTTTGAAGTGTCCTTGTTGTCTATTTGTGAATCTAGTTAACAATCTGTGGAATGGAATAGCATAGGTGATTTTCTCCTATTTTTATTTTATGTTGTGGTTGGTTTCTGGGAATTTCATGTACTTATTGGATCTCTGTGTATCTTCTTTGGAGAAATGTCTTTTCAGATTCTTTGCCTATTTTAACTGGGTTATTTGTTATTTATTATTAAGATCTAAGAATTCTGTATTTATTTTAGATGTAAGTCCTGGATCAGACATGATTTGCAAACATTTCCTCCTATGTTGTGGGTTGTCTTTTCAGTTTCTTGATGGTATTCTTTGAAATACAAATATTTAAAATTTTGATAGAGTCCAATTTATCTGCTTTTCTTTTGTTGGTTGCATTTTTGGTGTCACAGTTAAGGAATCGTTTCCTATTCCTAGATCATGAAGATTTAGACCTATGTTTCCTTCTAATAAATTTACAGATTTCATTCTTATATTTTGAGTTTATTTTTATGTATGCCATAAGGAAGAAGTTGAGCTTTATTCTTTTGTATGTGAATATCCAGTCCGTTTGTTAAAATACTATCCTATCTACTATTTGAATTGTCTTGGTGAATTTTGTTGAAAATAATTGACCATAAATATGAGTGTCTCTGGACTCTCAGATCTGTTCCTTTGATCTACAGGGGTACTTCAAAAAGGTCATGGGAAATGGAATTAAAAAAGAAGTTTATTTTGGTACAAAATTCTTTTAAGTTAATATATATTCATATATATATTCAATTATATATTTTCCAAATGTCATTACCACAGTGTCTTAAATTAGATTTTGAAATACAGACAAGTGTGAGTCCTCCATCTTTATTCTTTTTCCAAGTACTTTTGGCTACTCTTCGTTGCTAGAATTTCTGTCTGAATTTTAAGATCAGCATGTCAGTTAATAAAAGCAGCTGAGATTTTGATAAGATTTGGAATAATTACATCTTTTTTTAAAAGATTTTATTTATTTATTTATTTGAGAGGTAAAGTTACAGACAGTGAGAGGGAGAGACAGAGAGAAAGGTCTTCCTTCCGTTGCCTCACTCCCCAGATAGCCGCAACAGCCAGAGCTGCGCCGATCTGAAGCCAGGAGCCAGATGCTTCTTCCTGGTCTCCCACGTGTGTGCAGGGGCACAAGTACTTGGACCATCTTCTACTGCTTTCCCAGGCCATAGCAGAGAGCTGGATTGGAAGAGGGGCAGCCGGAACTAGAACCGGCGCCCATATGGGATGCTGGCGCTGCAGGTGGAAGATTAACCTACTGCGCCACGGGACTGGCCCCCAAGTTACATCTTAATAATATGAATATTGTCTTCAGATCTATGGATGTGGCATGCATTTCCATTTATTTAGTTTTAAAAAAATTTCTTTCAATAATTTTTTATAGTTTTCAGTATATAGGACTTATGCTTCTTTTGTTGTTCTTTCCCTATATATTTCACTTATTTATTTATTATTGTTGTCATAAATGGAGATTGTATTTTACATTGTGCTGTTTTTAATGGGATTCATCATCTCTTATTTGCACTGTTGAAGAGGAATTCCTGACTCTGAATACTATGAAATAACCTAACACATGACACCTCACAGCAGACTGATGAAACAGAGAACAGTTTATGTGTCACATATACTCAACAGTCTAGGGGAAAAGAGCACCGTACACCATTCAGGGCTTCATGGTGGTGACACACAGGAACACATTACACCAGTAGTGGCTGTGGCATGGCAGGCTTTGCAGTAACAAAAGGGTAAGTTATTCTCCACCCATATTCTCCTCCAGGCCCAGTTTCTGTAGAAAGATATGATTAGCTTACTGAATAATTCCACTGACTGAGAGGCAAGTACAGTCTGTTATGTAAAGGATCCGGGGAGTGGAGCTGGTTCAACTGATACAAGTGCTGCTGCATGGGGAGATTTTCTTGTTGGGAAAGGGAGCATATCAAATGAGAATGAAGGAACTCACAGGCCTTTGGGGCCCTGTGAGGATAAGAAATATCAAGGCAGCTCTTAAAATTTTAGGCCTTGCTCTACAGATTGGTTTCAGTTTTCATTTACAGATTGTTTAATTTGGATATTGATCTTGTACTTTGGCACTGTGAAGCTTGCTTATTAGTTTTAATGGTTCTTTAGTGGATTCCTTAGAATTTCTTTATATATTATATGTTATCATATTCTCTAAAAATAGAAATGTTTTACTTGTTTCTGTCCAGTCTAGATGTCTTCTCTCTCCCTCCCCCTCCCTCTCTCTCTCTTCTTCCTTCCTTTCCTCTCTTCCTCCTTCCTTCCTCCTTCCGTTTCTCCCTCTTCTTTCCTCCTGCCCCCTTCTTTTTTCTTTATAATCTCACTGTCCTGGATATAACATCTAGTAAAATATTGAATAAAGAGGCAAGAGTAGGCATCCTTGTTTTATTCCTGATCTCAAGGGAGAAAAATTTTGCTTTTTTGATTAGTAATTATGATGTTAACTGTGTACCTTTCATAGTTGCCTCTTATGAGATTGAAAAAGTTTCCTTGTATTCTTAATTTGTTGAATTCTATATGAAAGAGATTTTTTTCAAATGCTTTTTCTGTATCTGTGTATTATGTGTTTTTATTCTACTTATATAGCTTATTAAGTTGTTTGAATTTTGAATGTTAAACCTCATTGACTATGATACTGCCACTGCTCAAAACTAACTTTTGAATATTAAACACCTTGTATGGCTAGGATAAATTATTCTGAATTATACAATATAATTTATTATATCTGCTGGAGTTCAGTAATTTCTACTTGATAGAGCATTTTCTGTTTACTCTTTGGTGTTGACTGTTGGCTATGTATATGAGGGGATGTTTCAAAGTTCATGGAAAAAGGAATTAAAAGATTGACAATAAAGACTTTCTTTTTCAAAAATATTTATATATTTATTTGAAAGTCAGAGTTACACACAAAGGGAAAAATAGAGACAGAGAAAGAGAGAGGCCTTCCATCCACTGGTTCACTCCCCAATCAGCTGCAATGGCCAGAGCTGCACAGATCTGAAGCCAGGAGCCAGGAACTTCCTCCACTTCTCCCATGTGGGGTGTAGGGGTCCAAGGACTTGGCCCATCTTCTACTGCTTTCCCAGGCCATAGTAGAGGGCTGGATTGGAAGTAGAGCAGCCAGGACTTGAACTGGTGCTCGTATGGGATGCTGGCACTGCAGGCGGCGGCTTTACCGGCTATGCCATAGCGCCAGCCCCAAAACTTAATTTCTTACCTTAAGCTCTCTCAAGACACTTTTGCATGCAATGATACCAACCATTCAGCCAATTCCTACAGAACTAAGGTTTTTGAAAATTTAACATTTTTACATAACTGCAGAAAAATCTGCCTTTTACAGACTTTTTGGGGGCAAAAATGAAGTCTAAAGGAGCCAAATCAAAATAAAGCAGATGCTTAATGATTTTTTATGAAAGCCCTTACAAATATCCCCTTGTTTGGTAAAATAAGTGAACAAGAACATTATCTTGTTGGAGAAGAATCCTCCAGTGAAGCTTCCCTGGGCACTTTTCTGCTAAAGCTTTGGCTGACTTGCTCAACATATTGTGAGCTAATCTAGGCCAAAATTAGTATTTCGGATTCTTGCCTTTTACTTAGAAAAGAATCTAAGCACAGGCCCAAATGAGACATGCAGCCTGTTAAGGTTTAGAATTTATTTAGAAAGTGAGAAGAATTCAGAGGAATGTGAATCCTTTATTAAGGGAGAGTGGATCAAGAAGGGTAAACAGGGAGCTCCATACCAACCATTTCCAGGGGTTGTCGGTAACCTTAAACTGAGAGCACAGGTGAGAGTGCACATGGGAGAGCAGGGTGGGGCACGCAAGAGAGAGAGAGAGAGGCTGCAAGCAAGAGGGCCAGCAGGAGACTGGTGGGCCCAGTGCTCTCCAGGCCTCTTACTCTCTTTTGAAAGGGGAGTGGTTACATAGTTTGATTGACAGGTGGGTGGATATAGGTGAGATTACATGGAGAGAATGGAGGTGTGGCCTCCATTTCATGAACCTACTCTATCTCTCTGACCAGTCTCATATCAAAAACTCTTTCCTAGTCAGTAGATGTCATCATTATTTAGCCCTGTAGTCAACACGCAAAATTCCTTGAACACCCACAAAAGCTCTTGCCATTACCTTTGCCTGAGTGGACCATTTCCACCTCTTCATGGTTATGGATTTGATTAGGCTTTGTCTTCAGAATCATAATGGAAAAAGCTATGTTTCATGTTCTGTTCCAATTCTTTGGAGAAATGCTTTAGATTCTTGATCCCACTTGTTGAAAATTTACATTGAGGCCAGTGCTGCGGCTGACTAGGCTAATCCTCAGCCTGCGATTCCAGCACCCCAGGTTCTAGTCCCAGTTGGGGTGCCGGTTCTGTCCTGGTTGCTCCTCTTCCAGGCCAGCTCTCTCCTGTGGCCCGGGAGTGCAGTGGAGGATGGCCCAAGTGCTTGGGCCCTGCACCCACATGGGAGATCAGGAAGAAGCACCTTGCTCCAGGCTTCCCATTGGTGAGGCACGCTGGCTGCAGCACGCCAGCCATAGCGGCCATTTGGGTGGTGAACCAATGGAAGGAAGACCTTTCTCTCTGTTTCTCCCTCACTGATTAACTCTGCCTGTCAAAAAAAAAAAAAAAAAAAAAAGTAAAAAAGGAAAGTTTACATTGAAAACTCCCATCTTGTCTGCAGCTGATCTAGGTGTAACAGTTGTTGCACTTGTCAAGCAGAAAATTTGCTCGACTTCAATTTTTTGTCAGAATTGTGTAAGCAGACCTATGTCAGGTGTGTGTGTGTGTGTGTGTGTGTGTGCGTTTTTGACAGGCAGAGTGGACAGTGAGAGAGAGAGACAGAGAGAAAGGTCTTCCTTTTTCCGTTGGTTCACCCCACAATGGCTGCTGCGGCCAGCGCGCTGCGGCCAGCGCGCTGCGGCCGGCTCACCGCACTGATCCGAAGCCAGGAGCCAGGTGCTTCCTCCTGGTCTCCCATGCGGGTGCAGGGCCCAAGCACTTGGGCCATCCTTCACTGCCTTCCTGGGCCACAGCAGAGAGCTGGACTGGAAGAGGAGCAACTGGGACAGAATCCGGCACCCTAACCAGGACTAGAACCCGGAGTGCCGGCTCTGCAGGCAGAGGATTAGCCTATTGAGCTGCGGCGCTGGCCGTGATTGTGGTTTTGCCTATTGCTTTTGCTTTTAATCATTGCTCATCTAAAATTAGGACAAATTCAAGAATAATTTTTTTCTTACAAATTGAAATAAGTGTTTTACTACTGTGCGTTTCATCTTCAACATGGTCTTGTCACTTCTTTAAACCAGTTATCCATTTGTAAACTGATGATTTCTTTGAGGAGTTGTCCCAATAAGCTTTTCACAAAGCACCAATGGTTTCATCACTCTTTCATCTAGCTTTTACCATAGGTTTGATGTTTGTTGTTGCTTCAGTTTTAGCAAAATTATTGTTGCTCATAGGAGCTTTTAAAAATCTGATGTCTTATTCTTCTTGGTACAAACAGACCCTGTTGAAACAGTTAAACTTGTTGAATATAAGTTTATTTCACTACAAAAAATTTTCCAAATCCTTGTGTTGTCTTTTCATAATATGCATTTTATGGACTTTTTTTCAAAAAGATTATTTGAAAGACCGAGTTACAGATAGAGAGAGGGAGAGACAGAACTTCAGTTTGCTGGTTCACTCCCTAAATGGCTTCAATGGCTAGGACTGGGCCAGGCCAAAGCCAGAAACCAGGAACTCTGTCCTGGTCTCCCACATGGCTGGAAGGGGCACAAGGATATGGGCCATCCTCTTCTACTTTTCCAGGTATATCAGCAGGGACCTGGATTGGAAGTGGAGCAGCTGAGATTTGAACCAGCACCTGCATGGGATGTTGATGTTGTAGGCAGTGGGTTAACCTGGTATGTTACAACACCAGCCCCCTTCAGTGGGTCTTTTGAAGATCCCTTATATACTAGGGTGTGGGGGTCACCCAAGGCACACCATGGGTGGGAACTCCCTAGCTAGTGGCTCTGGAAAAAAATCTAATCTCAGTACAGAAAGGCAAATTACTTGATTGGGAAAATCTGTTAGATGTCAAGAAAATATTAAACTCAACTGAGCTGTGAAGAGGCTGCTTGCCATATATAAGCCTCTCAAAATGCAATCCCAGTGTAGCAGACAGATTCTCAATGACTTGCCTGCTGCTCTCTTGAAGTGTATTCAATGAATCTATTTTTTTAACCCAGAAATCTTTTGTTTAAGGTATACAAACTTCATGCGTTTCATATATACAAATTTAGGAACATAGTGATTCTTCCCAATCTCCACTCCCTCCTGCCCACACTCCCATGCTTCTTTTCCTTCCTCTCCTATTCCTGTTCTTATTTTTCTGCAAAGATCTATTTTAAATTAATGCTTTACTCATAACATTAACAATACATTAAGTAAAGAGTTCAACAAATAGTAATAAAAAACCTGTTCCTTAACAGCCGAGGCAAGGGCTTTTCAAAATAATTGTATTTCAAAGTGTCAAATTTAGTTCTATAGATTGCCTTTTAGGTGCTCTATTAATGACCACAGATCAGGGAGAACATATGGTATTTCTCCTTTTTGGACTGGCTTATTTCACTAAATGTAATGATTTTCAGTTGCATCCATTTTGTTACAAATGACAGGATTTCATTTTTTTACTGCTATATAGAATTCTATGGTGTATATATATACCATCATTTCTTTATCCAGTCTTCAGTTGATGGGCATCTGGGTTGATTCCATATCTTAGGTATTGTGAATTGAGTTGCAATAAATGTGGGGTGCAGATAACTATTTTATATGCTGATTTTCTTTCCTTTGGGTAAATTCTCAAGAGTGGGATGGTTGGGTCATATGGTAGGTCTATATTCAGATTTCTGAGGTGTCTCCATACTGTCTTACACAATAGCTCTACCAGTTTACATTCCCACCAACAGTGGATTAGGATACCTATTCCCTACATCCTTGCCAGCATTTATTGTTTGTTGTTTCTGTATTAGAGCCATTATAACTGGGGGGAGGTGAAACCTCATTGTGGTTTTGATTTGCATTTCTCTGATGTATAGTGATCCTGAGCATTTTTTCCTGTGTTTGTTGGCTATATGAATTTCCTCTTTTGAAAAATACCTATCCAAGTCCTTTGCCCATGTTTTGACTGGTTTGTTTGTTTTATTGTTGTTGAATTCTTTGAGCTATTTATTGCATAGTTTACTAGTATTTTCTCTCTGTCCATTGCCTCTTCATTTTGCTAAGTGTTTCTTTTGCACTGTGGAAGCTTTTCAGCTTCATATAATCCCATTTGTCTATTTTGGCTTTGATTGCCTGTGCTTCTATAATCTTTTCCAAGAAGTCTTTACCTATGCCATTGTATTGCAGGGTTTCTCCTATGTTCTCTAGTAATTTGATGGTATTAAGTTGTAGATTTAGGTTTTAAATCCATTTTGAGTGGATTTTGTTTAAAGTAGGGGTCTTGTTTCAAAGTTCTGCATACAGAGATCCAGTTTTCCAGCTCCATTTGTTGAAGAGACTGTCCTTGCTCCAGGGATTGATTTTAGATCTTTCTCAAAGAGAAGTTATTTGTAGATATATGGATTGATTTCTGGAGTTTCTGTTCTGGTCCATTCTGTTTTTGTGTCAGTACCAGGCTATTTGATTATAACTGCCCTGTAGTTGTCTTGAAATCTGGTATTGTGATGCTTTAGCTATTTGGGATCTCTTGTGTTTCCATCTGAATTTCAGCATTGTTATTTCAAGATTTGAGAAGACTGTCATTGGTATTTTGATTGATATCACATTGAATCTATAAATTGCTTTCGATAGTATGGACATTTTGATTACATTTATTCTTCCAATCCATGAACATGGAAGAATTTCCTATTTTTTTGGTTTTCTTCTATTTCTTTCCTTAATGTTTTAGAATTTTCATTGTAGACATCTTTGACATCTTTTGTTAAATTTATTCCAAGGTATTTAATTCTTCTTGGAGCTATTGTGAATAGGACTGATCTTAGAAGTTCTTTCTCAGCTGTGGCATTGTATGTGTATACAAAGGCTATTGAATTTTGTGTGTTGATTTTATAGCCTGCCACTTTACCAAACCCTTCTGAATTCCAATAATATCTTAGTGCAGTCTTTTGGATTCCCTATATATAGAATCATGTCATCGACAAATAGGGATAGTTTGACTTCCTCCTTGTCAATTTATATCCCCTTGATTTCTTTTTCTTACCTAATGGCTCTGGCTAAAAGTTCCAGGACTATATTGAATAGTAGTGGTGAGACTGGGCATCCTTATCTGGATCTGGATCTTAGTGGGGATGCTTCCAAATTTTTCTTATTCAATGAGATGCTGGCTGGTTGTTTGTCATAAATGACCTTGATTGTGTTGAGGAATGTTCCTTCTATACCCAAGTTGCTTAAAGTTTTCATCATGAATGGATGTTGTATTTTATCAAATGCTTTCTCTATATCTATTGAGATTATCCTATGGTTTTTGTTCTTTAGTTTGTTAATGTGATGTATCACATTGATTGATTTGCAAATGCTGAACCATCCTTGCATACCAGGGATAAATCCCATTTGGTTTGGGTGAATGATCTTTCTGATGTTTGTTGGATTCAATTGGCTATTTTGTTGAGGATTTTTGTGTCTATTTTCATCAGGGATATTGGTCTGTAGTTCTGTTTCTCTGTTGTTTCTTTTTCAGGTTTGGAAATTAAGGTGATGCTGGCTTCTTAGAAGTAGTTTTTTGAAAGAACAGCTCTTCATTTCACTAATCTTTTGTATTTTTTGTTTCAATTCTTTTATTTCTTCTCTAATTTTAATTATCTCTTTTCTCCTAATTTGGGTTTGGCTATTGTTGTTTTCCTAGGTCTTTGAGATGTATTGATATTTCATTTATTTGGTGGCTTTCCAATTTCTTGATGTAGGCACCAATTGCTATAAACTTTCCTCTTAACAATGCTTTTATTGGCCAGCGCTGTGGCTCAATAGGCTAATCCTCCACCTGCAGCGCCGGCACTCCGGGTTCTAGTCCCGGTCGGGGTGCTGGATTCTGTCCTGGTTGCCCCTCTTCCAATCTAGCTCTCTGCTGTGGTCCGGGAGTGCAGTGGAGGATGGCCCAAGTCCTTGGGCCCTGCACCCGCATGGGAGACCAGGAGAAACACCTGGCTCCTGGCTTCGGATCAGTGTGGTGTGCCGGCCGCAGCATGGTGGCCGCAGTGGCCATTGTGGGGTGAAGCAACAGTAAAGGAAGACCTTTCTCCCTGTCTCTCTTTCTCACTGTCCACTCTGCCTGTCAAAAAAAATGCTTTTGCTATATCCTATAAGTTTTGGTATGTTGTATTGTCTTCTTCATTCATTTCCTGAAATTTTTTGATTTCTCTTTTGATTTCTTCTATGACCCACGGTTCATTCAGGAGCATGTTGCTCAGTCTCTATGTGTTTACATACATTCTAGAGTTTCTTGAGTTTTTGATTTCCAGCTTTTTTGCACTGTGGTCAGAGAAGATGCATGGTATGATATCAATTTTTTTGAATTTACTGAAATTTGCTTTATGTCCTAGCATTTGTTCTATCCTAGAGAAAATTCCATGTACTGGTGAGAAAAATTTGTACTCTGCAACTATAGGATGAAAAATTTTGTAGATATCTGTTGAGTCCATTTGGTGTAATTAACTCTGTTGTTTCTTTGTTGATTTTCTATCTGGTTAATGTGTCCTTTGCTGAAGATAGGGTGTTGTTATGTTTGGGTTTCCTGGTCAAACAAGTTACACTTGTGTTAAATATTTAAAAAATGTTTCCAATGTACCCTTGTCTTAAAAGTTATACAAGGCTTTGGACCTTACAGTGAATTTTTTCCTAATTGGTTTATTTGACAGTTAAATTTGTCTGCTAAGGTTTCACCTGATATTAAGTTATTTACGATAAGTGATCTGGGAGTCCTGACTTGTTTCTTTATTTCTCTATTCTCTTCAAGATAGAAAACTGATTCTATTCTGAAGTACTCTCCATCAGGATGTACAGTTTGATCTTCAGATCTTATAGAAGGAATGGCTAACATTTTTCTATAATAATAGGCTGGCTGCATATAGAAGACCAAATAGCATAGCCTAAAGGAGAGCTTAAGTTATGATTTCACAGTGAGATTTACTTTGGCATGGGCACAGTAAACAAGCAAAGCCTCCCTTTTTATGAAGGCCTCCTTTCTTTGCCTTTTTGTTTTTTAGGACCACAAAGTATTAGATGATGCCCACATCACATTTTCTGAGTCCACCAATTAAAATATAATTTAATCTGGCAATACCCTCACAGACACATCTGGAAATAATGTTTAATCTGGGTGCTTTGCCATGTATTTGCTATTTAAAATTAACCATGACATTTTTTGTTCATATTCTTATTGTTTTAGATAGAGAACAAATTCACCAAGTTCTTCATTTTGCCATTTCAAAAATCCATCTTTGGCTATAGAATTGTAACCTTGAAATTTTCTCCTAAGTCTTTTGAGGTAGCAAATAAAGTTTGTACTTTTATAAGCTTTATAAGGAACCTGGGGACTCCAGATGATAAACCACTGATTTTTCCTGTTTGCTTCATTTTATAAATCTATATAAATTATGAATTTATTTGTTCATATTTCTCTAATTAAATTTGTGTGGACATCCTTCCCTAATATTTTTTTTACTTTCAATCACATCTTTTAAAATTAATATTTAGTTATTTATTTTCATCTAGAGAGAGAGAGAGAGAGAGAGAGATCAATCTTCCATTTGCTGGTTTACTCCCCAAATGTCTGCAACAGCCAAGGCTGGGGTAGGCCAAAGCCAGGAGTCAGAAATTCCATTCAGGCCTTGCATGTGGGTTGCAGGAGCCCCAGCAATTGAGTCATCATCTGCTGCCTCCCTCGTGCATTAGTAGGAAGCTAGATTGGAAGTGGGATAGCTGGGACTGGAATCAGCACTCTAATATGGGATGCAAGTTCCCAAGCAGTGGCTTAACCTCCTGCACTATAACACCTGCTCTTTAGCCACGTCTTCACAGGGTTCTGAATGATTTCCATCTGAGTCCAGATATTCACTTCTAGACTATAGGGAGGGATGGGAGTGGGTGCAGGCAGGTATGGCAGGCAGACCGCCTAACTTCTAGCCTTAAATGTATAATCTTTGGGTTGGTTCTATATTTGTCTTGTATTAGGCATGTTTCAAATTCTGATAAATAAACTTGTCTTGATTTTGTGCTACCTCAAAGAATGATCCAAAAAGCTTATTGTTTGGGGTTCAAAGAAAACATAAAAAAGAAAAAAAGGTATATTTTTATTTTTTTGGACTAGGAGAAGACAAAAAGGAACCCGAAGCTAAACTGACAAAATTTAGAGTGCTTTTTTCTGTGGTTGTGGGTTGAAGGAATCTAGGTGAAAAAAAATTGGTTGTGGGCATTGGGAGTGCTGGTCCAGACTGAGGATGGGAACCAGTAAATGCCATCCTCTAAGGTGAAGGACTCTGTGTGTCTTTTCTTTCCTAATCTGCAGGAGTTTTTGACATTCAGTTCCTCACTGTTCACAGCCAAGGCACTGTGGATGAATGTGTTCCTGTTCTGACAACCTGTTGAAACTGATGCAGGTGACCCACTGTGATGAGTAGTACAGGAAAGGAAGAAGGTCAGAGTCCCTGGGTGTGGCAGGCTGATAGGGAAGTAGCATCCATCCTGTTAACGCTGATCAGTCTTAGTCCAGTTGTGGGTGGTCCCAGGCAGATCTGTGCTGGAGCACCTTTGGTTAATCCACTCTTCTATTAAAGTTTCTGTGTCAATAAGTATTCTGATGAAATGGTCTCCATCCTAATATATTTATATGATTCTAAATCATACATCCAGGGAGGTACCTGAGCCACTACTTTTTTAATTTTTCAAATAAGAAAAATTATGTTGGCATCATAGCACCAACTCTGCCTTCCCCTCTTTGTTCATCTTTCTCAGATAGGAAGAGATATGCCTTTGCTGGGACATTTGTTCTGGTGAGACTGCTCTTTTGCTGAGTGCTTTGACATTGGTAAGCTTTTATTATTATCAGTAGTTATTATCACTGATGGCTTGGCTGAATGAAGACTTTTTGTAGTGTTAACCTCTTCACATGTTCTCCTAGTATTTAAAGAAACACCTCAAACTTCTTTGCAGTTTCAATCCTGGGGGTGGGGAGTTGGGCCTTTTCCAGTTAAAAAATATTGATTATTTACTATGTGTTGGGCAATATGGATACAATAGAAAAGAAGATAGACACAGCTGTTAACCTTAAGAATCTCATATTCTAGAAAAGAGTCTCTAAAAGCAAATAAGCAATTATCATACACTATGTTAAAAGCTATGATAGAGAAATACAGATAGCTACTGGTGCACTTGGAAGAGGCATTGCCCTAAAGTCGAAGGGTGAGGATAAGGGATGTAGAAGCAGTAAAATGTACATAGGTTTTCTGTTATGGGGCCTTTGGCTTGCTGGCATCCAGCTGCAGCTCCAATTCCTAGTAGCTCTGTTGCCTTGGACAAGTTTCTTAACCTTCCTTAGCTTCAGTTTCCTCATATTTAAAATGCTGACAATAATAGGACTCACCTCATTGATTTGCTGTGAAAATAAATGAGTTAATACATATAAATTGCTTAGCACAGTGCTTTAGTAAACAATAAAAATAGTAGCTCATTATTATTATGCTGAGAGCTGAAGGGTTATTAATAGTTAAGGAGTGAACAGGGGTGGCCAGTCTGGAGAATTCCAGGCAGAGAGAGAAGTACATATTGGATGCTTGGAGGTGGAACAGATCTTTGGGCGCTTGAATAACCAACATAAATCTAATATATTATAATACTGGGAGTAAAGGGGCTGGATAATAATAGGTGAGGCAGGAGAAGTAGACAGGGGTCATATCATAAAGACATTTGGCCTTTACCCCAAGAGGATGCAAGGTCATCAGCAGATTTCTTCAGGGTACTGACATGATCAGACTCACCTTTCAAATCATTCTGTCTATAATTGAGAAACTGGATTGAAGGAGGAGAAAATTGGAACTAGGGAGACTAAGAAGACCCTATTATAGAAACTTCCATTTTTAAAATGGTCAAAATAAGACAGCACTTGCTCCTCTTCTTCTGGAAACCAACCCAAGCTAAGAAGAAACAGAAATGCAGATCCATCTCTGAGAAAAGCTGGATGAAAGCTATCATTCTGGGCCACAATGCATGAGAAAGTGTCACCCAGAGTAGCTGTGGTTAGGCAGCATGCGAAGGTGCAGAGGGAATGCGCTCGCATCTGTGTGTTTCAGGCAAAGCTGGCAGGGGCAAGTTTCTCTGAGGACTCCTTCTGTGGGATAATTAATGTGGCAGTAGAGCATTCTGAGACTTGGTTAATACCAATGAGAAGCGGAATTGATAAGAATGCAGACTCACACTAATTATCCACATCTGAGTTTCATGTCTGTGTTATTGGTGGAATAGAGTGGAGGGGAGAGATTCTGCAGTCACGCATAAGAACTGATCTTTATTGCCAGGCGAGAAGTAAAAGGGAAAAAAAACCCTTATGAACATGACCCCGAATCATAAGAATCATCACTCTGAATCAGAAGGAATTTCTACTAATCCAGAATACGGTCTTGGGTCCTCCCCCTTTGTAAACCTGCCATCAAATAAAGAATTCATCACATTGTAATACCAGCAGTAATAAAAAAGGAATCAGCACTGTAGCTATATAAATAGAACAAAAGAAAAAAAAGGAAATGAACAGTAAATAACAAAACGATAGGGAAAAACAAACACATATCAGGAAAAAAAAGTTACCAAGGGTCACATAAAAATTTTGACCATGTTGTCATGCTTAATGAAAAGATGACAACTACAAAACTCAATCATGTCCTCCCTCTATAAATGTGAACTCAAAATGAAGAGCGCCAAAGGCTTTGTCACGGAAGATATACTGAGTCCACAGACAGAACTAACTGTGCTTAGGGAATAAATGGAAGACAGTTAGGAAACTATTTTAGAAATGACAGTCTCATTGGAAGCAACCCGAAGGAGACTGGGTGTACTGAAAACAGATTGTAAACATACAGGAGAAAGCTAAGAAAAACAACAAAATTGAAACAGAATTCATAAAATCTTGGTAGGGTCAGGATAAAAATAGTTGATAGGAAATCTAAGAAGCTCCAATATATTCCAATGGTGTAGACTCAAAGTAATAGCTGCAATATTTAAGTATGTAACTTGAGAATTTTTTTTCTAGAAACAAAAGTCTTAGGTCTATAGTATAAAATATATTGTAAAGGCATACTATACCTCAGGAAAACTTGACAGAATGGTCAGGGCTGACATGTTTTTATGAAATTACTGAACTTTGAAGATTAAGACTCTTGTGCAACCAGGCAAAAAGATTAAATTGTTTATATGTTAAAAAAATCAAACTGGCTCAGGCTTCTTTAGGGCAATAATCAGTAGAACAATGCTTAAAATTCCTCAAGGAAAGATAAGGGTAGACTCCAGAAATATAGTTCCAGCAGAGTCATTGTTCTAGTACAGAGACAACAGATCTCTGGCTATATAAAAACCCAGAGAATGTCATTTCCATGAGTCTTTAAAGCAGATTGTTTACATCACAAACAAGATGGGAAAGGAAAAAATGGGAGGTAATCAATTTTTATATTTAGAAACTACAAATTATTTAAAGCTGATAAATGAACAGTTGTACGTCACTTAGTGCTGGGGATATGCTCTGAGAAATATATCATTAGGCAAGCATCATAAAACATACAATTAGTTTTTAAAAAGATTTATTTATTTGAGACAAAGTCTCACACACACACACACACAACCAGCAGTGGGAGAGAAAGAGATCTTCCTTCCTCTGGTACACTCCCCAGATGGCTGCAATAACCAGGGGTGGGCCAGGCTAAAGCCAGAAACCAAGAACTCTATACATCTCCCATGTGGGTGGCAGAGGCCCAAGCACTTGGGTCATAATCTACTGCCTTCCTAGGCACATTAACAGCGAACTGTATCTGAAGTAGAGGATCCAGGACTTGAACTTGCACTTCCATATGGGATGCTGGCATTGCAATTGACATCTGAATCCACTGCACTACAACACAGGCCTCAGTGTAGAGTTTTATTCTTTCATTCATTGATTCCTTTTACAGGCAGGCAGAAGGCAGGAGCCAGGAGCTTTACCTGGCTCTCTCACATGAGTGAAAAGGGCCCAAACACTTGGTCCATCTTCTGTGTTTCCCAGGCCATTTGCTGGGAGCTGGATCAGAAGTGAAGCAGTCAGGACATGAACTAGTGCACATATGGGATGCCAGCGGGGAGCTGGATAGGAAGTGGAGCCTGTATGGTACACCAGCATTGCAGGTGGCAACATTGCCTGCCATGCCACAACACCAGCCTCCTTGGTGTACAGTTCTTACACCAACCTAGCTGCTGTAACTTACTACACACATAGGCTATGTAATGTAACATATTGTTCCAAGATACAAACTGTGTGACCTGTTACTTTACTGAATGTTGTAAGCAATTGTAATTCAATGCTAAGTATTTGTGTATCTAAATACAAGAAAGGTACAGTAAAACTACTATATAGGAATTTTTTCAACTCCATTATAATCTTGTTAGACTACCATTGTATATATGTTTGCAGCAATGGCTATAATAGAGGCAAATATATTTATTTTAAAGATAAATAATAAGAAAAATATATTAATATTTTAATTTGCTAAAATTAGGAGAGAAGATAAAAGTGGAAATATACTAGTTTATTCAATCATTGTTGATAGTATGGAGTCAATACTATCCAAAGAAACGAATGGTTAAAATATTTTAAATTTGTCTTTAGCCTACAGATGTACTTGCAAATGTGAGAAATCAGGTAAGTGTAAAGATGTTTAAAGTAACATTATTTGTAAAAGCAAAAGGTTGAGAATAATATAAATGTCCAGCAATTGGAACTGGTGAACTGTGATTTATCTTTTACAGTGCAGTTGTTGTAAAGAACAAGCCCTATGTGTGTTTATATGGAGTAATCTCCAAGATGTATTATTCAGCAGAACAAGGTGCATAGCAGTGGGGGATGGAATGCAGATAGAACATCAGCACGCACAAATATTTGTTTTTGTATATATAAAATAGCTTTTGAAGGACATGCAAACTTTGGTTACTTCGATTTCCTCTCATGGAGAAAGTTGAGTCATTGGGTGCCACGGATGGTAGGGAGATGCTGTACAGTATAACTTTTGGCAGCCTTTGAATTTTATACCTTGTATGTATGCATTACTCTAGGAAATAACTCATTTTTCATAAAAAGAGGCTATTTAAGTCATTTATGTAAGAGTTGATGGTTGGCCATGTTAGAGATGGAGGGATAGTGGCAGTGGGATAGAGAAGTGTATGGATTGGAAGTATTATCAGTGCGGTTTGGTGTTGTAATGCTGGGTAAAGAGGAAGAAAAGGACATGTGTGTTTCTTCCGGCTTTGGAACTGGATAGTTGGTGGTGCCATTCCATATGTTGGGGTGTGCTGATTTCCTATAGTGCTGTCCTCAGGTTTGATTTCTCATCTCCCCATGAAGAATTCTTTTTTTTTAGAATGAGAAGATAATTTATATTCAAACTCAAATTTTAAAAATTGACAGATATCACAAAATCCAGAACGCTAACGTTTGTATTAAGTACCTGCTCTGTGAGCCTCCACGTTTTTCTCCATGTATTTTTAGTTTTGTACTGTGTGCTCTTTCTGTACAGGCCACGTTTGCAATGTTTTATAAACAAACATAAAAGTGCCATTTTTTTTTGTTCACATATGGGACGGGTCTGGGGTGTTTTCTGCTGAGAGAAAGAAGAGAAGCAGCACGTTTATGAAGTCCGTGGGTGCCGAAGGCTCTCGGCTGCAGTGTCCACTTGAACAGCGTCCGTTCTCCTGGCTGAGGGCGGGGGGCCCCTTTCACAGGGGAAATTGTAATCCTTGTTTTCAGGAAGGAAAGGGGAGATTGGTGAACCCTTCTTCCATGCAGCTGTTTTCCAAATGCTGTTAGCGCAGAATAACCCTTGTGCCAAAATGGCTCATTCCGGAATGGCTCCCACAGACATGCTCCAAGCATTAGGACGTGGAGGCATTACAGGGTTTCTTGTGCGTGGATGCTAAGGCAGCACAGAGACTCCCAGGCGCACTACAGAAGCTGTCACTCCTACAGAGCTTTCCCCTGAAACCTGGAAGACATAGAACCTCATTCAGTGTCTCCTTCAGTAAACTGCAGATTGCCTCTGAGCATGCCAGCACCGGTGACACGAGAGGAAGTGTCACAAGGGCAGTCTAAGTCAAAGCACGCAGCAGCAAGAAGAGATTGAGATTAAATTCTCCTACGTCCGCAAACTTTACCCAAACATATGACCACGTGAACACATTGCTAGAGCCCTCCCAGGCTTCCCAGCTCTACTCTCAGCCCTTGGGCAGCTCTGCGGATGGCCCTGTTGTGTGATCCTTGCCTCTTGGTCGTCAGGTGATGGATGAGGGGCTGGTGCTTGGAGCACCTGCATCCCCTATAGGGGTGCCTCCATTCAAGTCCCAGACCTGTTTCCCTTTCTGGCTTCCAGAAATGCACTCCCTGGGAGACAGCAAGTGATGCCTCCAGTAGTTGGGTCCTTGCCTCCCACATGGGAGAACCGGATTGAGTTCCAGGTTCCTGGCTTCCACCTGGCCCAGCCTTAGCTCCTGCGGGTGTTTGGGGAGTGAGCCAGCAGATGGCAGATATCTCTCTGTCTCTGCTTTTGAAGTTAAAGATGAGAATGATAATGATGGATGCAGTGCCACACAAATCCATGATAAAGTCAGGAAGAAGGCTACCCCCTGCCGTACTGTCCCTCAGGCTGCATTAGCGACCTCTACGTGACCTTACTGGTCAAAGCTGAGTCACATGGCCTTTGCTGTGAGGGAGTCTGAGTGGGTGTGTATGTGTGTGTCTTTTCAATAGGCTCATTGCTCTATCAACAAAATCAGTTCTGTGGGTCAGAAAGGAGAGAGGGTATTGGATAGCCAGCTGGCTGGCTGCTGCTTTTCCTACATGAGTTTCCCAGTGTGTGTACCCATATTTTCTTAGAAAAATTCATACTGTCTCATAGCATGTCAAAATTTGTGAGTCACATATTCTCAAAAAAATCTTTTTTTTTTTCCTGGCCTAAATTAGCATCAGTTGACCAACTTTTACTCTGGAATGAATTGCATTCCAATATGCTGCAGAGAGTATGTGTTTATGTGTGTGTGTACATGTGTGTGGATGTGTGTGTGTACATTTGTGCATGTGTGTGCGTGTGTATACACGTGTGTGGTTAAATATGATGCCGTGCTATAGTAGCAGAGCCTTCCTTCTAACCAGAACTCCATCTGTACCCAGGTGGAAGCTGTGCTCCTCTGGATAAGCAGAGGTTGGTGCCAGCCATCTTGTCTCTCCCCAACCCCTGGAGCATTTCTGCAGCCCTCAGTATCTCTGTGGCCACAAAGTCTCCTGTGTACCTGGGCATCAGCGATTCCTTCAGGCGAAGAATTCTGTTATCTTAGTCCATCCTGTGGCGTCAGCTTGCCCTTTTCTTGAACAGTTCCCAAAACTTTTTTGAGTGCAAGACTACCTGGGTTATCAAGTACCTCTTATAGACCCCCCCCAGACAAATTTCTTTAACTAATAATGGGGCTATGAAATTTAGTTGTAAAACAGAAATTAGAAACTGATCACAGTCCAACCCCTATATTTTACCAAAGAAGATACTGTGACACAGGTATTATGTGGCTTGTAGATTGTTGTTACACATTTTAAAAAGTTGGAGAATGAGGTTATGTAGTTTTGATTTACTTCTTCCTTTATTTCAAAGCAGTGGATACTGGAACAACTTTTTTCTTCAACCAAATGTGGCAAATGGGCAGCATATGGGTATCAGCGTCAAATTATCCCTTAGTGATCTCTGCCTCATGCCTTCATTTTTCTAGCTGCCCAGACACAAACCCTCAGAGATCTCTTTATTTGCATTATTTTCTCTTATTCAGACGAGATCGGGCGCGTTCAGGGTGGTATGGCCGTAGACTATTTTCTCTTATTCAGTATCCTGCATCAACCTGTTCTTGAGTGACTATAGTTCTCCTTCTGAAACATCAGTGTCTGTATGTTTTTCTCTAGTGCCATTATTAGAGTTCTAGTTCAGATTTTTGTGTCTGGACTATATCAATGGTCTTCAAACTAATCACCTTGATCTTAGGCTCTTTTTCAGTTTATTTCATGAACTACAGCAAAATTCTTCCTAAATGTGTGGATCGTATTGAGACCTCTTGATAGCTTTTCAAAACCTGAGAGATCAAATTCCAGATTTCTTGATGGCATTCAAGGCCTTCCATGATTTCTACATACCGTTTGTGTTTTATTTCATTTCCAAATGCACCTGCCATTACAGCCATATGTGACTGGTTGTCTTTCTTAAAATTCAGTCTGTACTTTCCCACTCATGTGTACTAGTTTGTCTCTCACCCCCCCCCCCCCCCATCTGAGGTCACTTTTCCCTTGTTTATTTTTGTTGAAGGTTTGCTCACCATTCAAGAATGGATATTCCTTACCACATACTTTAGGATGCTTTCCTTGCATAAACATGTCTCAATTTGTACCGCCACTAGAGTAGTATTTTGACAGTTTGATTTTCATTTTATTCGATGGTTTGTGTCCATCCGTTTCTCTTTACATATTGGGATTGTATCCTTTTCACTTTGCTATACTCCACCAACCTTTTATTTCCAGATATTTTCACATTCTTTGTTGTCAGCAAAAAAATTTGGATTGGATTGAGGGGTCTTGGTAACCTCTTGAAGATCTGCAGTGATCTTAAATTAGCTTGAAATCCAAGGTTAGAAACCAGAGTCTCACCAAAACTTTTAAGTAATAATGGATTGGAAGTACTTTTGGAACTCTTTATATTCCTCTATGATTTTTTCTACCTGTAATTTTTTTTCAGTTTTTACATCATATTTACTTCGCAATTTGTTACAATGGGGGATGCAAGTTTTAAGAAATGAAAGATTATACTTAATATGACTGATTTTCCAAAGGTACTATATTAAGAATGCAAAGAAATTTGCTACATGAGGTGTTAATGCAATTTTTGAATCATTTTTTAAAAACATATAGGTCACTAGGCTAATCCTCCGCCTAGCGGCGCCGGCACACCGGGTTCTAGTCCTGGTTGGGGCACCGGATTCTGTCCCGGTTGCCCCTCTTCCAGGCCAGCTCTCTGCTGTGGCCCGGGAGTGCAGTGGAGGATGGCCCAGGTGCTTGGGCCCTGCACCCCATGGGAGACCAGGAAAAGCACCTGGCTCCTGGCTCCTGCCATCGGATCAGCGCGGTGCGCCGGTCTCATCGCGCTGGCCGCGGCGGCCATTGGAGGGTGAACCAACGGCAAAGGAAGACCTTTCTCTCTGTCTCTCTCTCTCTCACTGTCCACTCTGCCTGTCAAAAACAACAACAACAACAACAAAAAAAAAACAACAACAAAAAAACATATAGGAGTATTTAAAAAAAAAAAGAATACATAAGCTGTCTAGCACTTGTATGAGCTTTACTTTGTCTTCCACTAGGGGGCAGCAAAGATTCATGATTGAAAGACAATCATTGTGAATGCTATTTTCTTATGAATATAGTTTCCAGTGCAAAATTGAACATAACATAGTTGCCACTAATTAAAATATATAGCTTGTTGATTTTCTGACTATCTAGAAATAAAGCCGTAGTAATAGTTTTGAAGTTTAGTAGTTTCTGTTATGTCAGAACTGTTTTTCATAGCTTAGATTTTACTTAATTTCTTATTTCATTTATTCATATAGTACAAATGTATGAGCATTAATTTCTATTCTGTTAGGCACTCTTCTGTTTTCAAAGATAAAAAGCTGAGTAAGATGTATTCTTTTCTTAGAGAACCTTATTTCATAAAACATTAAAAATATTTCTATACTAACTATAACATTGGATACATATACAAGGAGACTTTAAAAACTTTGTGGAAAAATAGAATTACAAAAATAATTTTATTTCTCAACATGAGTTTTATCCAATTCAAGACACCTTAATAAGCAATGTTATCAGCCATTTAGTTCATTGCTAAAGAACTGGGTGCTGGAAATGTAATCATGTCAGTGCAGTCTTTTTACATTACTAATTTTAGGAAAAAATGGATACCTTTTATGGACTTTTTTAAAAAAAGATTTTATTTTATTTATTTTAAAGGCAGAGTTATTGAGAAGCAGAGGCAGAGAGAGAGAGGTCTTCCATCGGCTTGTTTACTCCACAAATGACGAGAACACTGGAGCTGAGCTGAGCTGAAGCCAAGAGCCAGAGCTTCTTCCAGGTCTCCCATGTGGGTGCAGGGGCCCAAGGACTTCGGCCAATGTCTACTGCTTTTCCAGGCCATAGCGAGAGCTGGGTCAGAAGTGGAGCAGCCAGGAATTGAACTGGCGCCCATATGTGATGCCAGCACTGCAGATGGTGAATCTATCCACCTCGCCACAGTGCCGGCCAGCTTTATAGACTTTTTAAGATTAGGGACAAAGAGAAACCCATATGAACCAGATCAGGACTAAAAGGTGTATGCCTAGTGATTTTCCATGGAAAGTCTCACAAAGTTGTCCTTGTTTGGTGAGAAGAATGAGCCAGAACATTGCCGTAGTGGAGGACTCTGGTGGAACTTTCCTGTGCATTTATTTTCTTGTGAAAGCTTTGACTCCCATAATTCTGTCCCAGTGAGCAAACATTGTCCTTCTCTGGCTCTCTAGTCATATGCAAAATACCTTGAACATACCACAGAACTCTGGCCATGACCTTTGCTCTTGGCCAGTTCACTTTTGCTTTGACTGGACCACTTCCATCTTTTAGTAGTCACTGTTCTGATTGTTCTTTGTCTTCAGGAACTTACTGGTAAGCCATTTTTCATCTTCCACTTCGATTTTTTTTTTAAGGAAATGCTTCAGTATCTTGATTTCATTTGAAAATTTCCACACAGAACTCTTTTGTGTGTGTATGTGTGCAACTGACCTAGATGCAACAAGTTTTTGCACATGGAACAGAAAGATTGCTCCACTTTAATTTCTTGGCCATAATTATTTAGGATTAAACACACTGTGGTTGAGATGTTGGTAATGTGGACTATCAATCTAGAGTTAATCATTGGTCTTTTAATTAAGACATGAACAAGATTAACTTTTCCCTAGAAATTTTTTCTTTATTATATTATTTTGCACAATTAAAAAGGATTTTTCCATATTTATTTCAAATGTAGACAACATATACATACACATATATACTATTTTTTCTTGAATTCATGACAATGACCCTAATGTGGGGAAAGAAGAGTGAGTATATTGTCATTTACATGGTATGATTCTGTGAAGCAATATTTATAAATAAATACCAAATGAATGACATCCACACAATTTTTATGATCTCTGTATGAATTTCCATAGTTAAGAGGAAACATATGATATTTGTCTTTCTGGGTCTGGCATATTTCACTTAGCATAATATCCAGTTGCATCAATTTTGTTGCACATGTCATGATTTAATTAATTTTTATGGCTGAGTAATATTCCCTCATGTATATGTACCACATTTTATTTATCCAGGCATCAGTTATTGGACATCCAGGTTGTTTCATATCTTTGTTATTTTGAATTGAACTGCTATAAGTATGGGAGTGTAGGTTGTATGCTGATTCGTTGTCTTTGGATATATTTCTAGGAGAGGGATAGATGGGTCACATGGTATATCTATTTTTAATTTTCTGAAGATTTTACACATTATTTTCCATAATATTTGTACTAATTTGCAATGCCCTGCAGTGTATTTTGGTACCTCTTTCTCTACAACTTTATCAGTGTTTGTTACTTTTTAATTTTTGGATAAAATACATTCTAACTGGAGTGAGGTGATTCTCCACTGTGTTTTTCATTTGTATATCCCCAATGGCTAGTACTCCTGAACATTTTTTCATGTGTCTGTTGGCCATTTGTGTTTCATCCTTTGAAAAATGCCTGCTTATATCTTTTGCCCATTTATCTTTCTCTTTTATTTTGGATATTTATTTATTTGAAAGGCAGAGTTACAGAAAGAGGGAGGGAGGAAGGGAGGGAGCAAGGGAGGGGAAGAGAGAGGGAGAGGGGGAGGGAGAGGGAGAGGGGGGTAGGAGGGGAGGGGGAGGGAGAGGGGGAGGGGGAGGGAGAGGGAGGGGGAGGGGGAGGGAGAGGGAGAGGGAGGGGGAGGGAGAGGGAGAGGGAGAAGGGGGTAGGAGGGGGAGGGGGAGGGAGAGGGAGAGGGGGGTAGGAGGGGGAGGGGGAGGGGGAGAGACCTTCCATTACTGGTTCACTTCCTAAATGGCCACAACAACCAGGGCTGGGCCAGGCTGAAGCCAGGAGACAGGAATTTTATCTGGGTCTACTACATGGGTGTTGGGGACCAAGGACTTGGGCCATCTTTCATTGCATTTCCAGTTGCATTAACAGGGAGCTGGATTGGAAGTGGAGCAGCTGGGACTTGAACAGTTGCCCAGATGGGATGCTGGTGTTGTAGACAGCAGCTTGACCCCTTGCACCACAATGCTGGCCCCTCTTTTGCTCTTTTCCTAATTGGCTTGTTTTGTTGTTGTGGAGTTTCTTGAGCTCTTTATATGTTCTGAATATTAGTCCTTTATCAGATACATAGTTCGCAAATACTTTCTCCCATTCTGATGTTGGCACTTTACTTTGTTGAGTATTTCCTTTGCTGTGTAGAAGCATTTTAGCTTGATATAATCCCACTTGTCTGGTTTGTTTCCATTGCCTGTACTTCTGGGGTCTTACCCAAGAAATCTTTGCCTATTCCAATGTCCTGTTGCATTTTCCATATGTTTTCATCTGGTAATTCAATTGCTTCAGGTCTAAATTTTGGATCCTTGATACATAATGAGGTAGTTTTTGTATAGGATGTAAGGCAGGGGCCTTGTTTCAAATATGGGCATGTGAAAATCCAGTTTTCTAACACCATTTGTTGAAGAAGCTGTCCTTTCTCCAGGGAATGATCTTAGATCATTTTTCAAAGACTAGTTTTTGTGGATATGTGGGTTAATTTCTGGGGTTTCTCTTCTGTTTCATTGGTCTACATGTCTATGTTTGTGTCAATACCAGGCCATTTTGACTATAACTGCCCTCTTGTATGTCTTGAAATCTGGTATTGTGATGCCTTTGGCTATTCAGGGTCTTTTGTGTTTCCACATGAATTTTAGGATTGTTTTTTCTAATTATGTGTAGAATGTCCTGGGAATTTTGATTGGGATTGCATTGAATCATAAATTGCTTTGGGTAGCGTGGACATTTTGATGGTATTAATTCTTCCAATCCACAAACATAGAAGATTTTCCTATTCTTTGCTGTCTTCTTCTATTTCTTTCATTAATGTTTTATATAATTTTTATTATGGAGATCTTTCAATTTTGGTTAAATTTATCCAAAGATATTTCATTTTTTGGTATTTGTTATGAATGGTAGTGATCTTAAAAGTTGCTTCTCAGCCAGAGCTTTGTTAGTATATAAAAATGTTGTTGACTTTTGTGTGTTGATTTTGTATCTTGCAGCTTTGCCAAATTTTCATCTGAATTCTAATAGTCTCTTAGAGGAGTCTTTCATTTCCTCTATCTAAAAGATGATGCCATGGGCCGGCGCCGCGGCTCACTAGGCTAATCCTCCGCCTAGCGGCGCCGGCACACCGGGTTCTAGTCCCGGTCGGGGCGCCGGATTCTGTCCCGGTTGCCCCTCTTCCAGGCCAGCCCTCTGCTGTGGCCAGGGAGTGCAGTGGAGGATGGCCCAGGTGCTTGGGCCCTGCACCCCATGGGAGACCAGGAAAAGCACCTGGCTCCTGGCTCCTGCCATCGGATCAGCGCGGTGCGCCGGCCGCAGCGCGCCGGCCACGGCGGCCATTGGAGGGTGAACCAACGGCAAAGGAAGACCTTTCTCTCTGTCTCTCTCTCTCACTGTCCACTCTGCCTGTCAAAAAATTAAAAAAAAAAAAAAATAAAAATAAAAGATGATGCCATCTGCAAATAGGAATAATTTGACTTCCTCCTTTCCTGTTTGTACCCCTTTGATTTCTTTCTTGCCTAATATCTCTGGCTAAACTTCCAGAATTATATTGAATAATAGTGGTAAGAGTGGGCATCCTTGTCTGGTTCCAGATCTTAGTGGGATTGCTTCCAGGTTTCCTCCATTCAGTATAATGCTTGCTGTGGTTTTGTCATATATTGCCTTGATTGTGTTGAAGTGTGTTCCTTCTATACCAAATTTTTGAAAGTTTTTTTTTTTTTTTAAATCTTGAAAGGATATTGTATTTTATCTAATGATTTTTCTGCACCAATTAAAATAACCACAGGGTTTTTATCCTTCACTTTGTTGATGTTATGTATCACATTTATTGATTTGCATATGTTAAATTATCCTGCATCCCTGGGATAAATACCTTCATTCCTGGGATAAATTAGTTCAGGTGGACGATCTTTTTTGATGTGTTGTTGGATTCAATTTGCTGGTATTTTGTTGAGGATTTTTGTATGTATGTTCATTAAGGATATTTCTGTAGTTTTTTTCTTGTATCTTGGTCTGTCTTTGGACTTAAGGTAATGCTAGTGCTATTTAAAGTAATTGTCATTTTATGAGTTTGCTGAGTCCACTGCTTCCCATGTTGGAGCACTCATTCCTTTTTAATTCTATCTACTATTATTACCAGATCCTTAATCCAATCCATATGATCACTTTACACTTAAGATGATATTTTTACCACCCAGCTTAAGGGGATTTGGGGTCCCATGGTAAGTTTTTAAACTGTGCCCTTAGAAGTAATTCTGTATTAATTTATGCATAACCATAGAGCTTTACATTTACAAACTTCATACACTTCACAATTACAAATTTAGGAAAAATGGCGATTCTTCACATCGTGCACAGCCTCTCAACTCCTTCTCCTCCTTCCTCTTTTATTCCCACTCCTATTTTTTTAATGAGATCTAT
The DNA here is from genome assembly GCF_051225735.1 of Oryctolagus cuniculus. NCBI lineage: Eukaryota > Metazoa > Chordata > Mammalia > Lagomorpha > Leporidae > Oryctolagus > Oryctolagus cuniculus. The sequence goes on along the minus strand of NC_142870.1, from coordinate 75,486,901 downwards.
TTTCAATTGACTTTATACATGTTTAATTGTATATTAAGAAAAGAGTTCAACAAGTAATATAAAAAAGCTGTTCCTCAACAGTAAGTAATATTAAATAAAACTATTTCTCAACAGTCAAGACTAGTGCTGTTCAAGTCATTGCTTCTCAAAGTGTCAATTTCACTTCTACAGAGACTATTGGAAATCATAGAAGAGTTTGGCAAAGTAGCAGAATATAAAATCAATGCACAAAAATCAACAGCCTTTTTTTTTTTTTTTTTGACAGGCAGAGTGGACAGTGAGAGAGAGAGACAGAGAGAAAGGTCTTCCTTTTCCATTGGTTCACCCCCCAAATGGCCGCTACGGCCGGCGCACCACGCTGATCCAAAGCCAGGAGCCAGGTGCTTCCTCCTGATCTCCACAAGGGTGCAGGGCCCAAGGACTTGGGCCATCCTTCACTGCACTCCCGGTCCACAGCAGAGAGCTGGACTGGAAGAGGAGCAACCAGGACAGAATCTGGTGCCGTGACCAGGACTAGAACCTGGAGTGCCAGTGCCCCAGGCACAGGATTATCCTATTGAGCCGCGACACCGGCAAACAGCCTTTGTATACACAGGCAATTCCTTGGCTGAGAAAGAACTTCTAAGATCAATCCCATTCACAATAGCTACAAAAACAATCAAATACCTGGGAATAAACTTAACCAAGGAAGTCAAAGATCTCTATGAGAATTACAAAATCTTAAAGAAAGAAATAGAAGAGGATACCAAAAAATGGAAAAATCCTCCATGCTCATGGATTGGAAGCATCAACATCATCAAAATGTCCATTCTCCCAAAAGCAATTTATAGATTCATTGTGATACCAATCAAAATACCAAAGACATTCTTCTCAGATCTGGAAAAAATGATGCTGAAATTCATATGGAGACACTGGAGACCTCGAATAGTTAAAGCAATCTTGTACAACAAAAACAAAGCCAGAGGCATCACAATACCAGATTTCAGGACATACTACAGGGCAGTTGTAATCAAAACAGCATGGTACTGGTACAGAAACAGATGGATAGACCAATGGAACAGAATTGAAACACCAGAAATCAACCCAAACATCTACAGCCAACTTATATTTGATCAAGGATCTAAAACTAATTCCTGGAGCAAGGACAGTCTATTCAATAAATGGTGCTGGGAAAATTGGATTTCCACGTGCAGAATCATGAAGCAAGACCCCTACCTTACACCTTACACAAAAATTCACTCAACATGGATTAAGGATCTAAATCTATGACCTGACACCATCAAACTATTAGAGAACATGGGAGAAACCCTGCAAGATATAGGCACAGGCAAAGAATTCTTGGAAAATACCCTGGAGGCACAGGCAGTCAAAGCCAAAATTAACAATTGGCATTACATCAATTGAGAAGTTTCTGTATTAAAAAAAAAAAAAAAAAAAAAAAAAAACAGGAAAGTGAAAAGGCAACCAATGGAATGGGAAAAAATATTTGCAAACTATGTAACAGATAAATGATTAATAACCAGAATCTACAAAGAGATCAAGAAACTCCACAACAACAAAACAAACAACCCACTTAAGACCCAACACCATCAAATTGTTAGAGAACATTGGAGAAACCCTGCAAGATAAAGTCACAGGCAAAGACTTCTTGGAAAAGACCACGGAAGCACAGGCAGTCAAAGCCAAAATTAACAATTGGGATTGCATCAAATTGAGAAGTTTCTGTTTGGCAAAAGAAACAGTATAGAAAGTGAAGAGGTGGCTGGCGCTGCGGCTCACTAGGCTAATCCTCCGCCTTGCGGTGCCGGCACACCGGGTTCTAGTCCCAGTCGGGGTGTTGGATTCTGTCCCTGTTGCCCCTCTTCCAGGGCAGCTCTCTGCTATGGCCTGGGAGTGCAGTGGAGGATGGCCGAAGTCCTTGGGCCCTGCACCCGCATGGGGGAGACCAGGAGAAGCACCTGGCTCCTGGCTTCGGATCAGCGCGATGTGCCGGCTGCTGCGTGCCGGCCACGGCGGCCAATGGAGGGTGAATCAACGGCAAAAAGGAAGACCTTTCTCTCTGTCTCTCTCTCTCACTGTCCACTCTGCCTATCAAAAAAAAAAAAAAAAAAAAAAGTGAAGAGGCAACCGACAGAATGCGAAAAATATTTGCAAACTATGCAACAGATAAAGGTTTAATAACCAGAATCCACAAAGAGATCAAGAAACTCCAAAACAACAAAAAGACAAGCAAGTCACTTAAGAGATGGGCCAAGGACCTCAATAGATATTTTTCAAAAGAGGAAATCCAAATGGCCAACAGACACATGAAAAAATGTTCAAGATCACTAGCAATCAGGGAAATGCAAATCAAAATCACAATGAGGTTTCACCTCACCCCGGTGAGAATGGCTCACATTCAGAAATCTACCAACAACAGATGCTGGCGAGGATGTGGGGAAAAAGGGACACTAACCCACTGTTGGTGGGAATGCAAACTGGTCAAGCCACTATGGAAGTCAGTTTGGAGATTCCTCAGAAACCTGAAGATAACCCTACCATTCAACCCAGCCATCCCACTCCTTGGAATTTACCCAAAGGAAATTAAATTGGCAAACAAAAAAGCTGTCTGCACCTTAATGTTTATTGCAGCTCAATTCACAATAGCTAAGACCTGGAACTAACCCAAATGCCCATCAACAGTAGACTGGATAAAGAAATTATGGGACATGTACTCTATGGAATAGTATACAGCAGTCAAAAACAATGAAATCCGGTCATTTGCAACAAAATGGAGGAATCTGAAACACATCATGCTGAGTGAAATCAGCCAGTCCCAAAGGGACAAGTATCATATGTTCTCCCTGATTGGTGACAACTAACCGAGCACTGAAAAGGAAACCTGTTGAAGTGAAATGGAGACTATGAGAAACAGTGACTTGATAAGCCCTTGTCTTGACTGTTGATGAACAACTTAATACTTTATCCCTTTTAGTTTTTTTTTTTGTCCTACTTAATACTGTTGGTTGAACTCTGTAATTAACACACAATTACTCTTAGGTGTTTAAATTTAACTGAAAAGTGATCCCTGTTAAATATAAGAGTGGGAATAAGAGAGGGAGGAGATGTACAATTTTGAAGGTGCTCAATCTGACTTGCCCCAAATGGTAGAGTTAGAAATGTGCCAGGGGATTCCAATTCAATCCCATCAAGGTGGCATGTACCAATGACATCTCACTCGTCCAAGTGATCAGTTTCAGTTCACAATTGATCATAATGATAGGTCTAAGAGTCAAAGGGATCACATAAACAAGACTAGTGTCTGATAATACTAACTGATAGAATCAACAAGGGAGAGAACTATCCAACATGTGAAGTGGGATACTCAGCAGACTCATAGAATGGCAGATGTCCTAAACAGCACTCTGGCCTCAGAATCAGCCCTTAAGGCATTCGGATTTGGCTGAAGAGCCCATGAGAGTATTTTAGGCATGGAAAGCCAAGACACTCTGGCAGAAAACAGAACAAAACAAAAAAAGCCCTAAATGAAAGATCTCTGCGAGTGTGATCCCAGTGGAAAAATGGGCCATCAAAGAAGGAGGTACCTTTCTCTGAAGGGAGGAGAGAACTTCCACTTTGACTATGACCTTGTCTGAATAAGATCAGAGTCAGTGAACTCAAATGACATCCATAGCCTTGGCAACTCAT